>NW_028136296.1:0-600000 GCF_964662115.1 Mustela nivalis
GGCCTAGGTTACTGGGTGAGGATATGGCAGGCACAATCTACAGACCTCAATAGAGATCTCGTGCATCTGAAGTCAGGGCAAGGATCAGACGATCGCTCAGGTTGGACTTTCTGCCCTGATGGCCCTTTCTTGAAGGGGGTTGGATCACGAGGACATGGGGGTTTTCCCACGATGGGAGTTGTGAGAAGCTCCAAACTGCAAAGATTCTTCTGCAGGACAATTGAGACCTGTTGGTTGTCTCCAGGCCAACGATTCCGAGCAGGGTTCTAAGAATGGATGGCTGGGTAGCCCACCTCGCATTCCAATTGTCTCCAAGCAACAAGACAGGTTAGATCTGCTGGATGTGGGGGGCAACCGAGGAGGCTGAGTTGAAATGGACTCTCCTGTGGATGTGTCCTAATATGTTTTTGTGTCTATGGAGACCTTGGAAAGAAGCGGTGGCCCTGGGGCCCTGAAGGGTTCTCCTAAACAGAGGCTTTGACACAGCTCCAACGTGCATGTTTCCCATGTGTAGATGAGATTTGTTCTGATGGGTGAGTCAAGAAACAGCCATATGCTGGTATTGAAATCCAGGCCTCTGAGGAGAGATGCCTGGAAACCAAAGCAATGGATCCGATTAGTGCCTAGGGGCCTGTTCGTTCCTTTTTACCTCTGGGGACATCAGTCTACGGGTCTGAGTGCAGGTAGGTACTCAGATGGGCTCAGATTGACCCCTGTTTGTCCTGGGAAGCCAAAACTTTTGGGATGGCCTCATGGACTTTGGAGGATATTCTATTAGTAGGGTTGTGGCCATTGGAATGGGCACATACAATTCCCTTGGAGAGGGCAAGTACAGTCCTCAGGTTTGGCTCCAGGGCCCTGAGCCTGTAGGGTGTGTAGGCCAGAGCTGTTTGGACAGTTATCTGAAAACACAAACTCAGCTTATGTTTTGGGTCATAGGTATGGCAGGACTGATCTACAGACCATGAGGAGAACACTTCGGGATATGAAAAAAGGGCGAGTGTGAGGCTCTCGCTCAAGTTTTTGTCTCTGGATATTGTGTCACTCATGGTCGTGAAATTGCCGGGTGACTTCATGGGAAATGACGAGTCTTACTCTCTGGGGGTTCGGTCCCGTCCAAAGAGTTTGTGGTCATTCTGGGGATGGAAGAAGTCCGTTTTTTTGTTGTTGTTGTCGATTTGTTTCATTTTGTTTTTCAACCCCAGATGTCCCACCAAATGAGGGATTCCATAGTAGAGCCCTGGGGTGGGGCGACTGGACAACCAGAAATCTGGTTAAAAATTGGGGACTAGGGACATGTCAAGCCCATTATGACATCTAATGGTCTAGCCACTGAGAGGACATACTAGAGGACAGGACTCACGCTGAGGTCACAATGCGTGTTTATGCTCTCGTCGCACGCAAGAATGGGCGGGGCCTCAGGGTGAATGCTGGTTTCTCCTACACTGAACGTTGGACAACATGCCAACCACAAGGTTTCTTGCCATGGGTCAGGAAGAGTTCTGATTTCTGCATCACAGTCACCCGTGGGCAGTGATTGGAGATAAGGTCTAGGTTCTGAAGCCTGAAAACTGAGGTAGGGAATAGATGATGACCTAAGGCCATGGCGGGTTTTATGTGCTCAGTGTGCGGTCAGCTGTCTGGGTTTTGGTCAGCAGGTCCGGGCTCAGGTTGTGTCAGACAGTGCATTAGTGCCCAGGTTAGACTATATAATTTGGGTACATTCGAGTGCCGTGTAGGTTTATCTTCATTTAAGCTGCCTGGGCAGCTCATTAGGCAATATATTTTTTCTAGAGGGCAGGCAGAGTGCTTCATTGTCCGTCCAGAATTGCCAAACTTGAGGGCTTCGGGGCCAGGAGAGTGAGGACGGAAGTCTGAGAACACAAGCTAGACTTCGGATTCAGGGTGAGGGCACGGCAGGTACCCCCTGCAGATCTGAACCAATATGTCATGCATCTGAAGTCAGGGCGAGGATCCGACGTTGGCTCAGGTTGGAGTTTCTGTGCATGACGGCCCCTTCATGAAGGGAGCGGAATCCCGAGGCCATGGAGGTTTTCCACGTTGGGAGATGTGGGATGCCCCCTTCAAGGATTCCTTCTGCGGGACAATTGAGACCTGTTGGACAGCTCCAGGACATCCCCTATGGAATGACTCCAGGGCACCGTTCCAGGATGGATGCCTGGGAAGTCCACCTCGCCATCCAATTGTCTCCTAGCAACAAGACAGTTTAGATCTAATGGATCTGCGGGAGCAACCGGGGTGGCTGAGTTGAAATGCACTTTCCAGAGGATGGGTCCTAACGTGTGTTTGTGTCCATGAGGGCCTTGGAATGGGGAGGTGGCACCGGGACCCTGAAGTATTCTCCTAAGCTTTGGCATAGCTCCCATGCACAAGTTTCCTTGTGGAGACGAGATTTGTTCTGATGGGTGCCTCAGGAAATCCCCTCTGCTGGTATTGGAATCCAGGCTTTTGAGGAGACATGCCTGTAAACCAAAGCAATGGATCCGATAATGGCCTCGGGTCCTGTCTGGTTCAATCTTCTTGGTATGAGTGGAGGTAGATGAGTGGAGGTAGATGCTCAGCCGGTATTACCCGCCCTTTTTTGTCCCGGGCGAACTACACTATTGGGATGGCCTCAGGGACTTTGGAGGGTTCTCCTAATTTGTACGATTTTTGACAATGGAATGGGCAGAATTCCCATGGATTGGGTGGGGGCAGTCCTAATGTGTGGCTCCAGGGTCCCCAGCCTGGAGGGAGTGTGGCCCAGGACTTTGAGGACAGAAGACTGAAAACACAAACTCAGCTTAAGTTTGGGGACGTAGGTATGGCACTCCCGATCTACAAACCATGAGAAGAACTCTTCAGGATATGAAGAATTAGCGAGTCTGAGGCGCTTTCTCAGGCTTTTGTCTCTGGATTTTGTTTCAGCGATGGCCGTGGAATGTTGGGGAGGTCTCATGGGCCATGGACGAATCTTCCTCTCTGTGGATTTGGCCCGATCCCAATTGTTTTTCGTCAATCTGTGGGATGGGAGGACTCCTTTCAGATTTGTTAACTCAGGTGTCCCACCAAAAGAGGAATTCCAAAGCAGAGCCCTGGGGAAGACTGAAGGGACAACCCGAATTATGGTTAAAAATTGGGGCCTAGGGGATATGGCAAGCCCATTATCCTGTCTCTTCATACAGGCCCTGAGAGGCCTTACCTGAGGACTGGGCTCAGGCTGAGGGTCACAATGTGTGTTTGTGACCAATGTGGCCCGCAAGCATGGGCTGGGCCTCATGGGCCACGCTTGTTTCAACTACACTGAACGTTGGACAACATGCCAAGCACAAGGTTTCTTGCCATGGGGAAAGAGTTCTGATTTCTGCATCATTTTCAACCCTGGGCAGTGGTTGGAGATAATGTCTAGGTTCTGGAGCCTGAAAACCGCAGTTGGGAAGAGATGACGACCTAAGGCCATGGCGGGTCCGATGTGCTCAGTGTGCGTCCAGCTGTCTGGGTGGGACCAGGAGGTCCAGGCTCAGGCTGGGTCAGAAGGGGAAATAGTGCCCAGGTCAGCCTATATGTTTGGGGTACAGCCGATTGGCGTGCAGGTTGATCCTCATTTGGGATTTCAGGGTAGCCCTGAGGGCAATGTTTTACATCTGTAGGGCAGGCAGAGTGCGGCATTGTAGTTCTGGATTGCCAAACTGGAGGGCTTGTGGGCCAGTAGTCTGAGGACGGAGTCTGAGAACCCAAGCTAGGCCTAGGTTTCTGGGTGAGGATATGGCAGGCACAATCTACAGACCTCAATCGAGATCTCGTGCATCTGAAGTCAGGGCAAGGATCAGACGATCGCTCAGGTTGGACTTTCTGCCCTGATGGCCCTTTCTTGAAGGGGGTTGGATCACGAGGACATGGAGGTTTTCCCACGATGGGAGTTGTGAGAAGCTCCAAACTGCAAAGATTCTTCTGCAGGACAATTGAGACCTGATGGTTGGCTCCAGGCCAACGATTCCGAGCAGGGTTCTAAGGATGGATGGCTGGGTAGCCCACCTCGCATTCCAATTGTCTCCAAGCAACAAGACAGGTTAGATCTGCTGGATGTGGGGGGCAACCGAGGAGGCTGAGTTGAAATGGACTCTCCTGTGGATGTGTCCTAATATGTTTTTGTGTCTATGGAGACCTTGGAATGAAGCGGTGGCCCTGGGGCCCTGAAGGGTTCTCCTAAACAGAGGCTTTGACACAGCTCCAACGTGCATGTTTCCCATGTGTAGATGAGATTTGTTCTGATGGGTGAGTCAAGAAACAGCCATATGCTGGTATTGAACTCCAGGCCTCTGAGGAGAGATGCCTGGAAACCAAAGCAATGGATCCGATTAGTGCCTAGGGGCCTGTTCGCTCCTTTTTACCTCTGGGGACATCAGTCTACGGGTCTGAGTGCAGATAGGTGCTCAGATGGGCTCAGATTGCCCCTGTGTGTCCTGGGAAGCCACAACTATTGGGATGGCCTCAGGGACTTTGGAGGTTATCCTACTAGTAGGGTTGTGGCCATTGGAATGGGCACATACAATTCCCTTGGAGAGGGCAAGTACAGTCCTCAGGTTTGGCTCCAGGGCCCTGAGCCTGTAGGGTGTGTAGGCCAGAGCTGTTTGGACAGTTGTCTGAAAACACAAACTCGGCTTATGTTTTGGGTCATAGGTATGGCAGGACTGATCTACAGACCATGAGGAGAATACTTCGGGATATGAAAAAAGGGCGAGTGTGAGGCTCTTGCTCAAGTTTTTGTCTCTGGATATCGTGTCACTCATGGTCGTGAAATTGCCGGGTGACTTCATGGGAAATGGACGAGTCTTACTCTCTGGGGGTTCGGTCCCGTCCAAAGAGTTTGGGGTCATTCTGGGGATGGAAGAAGTCCGTTTTTTTGTTGTTGTTGTCGATTTGTTTCATTTTGTTTTTCAACCTCAGATGTCCCACCAAATGAGGGATTCCAGAGTAGAGCCCTGGGGTGGGGCGACTGGACAACCAGAAATCTGGTTAAAAATTGGGGACTAGGGACATGTCAAGCCCATTATGACATCTAATGGTCCAGCCACTGAGAGGACTTACTAGAGGACAGGACTCACGCTGAGGTCACAATGCGTGTTTATGCTCTCGTCGCACTCAAGAATGGGCGGGGCCTCAGGGTGAATGCTGATTTCTCCTACAATGAAGGTTGGACAACATGCCAACCACAAGTTTTCTTGCCAAGGGTCAGGAAGAGTTCTGATTTCTTCATTACAGTCACCCGTGGGCAGTGATTGGAGATAAGGTCTAGGTTCTGAAGCCTGAAAACTGAGGTAGGGAAGAGATGAGGACCTAAGACCATGGCGGGTGTGATGTGCTCAGCGTGCGGTCAGCTGTCTGGGTGTTGGTCAGCAGGTCCGGGCTCAGGTTGTGTCAGACAGTGCATTAGTGCCCAGGTTAGACTATATAATTTGGGTACATTCGAGTGCCGTGTAGGTTTATCTTCATTTAAGCTGCCTGGGCTGCTCATTAGGCAATATATATTTTCTAGAGGGCAGGCAGAGTGCTTCCTTGTCGGTCCGGAATTGCCAAACTTGAGGGCTTCGGGGCCAGGAGAGTGAGGACGGAAGTCTGAGAACACAAGCTAGACTTCGGATTCAGGGTGAGGGCACGGCAGGTACCCCCTGCAGATCTGAACCAATATCTCATGCATCTGAAGTCAGGGCGAGGATCCGACGTTGGCTCAGGTTGGAGTTTCTGTGCATGACGGCCCCTTCATGAAGGGAGCGGAATCTCGAGGCCATGGAGGTTTTCCACGTTGGGAGATGTTGGATGTCCCCTTCAAGGATTCCTTCTGCGGGACAATTGAGACCTGTTGGACAGCTCCAGGACATCCCCTATGGAATGACTCCAGAGCACCGTTCGAGGATGGATGCCTGGGAAGTCCGCCTCGCCTTCCAATTGTCTCCTAGCAACAATACATTTTAGATCTAATGGATCTGCGGGAGCAACCGGGGTGGCTGAGTTGAAATGCACTTTCAAGAGGATGTGTCCTAACGTGTGTTTGTGTCCATGAGGGCCTTGGAATGGGGAGGTGGCACCGGGACCCTGAAGTATTCTCCTAAGCTTTGGCATAGCTCCCATGCACAAGTTTCCTTGTGGAGACGAGTTTTGTTCTGATGGGTGCCTCAGGAAATCCCCTCTGCTGGTATTGGAATCCAGGCTTTTGAGGAGACATGCCTGTAAACCAAAGCAATGGATCCGATAATGGCCTCGGGTCCTGTCTGGTTCAATCTTCTTGGTATGAGTGGAGGTAGATGAGTGGAGGTAGATGCTCAGCCGGTATTACACGCCCTTTTTTGTCCCGGGCGACCTACACTATTGGGATGGCCTCAGGGACTTTGGAGGGTTCTCCTAATTTGTACGATTTTTGACAATGGAATGGGCAGAATTCCCATGGATTGGGTGGGGGCAGTCCTAATGTGTGGCTCCAGGGGCCCCAGCCTGGAGGGAGTGTGGCCCAGGACTTTGAGGACAGAAGACTGAAAACACAAACTCAGCTTAAGTTTGGGGACGTAGGTATGGCACGCCCGATCTACAAACCATGAGAAGAACTCTTCAGGATATGAAGAATGAGCGAGTCTGAGGCGCTTGCTCAGGCTTTTGTCTCTGGATTTTGTTTCAGCGATGGCCGTGGAATGTTGGGGAGGTCTCATGGGCCATGGACGAATCTTCCTCTCTGTGGATTTGGCCCGATCCCAATTGTTTTTCGTCAATCTGTGGGATGGGAGGACTCCTTTCAGGTTTGTTACCTCAGGTGTCCCACCAAAAGAGGAATTCCAAAGCAGAGCCCTGGGGAAGAGTGAAGGGACACCCCGAACTATGGTTAAAAATTGGGGCCTAGGGGCATGGCAAGCCCAATATGCTGTCTCTTCATATAGGTCCTGAGAGGCCTTACCTGAGGACTGGGCTCAGGCTGAGGGTCACAATGTGTGTTTGTGACCAATGTGGCCCGCAAGCATGGGCTGGGCCTCATGGGCCACGCTTGTTTCAACTACACTGAACGTTGGACAACATGCCAAGCACAAGGTTTCTTGCCATGGGGAAAGAGTTCTGATTTCTGCATCATTTTCAACCCTGGGCAGTGGTTGGAGATAAGGTCTAGGTTCTGGAGCCTGAAAACCGCAGTTGGGAAGAGATGACGACCTAAGGCCATGGCGGTTCCGATGTGCTCAGTGTGCGGCCAGCTGTCTGGGTGGGACCAGAGGTCCAGGCTCAGGCTGGGTCAAAGGGGAAATAGTGCCCAGGTCAGCCTATATGTTTGGGGTACAGACGATTGGCGTGCAGGTTGATCCTCATTTGGGATTTCGGGGTAGCCCTGAGGGCAATGTTTTACTTCTGTAGGGCAGGCAGAGTGCGGCATTGTAGTTCTGGATTGCCAAACTGGAGGGCTTGTGGGCCAGTAGTCTGAGGACGGAGTCTGAGAACCCAAGCTAGGCCTAGGTTTCTGGGTGAGGATATGGCAGGCACAATCTACAGACCTCAATAGAGATTTCGTGCATCTGAAGTCAGGGCAAGGATCAGACGATCACTCAGGTTGGACTTTCTGCCCTGATGGCCCTTTCTTGAAGGGGGTTGCATCACGAGGACATGGGGTTTTCCCACGATGGGAGTTGTGAGAAGCTCCAAACTGCAAAGATTCTTCTGCAGGACAATTGAGACCTGTTGGTTGGCTCCATGCCAACGATTCCGAGCAGGGTTCTAGAGATGGATGGCTGGGTAGCCCACCTCGCATTCCAATTGTCTTCAAGCAACAAGACAGGTTAGATCTGCTGGATGTGGGGGGCAACCGAGGAGGCTGAGTTGAAATGGACTCTCCTGTGTATGTGTCCTAATATGTTTTTGTGTCTATGGAGACCTTGGAAAGAAGCGGTGGCCCTGGGGCCCTGAAGGGTTCTCCTAAACAGAGGCTTTGACACAGCTCCAACGTGCATGTTTCCCATGTGTAGATGAGATTTGTTCTGATGGGTGAGTCAAGAAACAGCCATATGCTGGTACTGAAATCCAGGCCTCTGAGGAGAGATGCCTGGAAACCAAAGCAATGGATCCGATTAGTGACTAGGGGCCTGTTCGTTCCTTTTTACCTCTGGGGACACCAGTCTACGGGTCTGAGTGCAGGTAGGTGCTCAGATGGGCTCAGATTACCCCTGTTTGTCCTGGGAAGCCACAACTCTTGGGATGGCCTCAGGGACTTTGGAGGTTATCCTACTAGTAGGGTTGTGGCCATTGGAATGGGCACATACAATTCCCTTGGAGAGGGCAAGTACAGTCCTCAGTTTTGGCTCAAGGGCCCTGAGCCTGTAGGGTGTGTAGGCCAGAGCTGTTTGGACAGTTGTCTGAAAACACAAACTCGGCTTATGTTTTGGGTCATAGGTATGGCAGGACTGATCTACAGACCATGAGGAGAACACTTCGGGATATGAAAAAAGGGCGAGTGTGAGGCTCTCGCTCAAGTTTTTGTCTCTGGATATTGTGTCACTCATGGTCGTGAAATTGCCGGGTGACTTCATGGGAAATGACGAGTCTTACTCTCTGGGGGTTCGGTCCCGTCCAAAGAGTTTGGGGTCATTCTGGGGATGGAAGAAGTCCGTTTTTTTGTTGTTGTTGTCGATTTGTTTCATTTTGTTTTTCAACCCCAGATGTCCCACCAAATGAGGGATTCCATAGTAGAGCCCTGGGGTGGGGCGACTGGACAACCAGAAATCTGGTTAAAAATTGGGGACTAGGGACATGTCAAGCCCATTATGACATCTAATGGTCTAGCCACTGAGAGGACATACTAGAGGACAGGACTCACGCTGAGGTCACAATGCGTGTTTATGCTCTCGTCGCACGCAAGAATGGGCGGGGCCTCAGGGTGAATGCTGGTTTCTCCTACACTGAACGTTGGACAACATGCCAACCACAAGGTTTCTTGCCATGGGTCAGGAAGAGTTCTGATTTCTGCATCACAGTCACCCGTGGGCAGTGATTGGAGATAAGGTCTAGGTTCTGAAGCCTGAAAACTGAGGTAGGGAAGAGATGATGACCTAAGGCCAGGGCGGGTCTGATGTGCTCAGTGTGCGGTCAGCTGTCTGGGTTTTGGTCAGCAGGTCCGGGCTCAGGTTGTGTCAGACAGTGCATTAGTGCCCAGGTTAGACTATATAATTTGGGTACATTCGAGTGCCGTGTAGGTTTATCTTCATTTAAGCTGCCTGGGCAGCTCATTAGGCAATATATTTTTTCTAGAGGGCAGGCAGAGTGCTTCATTGTCCGTCCAGAATTGCCAAACTTGAGGGCTTCGGGGCCAGGAGAGTGAGGACGGAAGTCTGAGAACACAAGCTAGACTTCGGATTCAGGGTGAGGGCACGGCAGGTACCCCCTGCAGATCTGAACCAATATCTCATGCATCTGAAGTCAGGGCGAGGATCCGACGTTGGCTCAGGTTGGAGTTTCTGTGCATGACGGCCCCTTCATGAAGGGAGCGGAATCTCGAGGCCATGGAGGTTTTCCACGTTGGGAGATGTTGGATGCCCCCTTCAAGGATTCCTTCTGCGGGACAATTGAGACCTGTTGGACAGCTCCAGGACATCCCCTATGGAATGACTCCAGGGCACCGTTCCAGGATGGATGCCTGGGAAGTCCGCCTCGCCATCCAATTGTCTCCTAGCAACAAGACAGTTTAGATCTAATGGATCTGCGGGAGCAACCGGTGTGGCTGAGTTGAAATGCACTTTCCAGAGGATGGGTCCTAACGTGTGTTTGTGTCCATGAGGGCCTTGGAATGGGGAGGTGGCACCGGGACCCTGAAGTATTCTCCTAAGCTTTGGCATAGCTCCCATGCACAAGTTTCCTTGTGGAGACGATATTTGTTCTGATGGGTGCCTCAGGAAATCCCCTCTGCTGGTATTGGAATCCAGGCTTTTGAGGAGACATGCCTGTAAACCAAAGCAATGGATCCGATAATGGCCTCGGGTCCTGTCTGGTTCAATCTTCTTGGTATGAGTGGAGGTAGATGAGTGGAGGTAGATGCTCAGCCGGTATTACCCGCCCTTTTTTGTCCCGGGCGAACTACACTATTGGGATGGCCTCAGGGACTTTGGAGGGTTCTCCTAATTTGTACGATTTTTGACAATGGAATGGGCAGAATTCCCATGGATTGGGTGGGGGCAGTCCTAATGTGTGGCTCCAGGGTCCCCAGCCTGGAGGGAGTGTGGCCCAGGACTTTGAGGACAGAAGACTGAAAACACAAACTCAGCTTAAGTTTGGGGACGTAGGTATGGCACTCCCGATCTACAAACCATGAGAAGAACTCTTCAGGATATGAAGAATGAGCGAGTCTGAGGCGCTTTCTCAGGCTTTTGTCTCTGGATTTTGTTTCAGCGATGGCCGTGGAATGTTGGGGAGGTCTCATGGGCCATGGACGAATCTTCCTCTCTGTGGATTTGGCCCGATCCCAATTGTTTTTCGTCAATCTGTGGGATGGGAGGACTCCTTTCAGATTTGTTAACTCAGGTGTCCCACCAAAAGAGGAATTCCAAAGCAGAGCCCTGGGGAAGACTGAAGGGACAACCCGAACTATGGTTAAAAATTGGGGCCTAGGGGATATGGCAAGCCCATTATCCTGTCTCTTCATACAGGCCCTGAGAGGCCTTACCTGAGGACTGGGCTCAGGCTGAGGGTCACAATGTGTGTTTGTGACCAATGTGGCCCGCAAGCATGGGCTGGGCCTCATGGGCCACGCTTGTTTCAACTACACTGAACGTTGGACAACATGCCAAGCACAAGGTTTCTTGCCATGGGGAAAGAGTTCTGATTTCTGCATCATTTTCAACCCTGGGCAGTGGTTGGAGATAATGTCTAGGTTCTGGAGCCTGAAAACCGCAGTTGGGAAGAGATGACGACCTAAGGCCATGGCGGGTCCGATGTGCTCAGTGTGCGTCCAGCTGTCTGGGTGGGACCAGGAGGTCCAGGCTCAGGCTGGGTCAGAAGGGGAAATAGTGCCCAGGTCAGCCTATATGTTTGGGGTACAGCCGATTGGCGTGCAGGTTGATCCTCATTTGGGATTTCAGGGTAGCCCTGAGGGCAATGTTTTACATCTGTAGGGCAGGCAGAGTGCGGCATTGTAGTTCTGGATTGCCAAACTGGAGGGCTTGTGGGCCAGTAGTCTGAGGACGGAGTCTGAGAACCCAAGCTAGGCCTAGGTTTCTGGGTGAGGATATGGCAGGCACAATCTACAGACCTCAATCGAGATCTCGTGCATCTGAAGTCAGGGCAAGGATCAGACGATCGCTCAGGTTGGACTTTCTGCCCTGATGGCCCTTTCTTGAAGGGGGTTGGATCACGAGGACATGGAGGTTTTCCCACGATGGGAGTTGTGAGAAGCTCCAAACTGCAAAGATTCTTCTGCAGGACAATTGAGACCTGATGGTTGGCTCCAGGCCAACGATTCCGAGCAGGGTTCTAAGGATGGATGGCTGGGTAGCCCACCTCGCATTCCAATTGTCTCCAAGCAACAAGACAGGTTAGATCTGCTGGATGTGGGGGGCAACCGAGGAGGCTGAGTTGAAATGGACTCTCCTGTGGATGTGTCCTAATATGTTTTTGTGTCTATGGAGACCTTGGAATGAAGCGGTGGCCCTGGGGCCCTGAAGGGTTCTCCTAAACAGAGGCTTTGACAGAGCTCCAACGTGCATGTTTCCCATGTGTAGATGAGATTTGTTCTGATGGGTGAGTCAAGAAACAGCCATATGCTGGTATTGAACTCCAGGCCTCTGAGGAGAGATGCCTGGAAACCAAAGCAATGGATCCGATTAGTGCCTAGGGGCCTGTTCGTTCCTTTTTACCTCTGGGGACATCAGTCTACGGGTCTGAGTGCAGATAGGTGCTCAGATGGGCTCAGATTGCCCCTGTGTGTCCTGGGAAGCCACAACTATTGGGATGGCCTCAGGGACTTTGGAGGTTATCCTACTAGTAGGGTTGTGGCCATTGGAATGGGCACATACAATTCCCTTGGAGAGGGCAAGTACAGTCCTCAGGTTTGGCTCCAGGGCCCTGAGCCTGTAGGGTGTGTAGGCCAGAGCTGTTTGGACAGTTGTCTGAAAACACAAACTCGGCTTATGTTTTGGGTCATAGGTATGGCAGGACTGATCTACAGACCATGAGGAGAATACTTCGGGATATGAAAAAAGGGCGAGTGTGAGGCTCTTGCTCAAGTTTTTGTCTCTGGATATCGTGTCACTCATGGTCGTGAAATTGCCGGGTGACTTCATGGGAAATGGACGAGTCTTACTCTCTGGGGTTTCGGTCCCGTCCAAAGAGTTTGGGGTCATTCTGGGGATGGAAGAAGTCCGTTTTTTTGTTGTTGTTGTCGATTTGTTTCATTTTGTTTTTCAACCTCAGATGTCCCACCAAATGAGGGATTCCAGAGTAGAGCCCTGGGGTGGGGCGACTGGACAACCAGAAATCTGGTTAAAAATTGGGGACTAGGGACATGTCAAGCCCATTATGACATCTAATGGTCCAGCCACTGAGAGGACTTACTAGAGGACAGGACTCACGCTGAGGTCACAATGCGTGTTTATGCTCTCGTCGCACTCAAGAATGGGCGGGGCCTCAGGGTGAATGCTGATTTCTCCTACAATGAAGGTTGGACAACATGCCAACCACAAGTTTTCTTGCCAAGGGTCAGGAAGAGTTCTGATTTCTTCATTACAGTCACCCGTGGGCAGTGATTGGAGATAAGGTCTAGGTTCTGAAGCCTGAAAACTGAGGTAGGGAAGAGATGAGGACCTAAGACCATGGCGGGTGTGATGTGCTCAGCGTGCGGTCAGCTGTCTGGGTGTTGGTCAGCAGGTCCGGGCTCAGGTTGTGTCAGACAGTGCATTAGTGCCCAGGTTAGACTATATAATTTGGGTACATTCGAGTGCCGTGTAGGTTTATCTTCATTTAAGCTGCCTGGGCTGCTCATTAGGCAATATATATTTTCTAGAGGGCAGGCAGAGTGCTTCCTTGTCGGTCCGGAATTGCCAAACTTGAGGGCTTCGGGGCCAGGAGAGTGAGGACGGAAGTCTGAGAACACAAGCTAGACTTCGGATTCAGGGTGAGGGCACGGCAGGTACCCCCTGCAGATCTGAACCAATATCTCATGCATCTGAAGTCAGGGCGAGGATCCGACGTTGGCTCAGGTTGGAGTTTCTGTGCATGACGGCCCCTTCATGAAGGGCGCGGAATCTCGAGGCCATGGAGGTTTTCCACGTTGGGAGATGTTGGATGCCCCCTTCAAGGATTCCTTCTGCGGGACAATTGAGACCTGTTGGACAGCTCCAGGACATCCCCTATGGAATGACTCCAGAGCACCGTTCGAGGATGGATGCCTGGGAAGTCCGCCTCGCCTTCCAATTGTCTCCTAGCAACAATACAGTTTAGATCTAATGGATCTGCGGGAGCAACCGGGGTGGCTGAGTTGAAATGCACTTTCAAGAGGATGTGTCCTAACGTGTGTTTGTGTCCATGAGGGCCTTGGAATGGGGAGGTGGCACCGGGACCCTGAAGTATTCTCCTAAGCTTTGGCATAGCTCCCATGCACAAGTTTCCTTGTGGAGACGAGTTTTGTTCTGATGGGTGCCTCAGGAAATCCCCTCTGCTGGTATTGGAATCCAGGCTTTTGAGGAGACATGCCTGTAAACCAAAGCAATGGATCCGATAATGGCCTCGGGTCCTGTCTGGTTCAATCTTCTTGGTATGAGTGGAGGTAGATGAGTGGAGGTAGATGCTCAGCCGGTATTACCCGCCCTTTTTTGTCCCGGGCGACCTACACTATTGGGATGGCCTCAGGGACTTTGGAGGGTTCTCCTAATTTGTACGATTTTTGACAATGGAATGGGCAGAATTCCCATGGATTGGGTGGGGGCAGTCCTAATGTGTGGCTCCAGGGGCCCCAGCCTGAAGGGAGTGTGGCCCAGGACTTTGAGGACAGAAGACTGAAAACACAAACTCAGCTTAAGTTTGGGGACGTAGGTATGGCACGCCCGATCTACAAACCATGAGAAGAACTCTTCAGGATATGAAGAATGAGCGAGTCTGAGGCGCTTGCTCAGGCTTTTGTCTCTGGATTTTGTTTCAGCGATGGCCGTGGAATGTTGGGGAGGTCTCATGGGCCATGGACGAATCTTCCTCTCTGTGGATTTGGCCCGATCCCAATTGTTTTTCGTCAATCTGTGGGATGGGAGGACTCCTTTCAGTTTTGTTACCTCAGGTGTCCCACCAAAAGAGGAATTCCAAAGCAGAGCCCTGGGGAAGAGTGAAGGGACACCCCGAACTATGGTTAAAAATTGGGGCCTAGGGGCATGGCAAGCCCAATATGCTGTCTCTTCATATAGGCCCTGAGAGGCCTTACCTGAGGACTGGGCTCAGGCTGAGGGTCACAATGTGTGTTTGTGACCAATGTGGCCCGCAAGCATGGGCTGGGCCTCATGGGCCACGCTTGTTTCAACTACACTGAACGTTGGACAACATGCCAAGCACAAGGTTTCTTGCCATGGGGAAAGAGTTCTGATTTCTGCATCATTTTCAAACCTGGGCAGTGGTTGGAGATAAGGTCTAGGTTCTGGAGCCTGAAAACCGCAGTTGGGAAGAGATGACGACCTAAGGCCATGGCGGTTCCGATGTGCTCAGTGTGCGGCCAGCTGTCTGGGTGGGACCAGAGGTCCAGGCTCAGGCTGGGTCAAAGGGGAAATAGTGCCCAGGTCAGCCTATATGTTCGGGGTACAGCCGATTGGCGTGCAGGTTGATCCTCATTTGGGATTTCGGGGTAGCCCTGAGGGCAATGTTTTACTTCTGTAGGGCAGGCAGAGTGCGGCATTGTAGTTCTGGATTGCCAAACTGGAGGGCTTGTGGGCCAGTAGTCTGAGGACGGAGTCTGAGAACCCAAGCTAGGCCTAGGTTTCTGGGTGAGGATATGGCAGGCACAATCTACAGACCTCAATAGAGATTTCGTGCATCTGAAGTCAGGGCAAGGATCAGACGATCACTCAGGTTGGACTTTCTGCCCTGATGGCCCTTTCTTGAAGGGGGTTGCATCAGGAGGACATGGGGTTTTCCCACGATGGGAGTTGTGAGAAGCTCCAAACTGCAAAGATTCTTCTGCAGGACAATTGAGACCTGTTGGTTGGCTCCATGCCAACGATTCCGAGCAGGGTTCTAGAGATGGATGGCTGGGTAGCCCACCTCGCATTCCAATTGTCTTCAAGCAACAAGACAGGTTAGATCTGCTGGATGTGGGGGGCAACCGAGGAGGCTGAGTTGAAATGGACTCTCCTGTGTATGTGTCCTAATATGTTTTTGTGTCTATGGAGACCTTGGAAAGAAGCGGTGGCCCTGGGGCCCTGAAGGGTTCTCCTAAACAGAGGCTTTGACACAGCTCCAACGTGCATGTTTCCCATGTGTAGATGAGATTTGTTCTGATGGGTGAGTCAAGAAACAGCCATATGCTGGTACTGAAATCCAGGCCTCTGAGGAGAGATGCCTGGAAACCAAAGCAATGGATCCGATTAGTGACTAGGGGCCTGTTCGTTCCTTTTTACCTCTGGGGACACCAGTCTACGGGTCTGAGTGCAGGTAGGTGCTCAGATGGGCTCAGATTACCCCTGTTTGTCCTGGGAAGCCACAACTCTTGGGATGGCCTCAGGGACTTTGGAGGTTATCCTACTAGTAGGGTTGTGGCCATTGGAATGGGCACATACAATTCCCTTGGAGAGGGCAAGTACAGTCCTCAGTTTTGGCTCAAGGGCCCTGAGCCTGTAGGGTGTGTAGGCCAGAGCTGTTTGGACAGTTGTCTGAAAACACAAACTCGGCTTATGTTTTGGGTCATAGGTATGGCAGGACTGATCTACAGACCATGAGGAGAACACTTCGGGATATGAAAAAAGGGCGAGTGTGAGGCTCTTGCTCAAGTTTTTGTCTCTGGATATCGTGTCACTCATGGTCGTGAAATTGCCGGGTGACTTCATGGGAAATGGACGAGTCTTACTCTCTGGGGTTTCGGTCCCGTCCAAAGAGTTTGGGGTCATTCTGGGGATGGAAGAAGTCCGTTTTTTTGTTGTTGTTGTCGATTTGTTTCATTTTGTTTTTCAACCTCAGATGTCCCACCAAATGAGGGATTCCAGAGTAGAGCCCTGGGGTGGGGCGACTGGACAACCAGAAATCTGGTTAAAAATTGGGGACTAGGGACATGTCAAGCCCATTATGACATCTAATGGTCTAGCCACTGAGAGGACTTACTAGAGGACAGGAATCACGCTGAGGTCACAATGCGTGTTTATGCTCTCGTCGCACTCAGGAATGGGCGGGGCCTCAGGGTGAATGCTGGTTTCTCCTACACTGAACGTTGGACAACATGCCAACCACAAGGTTTCTTGCCATGGGTCAGGAAGAGTTCTGATTTCTGCATCACAGTCACCCGTGGGCAGTGAATGGAGATAAGGTCTAGGTTCTGAAGCCTGAAAACTGAGGTAGGGAAGAGATGATGACCTAAGGCCAGACGGGTCTGATATGCTCAGGGTGCGGTCAGCTGTCTGGGTGTTGGTCAGCAGGTCCGGGCTCAGGTTGTGTCAGACAGTGCATTAGTGCCCAGGTTAGACTATATAATTTGGGTGCATTCGAGTGCCGTGTAGGTTTATCTTCATTTAAGCTGCCTGGGCAGCTCATTAGGCAATATATTTTTTCTAGAGGGCAGGCAGAGTGCTTCATTGTCCGTCCAGAATTGCCAAACTTGAGGGCTTCGGGGCCAGGAGAGTGAGGACGGAAGTCTGAGAACACAAGCTAGTCTTCGGATTCAGGGTGAGGGCACGGCAGGTACCCCCTGCAGATCTGAACCAATATCTCATGCATCTGAAGTCAGGGCGAGGATCCGACGTTGGCTCAGGTTGGAGTTTCTGTGCATGACGGCCCCTTCATGAAGGGAGCGGAATCTCGAGGCCATGGAGGTTTTCCACGTTGGGAGATGTGGGATGCCCCCTTCAAGGATTCCTTCTGCGGGACAATTGAGACCTGTTGGACAGCTCCAGGACATCCCATATGGAATGACTCCAGGGCACCGTCCAAGGATGGATGCCTGGGAAGTCCGCCTCGCCTTCCAATTGTCTCCTAGCAACAAGACAGTTTAGATCTAATGGATCTGCGGGAGCAACCGGGGTGGCTGATTTGAAATGCACTTTCCAGAGGATGGGTCCTAACGTGTGTTTGTGTCCATGAGGGCCTTGGAATGGGGAGGTGGCACCGGGACCCTGAAGTATTCTCCTAAGCTTTGGCATAGCTCCCATGCACAAGTTTCCTTGTGGAGACGATATTTGTTCTGATGGGTGCCTCAGGAAATCCCCTCTGCTGGTATTGGAATCCAGGCTATTGAGGAGACATGCCTGTAAACCAAAGCAATGGATCCGATAATGGCCTCGGGTCCTGTCTGGTTCAATCTTCTTGGTATGAGTGGAGGTAGATGAGTGGAGGTAGATGCTCAGCCGGTATTACCCGCCCTTTTTTGTCCCGGGCGACCTACACTATTGGGATGGCCTCAGGGACTTTGGAGGGTTCTCCTAATTTGTACGATTTTTGACAATGGAATGGGCAGAATTCCCATGGATTTGGTGGGGGCAGTCCTAATGTGTGGCTCCAGGGGCCCCAGCCTGGAGGGAGTGTGGCCCAGGACTTTGAGGACAGAAGACTGAAAACACAAACTCAGCTTAAGTTTGGGGACGTAGGTATGGCACGCCCGATCTACAAACCATGAGAAGAACTCTTCAGGATATGAAGAATGAGCGAGTCTGAGGCGCTTGCTCAGGCTTTTGTCTCTGGATTTTGTTTCAGCGATGGCCGTGGAATGTTGGGGAGGTCTCATGGGCCATGGACGAATCTTCCTCTCTGTGGATTTGGCCCGATCCCAATTGTTTTTCGTCAATCTGTGGGATGGGAGGACTCCTTTCAGGGTTGTTACCTCAGGTGTCCCACCAAAAGAGGAATTCCAAAGCAGAGCCCTGGGGAAGAGTGAAGGGACAACCGAACTATGGTTAAAAATTGGGGCCTAGGGGATATGGCAAGCCCATTATCCTGTCTCTTCATACAGGCCCTGAGAGGCCTTACCTGAGGACTGGGCTCAGGCTGAGGGTCACAATGTGTGTTTGTGACCATGTGGCCCGCAAGCATGGGCTGGGCCTCATGGGCCACGCTTGTTTCAACTACACTGAACGTTGGACGACATGCCAAGCACAAGGTTTCTTGCCATGGGGAAAGAGTTCTGATTTCTGCATCATTTTCAACCCTGGGCAGTGGTTGGAGATAAGGTCTAGGTTCTGGAGCCTGAAAACCGCAGTTGGGAAGAGATGACGACCTAAGGCCATGGCGGGTCCGATGTGCTCAGTGTGCGGCCAGCTGTCTGGGTGGGACCAGGAGTTCCAGGCTCAGGCTGGGTCAGAAGGGGAAATAGTGCCCAGGTCAGCCTATATGTTTGGGGTACAGCCGATTGGCGTGCAGGTTGATCCTCATTTGGGATTTCAGGGTAGCCCTGAGGGCAATGTTTTACTTCTGTAGGGCAGGCAGAGTGCGGCATTGTAGTTCTGGATTGCCAAACTGGAGGGCTTGTGGGCCAGTAGTCTGAGGACGGAGTCTGAGAACCCAAGCTAGGCCTAGGTTTCTGGGTGAGGATATGGCAGGCACAATCTATAGACCTCAATCGAGATCTCGTGCATCTGAAGTCAGGGCAAGGATCAGACGATCGCTCAGGTTGGACTTTCTGCCCTGATGGCCCTTTCTTGAAGGGGGTTGGATCACGAGGACATGGAGGTTTTCCCACGATGGGAGTTGTGAGAAGCTCCAAACTGCAAAGATTCTTCTGCAGGACAATTGAGACCTGATGGTTGGCTCCAGGCCAACGATTCCGAGCAGGGTTCTAGAGATGGATGGCTGGGTAGCCCACCTCGCATTCCAATTGTCTCCAAGCAACAAGACAGGTTAGATCTGCTGGATGTGGGGGGCAACCGAGGAGGCTGAGTTGAAATGGACTCTCCTGTGGATGTGTCCTAATATGTTTTTGTGTCTATGGAGACCTTGGAATGAAGCGGTGGCCCTGGGGCCCTGAAGGGTTCTCCTAAACAGAGGCTTTGACAGAGCTCCAACGTGCATGTTTCCCATGTGTAGATGAGATTTGTTCTGATGGGTGAGTCAAGAAACAGCCATATGCTGGTATTGAACTCCAGGCCTCTGAGGAGAGATGCCTGGAAACCAAAGCAATGGATCCGATTAGTGCCTAGGGGCCTGTTCGTTCCTTTTTACCTCTGGGGACATCAGTCTACGGGTCTGAGTGCAGATAGGTGCTCAGATGGGCTCAGATTGCCCCTGTTTGTCCAGGGAAGCCACAAATCTTGGGATGGCCTCAGGGACTTTGGAGGTTATCCTACTAGTAGGGTTGTGGCCATTGGAATGGGCACATACAATTCCCTTGGAGAGGGCAAGTACAGTCCTCAGGTTTGGCTCCAGGGCCCTGAGCCTGTAGGGTGTGTAGGCCAGAGCTGTTTGGACAGTTGTCTGAAAACACAAACTCGGCTTATGTTTTGGGTCATAGGTATGGCAGGACTGATCTACAGACCATGAGGAGAATACTTCGGGATATGAAAAAAGGGCGAGTGTGAGGCTCTTGCTCAAGTTTTTGTCTCTGGATATCGTGTCACTCATGGTCGTGAAATTGCCGGGTGACTTCATGGGAAATGGACGAGTCTTACTCTCTGGGGTTTCGGTCCCGTCCAAAGAGTTTGGGGTCATTCTGGGGATGGAAGAAGTCCGTTTTTTTGTTGTTGTTGTCGATTTGTTTCATTTTGTTTTTCAACCTCAGATGTCCCACCAAATGAGGGATTCCAGAGTAGAGCCCTGGGGTGGGGCGACTGGACAACCAGAAATCTGGTTAAAAATTGGGGACTAGGGACATGTCAAGCCCATTATGACATCTAATGGTCCAGCCACTGAGAGGACTTACTAGAGGACAGGACTCACGCTGAGGTCACAATGCGTGTTTATGCTCTCGTCGCACTCAAGAATGGGCGGGGCCTCAGGGTGAATGCTGATTTCTCCTACAATGAAGGTTGGACAACATGCCAACCACAAGTTTTCTTGCCAAGGGTCAGGAAGAGTTCTGATTTCTTCATCACAGTCACCCGTGGGCAGTGATTGGAGATAAGGTCTAGGTTCTGAAGCCTGAAAACTGAGGTAGGGAAGAGATGATGACCTAAGGCCATGGCGGGTCTGATGTGCTCAGCGTGCGGTCAGCTGTCTGGGTGTTGGTCAGCAGGTCCGGGCTCAGGTTGTGTCAGACAGTGCATTAGTGCCCAGGTTAGACTATATAATTTGGGTACATTCGAGTGCCGTGTAGGTTTATCCTCATTTAAGCTGCCTGGGCTGCTCATTAGGCAATATATATTTTCTAGATGGCAGGCATAGTGCTTCCTTGTCGGTCCGGATTTGCCAAACTTGAGGGCTTCGGGGCCAGGAGAGTGAGGACGGAAGTCTGAGAACACAAGCTAGACTTCGGATTCAGGGTGAGGGCACGGCAGGTACCCCCTGCAGATCTGAACCAATATCTCATGCATCTGAAGTCAAAGCGAGGATCCGACGTTGGCTCAGGTTGGAGTTTCTGTGCATGATGGCCCCTTCATGAAGGGAGCGGAATCTCGAGGCCATGGAGGTTTTCCACGTTGGGAGATGTTGGATGCCCCCTTCAAGGATTCCTTCTGCGGGACAATTGAGACCTGTTGGACAGCTCCAGACATCCCATATGGAATGACTCCAGAGCACCGTTCGTGGATGGATGCCTGGGAAGTCCGCCTCGCCTTCCAATTGTCTCCTAGCAACAATACAGTTTAGATCTAATGGATCTGCGGGAGCAACCGGGGTGGCTGAGTTGAAATGCACTTTCAAGAGGATGTGTCCTAACGTGTGTTTGTGTCCATGAGGGCCTTGGAATGGGGAGGTGGCACCGGGACCCTGAAGTATTCTCCTAAGCTTTGGCATAGCTCCCATGCACAAGTTTCCTTGTGGAGACGAGTTTTGTTCTGATGGGTGCCTCAGGAAATCCCCTCTGCTGGTATTGGAATCCAGGCTTTTGAGGAGACATGCCTGTAAACCAAAGCAATGGATCCGATAATGGCCTCGGGTCCTGTCTGGTTCAATCTTCTTGGTATGAGTGGAGGTAGATGCTCAGCCGGTATTACCCGCCCTTTTATGTCCCGGCGACCTACACTATTGGGATGGCCTCAGGGACTTTGGAGGGTTCTCCTAATTTGTACGATTTTTGACAATGGAATGGGCAGAATTCCCATGGATTGGGTGGGGGCAGTCCTAATGTGTGGCTCCAGGGGCCCCAGCCTGGAGGGAGTGTGGCCCAGGACTTTGAGGACAGAAGACTGAAAACACAAACTCAGCTTAAGTTTGGGGACGTAGGTATGGCACGCCCGATCTACAAACCATGAGAAGAACTCTTCAGGATATGAAGAATGAGCGAGTCTGAGGCGCTTGCTCAGGCTTTTGTCTCTGGATTTTATTTCAGCGATGGCCGTGGAATGTTGGGGAGGTCTCATGGGCCATGGACGAATCTTCCTCTCTGTGGATTTGGCCCGATCCCAATTGTTTTTCGTCAATCTGTGGGATGGGAGGACTCCTTTCAGGTTTGTTACCTCAGGTGTCCCACCAAAAGAGGAATTCCAAAGCAGAGCCCTGGGGAAGAGTGAAGGGACAACCCGAACTATGGTTAAAAATTGGGGCCTAGGGGCATGGCAAGCCCAATATGCTGTCTCTTCATATAGGCCCTGAGAGGCCTTACCTGAGGACTGGGCTCAGGCTGAGGGTCACAATGTGTGTTTGTGACCAATGTGGCCCGCAAGCATGGGCTGGGCCTCATGGGCCACGCTTGTTTCAACTACACTGAACGTTGGACAACATGCCAAGCACAAGGTTTCTTGCCATGGGGAAAGAGTTCTGATTTCTGCATCATTTTCAACCCTGGGCAGTGGTTGGAGATAAGGTCTAGGTTCTGGAGCCTGAAAACCGCAGTTGGGAAGAGATGACGACCTAAGGCCATGGCGGTTCCGATGTGCTCAGTGTGCGGCCAGCTGTCTGGGTGGGACCAGAGGTCCAGGCTCAGGCTGGGTCAGAAGGGGAAATAGTGCCCAGGTCAGCCTATATGTTTGGGGTACAGCCGATTGGCGTGCAGGTTGATCCTCATTTGGGATATCGGGGTAGCCCTGAGGGCAATGTTTTACTTCTGTAGGGCAGGCAGAGTGCGGCATTGTAGTTCTGGATTGCCAAACTGGAGGGCTTGTGGGCCAGTAGTCTGAGGACGGAGTCTGAGAACCCAAGCTAGGCCTAGGTTTCTGGGTGAGGATATGGCAGGCACAATCTACAGACCTCAATAGAGATTTCGTGCATCTGAAGTCAGGGCAAGGATCAGACGATCACTCAGGTTGGACTTTCTGCCCTGATGGCCCTTTCTTGAAGGGGGTTGCATCACGAGGACATGGGGTTTTCCCACGATGGGAGTTGTGAGAAGCTCCAAACTGCAAAGATTCTTCTGCAGGACAATTGAGACCTGTTGGTTGGCTCCATGCCAACGATTTCGAGCAGGGTTCTAGAGATGGATGGCTGGGTAGCCCACCTAGCATTCCAATTGTCTTCAAGCAACAAGACAGGTTAGATCTGCTGGATGTGGGGGGCAACCGAGGAGGCTGAGTTGAAATGGACTCTCAAGTGTATGTGTCCTAATATGTTTTTGTGTCTATGGAGACCTTGGAAAGAAGCGGTGGCCCTGGGGCCCTGAAGGGTTCTCCTAAACAGAGGCTTTGACACAGCTCCAACGTTCATGTTTCCCATGTGTAGATGAGATTTGTTCTGATGGGTGAGTCAAGAAACAGCCATATGCTGGTACTGAAATCCAGGCCTCTGAGGAGAGATGCCTGGAAAGCAAAGCAATGGATCCGATTAGTGCCTAGGGTCCTGTTCGTTCCTTTTTACCTCTGGGGACACCAGTCTACGGGTCTGAGTGCAGGTAGGTGCTCAGATGGGCTCAGATTACCCCTGTTTGTCCTGGGAAGCCACAACTCTTGGGATGGCCTCAGGGACTTTGGAGGTTATCCTACTAGTAGGGTTGTGGCCATTGGAATGGGCACATACAATTCCCTTGGAGAGGGCAAGTACAGTCCTCAGTTTTGGCTCAAGGGCCCTGAGCCTGTAGGGTGTGTAGGCCAGAGCTGTTTGGACAGTTGTCTGAAAACACAAACTCGGCTTATGTTTTGGGTCATAGGTATGGCAGGACTGATCTACAGACCATGAGGAGAACACTTCGGGATATGAAAAAAGGGCGAGTGTGAGGCTCTTGCTCAAGTTTTTGTCTCTGGATATCGTGTCACTCATGGTCGTGAAATTGCCGGGTGACTTCATGGGAAATGGACGAGTCTTACTCTCTGGGGGTTCGGTCCCGTCCAAAGAGTTTGGGGTCATTCTGGGGATGGAAGAAGTCCGTTTTTTTGTTGTTGTTGATTTGTTTCATTTTGTTTTTCAAGCTCAGATGTCCCACCAAATGAGGGATTCCAGAGTAGAGCCTTGGGGTGGGTCGACTGGACAACCAGAAATCTGGTTAAAAATTGGGGACTAGGGACATGTCAAGCCCATTATGACATCTAATGGTCTAGCCACTGAGAGGACTTACTAGAGGACAGGACTCACGCTGAGGACACAATGCGTGTTTATGCTCTCGTCGCACTCAGGAATGGGCGGGGCCTCAGGGTGAATGCTGGTTTCTCCTACACTGAACGTTGGACAACATGCCAACCACAAGGTTTCTTGCCATGGGTCAGGAAGAGTTCTGATTTCTGCATCACAGTCACCCGTGGGCAGTGAATGGAGATAAGGTCTAGGTTCTGAAGCCTGAAAACTGATGTAGGGAAGAGATGATGACCTAAGGCCAGGGCGGGTCTGATGTGCTCAGGGTGCGGTCAGCTGTCTGGGTGTTGGTCAGCAGGTCCGGGCTCAGGTTGTGTCAGACAGTGCATTAGTGCCCAGGTTAGACTATATAATTTGGGTACATTCGAGTGCCGTGTAGGTTTATCTTCATTTAAGCTGCCTGGGCAGCTCATTAGGCAATATATTTTTTCTAGAGGGCAGGCAGAGTGCTTCATTGTCCGTCCAGAATTGCCAAACTTGAGGGCTTCGGGGCCAGGAGAGTGAGGACGGAAGTCTGAGAACACAAGCTAGTCTTCGGATTCAGGGTGAGGGCACGGCAGGTACCCCCTGCAGATCTGAACCAATATCTCATGCATCTGAAGTCAGGGCGAGGATCCGACGTTGGCTCAGGTTGGAATTTCTGTGCATGACGGCCCCTTCATGAAGGGAGCGGAATCTCGAGGCCATGGAGGTTTTCCACGTTGGGAGATGTGGGATGCCCCCTTCAAGGATTCCTTCTGCGGGACAATTGAGACCTGTTGGACAGCTCCAGTACATCCCATATGGAATGACTCCAGGGCACCGTTCCAGGATGGATGCCTGGGAAGTCCGCCTCGCCTTCCAATTCTCTCCTTGCAACAAGACAGTTTAGATCTAATGGATCTGCGGGAGCAACCGGGGTGGCTGAGTTGAAATGCACTTTCCAGAGGATGGGTCCTAACGTGTGTTTGTGTCCATGAGGGCCTTGGAATGGGGAGGTGGCACCGGGACCCTGAAGTATTCTCCTAAGCTTTGGCATAGCTCCCATGCACAAGTTTCCTTGTGGAGACGAGATTTGTTCTGATGGGTGCCTCAGGAAATCCCCTCTGCTGGTATTGGAATCCAGGCTTTTGAGGAGACATGCCTGTAAACCAAAGCAATGGATCCGATAATGGCCTCGGGTCCTGTCTGGTTCAATCTTCTTGGTATGAGTGGAGGTAGATGAGTGGAGGTAGATGCTCAGCCGGTATTACCCGCCCTTTTTTGTCCCGGGCGACCTACACTATTGGGATGGCCTCAGGGACTTTGGAGGGTTCTCCTAATTTGTACGATTTTTGACAATGGAATGGGCAGAATTCCCATGGATTGGGTGGGGGCAGTCCAAATGTGTGGCTCCAGGGGCCCCAGCCTGGAGGGAGTGTGGCCCAGGACTTTGAGGACAGAAGACTGAAAACACAAACTCAGCTTAAGTTTGGGGACGTAGGTATGGCACGCCCGATCTACAAACCATGAGAAGAACTCTTCAGGATATGAAGAATGAGCGAGTCTGAGGCGCTTGCTCAGGCTTTTGTCTCTGGATTTAGTTTCAGCGATGGCCGTGGAATGTTGGGGAGGTCTCATGGGCCATGGACGAATCTTCCTCTCTGTGGATTTGGCGCGATCCCAATTGTTTTTCGTCAATCTGTGGGATGGGAGGACTCCTTTCAGGTTTGTTACCTCAGGTGTCCCACCAAAAGAGGAATTCCAAAGCAGAGCCCTGGGGAAGAGTGAAGGGACAACCCGAACTATGGTTAAAAATTGGGGCCTAGGGGCATGGCAAGCCCAATATGCTGTCTCTTCATATAGGCCCTGAGAGGCCTTACCTGAGGACTGGGCTCAGGCTGAGGGTCACAATGTGTGTTTGTGACCAATGTGGCCCGCAAGCATGGGCTGGGCCTCATGGGCCACTCTTGTTTCAACTACACTGAACGTTGGACAACATGCCAAGCACAAGGTTTCTTGCCATGGGGAAAGAGTTCTGATTTCTGCATCATTTTCAACCCTGGGCAGTGGTTGGAGATAAGGTCTAGGTTCTGGAGCCTGAAAACCGCAGTTGGGAAGAGATGACGACCTAAGGCCATGGCGGGTCCGATGTGCTCAGTGTTCGGCCAGCTGTCTGGGTGGGACCAGTAGGTCCAGGCTCAGGCTGGGTCAGAAGGGGAAATAGTGCCCAGGTCAGCCTATATGTTTGGGGTACAGCCGATTGGCGTGCAGGTTGATCCTCTTTTGGGATTTCGGGGGAGCCCTGAGGGCAATGTTTTACTTCTGTAGGGCAGGCAGAGTGCGGCATTGTAGTTCTGGATTGCCCAACTGGAGGGCTTCTGGGCCAGTAGTCTGAGGAACGGAGTCTGAGAACCCAAGCTAGGCCTAGGTTTCTGGGTGAGGATATGGCAGGCACAATCTACAGACCTCAATCGAGATCTCGTGCATCTGAAGTCAGGGCAAGGATCAGACGATCGCTCAGGTTGGACTTTCTGCCCTGATGGCCCTTTCTTGAAGGGGGTTGGATCACGAGGACATGGGGGTTTTCCCACGATGGGAGTTGTGAGAAGCTCCAAACTGCAAAGATTCTTCTGCAGGACAATTGAGACCTGATGGTTGGCTCCAGGCCAACGATTCCGAGCAGGGTTCTAAGGATGGATGGCTGGGTAGCCCACCTCGCATTCCAATTGTCTCCAAGCAACAAGACAGGTTAGATCTGCTGGATGTGGGGTGCAACCGAGGAGGCTGAGTTGAAATGGACTCTCCTGTGGATGTGTCCTAATATGTTTTTGTGTCTATGGAGACCTTGGAATGAAGCGGTGGCCCTGGGGCCCTGAAGGGTTCTCCTAAACAGAGGCTTTGACACAGCTCCAACGTGCATGTTTCCCATGTGTAGATGAGATTTGTTCTGATGGGTGAGTCAAGAAACAGCCATATGCTGGTATTGAAATCCAGGCCTCTGAGGAGAGATGCCTGGAAACCAAAGCAATAGATCCGATTAGTGCCTAGGGGCCTGTTCGTTCCTTTTTACCTCTGGGGACATCAGTCTACGGGTCTGAGTGCAGATAGGTGCTCAGATAGGCTCAGATTGCCCCTGTGTGTCCTGGGAAGCCACAACTCTTGGGATGGCCTCAGGGACTTTGGAGGTTATCCTACTAGTAGGGTTGTGGCCATTGGAATGGGCACATACAATTTCCTTGGAGAGGGCAAGTACAGTCCTCAGGTTTGGCTCCAGGGCCCTGAGCCTGTAGGGTGTGTAGGCCAGAGCTGTTTGGACAGTTGTCTGAAAACACAAACTCGGCTTATGTTTTGGGTCATAGGTATGGCAGGACTGATCTACAGACCATGAGGAGAACACTTCGGGATATGAAAAAAGGGCGAGTGTGAGGCTCTTGCTCAAGTTTTTGTCTCTGGATATCGTGTCATTCATGGTCGTGAAATTGCCGGGTGACTTCATGGGAAATGGACGAGTCTTACTCTCTGGGGGTTCGGTCCCGTCCAAAGAGTTTGGGGTCATTCTGGGGATGGAAGAAGTCCTTTTTTTTGTTGTTGTTGTCGATTTGTTTCATTTTGTTTTTCAACCTCAGATGTCCCACCAAATGAGGGATTCCAGAGTAGAGCCCTGGGGTGGGGCGACTGGACAACCAGAAATCTGGTTAAAAATTGGGGACTAGGGACATGTCAAGCCCATTATGACATCTAATGGTCCAGCCACTGAGAGGACTTACTAGAGGACAGGACTCACGCTGAGGTCACAATGCGTGTTTATGCTCTCCTCACACTCAAGAATGGGCGGGGCCTCAGGGTGATTGCTGATTTCTCCTACACTGAAGGTTGGACAACATGCCAACCACAAGTTTTCTTGCCATGGGTCAGGAAGAGTTCTGATTTCTTCATCACAGTCACCCGTGGGCAGTGATTGGAGATAAGGTCTAGGTTCTGAAGCCTGAAAACTGAGGTAGGGAAGAGATGATGACCTAAGGCCATGGCGGGTCTGATGTGCTCAGCGTGCAGTCAGCTGTCTGGGTGTTGGTCAGCAGGTCCGGGCTCAGGTTGTGTCAGACAGTGCATTAGTGCCCAGGTTAGACTATATAATTTGGGTACATTCGAGTGCCGTGTAGGTTTATCCTCATTTAAGCTGCCTGGGCTGCTCATTAGGCAATATATTTTTTCTAGAGGGCAGGCAGAGTGCTTCATTGTCGGTCCGGAATTGCCAAACTTGAGGGCTTCGGGGCCAGGAGAGTGAGGACGGAAGTCTGAGAACACAAGCTAGACTTCGGATTCAGGGTGAGGGCACGGCAGGTAACCCCTGCAGATCTGAACCAATATCTCCTGCATCTGAAGTCAGGGCGAGGATCCGACGTTGGCTCAGGTTGGAGTTTCTGTGCATGATGGCCCCTTCATGAAGGGAGCGGAATCTCGAGGCCATGGAGGTTTTCCACGTTGGGAGATGTTGGATGCCCCCTTCAAGGATTCCTTCTGCGGGACATTGAGACCTGTTGGACAGCTCCAGGACATCCCATATGGAATGACTCCAGAGCACCGTTCGAGGATGGATGCCTGGGAAGTCCGCCTCGCCTTCCAATTGTCTCCTAGCAACAAGACAGTTTAGATCTAATGGATCTGCGGGAGCAACCGGGGTGGCTGAGTTGAAATGCACTTTCCAGAGGATGGGTCCTAACGTGTGTTTGTGTCCATGAGGGCCTTGGAATGGGGAGGTGGCACCGGGACCCTGAAGTATTCTCCTAAGCTTTGGCATAGCTCCCATGCACAAGTTTCCTTGTGGAGACGAGTTTTGTTCTGATGGGTGCCTCAGGAAATCCCCTCTGCTGGTATTGGAATCCAGGCTTTTGAGGAGACATGCCTGTAAACCAAAGCAATGGATCCGATAATGGCCTCGGGTCCTGTCTGGTTCAATCTTCTTGGTATGAGTGGAGGTAGATGAGTGGAGGTAGATGCTCAGCCGGTATTACCCGCCCTTTTTTGTCCCGGGCGACCTACACTATTGGGATGGCCTCAGGGACTTTGGAGGGTTCTCCTAATTTGTACGATTTTTGACAATGGAATGGGCAGAATTCCCATGGATTGGGTGGGGGCAGTCCAAATGTGTGGCTCCAGGGGCCCCAGCCTGGAGGGAGTGTGGCCCAGGACTTTGAGGACAGAAGACTGAAAACACAAACTCAGCTTAAGTTTGGGGATGTAGGTATGGCACGCCCGATCTACAAACCATGAGAAGAACTCTTCAGGATATGAAGAATGAGCGAGTCTGAGGCGCTTGCTCAGGCTTTTGTCTCTGGATTTAGTTTCAGCGATGGCCGTGGAATGTTGGGGAGGTCTCATGGGCCATGGACGAATCTTCCTCTCTGTGGATTTGGCGCGATCCCAATTGTTTTTCGTCAATCTGTGGGATGGGAGGACTCCTTTCAGGTTTGTTACCTCAGGTGTCCCACCAAAAGAGGAATTCCAAAGCAGAGCCCTGGGGAAGAGTGAAGGGACAACCCGAACTATGGTTAAAAATTGGGGCCTAGGGGCATGGCAAGCCCAATATGCTGTCTCTTCATATAGGCCCTGAGAGGCCTTACCTGAGGACTGGGCTCAGGCTGAGGGTCACAATGTGTGTTTGTGACCAATGTGGCCCGCAAGCATGGGCTGGGCCTCATGGGCCACGCTTGTTTCAACTACACTGAACGTTGGACAACATGCCAAGCACAAGGTTTCTTGCCATGGGGAAAGAGTTCTGATTTCTGCATCATTTTCAACCCTGGGCAGTGGTTGGAGATAAGGTCTAGGTTCTGGAGCCTGAAAACCGCAGTTGGGAAGAGATGACGACCTAAGGCCATGGCGGGTCCGATGTGCTCAGTGTGCGTCCAGCTGTATGGGTGGGACCAGGAGTTCCATGCTCAGGCTGGGTCAGAAGGGGAAATAGTGCCCAGGTCAGCCTATATGTTTGGGGTACAGCCGAATGGCGTGCAAGTTGATCCTCATTTGGGGTTTCGGGGTAGCCCTGAGGGCAATGTTTTACTTCTGTAGGGCAGGCAGAGTGCGGCATTGTAGTTCTGGATTGCCCAACTGGAGGGCTTGTGGGCCAGTAGTCTGAGGACGGAGTCTGTGAACCCAATCTAGGCCTAGGTTTCTGGGTGAGGATATGGCAGGCACAATCTACAGACCTCAATAGAGATCTCGTGCATCTGAAGTCAGGGCAAGGATCAGACGATCGCTCAGGTTGGACTTTCTGCCCTGATGGCACTTTCTTGAAGGGGGTTGGATCACGAGGACATGGGGGTTTTCCCACGATGGGAGTTGTGAGAAGCTCCAAACTGCAAAGATTCTTCTGCAGGACAATTGAGACCTGTTGGTTGGCTCCAGGCCAACGATTCCGAGCAGGGTTCTAAGGATGGATGGCTGGGTAGCCCACCTCGCATTCCAATTGTCTCCAAGCAACAAGACAGGTTAGATCTGCTGGATGTGGGGGGCAACCGAGGAGGCTGAGTTGAAATGGACTTTCCTGTGGATGTGTCCTTATATGTTTTTGTGTCTATGGAGACCTTGGAATGAAGCGGTGGCCCTGGGGCCCTGAAGGGTTCTCCTAAACAGAGGCTTTGACACAGCTCCAACGGGCATGTTTCCCATGTGTAGATGAGATTTGTTCTGATGGGTGAGTCAAGAAACAGCCATATGCTGGTATTGAAATCCAGGCCTCTGAGGAGAGATGCCTGGAAACCAAAGCAATGGATCCGATTAGTGCCTAGGGGCCTGTTCGTTCCTTTTTACCTCTGGGGACATCAGTCTACGGGTCTGAGTGCAGGTAGGTGCTCAGATGGGCTCAGATTGCCCCTGTTTGTCCTGGGAAGCCACAACTCTTGGGATGGCCTCAGGGACATTGGAGGTTATCCTACTAGTAGGGTTGTGGCCATTGGAATGGGCACATACAATTCCCTTGGAGAGGGCAAGTACAGTCCTCAGGTTTGGCTCCAGGGCCCTGAGCCTGTAGGGTGTGTAGGCCAGAGCTGTTTGGACAGTTGTCTGAAAACACAAACTCGGCTTATGTTTTGGGTCATAGGTATGGCAGGACTGATCTACAGACCATGAGGAGAACACTTCGGGATATGAAAAAAGGGCGAGTGTGAGGCTCTTGCTCAAGTTTTTGTCTCTGGATATCGTGTCATTCATGGTCGTGAAATTGCCGGGTGACTTCATGGGAAATGGACGAGTCTTACTCTCTGGGGGTTCGGTCCCGTCCAAAGAGTTTGGGGTCATTCTGGGGATGGAAGAAGTCCTTTTTTTTGTTGTTGTTGTCGATTTGTTTCATTTTGTTTTTCAACCTCAGATGTCCCACCAAATGAGGGATTCCAGAGTAGAGCCCTGGGGTGGGGCGACTGGACAACCAGAAATCTGGTTAAAAATTGGGGACTAGGGACATGTCAAGCCCATTATGACATCTAATGGTCCAGCCACTGAGAGGACTTACTAGAGGACAGGACTCACGCTGAGGTCACAATGCGTGTTTATGCTCTCCTCACACTCAAGAATGGGCGGGGCCTCAGGGTGAATGCTGATTTCTCCTACACTGAAGGTTGGACAACATGCCAACCACAAGTTTTCTTGCCATGGGTCAGGAAGAGTTCTGATTTCTTCATCACAGTCACCCGTGGGCAGTGATTGGAGATAAGGTCTAGGTTCTGAAGCCTGAAAACTGAGGTAGGGAAGAGATGATGACCTAAGGCCATGGCGGGTCTGATGTGCTCAGCGTGCAGTCAGCTGTCTGGGTGTTGGTCAGCAGGTCCGGGCTCAGGTTGTGTCAGACAGTGCATTAGTGCCCAGGTTAGACTATATAATTTGGGTACATTCGAGTGCCGTGTAGGTTTATCCTCATTTAAGCTGCCTGGGCTGCTCATTAGGCAATATATTTTTTCTAGAGGGCAGGCAGAGTGCTTCATTGTCGGTCCGGAATTGCCAAACTTGAGGGCTTCGGGGCCAGGAGAGTGAGGACGGAAGTCTGAGAACACAAGCTAGACTTCGGATTCAGGGTGAGGGCACGGCAGGTAACCCCTGCAGATCTGAACCAATATCTCCTGCATCTGAAGTCAGGGCGAGGATCCGACGTTGGCTCAGGTTGGAGTTTCTGTGCATGATGGCCCCTTCATGAAGGGAGCGGAATCTCGAGGCCATGGAGGTTTTCCACGTTGGGAGATGTTGGATGCCCCCTTCAAGGATTCCTTCTGCGGGACATTGAGACCTGTTGGACAGCTCCAGGACATCCCATATGGAATGACTCCAGAGCACCGTTCGAGGATGGATGCCTGGGAAGTCCGCCTCGCCTTCCAATTGTCTCCTAGCAACAAGACAGTTTAGATCTAATGGATCTGCGGGAGCAACCGGGGTGGCTGAGTTGAAATGCACTTTCCAGAGGATGGGTCCTAACGTGTGTTTGTGTCCATGAGGGCCTTGGAATGGGGAGGTGGCACCGGGACCCTGAAGTATTCTCCTAAGCTTTGGCATAGCTCCCATGCACAAGTTTCCTTGTGGAGACGAGATTTGTTCTGATGGGTGCCTCAGGAAATCCCCTCTGCTGGTATTGGAATCCAGGCTTTTGAGGAGACATGCCTGTAAACCAAAGCAATGGATCCGATAATGGCCTCGGGTCCTGTCTGGTTCAATCTTCTTGGTATGAGTGGAGGTAGATGAGTGGAGGTAGATGCTCAGCCGGTATTACCCGCCCTTTTTTGTCCCGGGCGACCTACACTATTGGGATGGCCTCAGGGACTTTGGAGGGTTCTCCTAATTTGTACGATTTTTGACAATGGAATGGGCAGAATTCCCATGGATTGGGTGGGGGCAGTCCAAATGTGTGGCTCCAGGGGCCCCAGCCTGGAGGGAGTGTGGCCCAGGACTTTGAGGACAGAAGACTGAAAACACAAACTCAGCTTAAGTTTGGGGACGTAGGTATGGCACGCCCGATCTACAAACCATGAGAAGAACTCTTCAGGATATGAAGAATGAGCGAGTCTGAGGCGCTTGCTCAGGCTTTTGTCTCTGGATTTAGTTTCAGCGATGGCCGTGGAATGTTGGGGAGGTCTCATGGGCCATGGACGAATCTTCCTCTCTGTGGATTTGGCGCGATCCCAATTGTTTTTCGTCAATCTGTGGGATGGGAGGACTCCTTTCAGGTTTGTTACCTCAGGTGTCCCACCAAAAGAGGAATTCCAAAGCAGAGCCCTGGGGAAGAGTGAAGGGACAACCCGAACTATGGTTAAAAATTGGGGCCTAGGGGCATGGCAAGCCCAATATGCTGTCTCTTCATATAGGCCCTGAGAGGCCTTACCTGAGGACTGGGCTCAGGCTGAGGGTCACAATGTGTGTTTGTGACCAATGTGGCCCGCAAGCATGGGCTGGGCCTCATGGGCCACTCTTGTTTCAACTACACTGAACGTTGGACAACATGCCAAGCACAAGGTTTCTTGCCATGGGGAAAGAGTTCTGATTTCTGCATCATTTTCAACCCTGGGCAGTGGTTGGAGATAAGGTCTAGGTTCTGGAGCCTGAAAACCGCAGTTGGGAAGAGATGACGACCTAAGGCCATGGCGGGTCCGATGTGCTCAGTGTGCGTCCAGCTGTATGGGTGGGACCAGGAGTTCCATGCTCAGGCTGGGTCAGAAGGGGAAATAGTGCCCAGGTCAGCCTATATGTTTGGGGTACAGCCGAATGGCGTGCAAGTTGATCCTCATTTGGGGTTTCGGGGTAGCCCTGAGGGCAATGTTTTACTTCTGTAGGGCAGGCAGAGTGCGGCATTGTAGTTCTGGATTGCCCAACTGGAGGGCTTGTGGGCCAGTAGTCTGAGGACGGAGTCTGTGAACCCAATCTAGGCCTAGGTTTCTGGGTGAGGATATGGCAGGCACAATCTACAGACCTCAATAGAGATCTCGTGCATCTGAAGTCAGGGCAAGGATCAGACGATCGCTCAGGTTGGACTTTCTGCCCTGATGGCACTTTCTTGAAGGGGGTTGGATCACGAGGACATGGGGGTTTTCCCACGATGGGAGTTGTGAGAAGCTCCAAACTGCAAAGATTCTTCTGCAGGACAATTGAGACCTGTTGGTTGGCTCCAGGCCAACGATTCCGAGCAGGGTTCTAAGGATGGATGGCTGGGTAGCCCACCTCGCATTCCAATTGTCTCCAAGCAACAAGACAGGTTAGATCTGCTGGATGTGGGGGGCAACCGAGGAGGCTGAGTTGAAATGGACTTTCCTGTGGATGTGTCCTTATATGTTTTTGTGTCTATGGAGACCTTGGAATGAAGCGGTGGCCCTGGGACCCTGAAGGGTTCTCCTAAACAGAGGCTTTGACACAGCTCAAACGGGCATGTTTCCCATGTGTAGATGAGATTTGTTCTGATGGGTGAGTCAAGAAACAGCCATATGCTGGTATTGAAATCCAGGCCTCTGAGGAGAGATGCCTGGAAACCAAAGCAATGGATCCGATTAGTGCCTAGGGGCCTGTTCGTTCCTTTTTACCTCTGGGGACATCAGTCTACGGGTCTGAGTGCAGGTAGGTGCTCAGATGGGCTCAGATTGCCCCTGTTTGTCCTGGGAAGCCACAACTCTTGGGATGGCCTCAGGGACATTGGAGGTTATCCTACTAGTAGGGTTGTGGCCATTGGAATGGGCACATACAATTCCCTTGGAGAGGGCAAGTACAGTCCTCAGGTTTGGCTCCAGGGCCCTGAGCCTGTAGGGTGTGTAGGCCAGAGCTGTTTGGACAGTTGTCTGAAAACACAAACTCGGCTTATGTTTTGGGTCATAGGTATGGCAGGACTGATCTACAGACCATGAGGAGAACACTTCGGGATATGAAAAAAGGGCGAGTGTGAGGCTCTTGCTCAAGTTTTTGTCTCTGGATATCGTGTCACTCATGGTCGTGAAATTGCCGGGTGACTTCATGGGAAATGGACGAGTCTTACTCTCTGGGGGTTCGGTCCCGTCCAAAGAGTTTGGGGTCATTCTGGGGATGGAAGAAGTCCTTTTTTTTGTTGTTGTTGTCGATTTGTTTCATTTTGTTTTTCAACCTCAGATGTCCCACCAAATGAGGGATTCCAGAGTAGAGCCCTGGGGTGGGGCGACTGGACAACCAGAAATCTGGTTAAAAATTGGGGACTAGGGACATGTCAAGCCCATTATGACATCTAATGGTCCAGCCACTGAGAGGACTTACTAGAGGACAGGACTCACGCTGAGGTCACAATGCGTGTTTATGCTCTCCTCACACTCAAGAATGGGCGGGGCCTCAGGGTGAATGCTGATTTCTCCTACACTGAAGGTTGGACAACATGCCAACCACAAGTTTTCTTGCCATGGGTCAGGAAGAGTTCTGATTTCTTCATCACAGTCACCCGTGGGCAGTGATTGGAGATAAGGTCTAGGTTCTGAAGCCTGAAAACTGAGGTAGGGAAGAGATGATGACCTAAGGCCATGGCGGGTCTGATGTGCTCAGCGTGCAGTCAGCTGTCTGGGTGTTGGTCAGCAGGTCCGGGCTCAGGTTGTGTCAGACAGTGCATTAGTGCCCAGGTTAGACTATATAATTTGGGTACATTCGAGTGCCGTGTAGGTTTATCCTCATTTAAGCTGCCTGGGCTGCTCATTAGGCAATATATTTTTTCTAGAGGGCAGGCAGAGTGCTTCATTGTCGGTCCGGAATTGCCAAACTTGAGGGCTTCGGGGCCAGGAGAGTGAGGACGGAAGTCTGAGAACACAAGCTAGACTTCGGATTCAGGGTGAGGGCACGGCAGGTAACCCCTGCAGATCTGAACCAATATCTCCTGCATCTGAAGTCAGGGCGAGGATCCGACGTTGGCTCAGGTTGGAGTTTCTGTGCATGATGGCCCCTTCATGAAGGGAGCGGAATCTCGAGGCCATGGAGGTTTTCCACGTTGGGAGATGTTGGATGCCCCCTTCAAGGATTCCTTCTGCGGGACATTGAGACCTGTTGGACAGCTCCAGGACATCCCATATGGAATGACTCCAGAGCACCGTTCGAGGATGGATGCCTGGGAAGTCCGCCTCGCCTTCCAATTGTCTCCTAGCAACAAGACAGTTTAGATCTAATGGATCTGCGGGAGCAACCGGGGTGGCTGAGTTGAAATGCACTTTCCAGAGGATGGGTCCTAACGTGTGTTTGTGTCCATGAGGGCCTTGGAATGGGGAGGTGGCACCGGGACCCTGAAGTATTCTCCTAAGCTTTGGCATAGCTCCCATGCACAAGTTTCCTTGTGGAGACGAGATTTGTTCTGATGGGTGCCTCAGGAAATCCCCTCTGCTGGTATTGGAATCCAGGCTTTTGAGGAGACATGCCTGTAAACCAAAGCAATGGATCCGATAATGGCCTCGGGTCCTGTCTGGTTCAATCTTCTTGGTATGAGTGGAGGTAGATGAGTGGAGGTAGATGCTCAGCCGGTATTACCCGCCCTTTTTTGTCCCGGGCGACCTACACTATTGGGATGGCCTCAGGGACTTTGGAGGGTTCTCCTAATTTGTACGATTTTTGACAATGGAATGGGCAGAATTCCCATGGATTGGGTGGGGGCAGTCCAAATGTGTGGCTCCAGGGGCCCCAGCCTGGAGGGAGTGTGGCCCAGGACTTTGAGGACAGAAGACTGAAAACACAAACTCAGCTTAAGTTTGGGGACGTAGGTATGGCACGCCCGATCTACAAACCATGAGAAGAACTCTTCAGGATATGAAGAATGAGCGAGTCTGAGGCGCTTGCTCAGGCTTTTGTCTCTGGATTTAGTTTCAGCGATGGCCGTGGAATGTTGGGGAGGTCTCATGGGCCATGGACGAATCTTCCTCTCTGTGGATTTGGCGCGATCCCAATTGTTTTTCGTCAATCTGTGGGATGGGAGGACTCCTTTCAGGTTTGTTACCTCAGGTGTCCCACCAAAAGAGGAATTCCAAAGCAGAGCCCTGGGGAAGAGTGAAGGGACAACCCGAACTATGGTTAAAAATTGGGGCCTAGGGGCATGGCAAGCCCAATATGCTGTCTCTTCATATAGGCCCTGAGAGGCCTTACCTGAGGACTGGGCTCAGGCTGAGGGTCACAATGTGTGTTTGTGACCAATGTGGCCCGCAAGCATGGGCTGGGCCTCATGGGCCACTCTTGTTTCAACTACACTGAACGTTGGACAACATGCCAAGCACAAGGTTTCTTGCCATGGGGAAAGAGTTCTGATTTCTGCATCATTTTCAACCCTGGGCAGTGGTTGGAGATAAGGTCTAGGTTCTGGAGCCTGAAAACCGCAGTTGGGAAGAGATGACGACCTAAGGCCATGGCGGGTCCGATGTGCTCAGTGTGCGTCCAGCTGTATGGGTGGGACCAGGAGTTCCATGCTCAGGCTGGGTCAGAAGGGGAAATAGTGCCCAGGTCAGCCTATATGTTTGGGGTACAGCCGAATGGCGTGCAAGTTGATCCTCATTTGGGGTTTCGGGGTAGCCCTGAGGGCAATGTTTTACTTCTGTAGGGCAGGCAGAGTGCGGCATTGTAGTTCTGGATTGCCCAACTGGAGGGCTTGTGGGCCAGTAGTCTGAGGACGGAGTCTGAGAACCCAAGCTAGGCCTAGGTTTCTGGGTGAGGATATGGCAGGCACAATCTACAGACCTCAATAGAGATCTCGTGCATCAGAAGTCAGGGCAAGGATCAGACGATCGCTCAGGTTGGACTTTCTGCCCTGATGGCCCTTTCTTGAAGGGGGTTGGATCACGAGGACATGGGGGTTTTCCCACGATGGGAGATGTGAGAAGCTCCAAACTGCAAAGATTCTTCTGCAGGACAATTGAGACCTGTTGGTTGGCTCCAGGCGAACGATTCCGAGCAGGGTTCTAAGGATGGATGGCTGGGTAGCCCACCTCGCATTCCAATTGTCTCCAAGCAACAAGACAGGTTAGATCTGCTGGATGTGGCGGGCAACCGAGGAGGCTGAGTTGAAATGGACTTTCCTGTGGATGTGTCCTAATATGTTTTTGTGTCTATGGAGACCTTGGAATGAAGCGGTGGCCCTGGGACCCTGAAGGGTTCTCCTAAACAGAGGCTTTGACACAGCTCCAACGTGCATGTTTCCCATGTGTAGATGAGATTTGTTCCGATGGGTGAGTCAAGAAACAGCCATATGCTGGTATTGAAATCCAGGCCTCTAAGGAGAGTTTCCTGGAAACCAAAGCAATGGATCCGATTAGTGCCTAGGGGCCTGTTCGTTCCTTTTTACCTCTGGGGACATCAGTCTACGGGTCTGAGTGCAGGTAGGTGCTCAGATGGGCTCAGATTGCCCCCTGTTTGTCCTGGGAAGCCACAACTATTGGGATGGCCTCAGGGACTTTGGAGGATATCCTATTAGTAGGGTTGTGGCCATTGGAATGGGCACATACAATTCCTTTGGAGAGGGCAAGTACAGTCCTCAGGTTTGGCTCCAGGGCCCTGAGCCTGTAGGGTGTGTAGGCCAGAGCTGTTTGGACAGTTGTCTGAAAACACAAACTCGGCTTATGTTTTGGGTCATAGGTATGGCAGGACTGATCTACAGACCATGAGGAGAACACTTCGGGATATGAAAAAAGGGCGAGTGTGAGACTCTTGCTCAAGTTTTTGTCTCTGGATATCGTGTCACTCATGGTCGTGAAATTGCCGGGTGACATCATGGGAAATGGACGAGTCTTACTCTCTGGGGGTTCGGGCCCGTCCAAAGAGTTTGCGGTCATTCTGGTGATGGAAGAAGTCCGTTTTTTTGTTGTTGTTGTCGATTTGTTTCATTTTGTTTTTCAACCTCAGATGTCCCACCAAATGAGGGATTCAAGAGTAGTGCCCTGGGGTGGGGCGACTGGACAACCAGAAATCTGGTTAAAAATTGGGGACTAGGGACATGTCAAGCCCATTATGACATCTAATGGTCCAGCCACTGAGAGTACTTACTAGAGGACAGGACTCACGCTGAGGTCACAATGCGTCTTTATGCTCTCGTCGCACTCAAGAATGGGCGGGGCCTCAGGGTGAATGCTGTTTTCTCCTACACTGAACGTTGGACAACATGCCAACCACAAGGTTTCTTGCCATGGGTCAGGAAGACTTCTGATTTCTGCATCAAAGTCACCCGTGGGCAGTGATTGGAGATAAGGTCTAGGTTCTGAAGCCTGAAAACTGAGGTAGGGAAGAGATGATGACCTAAGGCCATGGCGGGTCTGATGTGCTCAGGGTGCGGTCAGCTGTCTGGGTGTTGGTCAGTAGTTCCGGGCTCAGGTTGTGTCAGACAGTGCATTAGTGCCCAGGTTAGACTATATAATTTGGGTACATTCGAGTGCCGTGTAGGTTTATCTTCATTTAAGCTGCCTGGTCAGCTCATTAGGCAATATATTTTTTCTAGAGGTAGGCAGAGTGCTTCATTGTCGGACGGAATTGCCAAACATGAGGGCTTCGGGGCCAGGAGAGTGAGGACGGAAGTCTGAGAACACAAGCTAGACTTCGGATTCAGGGTGAGGGCACGGCAGGTACCCCCTGCAGATCTGAACCAATATCTCATGCATCTGAAGTCAGGGCGAGGATCCGACGTTGGCTCAGGTTGGAGTTACTGTGCATGACGGCCCCATCATGAAGGGAGCGGAATCTCAAGGCCATGGAGGTTTTCCACGTTGGGAGATGTTGGATGCCCCCTTCAAGGATTCCTTCTGCGGGACAATTGAGACCTGTTGGACAGCTCCAGGACATCCCATATGGAATGACTCCAGAGCACCGTTCGTGGATGGATGCCTGGGAAGTCCGCCTCGCCTTCCAATTGTCTCCTAGCAACAATACAGTTTAGATCTAATGGATCTGCGGGAGCAACCGGGGTGGCTGAGTTGAAATGCACTTTCCAGAGGATGGGTCCTAATGTGTGTTTGTGTCCATGAGGGCCTTGGAATGGGGACGTGGCACCGGGACCCTGAAGTATTCTCCTAAGCTTTGGCATAGCTCCCATGCACAAGTTTCCTTGTGGAGACGAGATTTGTTCTGATGGGTGCCTCAGGAAATCCCCTCTGCTGGTATTGGAATCCAGGCTTTTGAGGAGACATGCCTGTAAACCAAAGCAATGGATCCGATAATGGCCTCGGGTCCTGTCTGGTTCAATCTTCTTGGTATGAGTGGAGGTAGATGAGTGGAGGAAGATGCTCAGCTGGTATCAACCGCCCTTTTTTGTCCCGGGCGACCTACACTATTGGGATGGCCTCAGGGATTTGGAGGGTTCTCCTAATTTGTACGATTTTTGACAATGGAATGGGCAGAATTCCCATGGATTGGGTGGGGGCAGTCCTAATGTGTGGCTCCAAGGGCCCCAGCCTGGAGGGAGTGTGGCCCAGGACTTTGAGGACAGAAGACTGAAAAAAAACTCAGCTTAAGTTTGGGGACGTAGGTATGGCACGCCCGATCTACAAACCATGAGAAGAACTCTTCAGGATATGAAGAATGAGCGAGTCTGAAGCGCTAGCTCAGGCTTTTGTCTCTGGATTTTGTTTCAGCAATGGCCGTGGAATGTTGGGGAGGTCTCATGGGCCATGGACGAATCTTCCTCTCTGTGGATTTGGCCCGATCCCAATTGTTTTTCGTCAATCTGTGGGATGGGAGGACTCCTTTCAGGTTTGTTACCTCTGGTGTCCCCCCAGAAGAGGAATTCCAAAGTAGAGCCCTTGGGAAGAGTGAAGGGACACCCCGAACTATGGTTAAAAATTGGTGCCTTGGGGCATGGCAAGCCCAATATGCTGTCTCTTCATATAGGCCCTGAGAGGCCTTACCTGAGGACTGGGCTCAGGCTCAGGGTCACAATGTGTGTTTGTGACCAATGTGGCCCGCAAGCATGGGCTGGGCCTCATAGGCCACGCTTGTTTCAACTACACTGAACGTTGGACAACATGCCAACCACAAGGTTTCTTGCCATGGGGAAAGCGTTCTGATTTCTGCATCATTTTCAACCCTGGGCAGTGGTTGGAGATAAGGTCTAGTTTCTGGAGCCTGAAAACCGCAGTTGGGAAGAGATGACGACCTAAGGCCATGGCGGGTCTGATATGCTCAGTGTGCGGCCAGCTGTCTGGGTGGGACCAGGAGGTCCAGGCTCAGGCTGGGTCAGAAGGGGAAATAGTGCCCAGGTCAGCCTATATGTTTGGGGTACAGCCGATTGGCATGCAGGTTGATCCTCATTTGGGGTTTCGAGGTAGCCCTGAGGGCAATGTTTTACTTCTGTAGGGCAGGCAGAGTGCGGCATTGTAGTTCTGGATTGCCAAACTGGAGGGCTTGTGGGTCAGTAGTCTGAGGACGGAGTCTGAGAACCCAAGCTAGGCCTAGGTTTCTGGGTGAGGATATGGCAGGCAAAATCTACAGACCTCAATAGAGATCTCGTGCATCTGAAGTCAGGGCAAGGATCAGACGATCACTCAGGTTGGACTTTCTGCCCTGATGACCCTTTCTTGAAGGGGGTTGGATCACGAGGACATGGGGGTTTTCCCACGATGGGAGTTGTGAGAAGCTCCAAACTGCAAAGATTCTTCTGCAGGACAATTGAGACCTGTTGGTTGGCTCCAGGCGAACGATTCCGAGCAGGGTTCTAAGGATGGATGGCTGGGTAGCCCACCTCGCATTCCAATTGTCTCCAAGCAACAAGACAGGTTAGATCTGCTGGATGTGGCGGGCAACCGAGGAGGCTGAGTTGAAATGGACTCTCTTGTGGATGTGTCCTAATATGTTTTTGTGTCTATGGAGACCTTGGAAAGAAGCGGTGGCCCTGGGGCCCTGAAGGGTTCTCCTAAACAGAGGCTTTGACACAGCTCCAACGTGCATGTTTCCCATGTGTAGATGAGATTTGTTCTGATGGGTGATCAAGAAACAGCCATATGCTGGTATTGAAATCCAGGCCTCTGAGGAGAGATGCCTGGAAACCAAAGCAATGGATCCGATTAGTGCCTAGGGGCCTGTTCGTTCCTTTTTACCTCTGGGGACATCAGTCTACGGGTCTGAGTGCAGGTAGGTGCTCAGATGGGCTCAGATTGCCCCCTCTTTGTCCTGGGAAGCCACAACTATTGGGATGGCCTCAGGGACTTTGGAGGTTATCCTATTAGTAGGGTTGTGGCCATTGGAATGGGCACATACAATTCCTTTGGAGAGGGCAAGTACAGTCCTCAGGTTTGGCTCCAGGGCCCTGAGCCTGTAGGGTGTGTAGGCCAGAGCTGTTTGGACAGTTGTCTGAAAACACAAACTCGGCTTATGTTTTGGGTCATAGGTATGGCAGGACTGATCTACAGACCATGAGGAGAACACTTCGGGATATGAAAAAAGGGCGAGTGTGAGGCTCTTGCTCAAGTTTTTGTCTCTGGATATCGTGTCACTCATGGTCGTGAAATTGCCGGGTGACATAATGGGAAATGGACGAGTCTTACTCCCTGGGGGTTCGGTCCCGTCCAAAGAGTTTGCGGTCATTCTGGTGATGGAAGAAGTCCGTTTTTTTGTTGTTGTTGTCGATTTGTTTCATTTTGTTTTTCAACCTCAGATGTCCCACCAAATGAGGGATTCCAGAGTAGAGCCCTGGGGTGGGGCGACTGGACAACCAGAAATCTGGTTAAAAATTGGGGACTAGGGACATGTCAAGCCCATTATGACATCTAATGGTCCAGCCACTGAGAGGACTTACTAGAGGACAGGACTCACGTTGAGATCACAATGCGTGTTTATGCTCTCGTCGCACTCAAGAATGGGCGGGGCCTCAGGGTGAATGCTGTTTTCTCCTACACTGAACGTTGGACAACATGCCAACCACAAGGTTTCTTGCCATGGGTCAGGAAGAGTTCTGATTTCTGCATCACAGTCACCCGTGGGCAGTGATTGGAGATAAGGTCTAGGTTCTGAAGCCTGAAAACTGAGGTAGGGAAGAGATGATGACCTAAGGCCAGGGCGGGTCTGATGTGCTCAGGGTGTGGTCAGCTTTCTGGGTGTTGGTCAGCAGGTCCGGGCTCAGGTTGTGTCAGACAAGGCATTAGTGCCAGGTTAGACTATATAATTTGGGTACATTCGAGTGCCGTGTAGGTTTATCTTCATTTAAGCTGCCTGGTCAGCTCATTAGGCAATATATTTTTTCTAGAGGGCAGGCAGAGTGCTTCATTGTCGGACGGAATTGCCAAACATGAGGGCTTCGGGGCCAGGAGAGTGAGGACGGAAGTCTGAGAACACAAGCTAGACTTCGGATTCAGTGTGAGGGCATGGCAGGTACCCCCTGCAGATCTGAACCAATATCTCATGCATCTGAAGTCATGGCAAGGATCCGACGTTGGCTCAGGTTGGAGTTTCTGTGCATGACGGCCCCTTCATGAAGGGAGCGGAATCTCGAGGCCATGGAGGTTTTCCACGTTGGGAGATGTGGGATGCCCCCTTCAAGGATTCCTTCTGCGGGACAATTGAGACCTGTTGGACAGCTCCAAACATCCCATATGGAATGAATCCAGAGCACCGTTCGAGGATGGATGGCTGGGAAGTCCGCCTCGCCTTCCAATTGTCTCCTAGCAACAAGACAGTTTAGATCTAATGGATCTGCGGGAGCAACCGGGGTGGCTGAGTTGAAATGCACTTTCCAGATTGGGTCCTAATGTGTGTTTGTGTCCATGAGGGCCTTGGAATGGGGAGGTGGCAACGGGACCCTGAAGTATTCTCCTAAGCTTTGGCATAGCTCCCATGCACAAGTTTCCTTGTGGAGACGAGATTTGTTCTGATGGGTGCCTCAGGAAATCCCCTCTGCTGGTATTGGAATCCAGGCTTTTGAGGAGACATGCCTGTAAACCAAAGCAATGGATCCGATAATGGCCTCGGGTCCTGTCTGGTTCAATCTTCTTGGTATGAGTGGAGGTAGATGAGTGGAGGAAGATGCTCAGCTGGTATCAACCGCCCTTTTTTGTCCCGGGCGACCTACACTATTGGGATGGCCTCAGGGACTTTGGAGGGTTCTCCTAATTTGTACGATTTTTGACAATGGAATGGGCAGAATTCCCATGGATTGGGTGGGGGCAGTCCTAATGTGTGGCTCCAGGGGCCCCAGCCTGGAGGGAGTGTGGCCCAGGACTTTGAGGACAGAAGACTGAAAACACAAACTCAGCTTAAGTTTGGGGACGTAGGTATGGCACGCCCGATCTACAAACCATGAGAAGAACTCTGCAGGATATGAAGAATGAGCGAGTCTGAGGTGCTTGCTCAGGCTTTTGTTTCTGGATTTTGTTTCAGCGATGGCCGTGGAATGTTGGGGAGGTCTCATGGGCCATGGACGAATCTTCCTCTCTGTGGATTTGGCCCGATCCCAATTGTTTTTCGTCAATCTGTGGGATGGGAGGAGTCCTTTCAGGTTTGTTACCTCTGGTGTCCCACCAAAAGAGGAATTCCAAAGCAGAGCCCTGGGGAAGAGTGAAGGGACACCACGAACTATGGTTAAAAATCCAGGCCTAGGGGCATGGCAAGCCCAATATGCTGTCTCTTCATATAGGTCCTGAGAGGCCTTACCTGAGGACTGGGCTCAGGCTGAGGGTCACAATGTGTGTTTGTGACCAATGTGGCCCGCAAGCATGGGCTGGGCCTCATGGGCCACGCTTGTTTCAACTACACTGAACGTTGGACAACATGCCAACCACAAGGTTTCTTGCCATGGGGAAAGAGTTCTGATTTCTGCATCATTTTCAACCCTGGGCAGTGGCTGGAGATAAGGTCTAGGTTCTGGAGCCTGAAAACCGCAGTTGGGAAGAGATGACGTCCTAAGGCCATGGCGGGTCCGATGTGCTCAGTGTGCGGCCAGCTGTCTGGGTGGGACCAGGAGGTCCAGGCTCAGGCTGGGTCAGAAGGGGAAATAGTGCCCATATCAGCCTATATGTTTGGGGTACAGCCGATTGGCATGCAGGTTGATCCTCATTTGGGGTTTCGGGGTAGCCCTGAGGTCAATGTTTTACTTCTGTAGGGCAGGCAGAGTGCGTCATTGTAGTTCTGGATTGCCAAACTGGAGGGCTTGTGGGCCAGTAGTCTGAGGACGGAGTCTGAGAACCCAAGCTAGGCCTAGGTTTCTGGGTGAGGATATGGCAGGCACAATCTACAGACCTCAATAGAGATTTCGTGCATCTGAAGTCAGGGCAAGGATCAGACGATCACTCAGGTTGGACTTTCTGCCCTGATGGCCCTTTCTTGAAGGGGGTTGGATCACGAGGACATGGGGGTTTTCCCACGATGGGAGTTGTGAGAAGCTCCAAACTGCAAAGATTCTTCTGCAGGACAATTGAGACCTGATGGTTGGCACCAGGCCAACGATTCCGAGCAGGGTTCTAAGGATGGATGGCTGGGTAGCCCACCTCGCATTCCAATTGTCTCCAAGCAACAAGACAGGTTAGATCTGCTGGATGTGGGGGGCAACCGAGGAGGCTGAGTTGAAATGGACTCTCCTGTGGATGTGTCCTAATATGTTTTTGTGTCTATGGAGACCTTGGAATGAAGCGGTGGCCCTGGGGCCCTGAAGGGTTCTCCTAAACAGAGGCTTTGACACAGCTCCAACGTGCATGTTTCCCATTTGTAGATGAGACTTGTTCTGATGGGTGAGTCAAGAAACAGCCATATGCTGGTATTGAAATCCAGGCCTCTGAGGAGAGATGCCTGGAAACCAAAGCAATGGATCCGATTAGTGCCTAGGGGCCTGTTCGTTCCTTTTTACCTCTGGGGACATCAGTCTACGGGTCTGAGTGCAGGTAGGTACTCAGATGGGCTCAGATTGACCCCTGTTTGTCCTGGGAAGCCACAACTATTGGGATGGCCTCAGGGACTTTGGAGGATATCCTATTAGTAGGGTTGTGGCCATTGGAATGGGCACATACAATTCCCTTGGAGAGGGCAAGTACAGTCCTCAGGTTTGGCTCCAGGGCCCTGAGCCTGTAGGGTGTGTAGGCCAGAGCTGTTTGGACAGTTGTCTGAAAACACAAACTCAGCTTATGTTTTGGGTCATAGGTATGGCAGGACTGATCTACAGACCATGAGGAGAACACTTCAGGATATGAAAAAAGGGCGAGTAAGAGGCTCTCGCTCAAGTTTTTGTCTCTGGATATTGTGTCACTCATGGTCGTGAAATTGCCGGGTGACTTCATGGGAAATGGACGAGTCTTACTCTCTGGGGGTTCGGTCCCGTCCAAAGAGTTTGTGGTCATTCTGGGGATGGAAGAAGTCCGTTTTTTTGTTGTTGTTGTCGATTTGTTTCATTTTGTTTTTCTACCCCAGATGTCCCACCAAATGAGGGATTCCAGAGTAGAGCCCTGGGGTGGGGCGACTGGATAACCAGAAATCTGGTTAAAAATTGGGGACTAGGGACATGTCAAGCCCATTATGACATCTAATGGTCTAGCCACTGAGAGGACTTACTAGAGGACAGGACTCACGCTGAGGTCACAATGCGTGTTTATGCTCTCGTCGCACTCAAGAATGGGCGGGGCCTCAGGGTGAATGCTGGTTTCTCCTACACTGAACGTTGGACAACATGCCAACCACAAGGTTTCTTGCCATGGGTCAGGAAGAGTTCTGATTTCTGCATCACAGTCACCCGTGGGCAGTGATTGGAGATAAGGTCTAGGTTCTGAAGCCTGAAAACTGAGGTAGGGAAGAGATGATGACCTAAGGCCATGGCGGGTCTGATGTGCTCAGGGTGCGGTCAGCTGTCTGGGTGTTGGTCAGCAGGTCCGGGCTCAGGTTGTGTCAGACAGTGCATTAGAGCCCAGGTTAGACTATATAATTTGGGTACATTCGAGTGCCGTGTAGGTTTATCTTCATTTAAGCTGCCTGGGCAGCTCATTAGGCAATATATTTTTTCTAGAGGGCAGGCAGAGTGCTTCATTGTCCGTCCAGAATTGCCAAACTTGAGGGCTTCGGGGCCAGGAGAGTGAGGACGGAAGTCTGAGAACACAAGCTAGTCTTCGGATTCAGGGTGAGGGTACGGCAGGTACCCCCTGCAGATCTGAACCAATATCTCATGCATCTTAAGTCAGGGCGAGGATCCGACGTTGGCTCAGGTTGGAGTTTCTGTGCATGACGGCCCCTTCATGAAGGGAGCGGAATCTCGAGGCCATGGAGGTTTTCCACGTTGGGAGATGTGGGATGCCCCCTTCAAGGATTCCTTCTGCGGGACAATTGAGACCTGTTGGACAGCTCCAGGACATCCCATATGGAATGACTCCAGAGCACCGTTCGTGGATGGATGCCTGGGAAGTCCGCCTCGCCTTCCAATTGTCTCCTAGCAACAATACAGTTTAGATCTAATGGATCTGCGGGAGCAACCGGGGTGGCTGAGTTGAAATGCACTTTCAAGCGGATGTGTCCTAACGTGTTTTTGTGTCCATGAGGGCCTAGGTATGGGGAGGTGGCACCGGGACCCTGAAGTATTCTCCTAAGCTTTGGCATAGCTCCCATGCACAAGTTTCCTTGTGCAGACGAGATTTGTTCTGATGGGTGCCTCAGGAAATCCCCTCTGCTGGGCTTGGAATCCAGGCTTTTGAGGAGACATGCCTGTAAACCAAAGCAATGGATCCGATAATGGCCTCGGGTCCTGTCTGGTTCAATCTTCTTGGTATGAGTGGAGGTAGATGAGTGGAGGTAGATGCTCAGCCGGTATTACCCGCCCTTTTTTGTCCCGGGCGACCTACGCTATTGGGATGGCCTCAGGGACTTTGGAGGGTTCTCCTAATTTGTACGATTTTTGACAATGGAATGGGCAGAATTCCCATGGATTGGGTGGGGGCAGTCCTAATGTGTGGCTCCAGGGGCCCCAGCCTGGAGGGAGTGTGGCCCAGGACTTTGAGGACAGAAGACTGAAAACACAAACTCAGCTTAAGTTTGGGGACGTAGGTATGGCACGCCCGATCTACAAACCATGAGAAGAACTCTTCAGGATATGAAGAATGAGCGAGTCTGCGGCGCTTGCTCAGGCTTTTGTCTCTGGATTTTGTTTCAGCGATGGCCGTGGAATGTTGGGGAGGTCTCATGGGCCATGGACGAATCTTCCTCTCTGTGGATTTGGCGCGATTCCAATTGTTTTTCGTCAATCTGTGGGATGGGAGGACTCCTTTCAGGTTTGTTACCTCAGGTGTCCCACCAAAAGAGGAATTCCAAAGCAGAGCCCTGGGGAAGAGTGAAGGGACAACCCGAACTATGGTTAAAAATTGGGGCCTAGGGGCATGGCAAGCCCAATATGCTGTCTCTTCATATAGGCCCTGAGAGGCCTTACCTGAGGACTGGGCTCAGGCTCAGGGTCACAATGTGTGTTTGTGACCAATGTGGCCCGCCAGCATGGGCTGGGCCTCATGGGCCACGCTTGTTTCAACTACACTGAACGTTGGACAACATGCCAAGCACAAGGTTTCTTGCCATGGGGAAAGAGTTCTGATTTCTGCGTCATTTTCAACCCTGGGCAGTGGTTGGAGATAAGGTCTAGGTTCTGGAGCCTGAAAACCGCAGTTGGGAAGAGAGGACGACCTAAGGCCATGGCGGTTCCGATGTGCTCAGTGTGCGCCCAGCTGTCTGGGTGGGACCAGAGGTCCAGGCTCAGGCTGGGTCAGAAGGGGAAATAGTGCCCAGGTCAGCCTATATGTTTGGGGTACAGTCGATTGGCGTGCAGGTTGATCCTCATTTGGGGTTTCGGGGTAGCCCTGAGGGCAATGTTTTACTTCTGTAGGGCAGGCAGAGTGCGGCATTGTAGTTCTGGATTGCCAAACTGGAGGGCTTGTGGGCCAGTAGTCTGAGGACGGAGTCTGAGAACCCAAGCTAGGCCTAGGTTTCTGGGTGAGGATATGGCAGGCACAATCTACAGACCTCAATAGAGATTTCGTGCATCTGAAGTCAGGGCAAGGATCAGACGATCACTCAGGATGGACTTTCTGGCCTGATGGCCCTTTCTTGAAGGGGGTTGGATCACGAGGACATGGGGTTTTCCCACGATGGGAGTTGTGAGAAGCTCCAAACTGCAAAGATTCTTCTGCAGGACAATTGAGACCTGTTGGTTGGCTCCATGCCAACGATTCCGAGCAGGGTTCTAGAGATGGATGGCTGGGTAGCCCACCTCGCATTCCAATTGTCTTCAAGCAACAAGACAGGTTAGATCTGCTGGATGTGGGGGGCAACCGAGGAGGCTGAGTTGAAATGGACTCTCCTGTGTATGTGTCCTAATATGTTTTTGTGTCTATGGAGACCTTGGAAAGAAGTGGTGGCCCTGGGGCCCTGAAGGGTTCTCCTAAACAGAGGCTTTGACACAGCTCCAACGTGCATGTTTCCTATGTGTAGATGAGATTTGTTCTGATGGGTGATTCAGAAACAGCCATATACTGAAATCCAGGCCTCTGAGGAGAGATGCCTGGAAACCAAAGCAATGGATCCGATTAGTGCCTAGGGGCCTGTTCGTTCCTTTTTACCTCTGGGGACACCAGTCTACGGGTCTGAGTGCAGGTAGGTGCTCAGATGGGCTCAGATTACCCCTGTTTGTCGTGGGAAGCCACAACTCTTGGGATGGCCTCAGGGACTTTGGAGGTTATCCTACTAGTAGGGTTGTGGCCATTGGAATGGGCACATACAATTCCCTTGGAGAGGGCAAGTACAGTCCTCAGTTTTGGCTCAAGGGCCCTGAGCCTGTAGGGTGTGTAGGCCAGAGCTGTTTGGACAGTTGTCTGAAAACACAAACTCGGCTTATGTTTTGGGTCATAGGTATGGCAGGACTGATCTACAGACCATGAGGAGAACACTTCGGGATATGAAAAAAGGGCGAGTGTGAGGCTCTTGCTCAAGTTTTTGTCTCTGGATATCGTGTCACTCATGGTCGTGAAATTGCCGGGTGACTTCATGGGAAATGGACGAGTCTTACTCTCTGGGGGTTCGGTCCCGTCCAAAGAGTTTGGGGTCATTCTGGGGATGGAAGAAGTCCGTTTTTTTGTTGTTGTTGATTTGTTTCATTTTGTTTTTCAACCTCAGATGTCCCACCAAATGAGGGATTCCAGAGTAGAGCCCTGGGGTGGGGCAACTGGACAACCAGAAATCTGGTTAAAAATTGGGGACTAGGGACATGTCAAGCCCATTATGACATCTAATGGTCTAGCCACTGAGAGGACTTACTAGAGGACAGGACTCACGCTGAGGACACAATGCGTGTTTATGCTCTCGTCGCACTCAGGAATGGGCGGGGCCTCAGGGTGAATGCTGGTTTCTCCTACACTGAACGTTGGACAACATGCCAACCACAAGGTTTCTTGCCATGGGTCAGGAAGAGTTCTGATTTCTGCATCACAGTCACCCGTGGGCAGTGAATGGAGATAAGGTCTAGGTTCTGAAGCCTGAAAACTGAGGTAGGGAAGAGATGATGACCTAAGGCCATGGCGGTTCTGATGTGCTCAGGGTGCGGTCAGCTGTCTGCGTGTTGGTCAGCAGGTCCGGGCTCAGGTTGTGTCAGACAGTGCATTAGTGCCCAGGTTAGACTATATAATTTGGGTACATTCGAGTGCCGTGTAGGTTTATCCTCATTTAAGCTGCCTGGGCTGCTCATTAGGCAATATATTTTTTCTAGAGGGCAGGCAGAGTGCTTCATTGTCAGTCCGGAATTGACAAACTTGAGGGCTTCAGTGCCAGGAGAGTGAAGACGGAAGTCTGAGAACACAAGCTAGACTTCGGATTCAGGGTGAGGGCACGGCAGGTACTCCCTGCAGATCTGAACCAATATCTCCTGCATCTGAAGTCAGGGCGAGGATCCGACGTTGGCTCAGGTTGGAGTTTCTGTGCATGACGGCCCCTTCATGAAGGAAGCGGAATCTCGAGGCCATGGAGGTTTTCCACGTTGGGAGATGTTGGATGCCCCCTTCAAGGATTCCTTCTGCGGGACAATTGAGAACTGTTGGACAGCTCCAGGACATCCCATATGGAATGACTCCAGAGCACCGTTCGAGGATGGATGCCTGGGAAGTCCGCCTCGCCTTCCAATTGTCTCCTAGCAACAAGACAGTTTAGATCTAATGGATCTGCGGGAGCAACCTGGGTGGCTGAATTGAAATGCACTTTCCAGAGGATGGGTCCTAACATGTGTTTGTGTCCATGAGGGCCTTGGATTGGGGAGGTGGCCGGGACCCTGAAGTATTCTCCTAAGCTTTGGCTTAGCTCCCATGCACAAGTTTCCTTGTGGAGACGAGATTTGTTCTGATGGGTGCCTCAGAAAATCCCCTCTGCTGGTATTGGAATGCAGGCTTTTGAGGAGACATGCCTGTAAACCAAAGCAATGGATCCGATAATGGCCTCGGGTCCTGTCTGGTTCAATCTTCTTGGTATGAGTGGAGGTAGATGAGTGGAGGTAGATGCTCAGCCGGTATCAACCGCCCTTTTTTGTCCCGGGCGACCTACACTATTGGGATGGCCTCAGGGACTTTGGAGGGTTCTCCTAATTTGTACGATTTTTGACAATGGAATGGGCAGAATTCCCATGGACTGGGTGGGGGCAGTCGTAATGTGTGGCTCCAGGGTCCCCAGCCTGGAGGGAGTGTGGCCCAGGACTTTGAGGACAGAAGACTGAAAACACAAACTCAGCTTAAGTTTGGGGATGTAGGTATGGCACGCCCGATCTACAAACCATGAGAAGAACTCTTCAGGATATGAAGAATGAGCGAGTATGAGGCGCTTGCTCAGGCTTTTGTCTCTGGATTTTGTTTCAGCGATGGCCGTGGAATGTTGGGGAGGTCTCATGGGCCATGGACGAATCTTCCTCTCTGTGGATTTGGCGCGATCCCAATTGTTTTTCGTCAATCTGTGGGATGGGAGGACTCCTTTCAGGTGTGTTACCTCAGGTGTCCCACCAAAAGAGGAATTCCAAAGCAGAGCCCTGGGGAAGATTGAAGGGACAACCCGAAATATGGTTAAAAATTGGGGCCTAGGGGCATGGCAAGCCCAATATGCTGTCTCTTCATATAGGCCCTGAGAGGCCTTACCTGAGGACTGGGCTCAGGCTGAGGGTCACAATGTGTGTTTGTGACCAATGTGGCCCGCAAGCATGGGCTGGGCCTCATGGGCCACGCTTGTTTCAACTACACTGAACGTTGGACAACATGCCAACCACAAGGTCTCTTGCCATGGGGAAAGAGTTCTGATTTCTGCATCATTTTCAACCCTGGGCAGTGGTTGGAGATAAGGTCTAGGTTCTGGAGCCTGAAAACCGCAGTTGGGAAGAGATGACGACCTAAGGCCATGGCGGGTCCGATGTGCTCAGTGTGCGGCCAGCTGTCTGGGTGGGACCAGGAGTTCCATGCTCAGGCTGGGTCAGAAGGGGAAATAGTGCCCAGGTCAGCCTATATGTTTGGGGTACAGCCGAATGGCGTGCAGGTTGATCCTCATTTGGGGTTTCGGGGTAGCCCTGAGGGCAATGTTTTACTTCTGTAGGGCAGGCAGAGTGCGGCATTGTAGTTCTGGATTGCCAAACTGGAGGGCTTGTGGGCCAGTAGTCTGAGGACGGAGTCTGTGAACCCAAGCTAGGCCTAGGTTTCTGGGTGAGGATATGGCAGGCACAATCTACAGACCTCAATAGAGATCTCATGCATCTGAAGTCAGGGCAAGGATCAGACGATAGCTCAGGTTGGACTTTCTGCCCTGATGGCCCTTTCTTGAAGGGGGTTGGATCACGAGGACATGGGGGTTTTCCCACGATGGGAGTTGTGAGAAGCTCCAAACTGCAAAGATTCTTCTGCAGGACAATTGAGACCTGTTGGTTGGCTCCAGGCCAACGATTCCGAGCAGGGTTCTAAGGATGGATGGCTGGGTAGCCCACCTCGCATTCCAATTGTCTCCAAGCAACAAGACAGGTTAGATCTGCTGGATGTGGGGGGCAACCGAGGAGGCTGAGTTGAAATGGACTCTCCTGTGGATGTGTCCTAATATGTTTTTGTGTCTATGGAGATCTTGGAATGAAGCGGTGGCCCTGGGACCCTGAAGGGTTCTCCTAAACAGAGGCTTTGACACAGCTCCAACGTGCATGTTTCCCAAGTGTAGATGAGATTTGTTCTGATGGGTGAGTCAAGAAACAGCCATATACTGGTATTGAAATCCAGGCCTCTGAGGAGAGTTTCCTGGAAACCAAAGCAATGGAACCGATTAGTGCCTAGGGGCCTGTTCGTTCCTTTTTACCTCTGGGGACATCAGTCTACGGGTCTGAGTGCAGGTAGGTGCTCAGATGGGCTCAGATTGCCCCTGTTTGTCCTGGGAAGCCACAACTCTTGGGATGGCCTCAGGGACATTGGAGGTTATCCTACTAGTAGGGTTGTGGCCATTGGAATGGGCACATACAATTCCCTTGGAGAGGGCAAGTACAGTCCTCAGGTTTGGCTCGAGGGCCCTGAGCCTGTAGGGTGTGTAGGCCAGAGCTGTTTGGACAGTTGTCTGAAAACACAAACTCGGCTTGTGTTTTGGGTCATAGGTATGGCAGGACTGATCTACAGACCATGAGGAGAACACTTCGGGATATGAAAAAAGGGCGAGTGTGAGGCTCTTGCTCAAGATTTTGTCTCTGGATATCGTGTCACTCATGGTCGTGAAATTGCCGGGTGACTTCATGGGAAATGGACGAGTCTTACTCTCTGGGGGTTTGGTCCCGTCCAAAGAGATTGGGGTCATTCTGGGGATGGAAGAAGTCCGTTTTTTTGTTGTTGTTGATTTGTTTCATTTTGTTTTTCAACCTCAGATGTCCCACCAAATGAGGGAATCCAGAGTAGAGCCCTGGGGTGGGGCGATTGGACAACCAGAAATCTGGTTAAAAATTGGGGACTAGGGACATGTCAAGCCCATTATGACATCTAATGGTCCAGCCACTGAGAGGACTTACTAGAGGACAGGACTCACGCTGAGGTCACAATGCGTGTTTATGCTCTCGTCGCACTCAAGAATGGGCGGGGCCTCAGGGTGAATGCTGGTTTCTCCTATACTGAAGGTTGGACAATATGCCAACCACAAGGTTTCTTGCCATAGGTCAGGAAGAGTTCTGATTTCTGCATCACAGTCACCCGTGGGCAGTGATTGGAGATAAGGTCTAGGTTCTGAAGCCTGAAAACTGAGGTAGGGAAGAGATGATGACCTAAGGCCATGGCGGTTCTGATGTGCTCAGCGCGCGGTCAGCTGTCTGGGTGTTGGTCAGCAGGTCCGGGCTCAGGTTGTGTCAGACAGTGCATTAGTGCCCAGGTTAGACTATATAATTTGGGTACATTCGAGTGCCGTGTAGGTTTATCCTCATTTAAGCTGCCTGGGCTGCTCATTAGGCAATATATTTTTTCTAGAGGGCAGGCAGAGTGCTTCATTGTCGGTCCGGAATTGCCAAACTTGAGGGCTTCGGGGCCAGGCGAGTAAGGACGGAAGTCTGAGAACACAAGCTAGACTTCGGATTCAGGGTGAGGGCACGGCAGGTACTCCCTGCAGATCTGAACCAATATCTCATGCATCTGAAGTCAGGGCGAGGATCCGACGTTGGCTCAGGTTGGAGTTTCTGTGCATGACGGCCCCTTCATGAAGGGAGCGGAATCTCGAGGCCATGGAGGTTTTCCACGTTGGGAGATGTGGGATGCCCCCTTCAAGGATTCCTTCTGCGGGACAATTGAGACCTGTTGGACAGCTCCAGGACATCCCATATGGAATGACTCCAGAGCACCGTTCGTGGATGGATGCCTGGGAAGTCCGCCTCGCCTTCCAATTGTCTCCTAGCAACAAGACAGTTTAGATCTAATGGATCTGCGGGAACAACCGGGGTGGCTGAGTTGAAATGCACTTTCAAGAGGATGTGTCCTAACGTGTGTTTGTGTCCATGAGGGCCTTGGAATGGGGAGGTGGCACCGGGACTCTGAAGTATTCTCCTAAGCTTTGGCATAGCTCCCATGCACAAGTTTCCTTGTGGAGACGAGTTTTGTTCTGATGGGTGCCTCAGGAAATCCCCTCTGCTGGTATTGGAATCCAGGCTTTTGAGGAGACATGCCTGTAAACCAAAGCAATGGATCCGATAATGGCCTCGGGTCCTGTCTGGTTCAATCTTCTTGGTATGAGTGGAGGTAGATGAGTGGAGGTAGATGCTCAGCCGGTATCAACCGCCCTTTTTTGTCCCGGGCGACCTACACTATTGGGATGGCCTCAGGGACTTTGGAGGGTTCTCCTAATTTGTACGATTTTTGACAATGGAATGGGCAGAATTCCCATGGATTGGGTGGGGGCAGTCCTAATGTGTGGCTCCAGGGGCCCCAGCCTGGAGGGAGTGTGGCCCAGGACTTTGAGGACAGAAGACTGAAAACACAAACTCAGCTTTAGTTTGGGGACGTAGGTATGGCACGCCCGATCTACAAACCATGAGAAGAACTCTTCAGGATATGAAGAATGAGCGAGTCTGAGGCGCTTGCTCAGGCTTTTGTCTCTGGATTTTGTTTCAGCGATGGCCGTGGAATGTTGGGGAGGTCTCATGGGCCATGGACGAATCTTCCTCTCTGTGGATTTGGCCCGATCCCAATTGTTTTTCGTCAATCTGTGGGATGGGAGGACTCCTTTCAGGTTTGTTACCTCAGGTGTCCCACCAAAAGAGGAATTCCAAAGCAGAGCCCTGGGGAAGAGTGAAGGGACAACCCGAACTATGGTTAAAAATTGGGGCCTAGGGGCATGGCAAGCCCAATATGCTGTCTCTTCATATATGCCCTGAGAGGCTTTACCTGAGGACTGGGCTCAGGCTGAGGGTCACAATGTGTGTTTGTGACCAATGTGGCCCGCAAGCATGGGCTGGGCCTCATGGGCCACGCTTGTTTCAACTACACTGAACGTTGGACAACATGCCAACCACAAGGTTTCTTGCCATGGGGAAAGAGTTCTGATTTCTGCATCATTTTCAACCATGGGCAGTGGTTGGAGATAAGGTCTAGGTTCTGGAGCCTGAAAACCGCAGTTGGGAAGAGATGACGACCTAAGGCCATGGCGGGTCCGATGTGCTCAGTGTGCGGCCAGCTGTCTGGGTGGGACCAGGAGGTCCAGGCTCAGGCTGGGTCAGAAGGGGAAATAGTGCCCAGGTCAGCCTATATGTTTGGGGTACAGCCGAATGGCGTGCAGGTTGATCCTCATTTGGGGTTTCGGGGTAGCCCTGAGGGCAATGTTTTACTTCTGTAGGGCAGGCAGAGTGCGGCATTGTAGTTCTGGATTGCCCAACTGGAGGGCTTGTGGGCCAGTAGTCTGAGGACGGAGTCTGAGAACCCAAGCTAGGCCTAGGTTTCTGGGTGAGGATATGGCAGGCACAATCTACAGACCTCAATAGAGATCTCGTGCATCTGAAGTCAGGGCAAGGATCAGACGATCGCTCAGGTTGGACTTTCTGCCCTGATGGCCCTTTCTTGAAGGGGGTTGGATCACGAGGACATGGGGGTTTTCCCACGATGGGAGTTGTGAGAAGCTCCAAACTGCAAAGATTCTTCTGCAGGACAGTTGAGACCTGTTGGTTGGCTCCAGGCCAACGATTCCGATCAGGGTTCTAAGGATGGATGGCTGGGTAGCCCACCTCGCATTCCAATTGTCTCCAAGCAACAAGACAGGTTAGATCTGCTGGATGTGGGGGGCAACCGAGGAGGCTGAGTTGAAATGGACTCTCCTGTGGATGTGTCCTAATATGTTTTTGTGTCTATGGAGACCTTGGAATGAAGCGGTGGCCCTGGGGCCCTGAAGGGTGCTCCTAAACAGAGGCTTTGACACAGCTCCAACGGGCATGTTTCCCATGTGTAGATGAGATTTGTTCCGATGGGTGAGTCAAGAAACAGCCATATGCTGGTATTGAAATCCAGGCCTCTAAGGAGAGATGCCTGGAAACCAAAGCAATGGATCCGATTAGTGCCTAGGGGCCTGTTCGTTCCTTTTTACCTCTGGGGACATCAGTCTACGGGTCTGAGTGCAGGTAGGTGCTCAGATGGGCTCAGATTGCCCCTGTTTGTCCTGGGAAGCCACAACTCCTGGGATGGCCTCAGGGACTTTGGAGGTTATCCTACTAGTAGGGTTGTGGCCATTGGAATGGGCACATACAATTCCCTTGGAGAGGGCAAGTACAGTCCTCAGGTTTGGCTCCAGGGCCCTGAGCCTGTAGGGTGTGTAGGCCAGAGCTGTTTGGACAGTTGTCTGAAAACACAAACTCGGCTTATGTTTTGGGTCATAGGTATGGCAGGACTGATCTACAGACCATGAGGAGAACACTTCGGGATATGAAAAAAGGGCGAGTGTGAGGCTCTTGCTCAAGATTTTGTCTCTGGATATCGTGTCACACATGGTCGTGAAACTGCCGGGTGACTTCATGGGAAATGGACGAGTCTTACTCTCTGGGGGTTCGATCCCGTCCAAAGTGTTTGCGGTCATTCTGGGGATGGAAGAAGTCCGTTTTTTTGTTGTTGTTGTCGATTTGTTTCATTTTGTGTTTCAACTTCAGATGTCCCACCAAATGAGGGATTCCAGAGTAGAGCCCTGGGGTGGGGCGACTGGACAACCAGAAATCTGGTTAAAAATTGGGGACTAGGGACATGTCAAGCCCATTATGACATCTAATGGTCCAGCCACTGAGAGGACTTACTAGAGGACAGGACTCACGCTGAGGTCACAATGCGTGTTTATGCTCTCGTCGCACTCAAGAATGGGCGGGGCCTCAGGGTGAATGCTGGTTTCTCCTATACTGAAGGTTGGACAACATGCCAACCACAAGGTATCTTGCCATGGGTCAGGAAGAGTTCTGATTTCTGCATCAAAGTCACCCGTGGGCAGTGATTGGAGATAAGGTCTAGGTACTGAAGCCTGAAAACTGAGGTAGGGAAGAGATGATGACCTAAGGCCATGGCGGGTCTGATGTGCTCAGCGTGCGGTCAGCTGTCTGGGTGTTGGTCAGCAGGTCCGGGCTCAGGTTGTGTCAGACAGTGCATTAGTGCCCAGGTTAGACTATATAATTTGGGTACATTCGAGTGCCGTGTAGGTTTATCTTCATTTAAGCTGCCTGGGCTGCTCATTAGGCAATATATTTTTTCTAGAGGGCAGGCAGAGTGCTTCCTTGTCGGTCCGGAATTGCCAAACTTGAGGGCTTCGGGGCCAGGAGAGTGAGGATGGAAGTCTGAGACACACAAGCTAGACTTCGGATTCAGGGTGAGGGCATGGCAGGTACCCCTGCAGATCTGAACCAATATCTCATGCATCTGAAGTCAGGGCGAGGATCCGACGTTGGCTCAGGTTGGAGTTTCTGTGCATGACGGCCCCTTCATGAAGGGAGCGGAATCTCGAGGCCATGGAGGTTTTCCACGTTGGGAGATGTGGGATGCCCCTTTCAAGGATTCCTTCTGCGGGACAATTGAGACCTGTTGGACAGCTCCAGGACATCCCATATGGAATGACTCCAGAGCACCGTTCGTGGATGGATGCCTGGGAAGTCCGCCTCGCCTTCCAATTGTCTCCTAGCAACAATACAGTTTAGATCTAATGGATCTGCGGGAGCAACCGGGGTGGCTGAGTTGAAATGCACTTTCAAGAGGATGTGTCCTAACGTGTGTTTGTGTCCATGAGGGCCTTGGAATGGGGAGGTGGCACCGGGACCCTGAAGTATTCTCCTAAGGTTTGGCATAGCTCCCATGCACAAGTTTCCTTGTGGAGACGAGTTTTGTTCTGATGGGTGCCTCAGGAAATCCCCTCTGCTGGTATTGGAATCCAGGCTTTTGAGGAGACATGCCTGTAAACCAAAGTAATGGATCCGATAATGGCCTCGGGTCCTGTCTGGTTCAATCTTCTTGGTATGAGTGGAGGTAGATGAGTGGAGGTAGATGCTCAGCGGTATCACCCGCCCTTTTTTGTCCCGGGCGACCTACGCTATTGGGATGGCCTCAGGGACTTTGGAGGGTTCTCCTAATTTGTACGATTTTTGACAATGGAATGGGCAGAATTCCCATGGATTGGGTGGGGGCAGTCCTAATGTGTGGCTCCAGGGGCCCCAGCCTGGAGGGAGTGTGGCCCAGTACTTTGAGGACAGAAGACTGAAAACACAAACTCAGCTTTAGTTTGGGGACGTATGTATGGCACGCCCGATCTACAAACCATGAGAAGAACTCTTCAGGATATGAAGAATGAGCGAGTCTGAGGCGCTTGCTCAGGCTTTTGTCTCTGGATTTTGTTTCAGCGATGGCCGTGGAATGTTGGGGAGGTCTCATGGGCCATGGACGAATCTTCCTCTCTGTGGATTTGGCACGATCCCAATTGTTTTTCGTCAATCTGTGGGATGGGAGGACTCCTTTCAGGTGTGTTACCTCAGGTGTCCCACCAAAAGAGGAATTCCAAAGCAGAGCCCTGGGGAAGAGTGAAGGGACAACCCGAACTATGGTTAAAAATTGGGGCCTAGGGGCATGGCAAGCCCAATATGCTGTCTCTTCATATAGGCCCTGAGAGGCCTTACCTGAGGACTGGGCTCAGGCTGAGGGTCACAATGTGTGTTTGTGACCAATGTGGCCCGCAAGCATGGGCTGGGCCTCATGGGCCACGCTTGTTTCAACTACACTGAACGTTGGACAACATGCCAACCACAAGGTTTCTTGCCATGGGGAAAGAGTTCTGATTTCTGCATCATTTTCAACCATGGGCAGTGGTTGGAGATAAGGTCTAGGTTCTGGAGCCTGAAAACCGCAGTTGGGAAGAGATGACGACCTAAGGCCATGGCGGGTCCGATGTGCTCAGTGTGCGGCCAGCTGTCTGGGTGGGACCAGGAGGTCCAGGCTCAGGCTGGGTCAGAAGGGGAAATAGTGCCCAGGTCAGCCTATATGTTTGGGGTACAGCCGAATGAGGTGCAGGTTGATCCTTATTTGGGGTTTCGGGGTAGCCCTGAGGGCAATGTTTTACTTCTGTAAGGCAGGCAGAGTGCGGCATTGTAGTTCTGGATTGCCCAACTGGAGGGCTTGTGGGCCAGTAGTCTGAGGACGGAGTCTGTGAACCCAAGCTAGGCCTAGGTTTCTGGGTGAGGATATGGCAGGCACAATCTACAGACCTCAATAGAGATCTCGTGCATCTGAAGTCAGGGCAAGGATCAGACGATCGCTCAGGTTGGACTTTCTGCCCTGATGGCCCTTTCTTAAAGGGGGTTGGATCACGAGGACATGGGGGTTTTCGCACGATGGGAGTTGTGAGAAGCTCCAAACTGCAAAGATTCTTCTGCAGGACAATTGAGACCTGTTGGTTGGCTCCAGGCCAACGATTCCGATCAGGGTTCTAAGGATGGATGGCTGGGTAGCCCACCTCGCATTCCAATTGTCTCCAAGCAACAAGACAGGTTAGATCTGCTGGATGTGGGGGGCAACCGAGGAGGCTGAGTTGAAATGGACTCTCCTGTGGATGTGTCCTAATATGTTTTTGTGTCTATGGAGACCTTGGAATGAAGCGGTGGCCCTGGGGCCCTGAAGGGTGCTCCTAAACAGAGGCTTTGACACAGCTCCAACGGGCATGTTTCCCATGTGTAGATGAGATTTTTTCCGATGGGTGAGTCAAGAAACAGCCATATGCTGGTATTGAAATCCAGGCCTCTAAGGAGAGATGCCTGGAAACCAAAGCAATGGATCCGATTAGTGCCTAGGGGCCTGTTCGTTCCTTTTTACCTCTGGGGACATCAGTCTACGGGTCTGAGTGCAGGTAGGTGCTCAGATGGGCTCAGATTGCCCCTGTTTGTCCTGGGAAGCCACAACTCCTGGGATGGCCTCAGGGACTTTGGAGGTTATCCTACTAGTAGGGTTGTGGCCATTGGAATGGGCACATACAATTCCCTTGGAGAGGGCAAGTACAGTCCTCAGGTTTGGCTCCAGGGCCCTGAGCCTGTAGGGTGTGTAGGCCAGAGCTGTTTGGACAGTTGTCTGAAAACACAAACTCGGCTTATGTTTTGGGTCATAGGTATGGCAGGACTGATCTACAGACCATGAGGAGAACACTTCGGGATATGAAAAAAGGGCGAGTGTGAGGCTCTTGCTCAAGATTTTGTCTCTGGATATCGTGTCACACATGGTCGTGAAACTGCCGGGTGACTTCATGGGAAATGGACGAGTCTTACTCTCTGGGGGTTCGATCCCGTCCAAAGTGTTTGCGGTCATTCTGGGGATGGAAGAAGTCCGTTTTTTTGTTGTTGTTGTCGATTTGTTTCATTTTGTGTTTCAACTTCAGATGTCCCACCAAATGAGGGATTCCAGAGTAGAGCCCTGGGGTGGGGCGACTGGACAACCAGAAATCTGGTTAAAAATTGGGGACTAGGGACATGTCAAGCCCATTATGACATCTAATGGTCCAGCCACTGAGAGGACTTACTAGAGGACAGGACTCACGCTGAGGTCACAATGCGTGTTTATGCTCTCGTCGCACTCAAGAATGGGCGGGGCCTCAGGGTGAATGCTGGTTTCTCCTATACTGAAGGTTGGACAACATGCCAACCACAAGGTATCTTGCCATGGGTCAGGAAGAGTTCTGATTTCTGCATCAAAGTCACCCGTGGGCAGTGATTGGAGATAAGGTCTAGGTACTGAAGCCTGAAAACTGAGGTAGGGAAGAGATGATGACCTAAGGCCATGGCGGGTCTGATGTGCTCAGCGTGCGGTCAGCTGTATGGGTGTTGGTCAGCAGGTCCGGGCTCAGGTTGTGTCAGACAGTGCATTAGTGCCCAGGTTAGACTATATAATTTGGGTACATTCGAGTGCCGTGTAGGTTTATCTTCATTTAAGCTGCCTGGGCTGCTCATTAGGCAATATATTTTTTCTAGAGGGCAGGCAGAGTGCTTCCTTGTCGGTCCGGAATTGCCAAACTTGAGGGCTTCGGGGCCAGGAGAGTGAGGATGGAAGTCTGAGACACACAAGCTAGACTTCGGATTCAGGGTGAGGGCATGGCAGGTACCCCTGCAGATCTGAACCAATATCTCATGCATCTGAAGTCAGGGCGAGGATCCGACGTTGGCTCAGGTTGGAGTTTCTGTGCATGACGGCCCCTTCATGAAGGGAGCGGAATCTCGAGGCCATGGAGGTTTTCCACGTTGGGAGATGTGGGATGCCCCCTTCAAGGATTCCTTCTGCGGGACAATTGAGACCTGTTGGACAGCTCCAGGACATCCCATATGGAATGACTCCAGAGCACCGTTCGTGGATGGATGCCTGGGAAGTCCGCCTCGCCTTCCAATTGTCTCCTAGCAACAAGACAGTTTAGATCTAATGGATCTGCGGGAGCAACCGGGGTGGCTGAGTTGAAATGCACTTTCAAGAGGATGTGTCCTAACGTGTGTTTGTGTCCATGAGGGCCTTGGAATGGGGAGGTGGCACCGGGACCCTGAAGTATTCTCCTAAGGTTTGGCATAGCTCCCATGCACAAGTTTCCTTGTGGAGACGAGTTTTGTTCTGATGGGTGCCTCAGGAAATCCCCTCTGCTGGTATTGGAATCCAGGCTTTTGAGGAGACATGCCTGTAAACCAAAGTAATGGATCCGATAATGGCCTCGGGTCCTGTCTGGTTCAATCTTCTTGGTATGAGTGGAGGTAGATGAGTGGAGGTAGATGCTCAGCGGTATCACCCGCCCTTTTTTGTCCCGGGCGACCTACGCTATTGGGATGGCCTCAGGGACTTTGGAGGGTTCTCCTAATTTGTACGATTTTTGACAATGGAATGGGCAGAATTCCCATGGATTGGGTGGGGGCAGTCCTAATGTGTGGCTCCAGGGGCCCCAGCCTGGAGGGAGTGTGGCCCAGTACTTTGAGGACAGAAGACTGAAAACACAAACTCAGCTTTAGTTTGGGGACGTATGTATGGCACGCCCGATCTACAAACCATGAGAAGAACTCTTCAGGATATGAAGAATGAGCGAGTCTGAGGCGCTTGCTCAGGCTTTTGTCTCTGGATTTTGTTTCAGCGATGGCCGTGGAATGTTGGGGAGGTCTCATGGGCCATGGACGAATCTTCCTCTCTGTGGATTTGGCACGATCCCAATTGTTTTTCGTCAATCTGTGGGATGGGAGGACTCCTTTCAGGTGTGTTACCTCAGGTGTCCCACCAAAAGAGGAATTCCAAAGCAGAGCCCTGGGGAAGAGTGAAGGGACAACCCGAACTATGGTTAAAAATTGGGGCCTAGGGGCATGGCAAGCCCAATATGCTGTCTCTTCATATAGGCCCTGAGAGGCCTTACCTGAGGACTGGGCTCAGGCTGAGGGTCACAATGTGTGTTTGTGACCAATGTGGCCCGCAAGCATGGGCTGGGCCTCATGGGCCACGCTTGTTTCAACTACACTGAACGTTGGACAACATGCCAACCACAAGGTTTCTTGCCATGGGGAAAGAGTTCTGATTTCTGCATCATTTTCAACCCTGGACAGTGGTTGGAGATAAGGTCTAGGTTCATGAGCCTGAAAACCGCAGTTGGGAAGAGATGACGACCTAAGGCCATGGCGGGTCCGATGTGCTCAGTGTGCGGCCAGCTGTCTGGGTGGGACCAGGAGGTCCAGGCTCAGGCTGGGTCAGAAGGGGAAATAGTGTCCAGGTCAGCCTATATGTTTGGGGTACAGCCGAATGAGGTGCAGGTTGATCCTTATTTGGGGTTTCGGGGTAGCCCTGAGGGCAATGTTTTACTTCTGTAGGGCAGGCAGAGCGGCATTGTAGTTCTGGATTGCCCAACTGGAGGGCTTGTGGGCCAGTAGTCTGAGGACGGAGTCTGTGAACCCAAGCTAGGCCTAGGTTTCTGGGTGAGGATATGGCAGGCACAATCTACAGACCTCAATAGAGATCTCGTGCATCTGAAGTCAGGGCAAGGATCAGACGATCGCTCAGGTTGGACTTTCTGCCCTGATGGCCCTTTCTTAAAGGGGGTTGGATCACGAGGACATGGGGGTTTTCGCACGATGGGAGTTGTGAGAAGCTCCAAACTGCAAAGATTCTTCTGCAGGACAATTGAGACCTGTTGGTTGGCTCCAGGCCAACGATTCCGAGCAGGGTTCTAAGGATGGATGGCTGGGTAGGGCACCTCGCATTCCAATTGTCTCCAAGCAACAAGACAGGTTAGATCTGCTGGATGTGGGGGGCAACCGAGGAGGCTGAGTTGAAATGGACTCTCCTGTGGATGTGTCCTAATATGTTTTTGTGTCTATGGAGACCTTGGAATGAAGCGGTGGCCCTGGTACCCTGAAGGGTTCTCCTAAACAGAGTCTTTGACACAGCTCCAACGGGCATGTTTCCCATGTGTAGATGAGATTTGTTCCGATGGGTGAGTCAAGAAACAGCCATATGCTGGTATTGAAATCCAGGCCTCTGAGGAGAGATGCCTGGAAACCAAAGCAATGGATCCGATTAATGCCTAGGGGCCTGTTCGTTCCTTTTTACCTCTGGGGACATCAGTCTACGGGTCTGAGTGCAGGTAGGTGCTCAGATGGGCTCAGATTGCCCCTGTTTGTCCTGGGAAGCCACAACTCTTGGAATGGCCTCAGGGACATAGGAGGTTATCCTACTAGTAGGGTTGTGGCCCTTGGAATGGGCACATACAATTCCCTTGGAGAGGGCAAGTACAGTCCTCAGGTTTGGCTCCAGGGCCCTGAGCCTGTAGGGTGTGTAGGCCAGAGCTGTTTGGACAGTTGTCTGAAAACACAAACTCGGCTTATGTTTTGGGTCATAGGTATGGCAGGACTGATCTACAGACCATGAGGAGAATACTTCGGGATATGAAAAAAGGGCGAGTGTGAGGCTCTTGCTCAAGTTTTTGTCTCTGGATAGCGTGTCACTCATGGTCGTGAAATTGCCGGGTTACTTCATGGGAAATGGACGAGTCTTACTCTCTGGGGGTTCGGTCCCGTCCAAAGAGTTTGGGGTCATTCTGGGGATGGAAGAAGTCCGTTTTTTTGTTGTTGTTGTCGATTTGTTTCATTTTGTTTTTCAACCTCAAATGTCCCACCAAATGAGGGATTCCAGAGTAGAGCCCTGGGGTGGGGCGACTGGACAACCAGAAATCTGGTTAAAAATTGGGGACTAGGGACATGTCAAGCCCATTATGACATCTAATGGTCCAGCCACTGAGAAGACTTACTAGAGGACAGGACTCACGCTGAGGTCACAATGCGTGTTTATGCTCTCCTCGCACTCAGGAATGGGCGGGGCCTCAGGGTGAATGCTGATTTCTCCTACAATGAAGGTTGGACAACATGCCAACCACAAGTTTTCTTGCCATGGGTCAGGAAGAGTTCTGATTTCTTCATCACAGTCACCCGTGGGCAGTGATTGGAGATAAGGTCTAGGTTCTGAAGCCTGAAAACTGAGGTAGGGAAGAGATGATGACCTAAGGCCATGGCGGGTCTGATGTGCTCAGCGTGCGGTCAGCTGTCTGGGTGTTGGTCAGCAGGTCCGGGCTCACGTTGTGTCAAACAGTGCATTAGTGCCCAGGTTAGACTATATAATTTGGGTACATTCGAGTGCCGTGTAGGTTTATCCTCATTTAAGCTGCCTGGGCTGCTCATTAGGCAATATATTTTTTCTAGAGGGCAGGCAGAGTGCTTCATTGTCGGTCCGGAATTGCCAAACTTGAGGGCTTCGGGGCCAGGAGAGTGAGGACGGAAGTCTGAGAACACAAGCTAGACTTCGGATTCAGGGTGAGGGCACGGCAGGTACCCCCTGCAGATCTGAACCAATATCTCCTGCATCTGAAGTCAGGCCGAGGATCCGACGTTGGCTCAGGTTGGAGTTTCTGTGCATGATGGCCCCTTCATGAAGGGAGCGGAATCTCGAAGCCATGGAGGTTTTCCACGTTGGGAGATGTTGGATGCCCCCTTCAAGGATTCCTTCTGCGGGACATTGAGACCTGTTGGACAGCTCCAGGACATCCCATATGGAATGACTCCAGAGCACCGTTCGAGGATGGATGCCTGGGAAGTCCGCCTCGCCTTCCAATTGTCTCCTAGCAACAAGACAGTTTAGATCTAATGGATCTGCGGGAGCAACCGGGGTGGCTGAGTTGAAATGCACTTTCCAGAGGATGGTTCCTAACGTGTGTTTGTGTCCATGAGGGCCTTGGAATGGGGAGGTGGCACCGGGACCCTGAAGTATTCTCCTAAGCTTTGGCATAGCTCCCATGCACAAGTTTCCTTGTGGAGACGAGATTTGTTCTGATGGGTGCCTCAGGAAATCCCCTCTGCTGGTATTGGAATCCATGCTTTTGAGGAGACCTGCCTGTAAACCAAAGCAATGGATCCGATAATGGCCTCGGGTCCTGTCTGGTTCAATCTTCTTGGTATGAGTGGAGGTAGATGAGTGGAGGTAGATGCTCAGCCGGTATCAACCGCCCTTTTTTGTCCCGGGCGACGTACACTATTGGGATGGCCTCAGGGACTTTGGAGGGTTCTCCTAATTTGTACGATTTTTGACAATGGAATGGGCAGAATTCCCATGGATTGGGTGGGGGCAGTCCAAATGTGTGGTTCCAGGGGCCCCAGCCTGGAGGGAGTGTGGCCCAGGACTTTGAGGACAGAAGACTGAAAACACAAACTCAGCTTAAGTTTGGGGACGTAGGTATGGCACGCCCGATCTACAAACCATGAGAAGAACTCTTCAGGATATGAAGAATGAGCGAGTCTGAGGCGCTTGCTCAGGCTTTTGTCTCTGGATTTTGTTTCAGCGATGGCCGTGGAATGTTGGGGAGGTCTCATGGGCCATGGACGAATCTTCCTCTCTGTGGAATTGGCGCGATCTCAATTTTTTTTCGTCAATCTGTGGGATGGGAGGACTCCTTTCAGGTTTGTTACCTCAGGTGTCCCACCAAAAGAGGAATTCCAAAGCAGAGCCCTGGGGAAGAGTGAAGGGACAACCCGAACTATGGTTAAAAATTGGGGCCTAGGGGCATGGCAAGCCCAATATGCTGTCTCTTCATATAGGCCCTGAAAGGCCTTACCTGAGGACTGGGCTCAGGCTGAGGGTCACAATGTGTGTTTGTGACCAATGTGGCCCGCAAGCATGGGCTGGGCCTCATGGGCCACGCTTGTTTCAACTACACTGAACGTTGGACAACATGCCAACCACAAGGTTTCTTGCCATGGGGAAAGAGTTCTGATTTCTGCATCATTTTCAACCCTGGACAGTGGTTGGAGATAAGGTCTAGGTTCATGAGCCTGAAAACCGCAGTTGGGAAGAGATGACGACCTAAGGCCATGGCGGGTCCGATGTGCTCAGTGTGCGGCCAGCTGTCTGGTTGGGACCAGGAGGTCCAGGCTCAGGCTGGGTCAGAAGGGGAAATAGTGCCCAGGTCAGCCTATATGTTTGGGGTACAGCCGAATGGCGTGTAGGTTGATCCTCATTTGGGGTTTCGGGCTAGCCCTGAGGGCAATGTTTTACTTCTGTAGGGCAGGCAGAGTGCGGCACTGTAGTTCTGGATTGCCCAACTGGAGGGCTTGTGGGCCAGTAGTCTGAGGACGGAGTCTGTGAACCCAAGCTAGGCCTAGGTTTCTGGGTGAGGATATGGCAGGCACAATCTACAGACCTCAATAGAGATCTCGTGCATCTGAAGTCAGGGCAAGGATCAGACGATCGCTCAGGTTGGACTTTCTTCCCTGATGGCCCTTTCTTGAAGGGGGTTGGATCACGAGGACATGGGGGTTTTCCCACGATGGGAGTTGTGAGAAGCTCCAAACTGCAAAGATTCTTCTGCAGGACAATTGAGACCTGTTGGTTGGCTCCAGGCCAACGATTCCGAGCAGGGTTCTAAGGATGGATGGCTGGGTAGCCCACCTCGCATTCCAATTGTCTCCAAGCAACAAGACAGGTTAGATCTGCTGGATGTGGGGGGCAACCGAGGAGGCTGAGTTGAAATGGACTCTCCTGTGGATGTGTCCTAATATGTTTTTGTGTGTATGGAGACCATGGAATGAAGCGGTGGCCCTGGGACCCTGAAGGGTTCTCCTAAACAGAGGCTTTGAACCAGCTCCAACGGGCATGTTTCCCATGTGTAGATGAGATTTGTTCCGAAGGGTGAGTCAAGAAACAGCCATATGCTGGTATTGAAATCCAGGCCTCTGAGGAGAGATGCTTGGAAACCAAAGCAATGGATCCGATTAGTGCCTAGGGGCCTGTTCGTTCCTTTTTACCTCTGGGGACATCAGTCTACGGGTCTGAGTGCAGGTAGGTGCTCAGATGGGCTCAGATTGCCCCTGTTTGTCCTGGGAAGCCACAACTCTTGGGATGGCCTCAGGGACTTTGGAGGTTATCCTACTAGTAGGGTTGTGGCCATTGGAATGGGCACATACAATTCCCTTGGAGAGGGCAAGTACAGTCCTCAGGTTTGGCTCCAGGGCCCTGAGCCTGTAGGGTGTGTAGGCCAGAGCTGTTTGGACAGTTGTCTGAAAACACAAACTCGGCTTATGTTCTGGGTCATAGGTATGGCAGGACTGATCTACAGACCATGAGGAGAACACTTCGGGATATGAAAAAAGGGCGAGTGTGAGGCTCTTGCTCAAGTTTTTGTCTCTGGATATCGTTTCACTCATGGTCGTGAAATTGCCGGGTGACTACATGGGAAATGGACGAGTCTTACTCTCTGGGGGTTCGGTCCCGTCCATAGAGTTTGGGGTCATTCTGGGGATGGAAGAAGTCCGTTTTTTTGTTGTTGTTGATTTGTTTCATTTTGTTTTTCAACCTCAGATGTCCCACCAAATGAGGGAATCCAGAGTAGAGCCCTGGGGTGGGGCGACTGGACAACCAGAAATCTGGATAAAAATTGGGGACTAGGGACATTCAAGCCCATTATGACATCTAATGGTCCAGCCACTGAGAGGACTTACTAGAGGACAGGACTCATGCTGAGGTCACAATGCGTGTTTATGCTCTCGTCGCACTCAAGAATGGGCGGGGCCTCAGGGTGAATGCTGGTTTCTCCTATACTGAAGGTTGGACAACATGCCAATCACAAGGTTTCTTGTCATGGGTCAGGAAGAGTTCTGATTTCTGCATCACAGTCACCCGTGGGCAGTGATTGGAGATAAGGTCTAGGTTCTGAAGCCTGAAAACTGAGGTAGGGAAGAGATGATGACCTAAGGCCATGGCGGGTCTGAAGTGCTCAGCGTGCGGTCAGCTGTCTGGGTGTTGGTCAGTAGGTCCGGGCTCAGGTTGTGTCAGACAGTGCATTAGTACCCAGGTTAGACTATATAATTTGGGTACATTCGAGTGCCGTGTAGGTTTATCCTCATTTAAGCTGCCTGGGCTGCTCATTAGGCAATGTATTTTTTCTAGAGGGCAGGCAGAGTGCTTCATTGTCGGTCCGGAATTGCCAAACTTGAGGGCTTCGGGGCCAGGAGAGTAAGGACGGAAGTCTGAGAACACAAGCTAGACTTCGGATTCAGGGTGAGGGCACGGCAGGTACTCCCTGCAGATCTGAACCAATATCTCATGCATCTGAAGTCAGGGCGAGGATCCGACGTTGGCTCAGGTTGGAGTTTCTGTGCATGACGGCCCCTTCATGAAGGGAGCGGAATCTCGAGGCCATGGAGGTTTTCCACGTTGGGAGATGTGGGATGCCCCCTTCAAGGATTCCTTCTGCGGGACAATTGAGACCTGTTGGACAGCTCCAAACATCCCATATGGAATGAATCCAATGCACCGTTCCAGGATGGATGCCTGGCAAGTCCGCCTCGCCTTCCAATTGTCTCATAGCAACAAGACAGTTTAGATCTAATGGATCTGCGGGAGCAACCGGGGTGGCTGAGTTGAAATGCACTTTCCAGAGGATGGGTCCTAACGTGTGTTTGTGTCCATGAGGGCCTTGGAATGAGGAGGTGGCACCGGGACCCTGAAGTATTCTCCTAAGCTTTGGCATAGCTCCCATGCACAAGTTTCCTTGTGGAGACGAGATTTGTTCTGATGGGTGCCTCAGGAAATCCCCTCTGCTGGTATTGGAATCCATGCTTTTGAGGAGACCTGCCTGTAAACCAAAGCAATGGATCCGATAATGGCCTCGGGTCCTGTATGGTTCAATCTTCTTGGTATGAGTGGAGGTAGATAAGTGGAGGTAGATGCTCAGCCGGTATCAACCGCCCTTTTTTGTCCAGGGCGACCTACACTATTGGGATGGCCTCAGGGACTTTGGAGGGTTCTCCTAATTTGTACGATTTTTGACAATGGAATGGGCAGAATTCCCATGGATTGGGTGGGGGCAGTCCTAATGTGTGGCTCCAGGGGCCCCAGCCTGGAGGGAGTGTGGCCCAGGACTTTGAGGACAGAAGACTGAAAACACAAACTCAGCTTAAGTTTGGGGACGTAGGTATGGCACGCCCGATCTACAAACCATGAGAAGAACTCTTCAGGATATGAAGAATGAGCGAGTCTGAGGCGCTTGCTCAGGCTTTTGTCTCTGGATTTTGTTTCAGCGATGGCCGTGGAATGTTGGGGAGGTCTCATGGGCCATGGACGAATCTTCCTCTCTGTGGATTTGGCGCGATCCCAATTGTTTTTCGTCAATCTGTGGGATGGGAGGACTCCTTTCAGGTTTGTTACCGCATGTGTCCCACCAAAAAAGGAATTCCAAAGCAGAGCCCTGGGGAAGAGTGAAGGGACAACCCGAACTATGGTTAAAAATTGGGGCCTAGGGGCATGGCAAGCCCAATATGCTGTCTCTTCATATAGGTTCTGAGAGGCCTTACCTGAGGACTGGGCTCAGGCTGAGGGTCACAATGTGTGTTTGTGACCAATGTGGCCCGCAAGCATGGGCTGGGCCTCATGGGCCACGCTTGTTTCAACTACACTGAACGATGGACAACATGCCAACCACAAGGTTTCTTGCCATGGGGAAAGAGTTCTGATTTCTGCATCATTTTCAACCCTGGGCAGTGGTTGTAGATAAGGTCTAGGTTCTGGAGCCTGAAAACCGCAGTTGGGAAGAGATGACGACCTAAGGCCATGGCGGGTCCGATGTGCTCAGTGTGCGGCCAGCTGTCTGGTTGGGACCAGGAGGTCCAGGCTCAGGCTGGGTCAGAAGGGGAAATAGTGCCCAGGTCAGCCTATATGTTTGGGGTACAGCCGAATGGCGTGCAGGTTGATCCTCATTTGGGGTTTCAGGGTAGCCCTGAGGGCAATGTTTTACCCCTGTAGGGCAGGCAGAGTGCGGCATTGTAGTTCTGGATTGCCCAACTGGAGGGCTTGTGGGCCAGTAGTCTGAGGACGGAGTCTGAGAACCCAAGCTAGGCTTAGGTTTCTGGGTGAGGATATGGCAGGCACAATCTACAGACCTCAATAGAGATCTAGTGCATCTGAAGTCAGGGCAAGGATCAGACGATCGCTCAGGTTGGACTTTCTGCCCTGATGGCCCTTTCTTGAAGGGGGTTGGATCACGAGGACATGGGGGTTTTCCCACGATGGGAGTTGTGAGAAGCTCCAAACTGCAAAGATTCTTCTGCAGGACAATTGAGACCTGTTGGTTGGCTCCAGGCCAACGATTCCGATCAGGGTTCTAAGGATGGATGGCTGGGTAGCCCACCTCGCATTCCAATTGTCTCCAAGCAACAAGACAGGTTAGATCTGCTGGATGTGGGGGGCAACCGAGGAGGCTGAGTTGAAATGGACTCTCCTGTGGATGTGTCCTAATATGTTTTTGTGTCTATGGAGACCTTGGAATGAAGCGGTGGCCCTGTGGCCCTGAAGGGTGCTCCTAAACAGAGGCTTTGACACAGCTCCAACGGGCATGTTTCCCATCTGGAGATGAGATTTGTTCCGATGGGTGAGTCAAGAAACAGCCATATGCTGGTATTGAAATCCAGGCCTCTGAGGAGAGATGCCTGGAAACCAAAGCAATGGATCCGATTAGTGCCTAGGGGCCTGTTCGTTCCTTTTTACCTCTGGGGACATCAGTCTACGGGTCTGAGTGCAGGTAGGTGCTCAGATGGGCTCAGATTGCCCCTGTTTGTCCTGGGAAGCCACAACTCCTGGGATGGCCTCAGGGACTTTGGAGGTTATCCTACTAGTAGGGTTGTGGCCATTGGAATGGGCACATACAATTCCCTTGGAGAGGGCAAGTACAGTCCTCAGGTTTGGCTCCAGGGCCCTGAGCCTGTAGGGTGTGTAGGCCAGAGCTGTTTGGACAGTTGTCTGAAAACACAAACTCGGCTTATGTTTTGGGTCATAGGTATGGCAGGACTGATCTACAGACCATGAGGAGAACACTTCGGGATATGAAAAAAGGGCGATTGTGAGGCTCTTGCTCAAGTTTTTGTCTCTGGATATCGTGTCACTCATGGTCGTGAAACTGCCGGGTGACTTCATGGGAAATGGACGAGTCTTACTCCTGGGGGTTCGGTCCCGTCCAAAGAGTTTGGGGTCATTCTGGGGATGGAAGAAGTCCGTTTTTTGGTTGTTGTTGTCGATTTGTTTCATTTTGTGTTTCAACCTCAGATGTCCCACCAAATGAGGGATTCCACAGTAGAGCCCTGGGGTGGGGCGACTGTACAACCAGAAATCTGGTTAAAAATTGGGGACTAGGGACATGTCAAGCCCATTATGACATCTAATGGTCCAGCCACTGAGAGGACTTACTAGAGGACAGGACTCACGCTGAGGTCACAATGCGTGTTTATGCTCTCGTCGCACTCAAGAATGTGCGGGGCCTCAGGGTGAATGCTGTTTTCTCCTATACTGAACGTTGGACAACATGCCAACCACAAGGTTTATTGCCATGGGTCAGGAAGAGTTCTGATTTCTTCATCACAGTCACCCGTGGGCAGTGATTGGAGATAAGGTCTAGGTTCTGAAGCCTGAAAACTGAGGTAGGGAAGAGATGATGACCTAAGGCCATGGCGGGTCTGATGTGCTCAGGGGGCGGTCAGCTGTCTGGGTGTTGGTGAGCAGGTCCGGGCTCAGGTTGTGTCAGACAGTGCATTAGTGCCCAAGTTAGACTATATAATTTGGGTACATTCGAGTGCCGTGTAGGTTTATCTTCATTTAAGCTGCCTGGTCAGCTCATTAGGCAATATATTTCTTCTAGAGGGCAGGCAGAGTCCTTCATTGTCGGTCCGGAATTGCCAAACTTGAGGGCTTCGGGGCCAGGAGAGTGAGGACAGAATTCTGAGAACACAAGCTAGACTTCGGATTCAGGGTGAGGGCACGGCAGGTACCCCCTGCAGATCTGAACCAATATCTCATGCATCTGAAGTCAGGGCGAGGATCCGACGTTGGCTCAGGTTGGAGTTTCTGTGCATGACGGCCCCTTCATGAAGGGAGCGGAATCTCGAGGCCATGGAGGTTTTCCACGTCGGTAGATGTGGGATGCCCCCTTCAAGGATTCCTTCTGCGGGACAATTGAGACCTGTTGGACAGCTCCAGGACATCCCATATGGAATGACTCCAGAGCACTGTTCCAGGATGGATGCCTGGGAAGTCTGCCTCGCCTTCCAATTCTCTCCTAGCAACAAGACAGATAGATCTAATGGATCTGCGGGAGCAACCGGGGTGGCTGAGTTGAAATGCACTTTCCAGAGGATGGGTCCTAACGTGTGTTTGTGTCCATGAGGGCCTTGGAATGGGGAGGTGGCACCGGGACCCTGAAGTATTCTCCGATGCTTTGGCATAGCTCCCATGCACAAGTTTCCTTGTGGAGACGAGATTTGTTCTGATGGGTGCCTCAGGAAATCCCCTCTGCTGGTATTGGAATCCAGGCTTTTGAGGAGACATGCCTGTAAACCAAAGCAATGGATCCGATAATGGCCTTGGGTCCTGTCTGGTTCAATCTTCTTGGTATGAGTGGAGGTAGATGAGTGGAGGTAGATGCTCAGCCGGTATCACCCGCCCTTTTTTGTCCCGGGTGACCTACACTATTGGGATGGCCTCAGGGACTTTTTAGGGTTCTCCTAATTTGTACGATTTTTGACAATGGAATGGGCAGAATTCCCATGGATTGGGTGGGGGCAGTCCTAATGTGTGGCTCCAGGGGCCCCAGCCTGGAGGGAGTGTGGCCCAGGACTTTGACGACAGAAGACTGAAAACACAAACTCAGCTTAAGTTTGGGGACGTAGGTATGGCACGCCCGATCTACAAACCATGAGAAGAACTCTTCAGGATATGAAGAATGAGCGAGTCTGAGGCGCTTGCTCAGGCTTTTGTCTCTGGATTTTGTTTCAGCGATGGCCGTGGAATGTTGGGGAGGTCTCATGGGCCATGGACGAATCTTCCTCTGTGTGGATTTGGCCCGATCCCAATTGTTTTTCGTCAATCTGTGGGATGGGAGGACTCCTTTCAGGTTTGTTAACTCAGGTGTCCCACCAAAAGAGGAATTCCAAAGCAGAGCCCTGGGGAAGAGTGAAGGGACAACCCGAACTATGGTTAAAAATTGGGGCCTAGGGGCATGGCAAGCCCAATATGCTGTCTCTTCATATAGGCCCTGAGAGGCCTTACCTGAGGACTAGGCTCAGGCTGAGGGTCACAATGTGTGTTTGTGACCAATGTGGCCCGCAAGCATGGGCTGGGCCTCATGGGCCACGCTTGTTTCAACTACACTGAACGTTGGACAACATGCCAACCGCAAGGTTTCTTGCCATGGGGAAAGAGTTCTGATTTCTGCATCATTTTCAACCCTGGGCAGTGGTTGGAGATAAGGTCTAGGTTCTGGAGCCTGAAAACCGCAGTTGGGAAGAGATGACGTCCTAAGGCCATGGTGGGTCCGATGTGCTCAGTGTGCGGCCAGCTGTCTGGGTGGGACCAGGAGGTCTAGGATCAGGCTGGGTCAGAAGGGGAAATAGTGCCCAGGTCAGCCTATATGTTTGGGGTACAGCCGAATGGCGTGCAGGTTGATCCTCATTTGGGGTTTCGGTGTAGTCCTGAGGGCAATGTTTTATTTCTGTAGGGCAGGCAGAGTGCGGCATTGTAGTTCTGGATTGCCCAACTGGAGGGCTTGTGGGCCAGTAGTCTGAGGACGGAGTCTGAGAACCCAAGCTAGGCCTAGGTTTCTGGGTGAGGATATGGCAGGCACAATCTACAGACCTCAATAGAGATCTCGTGCATCTGAAGTCAGGGCAAGGATCAGACGATCGCTCAGGTTGGACTTTCTGCCCTGATGGCCCTTTCTTGAAGGGGGTTGGATCACGAGGACATGGGGGTTTTCCCACGACAGGAGTTGTGAGAAGCTCCAAACTGCAAAGATTCTTCTGCAGGACAATTGAGACTTGTTGGTTGGCTCCAGGCCAACGATTCCGAGCAGGGTTCTAAGGATGGATGGCTGGGTAGCCCACCTCGCATTCCAATTGTCTCCAAGCAACAAGACAGGTTAGATCTGCTGGATGTGGGGGGCAACCGAGGAGGCTGTGTTGAAGTGGACTCTCTTGTGGATGTGTCCTAATATGTTTTTGTGTCTATGGAGACCTTGGAATGAAGCGGTGGCCCTGGGGCCCTGAAGGGTTCTCCTAAACAGAGGCTTTGACACAGCTCCAACGTGCATGTTTCCCATGTGTAGATGAGATTTGTTCTGATGGGTGAGTCAAGAAACAGCCATATGCTGGTATTGAAATCCAGGCCTCTGAGGAGAGATGCCTGGAAACCAAAGCAATGGATCCGATTAGTGCCTAGGGGCCTGTTCGTTCCTTTTTACCTCTGGGGACATCAATCTACGGGTCTGAGTGCAGGTAGGTGCTCAGATGGGCTCAGATTGCCCCTGTTTGTCCTGGGAAGCCACAACTCTTGGGATGGCCTCAGGGACTTTGGAGGTTATCCTATTAGTAGGGTTGTGGCCATTGGAATGGGCACATACAATTCCCTTGGAGAGGGTAAGTACAGTCCTCAGGTTTGGCTCCAGGGCCCTGAGCCTGTAGGGTGTGTAGGCCAGTGCTGTTTGGACAGTTGTCTGAAAACACAAACTAGGCTTATGTTTTGGGTCATAGGTATGGCAGGACTGATCTACAGACCATGAGGAGAACACTTCGGGATATGAAAAAAGGGCGAGTGTGAGGCTCTTGCTCAAGTTTTTGTCTCTGGATATCGTGTCACTCATGGTAATGAAATTGCCGGGTGACTTCATGGGAAATGGACGAGTCTTACTCTCTGGGGGTTCGGTCCCATCCAAAGAGTTTGCGATCATTCTGGGGATGGAAGAAATCCGTTTTTTTGTTGTTGTTGTCGATTTGTTTCATTTTGTTTTTCAACCTCAGATGTCCCACCAAATGAGGGATTCCAGAGTAGAGCCCTGGGGTGGGGCGACTGGACAACCAGAAATCTGGTTAAAAATTGGGGACTAGGGACATGTCAAGCCCATTATGACATCTAATGATCCAGCCACTGAGAGGACTTACTAGAGGAAAGGACTCACGCTGAGGTCACAATGCGTGTTTATGTTCTCGTCGCACTCAAGAATGGGCGGGGCCTCAGGGTGAATGCTGGTTTCTCCTACACTGAACGTTGGACAACATGCCAACCACAAGGTTTCTTGCCATGGGTCAGGAAGAGTTTTGATTTCTGCATCACAGTCACCCGTGGGCAGTGATTGGAGATAAGGTCTAGGTTCTGAAGTCTGAAAACTGAGGTAGGGAAGAGATGATGACCTAAGGCCATGGCGGGTCTGATGTGCTCAGGGTGCGGTCAGCTGTCTGGGTGTTGGTCAGCAGGTCCGGGCTCAGGTTGTGTCAGACAGTGCATTAGTGCCCAGGTTAGACTATATAATTTGGGTACATTCGAGTTTCGTGTAGGTTATCTTCATTTAAGTTGCCTGGGCAGCTCATTAGGCAATATATTTTTCTAGAGGGAAGGCAGAGTGCTTCATTGTCGGTCCTGAATTGCCAAACTTGAGGGCTTCAGGGCCAGGAGAGTGAGAACGGAAGTCTGAGAACACAAGCTAGACTTCGGATTCAGGGTGAGGTCAAGGCAGGTACCCCCTGCAGATCTGAACCAATATCTCATGCATCTGAAGTCAGGGCGAGGATCCGACGTTGGCTCAGGTTGGAGTTTCTGTGCATGACGGCCCCTTCATGAAGGGAGCGGAATCTCGAGGCCATGGAGGTTTTCCACGTTGGGAGATGTGGGATGCCCCCTTCAAGGATTCCTTCTGCGGGACAATTGAGACCTGTTGGACAGCTCCAGGACAACCCATATGGAATGACTCCAGAGCACCGTTCGAGGATGGATGCCTGGGAAGTCCGCCTTGCCTTCCAATTGTCACCTAGCAACAAAAGAGTTTAGATCTAATGGATCTGCGGGAGCAACCGGGGTGGCTGAGTTGAAATGCACTTTCCAGAGGATGGTTCCTAACGTGTGTTTGTGTCCATGAGGGCCTTGGAATGGGGAGGTTGCACTGGGACCCTGAAGTATTCTCCTAAGCTTTGGCATAGCTCACATGCACAAGTTTCCTTGTGGAGACGAGATTTGTTCTGATGGGTGCCTCAGGAAATCCCCTCTGCTGGTATTGGAATCCAGGCTTTTGAGGAGACATGCCTGTAAACCAAAGCAATGCATCCGATAATGGCCTCGGGTCCTGTCTGGTTCAATCTTCTTGGTATGAGTGGAGGTAGATGAGTGGAGGTAGATGCTCAGCCGGTATCAACCGCCCTTTTCTGTCCCGGGCGACCTACACTATTGGGATGGCCTCAGGGACTTTGGAGGGTTCTCCTAATTTGTACGATTTTTGACAATGGAATGGGCAGAATTCCCATGGATTGGGTGGGGGCAGTCCTAATGTGTGGTTCCAGGGGCCCCAGCCTGGAGGGAGTGTGGCCCAGGACTTTGAGGACAGAAGACTGAAAACAGAAACTCAGCTTAAGTTTGGGGACGTAGGTATGGCACATCCGATCTACAAACCATGAGAAGAACTCTTCAGGATATGAAGAATGAGCGAGTCTGAGGCGCTTGCTCAGGCTTTTGTCTCTGGATTTTGTTTCAGCGATGGCCGTGGAATGTTGGGGAGGTCTCATGGGCCATGGACAAATCTTCCTCTCTGTGGATTTGGCCCGATCCAAATTGTTTTTCGTCAATCTGTGGGATGGGAGGACTCCTTTCAGGTTTGTTACCTCAGGTGTCCCAACCAAAGAGGAATTCCAAAGCAGAGCCCTGGGGAAGAGTGAAGGGACAACCCGAACTACGGTTAAAAATTGCGGCTTGGGGCATGGCAAGCCCAATATGCTGTCTCTTCATATAGGCCCTGATGGGCCTTACCTGAGGACTGGGCTCAGGCTGAGGGTCACAATGTGTGTTTGTGACCAATGTGGCCCGCAAGCATGGGCTGGGCCTCATGGGCCACGCTTGTTTCAACTACACCGAACGTTGGACAACATGCCAACCACAAGGTTTCTTGCCATGGGGAAAGAGTTCTGCTTTCTGCATCATTTTCAACCCTGGGCAGTGGTTGGAGATAAGGTCTAGGTTCTGGATCCTGAAAACCGCAGTTGGCAAGAGATGACGACCTAAGGCCATGGTGGGTCCGATGTGCTCAGTGTGCGGCCAGCTGTCTGGGTGGGACCAGGAGGTCCAGGCTCAGGCTGGGTCAGAAGGGGAAATAGTGTCCAGGTCAGCCTATATGTTTGGGGTACAGCCGAATGGCGTGCAGGTTGATCCTCATTTGGGGTTTCGGGGTAGCCCTGAGGGCAATGTTTTACTTCTGTAGAGCAGGCAGAGTGCGGCATTGTAGTTCTGGATTGCCCAACTGGAGGGCTTGTGGGCCAGTAGTCTGAGGACGGAGTCTGAGAACCCAAGCTAGGCCTAGGTTTCTGGGTGAGGATATGGCAGGCACAATCTACAGACCCCAATAGAGATCTCGTGCATCTGAAGTCAGGGCAAGGATCAGACGATCGCTCAGGTTGGACTTTCTGCCCGGATGGCCCTTTCTTGAAGGGGGTTGGATCACGAGGACATGGGGATTTTCCCACGATGGGAGTTGTGAGAAGCTCCAAACTGCAAAGATTCTTCTGCAGGACAGTTGAGACCTGTTGGTTGGCTCCAGGCCAACGATTCCGAGCAGGGTTCTAAGGATGGATGGCTGGGTAGCCCACCTCGCATTCCAATTGTCTCCAAGCAACAAGACAGGTTAGATCTGCTGGATGTGGGGGGCAACCGAGGAGGCTGAGTTGAAATGGACTCCCTGTGGATGTGTCCTAATATGTTTTTGTGTCTATGGAGACCTTTGAATGAAGCGGTGGCCCTGGGGCCCTGAAGGGTTCTCCTAAACAGAGGCTTTGACACAGCTCCAACGTGCATGTTTCCCATGTGTAGATGAGATTTGTTCTGATGGGTGAGTCAAGAAACAGCCATATGCTGGTATTGAAATCCAGGCCTCTGAGGAGAGATGCCTGGAAACCAAAGCAATGGATCCGATTAGTGCCTAGGGGCCTGTTCGTTCCTTTTTACCTCTGGGGACATCAGTCTACGGTCTGAGTGCAGGTAGGTGCTCAGATGGGCTCAGATTGCCCCTGTTTGTCCTGGGAAGCCACAACTCTTGGGATGGCCTCAGGGACTTTGGAGGTTATCCTATTAGTAGGGTTGTGGCCATTGGAATGGGCACATACAATTCCCTTGGAGAGGGCAAGTACAGTCCTCAGGTTTGGCTCCAGGGCCCTGAGGCTGTAGGGTGTGTAGGCCAGAGCTGTTTGGACAGTTGTCTGAAAACACAAACTCGGCTTATGTTTTGGGTCATAGGTATGGCAGGACTGATCTACAGACCATGAGGAGAATACTTCGGGATATGAAAAAAGGGCGAGTGTGAGGCTCTTGCTCAAGTTTTTGTCTCTGGATATCGTGTCACTCATGGTCGTGAAATTGCCGGGTGACTTCATGGGAAATGGACGAGTCTTACTCTCTGGGGGTTCGGTCCCGCCCAAAGAGTTTGGGGTCATTCTGGGGATGGAAGAAGTCCGTTTTTTTTTTGTTGTTGTCGATTTGTTTCATTTTGTTTTTCAACCTCAGATGTCCCACCAAATGAGAGATTCCAGAGTAGAGCCCTGGGGTGGGGCGACTGGACAACCAGAAATCTGGTTATAAATTGGAGACTAGGGACATGTCAAGCCCATTATGACATCTTATGGTCCAGCCACTGAGAGGATTACTAGAGGACAGGACTCACGCTGAGGTCACAATGCGTGTTTATGCTCTCGTCGCACTCAAGAATGGGCGGGGCCTCAGGGTGAATGCTGGTTTCTCCTACACTGAACGTTGGACAACATGCCAACCACAAGGTTTCTTGCCATGGGTCAGGAAGAGTTCTGATTTCTGCATCACAGTCACACGTGGGCAGTGATTGGAGATAAGGTCTAGGTTCTGAAGCCTGAAAACTGAGGTAGGGAAGAGATGATGACCTAAGGCCATGGCGGGTCTGATGTGCTCAGGGTGCGGTCAGCTGTCTGGGTGTTGGTCAGCAGGTCCGGGCTCAGGTTGTGTCAGACAGTGCATTAGTGCCCAGGTTAGACTATATAATTTGGGTACATTCGAGTGCCGTGTAGGTTTATCCTCATTTAAGCTGCCTGGACAGCTCATTAGGCAATACATTTTTTCTAGAGGGCAGGCAGAGTGCTTCATTGTCGGTACGGAATTGCCAAACTGAGGGCTTCGGGGCCAGGAGAGTGAGGACGGAAGTCTGAGAACACAAGCTAGTCTTCGGATTCAGGGTGAGGGCACGGCAGGTACCCCCTGCAGATCTGAACCAATATCTCATGCATCTGAAGTCAGGGCGAGGATCCGACGTTGGCTCAGGTTGGAGTTTCTGTGCATGACGGCCCCTTCATGAAGGGAGCGGAATCTCGAGGCCATGGAGGTTTTCCACGTTGGGAGATGTGGGATGCCCCCTTCAAGGATTCCTTCTGCGGGACAATTGAGACCTGTTGGACAGCTCCAGGACATCCCATATGGAATGACTCCAGAGCACTGTTCCAGGATGGATGCCTGGGAAGTCCGCCTCGCCTTCCAATTGTCTCCTAGCAACAAGACAGTTTAGATCTAATGGATCTGCGGGAGCAACCGGGGTGGCTGAGTTGAAATGCACTTTCCAGAGGATGGGTCCTAACGTGTGTTTGTGTCCATGAGGGCCTTGGAATGGGGAGGTGGCACCGGGACCCTGAAGTATTCTCCTAAGCTTTGGCATAGCTCGCATGCACAAGTTTCCTTGTGGAGACGAGATTTGTTCTGATGGGTGCCTCAGGAAATCCCCTCTGCTGGTATTGGAATGCAGGCTTTTGAGGAGACATGCCTGTAAGCCAAAGCAATGGATCCGATAATGGCCTCGGGTCCTGTCTGGTTCAATCTTCTTGGTATGAGTGGAGGTAGATGAGTGGAGGTAGATGCTCAGCCGGTATCAACCGCCCTTTTTTGTCCCGGGCGACCTACACTATTGGGATGGCCTCAGGGACTTTGGAGGGTTCTCCAAATTTGTACGATTTTTGACAATGGAATGGGCAGAATTCCCATGGATTGGGTGGGGGCAGTCCTAATGTGTGGCTCCAGGGGCCCCAGCCTGGAGGGAGTGTGGCCCAGGACTTGGATGACAGAAGACTGAAAACACAAACTCAGCTTAAGTTTGGGGACGTAGGTATGGCACGCCCGATCTACAAACCATGAGAAGAACTCTTCAGGATATGAAGAATGAGCGAGTCTGAGGCGCTTGCTCAGGCTTTTGTCTCTGGATTTTGTTTCAGCGATGGCCGTGGAATGTTGGGGAGGTCTCATGGGCCATGGACGAATCTTCCTCTCTGTGGATTTGGCCCGATCCCAATTGTTTTTCGTCAATCTGTGGGATGGGAGGACTCCTTTCAGGTTTGTTACCTCAGCTGTCCCACCAAAAGAGGAATTCCAAAGCAGAGCCCTGGGGAAGAGTGAAGGGACAACCCGAACTACGGTTAAAAATTGGGGCCTAGGGGCATGGCAAGCCCAATATGCTGTCTCTTCATATAGGCCCTGAGAGGCCTTACCTGAGGACTGGGCTCAGGCTGAGGGTCACAATGTGTGTTTGTGACCAATGTGGCCCGCAAGCATGGGCTGGGCCTCATGGGCCACGCTTGTTTCAACTACACCGAACGTTGGACAACATGCCAACCACAAGGTTTCTTGCGATGGGGAAAGAGTTCTGATTTCTGCATCATTTTCAACCCTGGGCAGTGGTTGTAGATAAGGTCTAGGTTCTGGAGCCTGAAAACCGCAGTTGGGAAGAGATGACGACCTAAGGCCATGGCGGGTCCGATGTGCTCAGTGTGCGGCCAGCTGTCTGGGTGGGACCTGGAGGTCCAGGCTCAGGAAGGGTCAGAAGGGGAAATAGTGCCCAGGTCAGCCTATATGTTTGGGGTACAGCCGAATGGCGTGCAGGTTGATCCTCATTTGGGGTTTCGGGGTAGCCCTGAGGGCAATGTTTTACTTCTGTAGGGCCGGCAGAGTGCGGCATTGTAGTTCTGGATTGCCCAACTGGAGGGCTTGTGGGCCAGTAGTCTGAGGACGGAGTCTGAGAACCCAAGCTAGGCCTAGGTTTCTGGGTGTGGATATGGCAGGCACAATCTACAGACCTCAATAGAGATCTCGTGCATCTGAAGTCAGGGCAAGGATCAGACGATCGCTCAGGTTGGAATTTCTGCCCTGATGGCCCTTTCTTGAAGGGGGTTGGATCACGAGGACATGGGGGTTTTCCCACGATGGGAGTTGTGAGAAGCTCCAAACTGCAAAGATTCTTCTGCAGAACAATTGAGACCTGTTGGTTGGCTCCAGGCCAACGATTCCGAGCAGGGTTCTAAGGATGGATGGCTGGGTAGCCCACCTCGCATTCCAATTGTCTCCAAGCAACAAGACAGGTTAGATCTGCTGGATGTGGGGGGCAACCGAGGAGGCTGAGTTGAAATGGACTCTCCTGTGGATGTGTCCTAATATGTTTTTGTGTCTATGGAGACCTTGGAATGAAGCGGTGGCCCTGGGGCCCTGAAGGGTTCTCCTAAACAGAGGCTTTGAAACAGCTCCAACGTGCATGTTTCCCATGTGTAGATGAGATTAGTTCTGATGGGTGAGTCAAGAAACAGCCGTATGCTGGCATTGAAATCCAGGCCTCTGAGGAGAGATGCCTGGAAACCAAAGCAATGGATCCGAATAGTGCCTAGGGGCCTGTTCGTTCCTTTTTACCTCTGGGGACATCAGTCTACGGGTCTGAGTGCAGGTAGGTGCTCAGATGGGCTCAGATTGCCCCTGTTTGTCCTGGGAAGCCATAACTCTTGGGATGGCCTAAGGGACTTGGGAGGTTATCCTATTAGTAGGGTTGTGGCCATTGGAATGGGCACATACAATTCCCTTGGAGAGGGCAAGTACAGTCCTCAGGTTTGGCTCCAGGGCCCTGAGCCTGTAGGGTGTGTAGGCCAGAGCTGTTTGGACAGTTGTCTGAAAACACAAACTCGGCTTATGTTTTGGGTCATAGGTATGGCAAGACTGATCTACAGACCATGAGGAGAACACTTCGGTAATGAAAAAAGGGCGAGTGTGAGGCTCTTGCTCAAGTTTTTGTCTCTGGATATCGTGTCACTCATGGTCGTGAAATTGCCGGGTGACTTCATGGGAAATGGACGAGTCTTACTCTCGGGGGTTCGGTCCCGTCCAAAGAGTTTGGGGTCATTCTGGGGATGGAAGAAGTCCGTTTTTTTGTTGTTGTTGTCGATTTGTTTCATTTTGTTTTTCAACCTCAGATGTCCCTCCAAATGAGGGATTCCAGAGTAGAGCCCTGGGGTGGGGCGACTGGACAACCAGAAATCTGGTTAAAAATTGGGGACTAGGGACATGTCAAGCCCATTATGACATCTAATGGTCCAGCCACTGAAAGGACTTACTAGAGGACAGGACTCACGCTGAGGTCACAATGCGTGTTTATGCTCTCGTCGCACTCAAGAATGGGCGGGGCCTCAGGGTGAATGCTGGTTTCTCCTACACTGAACGTTGGACAACATGCCAACCACAAGGTTTCTTGCCATGGGTCAGGAAGAGTTCTGATTTCTGCATCACAGTCACCCGTGGGCAGTGATTGGAGATAAGGTCTAGGTTCTGAAGCCTGAAAACTGAGGTAGGGAAGAGATGATGACCTAAGGCCATGGCGGGTCTGATGTGCTCAGGGTGCGGTCAGCTGTCTGGGTGTTGGTCAGCAGGTCCGGGCTCAGGTTGTGTCAGACAGTGCATTAGTGCCCAGGTTAGACTATATAATTTGGGTACATTCGAGTGCCGTGTAGGTTTATCCTCATTTAAGCTGCCTGGACAGCTCATTAGGCAATACATTTTTTCTAGAGGGCAGGCAGAGTGCTTCATTGTCGGTACGGAATTGCCAAACTGAGGGCTTCGGGGCCAGGAGAGTTAGGACGGAAGTCTGAGAACACAAGCTAGTCTTCGGATTCAGGGTGAGGGCACGGCAGGTACCCCCTGCAGATCTGAACCAATATCTCATGCATCTGAAGTCAGGGCGAGGATCCGACGTTGGCTCAGGTTGGAGTTTCTGTGCATGACGGCCCCTTCATGAAGGGAGCGGAATCTCGAGGCCATGGAGGTTTTCCACGTTGGGAGATGTGGGATGCCCCCTTCAAGGATTCCTTCTGCGGGACAATTGAGACCTGTTGGACAGCTCCAGGACATCCCATATGGAATGACTCCAGAGCACTGTTCCAGGATGGATGCCTGGGAAGTCCGCCTCGCATTCCAATTGTCTCCTAGCAACAAGACAGTTTAGATCTAATGGATCTGCGGGAGCAACCGGGGTGGCTGAGTTGAAATGCACTTTCCAGAGGATGGGTCCTAACGTGTGTTTGTGTCCATGAGGGCCTTGGAATGGGGAGGTGGCACCGGGACCCTGAAGTATTCTCCTAAGCTTTGGCATAGCTCGCATGCACAAGTTTCCTTGTGGAGACGAGATTTGTTCTGATGGGTGCCTCAGGAAATCCCCTCTGCTGGTATTGGAATGCAGGCTTTTGAGGAGACATGCCTGTAAACCAAAGAAATGGATCCGATAATGGCCTCGGGTCCTGTCTGGTTCAATCTTCTTGGTATGAGTGGAGGTAGATGAGTGGAGGTAGATGCTCAGCCGGTATCAACCGCCCTTTTTTGTCCCGGGCGACCTACACTATTGGGATGGCCTCAGGGACTTTGGAGGGTTCTCCTAATTTGTACGATTTTTGACAATGGAATGGGCAGAATTCCCATGGATTGGGTGGGGGCAGTCCTAATGTGTGGCTCCAGGGGCCCCAGCCTGGAGGGAGTGTGGCCCAGGACTTGGATGACAGAAGACTGAAAACACAAACTCAGCTTAAGTTTGGGGACGTAGGTATGGCACGCCCGATCTACAAACCATGAGAAGAACTCTTCAGGATATGAAGAATGAGCGAGTCTGAGGCGCTTGCTCAAGCTTTTGTCTCTGGATTTTGTTTCAGCGATGGCCGTGGAATGTTGGGGAGGTCTCATGGGCCATGGACGAATCTTCCTCTCTGTGGATTTGGCCCGATCCCAATTGTTTTTCGTCAATCTATGGGATGGGAGGACTCCTTTCAGGTTTGTTACCTCAGCTGTCCCACCAAAAGAGGAATTCCAAAGCAGAACCCTGGGGAAGAGTGAAGGGACAACCCGAACTACGGTTAAAAATTGGGGCCTAGGGGCATGGCAAGCCCAATATGCTGTCTCTTCATATAGGCCCTGAGAGGCCTTACCTGAGGACTGGGCTCAGGCTGAGGGTCACAATGTGTGTTTGTGACCAATGTGGCCCGCAAGCATGGGCTGGGCCTCATGGGCCACGCTTGTTTCAACTACACCGAACGTTGGACAACATGCCAACCACAAGGTTTCTTGCCATGGGGAAAGAGTTCTGATTTCTGCATCATTTTCAACCTTGGGCAGTGGTTGTAGATAAGGTCAAGGTTCTGGAGCCTGAAAACCGCAGTTGGGAAGAGATGACGACCTAAGGCCATGGCGGGTCCGATGTGCTCAGTGTGCGGCCAGCTGTCTGGGTGGGACCAGGAGGTCCAGGCTCAGGCTGGGTCAGAAGGGGAAATAGTGCCCAGGTCAGCCTATATGTTTGGGGTACAGCCGAATGGCGTGCAGGTTGATCCTCATTTGGGGTTTCGGGGTAGCCCTGAGGGCAATGTTTTACTTCTGTAGGGCAGGCAGAGTGCGGCATTGTAGTTCTGGATTGCCCAACTGGAGGGCTTGTGGGCCAGTAGTCTGAGGACGGAGTCTGAGAACCCAAGCTAGGCCTAGGTTTCTGGGTGAGGATATGGCAGGCACAATCTACAGACCTCAATAGAGATCTCGTGCATCTGAAGTCAGGGCAAGGATCAGACGATCGCTCAGGTTGGAATTTCTGCCCTGATGGCCCTTTCTTGAAGGGGGTTGGATCACGAGGACATGGGGGTTTTCCCACGATGGGAGTTGTGAGAAGCTACCAGCTGCAAAGATTCTTCTGCAGGACAATTGAGACCTGATGGTTGGCTCCAGGCCAACGATTCCGAGCAGGGTTCTAAGGATGGATGGCTGGGTAGCCCACCTCGCATTCCAATTGTCTCCAAGCAACAAGACAGGTTAGATCTGCTGGATGTGGGGGGCAACCGAGGAGGCTGAGTTGAAATGGACTCTCCTGTGGATGTGTCCTAATATGTTTTTGTGTCTATGGAGACCTTGGAATGAAGCGGTGGCCCTGGGGCCCTGAAGGGTTCTCCTAAACAGAGGCTTTGACACAGCTCCAACGTGCATGTTTCCCATGTGTAGATGAGATTAGTTCTGATGGGTGAGTCAAGAAACAGCCATATGCTGGTATTGAAATCCAGGCCTCTGAGGAGAGATGCCTGGAAACCAAAGCAATGGATCCGATTAGTGCCTAGGGGCCTGTTCGTTCCTTTTTACCTCTGGGGACATCAGTCTACGGGTCTGAGTGCAGGTAGGTGCTCAGATGGGCTCAGATTGCCACTGTTTGTCCTGGGAAGCCACAACTCTTGGGATGGCCTCAGGGACTTTGGAGGTTATCCTATTAGTAGGGTCGTGGCCATTGGAATGGGCACATACAATTCCCTTGGAGAGGGCAAGTACAGTCCTCAGGTTTGGCTCCAGGGCCCTGAGCCTGTAGGGTGTGTAGGCCAGAGCTTTTTGGACAGTTGTCTGAAAACACAAACTCGGCTTATGTTTTTGGTCATAGGTATGGCAGGACTGATCTACAGACCATGAGGAGAACACTTCGGGATATGAAAAAAGGGCGAGTGTGAGGCTCTTGCTCAAGTTTTTTGTCTCTGGATATCGTGTCACTCATGGTCGTGAAATTGCCGGTTGACTTCATGGGAAATGGACGAGTCTTACTCTCTGGGGGTTCGGTCCCGTCCAAAGTGTTTGCGGTCATTCTGGGGATGGAAGAAGTCCGTTTTTTTGTTGTTGTTGTCGATTTGTTTCATTTTGTTTTTCAACCTCAGATGTCCCACCAAATGAGGGATTCCAGAGTAGAGCCCTGGGGTGGGGCGACTGGACAACCAGAAATCTGGTTAAAAATTGGGGACTAGGGACATGTCAAGCCCATTATGACATCTAATGGTCCAGCCACTGAGAGGACTTACTAGAGGACAGGACTCACGCTGAGGTCACAATGCGTGTTTATGCTCTCGTCGCACTCAAGAATGGGCGGGGCCTCAGGGTGAATGCTGGTTTCTCCTACACTGAACGTTGGACAACATGCCAACCACAAGGTTTCTTGCCATGGGTCAGGAAGAGTTCTGATTTCTGCATCACAGTCACCCGTGGGCAGTGATTGGAGATAAGGTCTAGGTTCTGAAGCCTGAAAACTGAGGTAGGGAAGAGATGATGACCTAAGGCCATGGCGGGTCTGATGTGCTCAGGGTGCGGTCAGCTGTCTGGGTGTTGGTCAGCAGGTCCGGGCTCAGGTTGTGTCAGACAGTGCATTAGTGCCCAGGTTAGACTATATAATTTGGGTACATTCGAGTGCCGTGTAGGTTTATCCTCATTTAAGCTGCCTGGGGAGCTCATTAGGCAATACATTTTTTCTAGAGGGCAGGCAGAGTGCTTCATTGTCGGTCCGGAATTGCCAAACGTGAGGGCTTCGGGGCCAGGAGAGTGAGGACGGAAGTCTGAGAACACAAGCTAGTCTTCGGATTCAGGGTGAGGGCACGGCAGGTACCCCCTGAAGATCTGAACCAATATCTCATGCATCTGAAGTCAGGGCGAGGATCCGACGTTGGCTCAGGTTGGAGTTTCTGTGCATGACGGCCCCTTCATGAAGGGAGCGGAATCTCGAGGCCATGGATGTTTTCCACGTTGGGAGATGTGGGATGCCCCCTTCAAGGATTCCTTCTGCGGGACAATTGAGACCTGTTGGACAGCTCCAGGACATCCCATTTGGAATGACTCCAGAGCACTGTTCCAGGATGGATGCCTGGGAAGTCCGCCTCGCCTTCCAATTGTCTCCTAGCAACAAGACAGTTTAGATCTAATGGATCTGCGGGAGCAACCGGGGTGGCTGAGTTGAAATGCACTTTCCAGAGGATGGGTCCTAACGTGTGTTTGTGTCCATGAGGGCCTTGGAATGGGGAGGTGGCACCGGGACCCTGAAGTATTCTCCTAAGCTTTGGCATAGCTCGCATGCACAAGTTTCCTTGTGGAGACGAGATTTGTTCTGATGGGTGCCTCAGGAAATCCCCTCTGCTGGTATTGGAATGCAGGCTTTTGAGGAGACATGCCTGTAAACCAAAGCAATGGATCCGATAATGGCCTCGGGTCCTGTCTGGTTCAATCTTCTTGGTATGAGTGGAGGTAGATGAGTGGAGGTAGATGCTCAGCCGGTATCAACCGCCCTTTTTTGTCCCGGGCGACCTACACTATTGGGATGGCCTCAGGGACTTTGGAGGGTTCTCCTAATTTGTACGATTTTTGACAATGGAATGGGCAGAATTCCCATGGATTGGGTGGGGGCAGTCCTAATGTGTGGCTCCAGGGGCCCCAGCCTGGAGGGAGTGTGGCCCAGGACTTGGATGACAGAAGACTGAAAACACAAACTCAGCTTAAGTTTGGGGACGTAGGTATGGCACGCCCGATCTACAAACCATGAGAAGAACTCTTCAGGATATGAAGAATGAGCGAGTCTGAGGCGCTTGCTCAGGCTTTTGTCTCTGGATTTTGTTTCAGCGATGGCCGTGGAATGTTGGGGAGGTCTCATGGGCCATGGACGAATCTTCCTCTCTGTGGATTTGGCCCGATCCCAATTGTTTTTCGTCAATCTATGGGATGGTAGGATTCCTTTCAGGTTTGTTACCTCAGGTGTCCCACCAAAATAGGAATTCCAAAGCAGAGCCCTGGGGAAGAGTGAAGGGACAACCCGAACTACGGTTAAAAATTGGGGCCTAGGGGCATGGCAAGCCCAATATGCTGTCTCTTCATATAGGCCCTGAGAGGCCTTACCTGAGGACTGGGCTCAGGCTGAGGGTCACAATGTGTGTTTGTGACCAATGTGGCCCGCAAGCATGGGCTGGGCCTCATGGGCCACGCTTGTTTCAACTACACTGAACGTTGGACAACATGCCAACCACAAGGTTTCTTGCCATGGGGAAAGAGTTCTGATTTCTGCATCATTTTCAACCCTGGGCAGTGGTTGGAGATAAGGTCTAGGTTCTGGAGCCTGAAAACCGCAGTTGGGAAGAGATGACGACCTAAGGCCATGGCGGGTCCGATGTGCTCAGTGTGCGGCCAGCTGTCTGGGTGGGACCAGGAGGTCCAGGCTCAAGCTGGGTCAGAAGGGGAAATAGTGCCCAGGTCAGCCTATATGTTTGGGGTACAGCCGAATGGCGTGCAGGTTGATCCTCATTTGGGGTTTCGGGGTAGCCCTGAGGGCAATGTTTTACTTCTGTAGGGCAGGCAGAGTGCGGCATTGTAGTTCTGGATTGCCCAACTGGAGGGCTTGTGGGCCAGTAGTCTGAGGACGGAGTCTGAGAACCCAAGCTAGGCCTAGGTTTCTGGGTGAGGATACGGCAGGCACAATCTACAGACCTCAATAGAGATCTCGTGCATCTGAAGTCAGGGCAAGGATCAGACGATCGCTCAGGTTGGACTTTCTGCTCTGATGGCCCTTTCTTGAAGGGGGTTGGATCAAGAGGACATGGGGGTTTTCCCACGATGGGAGTTGTGAGAAGCTCCAAACTGCAAAGATTCTTCTGCAGGACAATTGAGACCTGTTGGTTGGCTCCAGGCCAACGATTCCGAGCAGGGTTCTAAGGATGGATGGCTGGGTAGCCCACCTCGCATTCCAATTGTCTCCAAGCAACAAGACAGGTTAGATCTGCTGGATGTGGGGGGCAACCGAGGAGGCTGAGTTGAAATGGACTCTCCTGTGGATGTGTCCTAATATGTTTTTGTGTCTATGGAGACCTTGGAATGAAGCGGTGGACCTGGGGCCCTGAAGGGTTCCCCTAAACAGAGGCTTTGACACAGCTCCAACGTGCATGTTTCCCATGTGTAGATGAGATTTGTTCTGATGGGGGAGTCAAGAAACAGCCATATGCTGGTATTGAAATCCAGGCCTCTGAGGAGAGATGCCTGGAAACCAAAGCAATGATTCCGATTAGTGCCTAGGGGCCTGTTCGTTCCTTTTTACCTCTGGGGACATCAATCTACGGGTCTGAGTGCAGGTAGGTGCTCATATGGGCTCAGATTGCCCCTGTTTGTCCTGGGAAGCCACAACTCTTGGGATGGCCTCAGGGACTTTGGAGGTTATCCTATTAGTAGGGTCGTGGCCATTGGAATGGGCACATACAATTCCCTTGGAGAGGGCAAGTACAGTCCTCAGGTTTGGCTCCAGGGCCCTGAGCCTGTAGGGTGTGTAGGCCAGAGCTGTTTGGACAGTTGTCTGAAAACACAAACTGGGCTTATGTTTTGGGTCATAGGTATGGCAGGACTGATCTACAGACCATGAGGAGAACACTTCGCGATATGAAAAAAGGGCGAGTGAGAGGCTCTTGCTCAAGTTTTTGGTCTCTGGGTATCGTGTCACTCATGGTCGTGAAATTGCCGGGTGACTTCATGGGAAATGGACGAGTCTTACTCTCTGGGGGTTCGGTCCCGTCCAAAGAGTTTGGGGTCATTCTGAGGATGGAAGAAGTCCGTTTTTTTGTTGTGGTTGATTTGTTTCATTTTGTTTTTCAACCTCAGATGTCCCACCAAATGAGGGATTCCAGAGTAGAGCCCTGGGGAGGGGCGACTGGACAACCAGAAATCTGGTTAAAAATTGGGGCCTTCGGACATGTCAAGCCCATTATGACATCTAATGATCCAGCCACTGAGAGGACTTACTAGAGGACAGGACTCACGCTGAAGTCACAATGCGTGTTTATGCTCTCGTCGCACGCAAGAATGGGCGGGGCCTCAGGGTGAATGCTGGTTTCTCCTACACTGAACGTTGGACAACATGCCAACCACAAGGTTTCTTGCCATGGGTCAGGAAGAGTTCTGATTTCTGCATCACAGTCACCCGTGGGCAGTGATTGGAGATAAGGTCTAGGTTCTGAAGCCTGAAAACTGAGGTAGGGAAGAAATGATGACCTAAGGCCATGGCGGGTCTGATGTCCTCAGAGTGCGGTCAGCTCTCTTGGTGTTGGTCAGCAGGTCCGGGCTCAGGTTTTGTCAGACAGTGCATTAGTGCCCAGGTTAGACTATATAATTTGGGTACATTCGAGTGCCGTGTAGGTTTAACCTCATTTAAGCTGCCTGGGCAGCTCATTAGGCAATATATTTTTTCTAGAGGGCAGGCAGAGTGCTTCATTGTCGGTCCGGAATTGCCAAACTTGAGGGCTTCGGGGCCAGGAGAGTGAGGACGGAAGTCTGAGAACACAAGCTAGACTTCGGATTCAGGGTGAGGGCACGGCAGGTTCCCCCTGCAGATCTGAACCAATATCTCATGAATCTGAAGTCAGGGCGAGGATCAGACGTTGGCTCAGGTTGGAGTTTCTGTGCATGACGGCCCCTTCATGAAGGGAGCGGAATCTCGAGGCCATGGAGGTTTTCCACGTTGGGAGATGTGGGATGCCACCTTCAAGGATTCCTTCTGTGGGACAATTGAGACCTGTTGGACAGCTCCAGGACATCCCATATGGAACGACCCTTGAGAACCGTTCGAGGATGGATGCCTGGGAAGTCCCCCTCACATTCCAATTGTCTCCTAGCAACAAGACAGTTTAGATCTAATGGATCTGCGGGAGTAACCGGGGTGGCTGAGTTGAAATGGACTTTCCTGAGGATGGGTCCTAATGTGTGTTTGTGTCCATGTGGGCCTTGGAATGGGGCAGTGGCACCGGGACCCTGAAGTATTCTCCTATGCTTTGGACATAGCTCCCATGCACAAGTTTCCTTGTGGAGACGAGATTTGTTCTGATGGGTGCCTCAGGAAATCCCCTCTGCTGGTATTGGAATCCAGGCTTTTGAGGAGACATGCCTGTAAACCAAAGCAATGGATCTGATAATGCCTCAGTTCCTGTCTGGTTCCATCTTCATCTCTAGGGACATCCATCTATGGTATGAGTGGAGGTAAATGCTCAGCTGTTTTCAACCGTTTTTTTTTTTTTTTGTCCCGGGCGACCTACACTAATGGGATGGCCTCAGGGACTTTGGAGGGTTCTCCTAATTTGAACGATTTTTGACAATGGAATGGGCAGAATTCCCATGGATTGGGTGGGCGCAGTCCTAATGTGTGGCTCCAGGGGCCCCAGCTGGAGGGAGTGTGGCCCAGGACTTTGAGGACAGAAGTCTGAAAACACAAACTCAGCTTAGGTGTGGGGACTTAGGTATGGCACGCCCGATCTACAAACCATGAGAAGAACTCTTCAGGATATGAAGAACGAGCGAGTCTGAGGCCCTTGCTCAGGCTATTGTCTCTGGATTTTGTAACAACGATGGCTGTGGAATGTTTGGGAGTCCTCATGGGCCGTGGACGAATCTTCCTCTCTGTGGATTTGGCGTGATCCCAATTGCTTTTCGTCAATCTGTGGGATGGGAGGACTCCTTTCAGTTTTGTTACCTCAGGTGTCCCACCAAAAGAGGAATTCCAAAGCAGAGCTCTGGGGCAGAGTGAAGGGACAACCCGAACTATGGATAAAAATTGGGGCCTAGGGGCATGGCAAGCCCAATATGCTGTCTCTGCATCCAGCCACCCAGAGGCCTTACCTGAGGACTGGGCTCAGGCTGAGGGTCACAATGTGTGTTTGTGACCAATGTGGCCAGCTAGCATGGGCGGGGCCTCATGGGCCACACTGGTTTCAACTACACTGAACGTTGGACAACATGCCAACCACAAGGTTTCTTGCCATGGGTAAGGAGGAGTTCTGATTTCTGCATCACACTCACTTCTTGACATGGACTGGATATAAGGACTATGCCCCGAAGCCTGAAAACTGAGGTAGGGAAGAGATGATGACCTAAGCCATGGCGGGTCTGATGTGCTCAGTGTGCGGTCAGCTGTCTGGGTGTTGGTCAGGAGGTCCGGGCTCCGGTTGTGTCAGACAGTGCATTCTTGCCCAGGTTAGACTATATAATTTGGGTACATTCGCGTGCCGGGTAGGTTGATCTTCATTTAAGCTGCCTGGGCATCTCATTAGGCAATATATTTTTGCTAGAGGGCAGGCAGAGTGCTTCATTGTTGGTCCGGAATTGCCAAACTTGAGGGCTTGGGGGCCAGGAGAGTGAGGACGGAAGTCTGAGAACACAAGTTAGACTTCGGATTCAGGGTGAGGACATGGCAGGTACCCCCTGCAGATCTGAACCAATATCTCATGCATCTAAAGTCAGGGCGAGGATCCGACGTTGGCTCAGGTTGGAGTTTCTGTGCATGACGGCCCCTTCATGAAGGGAGCGGAATCTCGAGGCCATGGAGGTTTTCCACGTTGGGAGATGTGGGATGCCCCCTTCAAGGATTCCTTCTGCGAGACAATTGAGACCTATTGGACAGCTCCAGGACATCCCTTATAGAACGACTCCTGAGCACCGTTCGAGGATGGATGCCTGGGAAGTCCGCCTCACATTCCAATTGTCTCCTCGCATCAAGACAGTTTAGATCTAATGGATATGCGGGAGAAACCGGGGTGGCTGAGTTGAAATGGACTTTCCTGAGGATGGGTCCTAATGTGTGTTTGTGTCCATGAGGGCCTTGGAATGATGCGGTGACACCGGGACCCTGAAGTATTCTCCTAAGCTTTGGACATAGCTCCCATGCACAAGTTTCCTTGTGGAGACGAGATTTGTTCTGATGGGTGCCTCAGGAAATCCCCTCTGCTGGTATTGGAATTCAGGCTTTTGAGGAGACATGCCTGTAAACCAAAGCAATGGATCCGATATACCTCAGGTTGTGTCTGGTTCAATCTTCTTCTCTGGGGACATCCATCTCTGGTATGAGTGGAGGTAGATGCTCAGCTGGTAACAACTTTTTTTTTTTTTTATTTTTTTTGTCCCGGGCGACCTACACTATAGGAATGGCCTCAGGGACTTTGGAGGGTTCTCCTAATTTGTACGATTTTTGACAATGGAATGGGCAGAATTCCCATGGATTGCGTGGGCACAGTCCTAATGTGTGGCTCCAGGGGCCCCAGCTGGAGTGATGTGGCTTAGGACTTTGAGGACAGAAGTCTGAAAACACAAACTCAGCTTAGGTTTGGGGACTTAGGTATGGCACGCCCGATCTACAAACCATGAGAAGAACTCTTCAGGATATGAAGAATGAGCGAGTCAGAGGCCATTGCTCAGGCTATTGTCTCTGGATTTTGTATCAACGATGGCCGTGGAATGTTGGGGAGTCCTCATGGGCCGTGGACGAACTTCCTCTCTGTGGATTTGGCGTGATCCCAATTGCTTTTCGTCAATCGGTGGGATGGGAGGACTCATTTCAGGTTTGTTACCTCAGGTGTCCCACCAAAAGAGGAATTCCAAAGCAGAGCTCTGGGGCAGAGTGAAGGGACAACCCGAACTATGGATAAAAATTGGGGCCTAGGGGCATGGCAAGCCCAATATGCTGTCTCTGCATCCAGCCACTGAGAGGCCTTACCTGAGGACTGGGCTCAGGCTGAGGGTCACAATGTGTGTTTGTGACCAATGTGGCCCGCTAGCATGGGCGGGGCCTCATGGGCCACACTGGTTTCAACTACACTGAAGGATGGACAACATGCCAACCACAAGGTTTCTTGCCATGGGGAAGGAGTTCTGATTTATGCATCATTTTCAAAACAGGGCAGTGATTGGAGATCAGGTCTAGGTTCTGAAGCCTGGAAACCGAGGTTGAGATGAGATGACGACCTAAGGCCATGGCAGGTCTAATGTGCTCAGTGTGCTGCCAGCTGTCTGGGTGGGGCCAGGAGGTCCAGGCTCAGGCTGGGTCAGAAAGGCAATAGTGCCCACGTCAGCCTACATATTTGGGGTACAGCCGAATGGCGTGCAAGTTGATCCTCATTTGGGGATTCTGGGTAGCCCCAGAGGGCAAGGTTTTTCTTCTGGGGGGCAGGCAGAGTGCAGCATTGTAGTTTTGGTTTGCCAAACTGGAGGGCTTGTGGGCCAGTAGTCTGAGGACGGAAGACTGAGAACCCAAGCTAGGCCTAGGTTTCTGCGTGAGGATATGGCAGGCACAATCTACAGACCTCAATCGAGACCTCGTGCATCTGAAGTCAGGGCAAAGGTCAGACGATCGCTCATGTTGGACTTTCTGTCCCTGATGGCCCCTTCTGGAAGGGGGGGTTGGATCACGAGGCCATGGGTGTTTTCCCACGATGGGAGTTGTGAGAAGCTACCAGCTGCAAAGATTCTTCTGCAGGACAATTGAGACCTGTTGGTTGGCTCCAGGCCAACGATTCCGAGCAGGGTTCTAAGGATGGATGGCTGGGTAGCCCACCTCGCATTCCAATGGTCTCCAAGCAACAAGACAGGTTAGATCTGCTGGATGTGGGGGAGCAACCCAGGAGGCTGAGTAGAAATGGACTCTCCTGTGGATGTGTCCTAATATGTTTTTGTGTCTATGGAGACCTAGGAATGAAGCGGGGGCACTGGGGCCCTGAAGGATTATCCTAAACAGAGGCTTTGAAACAACTCCAACGTGCATGTTTCCCATGTGTAGATGAGATTTGTTCTGATGGGTGAGTCAAAAAACAGCCATATGCTGGTATTGAAATCCAGGCCTCGGAGGAGAGATGCCTGGAAACCAAAACAATGGATCCGATAGTGCCTAGGGGCCTGTTCTTTCCTTTTAACCTCTGGGGTCATCAGTCTACGGGTCTGAGTGCAGGTAGGTGCTCCGATGGTCTCAGATTTCCCCTGTTTATCCTAGGAAGCCACAACTATTGGGATGGCCTCTGGGACTTTGGAGGTTTATACTATTAGTAGGGCTTTGGCCATTGGAATGGGCACATACAATTCTCTTGTAGAGGGCAAGTCAGTCCTCAGGTTTGGCTCCATGGCCCTGAGCCTGTAGGGTGTGTAGGCCAGAGCTGTTTGGACAGTTGTCTGAAAACACAAACTCGTCTTATGTTTCGGGTCATAGGTATGACAGGACTGATCTACAGACCATGAGGAGAAGTCTTCGCGATATGAAAAAAGGGCGAGTGTGAGGCTCTTGCTCAAGTTTTTGTCTCTGGATATCGTGTCACTCATGGTCGTGAAATGTCTGGGTGACTCAATGGGAAATGGTCGAGTCTTACTCTCTGGTGTTCGGCCCCGTCGAAAGAGTTTGGGGTTTTTCTGGGGATGGAAGAAGTCCGTTTTGTTGTTGTTGTTGTTTTGTTTTGTTTTGTTTTTCAACCTCAGATGTCCCACCAAATGAGGGATTCCAGAGTAGAGCCCTGGGGAGGGGCGACTGGACAACCAGAAATCTGGTTAAAAATTGGGGCCTAGGGACATGTCAAGCCCATTATGACATCTAATGGTCCAGCCACTGAGAAGACTTACTAGAGAACAGGACCCATGCTGAGGTCACAATGAGTGTTTATGCTCTCGTCGCACTCAAGAATGGGCGGGGGCTCAGGGTGAATGCTGTTTTCTCCTACACTGAACGTTGGACACATGCCAACCACAAGGTTTCTTGCCATGGGTAAGGAGGAGTTCTGATTTCTGCATCACACTCAACCCTGGACATGGATGGGAGATAAGGACTCGTCCCCGAAGCCTGAAAACTGAGGTAGGGAAGAGATGATGACCTAAGGCCATGGCGGGACTGATGTTCTCAGTGTGCGGTCAGCTGTCTGGGTGTTGGTCAGGAGGTCCGGGCTCAGGTTGTGTCAGACAGTGCCTTCGTGCCCAGGTTAGACTATATAATTTGGGTACATTCGAGTGCCGTGTAGGTTGATCCTCATTTAAGCTGCCTGGGCTGCTCATTAGGCAATATATTTTTTCTAGAGGGCAGGCAGAGTGCTTCATTGTTGGTCCTAAATTGCCAAACTTGAGGGCTTGGGGTCCAGGAGAGTGAGGACGGCAGTCTGAGAACACAAGCTAGACTTCGGATTCAGGTGAGGGCACGGCAGGTACCCCCTGCAGATCTGAACCAATATCTCATGCATCTGAAGTGAGGGCGAGGATCAGTCGTTGGCTCAGGTTGAGTTTCTGTGCATGACGGCCCCTTCATGAAGGGAGCGGAATCTCGAGGCCAAGGAGGTTTTCCACGTTGGGAGATGTGGGATGCCCCCTTCAAGGATTCCTTCTACAGGTCAATTGAGACCTATTGGTCAGCTCCAGGACATCCCATATGGAATGACTCCTGAGCACCGTTCGAGGATGGATGCCTGGGAAGTCCGCCTCACATTACAATTGTCTCCTAGCAACAAGACAGTTTAGATATAATGGATCTGCGGGAGCAACCGGGGTGGCTGAGTTGAAATGGACTTATTTGAGGATGGGTCCTAATGTGTGTTTGTGTCCATGAGGGCCTTGGAATGGGGCGGTGGCACCGGGGCCCTGAAGTATTCTCCTAAGCTTTGGACATAGCTCCCATGCACAAATTTCATTGTGGAGACGAGATTTATTCTGATGGGTGCCTCAGGAAATCCCCTCTGCTGGTATTGGAATCCAGGCTTTTGAGGAGACATGCCTGTAAACCAAAGCAATGGATCCGATAATGCCTCAGGTCCTGTCTGGTTATATCTTCTTCTCTGGGGATATCCATCTCTGGTATGAGTGGAGGTAGATGCTCAGCTGGTATCAACCGTTTTTTTTTTTTTTTTTTTTTTTCCCGGGCGACCTACACTATAGGGATGGCCTCAGGGACTTTGGAGGGTTCTCCTAATTTGAACGATTTTTGACAATGGAATGGGCAGAATTCCCATGGATTGGGTGGGGGCAGTCCTAATGTGTGGCTCCAGGGGCCCAAGCTGGAGGGAGTGTGGCCCAGGACTTTGAGGACAGAAGACTGAAAAGGCAAACTCAGCTTAGGTTTGGGGACTTAGGTCAGGCACGCCCGATCTACAAACCATGAGAAGAACTCTTCAGGATATGAAGAATGAGCGAGTCTGAGGCGCTTGCTCTGGCTTTTGTCTCTGGATTTTGTATCAGCGATGTCCGTGGAATGTTGGGGAGTCCTCATGGGCCGTGGACGAATCTTCCTCTCTGTGTATTTGGCGTGAACCCAGTTGCTTTTCGTCAATCTGTGGGATGGGAGGACTACTTTCAGGTTTGTTAACTCAGGTGTCCCACCAAAAGAGGAATTCCAAAGCAGAGCTCTGGGGAAGAGTGAAGGGACATCCCGAACTATGGATAAAAATTGGGGCCTAGGGGCATGGCAAGCCCAATATACTGTCTCTGCATCCAGCCACTGAGAGGCCTTACCTGAGGACTGGGCTCAGGCTGAGGGTCACAATGTGTGTTTGTGACCAATATGGCCCGCAATCATGTGCGGGCCCTCATGGGCCACACTGGTTTCAACTACACTGAAGGATGGACAACATGCCAACCACAAGGTTTCTTGCATGGGAAAAGAGTTCTGATTTATGCATCATTTTCAAACCAGGGCAGTGATTGGAGATCAGGTCTAGGTTCTGAAGCCTGGAAACCGAGGTTGAGATGAGATGACGACCTAAGGCCATGGCGGGTTTAATGTGCTCAGTGTGCTGCCAGCTGTCTGGGTGGGGCCAGGAGGTCCAGGCTCAGGCTGGGTCAGAAAGGGAAATAGTGCCCAGGTCAGCCTACAAATTTGGGGTACAGCCGAATGGCGTGCAAGTTGATCCTCATTTGGGGATTCTGGGTAGGCCCAGAGGGCAAGGTTTTTCTTCTGGGGGGCAGGCAGAGTGCAGCATTGTAGTTCTGGTTTGCCAAACGGGAGGGCTTGTGGGCCAGTAGTCTGAGGACGGAAGTCTAGGAACCCAAGCTAGGCCTAGGTTTCTGGGTTAGGATATGGAAGGCACAATCTACAGACCTCAATCGAGACCTCGTGCATCTGAAGTCAGGGCAAAGGTCAGACGATCGCTCATGTTGGACTTTCTGTCCCTGATGGCCCCTTCTGGAAGGGGGGGTTGGATCACGAGGCCATGGGTGTTTTCCCACGATGGGATTTGTGAGAAGCTACCAGCTGCAAAGATTCTTCTGCAGGACAATTGAGACCTGTTGGTTTGCTCCAGGCCAATGATTCCGAGCAGGGTTCTAAGGATGGATGGCTGGGTAGCCCACCTCGCATTCCAATGGTCTCCAAGCAACAAGACAGGTTAGATCTGCTGGATGTGGGGGGGCAACCGAGGAGGCTGAGTTGAAATGGACTCTCCTGTGGATGTGTCCTAATATGTTTTTGTGTCTATGGAGACCTAGGAATGAAGCAGGGGCACTGGGGCCCTGAAGGATTATCCTAAACAGAGGCTTTGAAACAGCTCCAACGTGCATGTTTCCCATGTGCAGATGAGATTTGTTCTGATGGGATAGTCAAAAAACAGCCATATGCTGGTATTGAAATCCAGGCCTCGGAGGAGAGATGCCTGGAAACCAAAACAATGGATCCGATTAGTGCCTAGGGGCCTGTTCGTTCCTTTTTACCTCTGGGGACATCAGTCTACGGGTCTGAGTGCAGGTAGGTGCTCAGATGGGCTCAGATTACCCCTGTTTGTCCTGGGAAGCCACAACTATTGAGATGGCCTCAGGGACTTTGTTGGTTTATACTTTTAGTAGGGCTTTGGCCATTGGAATGGGCACATAAAATTCTCTTGTAGAGGGCAAGTACCGTCCTCAGGTTTGGCTCCAGGGGCCTGAGCCTGTAGGGTGTGTAGGCCAGAGCTGTTTGGTCAGTTGTCTGAAAACACAAACTCGGCTTATGTTTCGGGTCATAGGTTTGGGAGGACTGATCTACAGACCATGAGGAGAAGCCTTCGCGATATGAAAAGAGGGCGAGTGTGAGGCTCTTGCTCAAGTTTTTGTCTCTGGATATCGTGTCACTCTTGGTCGTGAAATTTCCGGGTGACTCAATGGGAAAGGGACGAGTCTTATTCTCTGGTGTTTCGGCCCCGTCGAAAGAGTTTGGGGTCATTCTGGGGATGGAAGAAGTCCGTTTTGTTGTTGTTGTTGTTTTCTTTTGTTTTGTTTTTCAACCTCAGATGTCCCACCAAATGAGGGATTCCAGAGTAGAGCCCTGGGGAGGGGCGACTGGACAACCAGAAATCTGGTTAAAAATTGGGGACTAGGGACATGTCAAGCCCATTATGATATCTAATGATCCAGCCACTGAGAGGACTTACTAGAGGACAGGAATCAGCCGAGGTCACAATGCCTGTTTATGCTCTCCTCGCACTCAAGAATGGGCGGGGCCTCAGGGTGAATGCTGGTTTCTCCTACACTGAACGTTGGACAACATGCCAACCGCAAGGTTTCTTGCCATGGGTAAGGAGGAGTTCTGATTTCTGCATCACACTCACCCCTGAACATGGATTGGAGATAAGGACTCGGCCCCGAAGCCTGAAAACTGAGGTAGGGAAGAGATGATGACCTAAGGCCATGGCGGGACTGATGTGCTCAGTGTGCGGTCAGCTGTCTGGGTGTTGGTCAGGAGGTCCGGGCTCAAGTTGTGTCAGACAGTGCATTCGTGCCCAGGTTAGACTATATAATTTGGGTACATTCGAGTGCCGTGTATGTTGATCCTCATTTAAGCTGCCTGGGCAGCTCATTAGGCAATATATTTGTTCTAGAGGGCAGGCAGAGTGCTTCATTGTTGGTCCGGAATTGCCAAACTTGAGGGCTTGGGGGCCAGGAGAGTGAGGACGGAAGTCTGAGAACACAAGCTAGACTTCGGATTCAGGGTGAGGGCACGGCAGGTACCCCCTGCAGATCTGAACCAATATCTCATACATCTGAAGTGAGGGCGAGGATCAGACGTTGGCTCAGGTTGGAGTTTCTGTGCATGACGTCCCTTCATGAAGGGGGCCTAATCTCGAGGCCATGGAGTTTTTCCACGTTGGGAGATGTGGGTTGCCCCCTTCAAGGATTCCTTTTGCGGGACATTGAGACCTATTGGACAGCTCCAGGACATCCCATATGGAACGACTCCTGAGCACCGTTCGAGGATGGATGTCTGGGAAGTCCGCCTCACATTCCAATTGTCTCCTAGCAACAAGACAGTTTAGATCTAATGGATCTGCGGGAGCAACCGGGGTGGCTGAGTTGAAATGGACATTCCTGAGGATGGGTCCTAATGTGTGTTTGTGTCCATGAGGGCCTTGGAATGGGGCGGTGGCACCGGGGCCCTGAAGTATTCTCCTAAGCTTTGGACATAGCTCCCATGCACAAGTTTCCTTGTGGAGACCAGATTTGTTCTGATGTGTGCCTCAGGAAATCCCCTCTGCTGGTATTGGAATCCAGGCTTTTGAGGAGACATGCCTGTAAACCAAAGCAATGGATCCGATAATGCCTCAGGTCCTGTCTGGTTCAATCTTCTTCTCTGGGGACAACTATCTCTGGTATGAGTGGAGGTAGATGCTCAGCTGGTATAAACCGTTTTTTTTTTTTTTTTTGTCCCGGGCGACCTACACTAGATGGATGGCCTCAGGAACTTTGGAGGGTTCTCCTGATTTGTACGATTTTTGACAATGGAATGGGCAGAATTCCCAAGGATTGGGTGGGCGCATTCCTAATGTGTGGCTCCAGGGGCCCCAGCTGGAGGGAGTGTGGCCCAGGACTTTAAGGACAGAAGTCTGAAAACACAAACTCAGCTTAGGATTGGGAACTTAGGTATGGCACGCCCGATCTACAAACCATGAGAAGAACTCTTCAGGATACGAAGAATGAGTGAGTCTAAGGGGCTTTCTCAGGCTTTTGTCTCTGGATTTTGTATCAGCGATGGCCGTCTCTGGATCCAGCCACTCAGAGGCATTACCTGAGGACTGGGCTCAGGCTGAGGGTCACAATGTGTGTTTGTGACCAATGTGGCCTGCAAGCATGGGCGGGGCCTCATGGGCCACACTGGTTTCAACTTCACTGAACGTTGGACAACATGCCAACCACAAGGTTTCTTGCCATGGGAAAAGAGTTCTGTTTTATGCATCATTTTCAAACCAGGGCAGTGATTGGAGATCAGGTCTAGGTTCTGAAGCCTGGACCGAGGATGAGAAGAGATGACGACACAAGGCCATGGCGGGTCTGTTGTGCTCAGTATGCAGCCAGCTGTCTGGGTGGGGCCAGGAGGTCCAGGCTCAGGCTGGGTCAGAAAGGGCAATAGTGCCCAGGTCAGCCTACATATTTGGGGTAGAGCCGAATGGCGTGCAAGTTGATCCTCATTTGGGGATTCTGGGTAGCCCCAGAGGGCAATGTTTTTCTTCTGAAGGGCAGGCAGAGTGCAGCATTGTAGTTCTGGTTTGCCAAACTGGAGGGCTTGTGGGCTAGTAGTCTGAGGATGGAAGTCTGAGAACCCAAACTAGGCCTATGTTTATGGGTGAGAATATGGCAGGCACAATCTACAGACCTCAATCGAGATCTCATGCATCTGAAGTCAGGGCAAAGACAGGCGATTGCTCCTGTTGGACTTTCTGTCCCTTCTTGAAGGGGGGGTGGATCACGAGGCCATAAGGGTTTTCCCACGATGGGAGTTGTGAGAAGATCCCAACTGCAAAGATTCTTCTGCAGGACAATTGAAACCTGTTGGTTGCCTCCAGGCCAACGATTCCAAGCAGGGTTCTAAGGATGGATGGCTGGGTAGACCTCCTCGCATTCCAATTGTCTCCAAGCAACAAGACAGGTTAGATCTGCTGGATGTGGGGGAGCAACCGAGGAGGCTGAGTTGAAATGGACTCTCCTGTGGATGTGTCCTAATATGTTTTTGTTTCTATGGAGACCTAGGAATGAAGTGGGGGCACTGGGGCCCTGAAGCATTATCCTAAACAGAGGCTTTGAAACAGCTCCAACGTGCATGTTTCCCATGTGTAGATGAGATTTGTTCTGATGGGTGAGTCTAGAAACAGCCATATGCTGGTATTGAAATCCAGGCCTCGGAGGAGAGATGCCTGGAAACCAAAACAATGGATCCGATTAGTGCCTAGGGTCCTGTTCGTTCCTTTTTACCTCTGGGGACATCAGTCTATGGGTCTGAGTGCATGTAGGTGCTCCGATGGGCTCAGATTGCCCCTGTTTGTCCTGGGAAGCCACAACTATTGGGATGGCCTCAGGGACTTTGGAGGTTTATACAATTAGTAGGGCTTTGGCCATTGGAATGGGCACATACAATTCTCTTGTAGAGGGCAAGTACAGTCCTCAGGTTCGGCTCCAGGGCCCTGAGCCTGTAGGGTGTGTATGCCAGAGCTGTTTGGTCAGCTGTCTGAAAACACAAACTCGGCTTATGTTTCGGGTCATAGGTATGGCAGGACTGATCTACAGACCATGAGGATAAGTCAGGGATAGGATCAGACGATCGCTCAGGTTGGAGTTTCTGTCCCTGATGGCCCCTCATGAATGGGGGGGCATCACGAGGCCATGGGGGTTTTCCCACGATGGGAGTTGTGAGAAGCTCCAAACTGCAGAGAGTCTTCTGCAGGACAACTGAGACCTGTTGTTTGGCTCCATTCCAATGATTCTGAGCAGGGTTCTAAGGATGAATGGCTGGGTAGCCCACCTCGCATTCCAATTGTCTCCTAGCAACAAGAAAGGTTAGATCTCCTTGATCTTTGGGAAGCAATCGAGGAGGCTAGTTGAAATGGAAACCCCTGGGGATGGGTCGTAATGTGCTTTTGTGTCTATGGAGACCTTGGAATGAAGCGGTGGCACTGGGGCCCTAAAGAATTCTTCTAAACAGAGGCTTTGACACAGCTCCAACGTGCAAGTTTTTCGTATAGATGAGATGTTTTCTGATGGGTGAGTCAAGAAACAGCTAGATGCTGTTTTGAAATCCAGGCCTCTCAGGAGAGATGCCTGGAAACCAAAGCAATGGATCTGATTAGTGCCTAGGGGCCTGTTCTTTCCTTTTTACCTCTGGGGACAACTGTCTATGGGTCTGAGTGCAGGTAGGTGCTCAGTTGGGCTCAGATTGCCCCTGTTTTTCCTGGGAAGCCACCACTATTGAGATGGATCATGGACTTTGGAGGTTTATCCTATTAGAAGGGTTGTGGCCATGGGAATGGGCACACACAATTCCCTTAGAGAGGGCAAGTACAGTTCTCAGGTTTGGCTCCAGGGGCCTGAGCCTGTAGGTTGTGTAGGCCAGGGCTGTTTGGACAGTTGTCTGAAAACACAAACTCGGCTTATGTTTCGGGTCATAGGTATTGCAGGACTGACCTACAGACCATGAGGAGAACTCTTCGGGATTTGAAAGAAGGGCGAGTGTGAGGCTCCTGCTCAAGTTTTTGTCTCTGGATATCGTGTCACCCATGGTCGTGGAATTTCTGGGTGACTTCATGGGAAATGGACGAGTCATACTCTCTGGAAGTTTGGCCCCGTCCAAAGAGTTTAGGGTCAATCTGTGGGCTGGAAGAAGTCCGTTTTTTTTTTTTTTTGTTTTCTTTTTTAACCTCAGGTGTCCCACCAAATGAGGGATTCCAGAGTAGAGCCCTGGGGAGGGGCGACTGGACAATCAGAAATCTGGTTAAAAATTGGGGCCTAGGGACATGTCAAGCCCATTATGACATCTAATGGACAAGCCAGTGAGAGGAATTACTAGAGGACTGGACTCATGCTGAGGGTCACAATGCGTATGTATGCCCTCATCGCACACAAGAATGGGCGGGGCCTCAGGGTGAATGCTGGTTTCTCCTACACTGAACGTTGGACAACGTGCCAACCACAAGGGTTCTTGCCATTGGTAAGGAGGAGTTCTGATTTCTGCATCACACTCACCCCTGGGCAGTGATTGGAGATAAGGTCTCGGTTCTGAAGCCTGAAAACGGAGGTAGGAAAGAGATGATGACCTAAGGCCATGGCGGGTTTTATGTGCTCAGTGTACGGTCAGCTTTCGGGGTGTTGGTCAGGCGGTCCGGGCTCAGGTTGTGTTCGACAGTGCATTAGTGCCCAGGTTAGACTATATAATTTGGGTAACGTCGAGTGCTGTGTAGGTTTATCCTCATTTAAGGTGCCTGGGCAGCTCATGAGGCAATAATTTTTTTTTTAGAGGGCAGGCAGAGTGCTGCATTGTGGGTCCGGAATTGACAAACTAGAGGGCTTCGGGGCCAGGAGTGTGAGGATGGAAGTCTGAGAAGACAAGCTAGACTTGGGTTTCAGGGTGAGGGCACGGAAGGTACCCCCTGCAGATCTGAACCAATATCTCATGCATCTGAAGTCAGGGCGAGGATCAGACGTTGGCTTAGGTTGGCTATTCTGTGCATGACGGCCGCTTCATGAAGGGAGCGGAATCTCGGGGCCATTGAGATTTTCCCACGTTGGGAGTTGTGGGATGCCCCCTTCAAGGATTCCTTCTGCGGGACAATTGAGACCTGTTGGACAGCTCCAGGACATCTCATATGGAATGACTACAGAGCACCGTTCGGGGATGGATGCCTGGGAAGCCCGCCACGCATTCCAATTGTCTCCTAGCAACAAGACAGTTTAGTTCTGATGGCTCTGCCGGAGCAACCGGGGTGGCTGAGTTGAAATGGACTTTCCTGAGGATGGGTCCTAATGTGTTTTTGTGTCCATGAGGGCCTTGGAATGGGGCGGTGGCACCGGGACCCTGAAGTACTCTCCTAAGCTTTGGACATGGCTCCCATGCACAGGTTTCCTTGTGGAGACGAGATGAGTTCTGATGGGTGCCTCAGGAAAACCCCTATGCTCGTATTGGAATCAGGCTTTTGAGGACACATGCCTGTAACCCAAATCAATGGATCCTATTATGGCCTACGGTCCTTTCTGGTTCAATCTTCTTCTCTGGGGACATCCATCTATGGTATGAGTGGAGGTCGATTATCAGCTGGTGTCAGAGAGCACTTTTTTTTCCGGGCGACCTACACTACTGGGATGGCCTCAGGGACTTTGGAGGTTTCTCCTAATTAGTATGATTTTGGACCATGGAATGGGCAGAATTCCCATGGATGGTAGTCCCAGTCCTAATGTGTGTCTCCAGGGGTCCAGCTTGGAGGGTGTGTGGCCCAAGACTTTGAGGACAGAAGTCTGAAAACACAAACTCAGCTTAGGTTTGGGGACGTAGGTATGGCAGGCCCAATCTACAAACCATGAGAAGAACTCTTCAGGATATGAAGAAAGTGCGAGCCTGAGGCGCTTGCTCAGGCTTTTGTCTCTGGATTTTGTATCAGCGATGGCCGTGGAATGTCGGGGAGGCCTCATGGGCCATGGACGAATCTTCCTCTCTGAGGATTTGGACCGATTCCCAATTGCTTTTCGTCAATCTGTGGGATGGGATGACTCATTTCAATTTTGTTTCCTCAGGTGTCCCACCAAAAGAGGAATTCCAAAGCAAAGCCGTGGGGAAGACTGAAGGGACAACCCGAACTATGGTTAAAACTTGGTGCCTAGGGGCAAGGCAAGCCCAATATGCTATCTCTTCATCCAGCCACTGATGGCCTTACTTGAGTACTGGGCTCAGCCTGAGGGTCACAATGTGCGTTTGTGACCAATGTGGCCGGCGAGCATGGGCGGGGCCTCCTGGGCCACACTGGTTTCAACTACACTGAACGTTGGACAACATGCCAACCACAAGGTTTCTTGCCATGGGGAAGGAGTTCTGATTTCTGCATCACCTTCAACCCTGGGCAGTGATTGGAGATAAGGTCTAGGTTCTGAAACCTGAAAACCGAGGTTGGGTAAAGATGAGGACCTAAGTCCACGGCGGCTCGATGTGCTCACTGTGTGGCCAGCTGTCTGGGAGGGGCCAGGGGTCCAGGCTTAGCCTGTGTCAGAAAGGGCATTAGCGCCCTGGTCAGCCTATGTATTTGGGGTACAGCCAAGGTCGGTGCAGGTTGATCCTCATTTGGGGTTACTGGGTAGCCCCAGAGGACAATGTTTTTCTTCTGGAGGGCGGGCAGGGTGCTGCATTGTAGTTCTGGATTGCCAAACTGGACGGCTTGTGGGCCAGTAGTCTGACGACCAAAGTCTGAGAACACAAGCTAGGCTTAGGTTTCTGGGTGAGGCCATGGCAGGCACAATCTACAGACCTGAATCGAGATCTCGTGCATCTGAAGTCAGGGCGAGGATCAGACGATCACTCAGGTTGGAGTTTCTGTCCCTGATGGCCCCTTCATGAATGGGGGGGCATCACGAGGTCATGGGGGTTTTCCCACGATGGGAGTTGTGAGAAGCTCCAAACTGCAGAGAGTCTTCTGCAGAACAATTGAGACCTTTTGTTTGGGTCCAAGCCAATGATTCTGATCAGGGTTCTAAGGATGGATGGCTGGGAAGCCCACCTCGCATTCCAATTGTCTCCTAGAAACAAGATAGGTTAGATCTCCTGGATCTGTGGGGAGCAACTGAGGACGCTGAGTTGAAATGGACACCCCTGGGGATGGGTCCTAATGTGCTTTTGTGTCTATGGAGACCTTGGAATGAAGCGGTGGCACTGGGGCCCTAAAGGGTTCTCCTAAACAGAGGCTTTGACACAGCTCCAACGTGCAAGTTTCCCATGTGTAGATGAGATGTTTTCGATGGGTGAGTTAAGAAACAGCTATATGCTGTTTTGAAATCCAAGCCTATGAGGAGAGATGCCTGGAAACCAAAGAAATGGATCTGATTAGTGCCTAGGGGCCTGTTCTTTCCTTTTTACCTCTGGAGACATCTGTCTATGGGTCTGAGTGCAGGTAGGTGCTCAGTTGGGCTCAGATTGCCCCTGTTTTTCCTGGGAAGCCACCACTATTGAGATGGATCAAGGACTTTGGAGGTTTATCCTATTAGAAGCGTTGTGGCCTTTGGAATGGGCACACACAATTCCCTTGGAGAGGGCAAGTATAGTCCTCAGGGTTGGCTCCAGGGGCCTGAGCCTGTAGGTTGTGTAGGCCAGGGCTGTTTGGACAGTTGTCTGAAAACACAAACTCGGCTTATGTTTCGGGTCATAGGTATGGCAGGACTGACTTACAGACCATGAGGAGAACTCTTCGGTTTTGAAAAAAGGGCGAGTGTGAGGCTCCTGCTCAAGTTTTTGTCTCTGGATATCGTGTCACTCATGGTCGTGGAATTTCTGGGTGACTTCAAGGGAAATGGACGAGTCTTACTCTCTGGTGGTTTGGCCCCGTCCAAAGAGTTTGGGGTCAATCTATTGGCTGGAAGAAGTCCGTTTTTATTTTGTTGTTGTTGTTGTTGTTTTCTTTTATAACCTCAGGTGTCCCACCAAATGAGGGATTCCAGTGTAGAGCCCTGGGGAGGGGCGACTGGACAGTCAGAAATCTGGTTAAAAATTGGGGTCTAGGGACATGTCAAGCCCATTATGACATCTAATGGTCCAGCCACTGAGAGCATTACTAGAGGACAGGACTCATGCTGAAGGTCACAATGCGTATGTATGCCCTCATCGCACGCAAGAATGGGCGGGGCCTCAGTGTGAATGCTGGTTTCTCCTACACTGAACATTGGACAACTTGCCAACCACAAGGGTTATTGCCATGGGTAAGGAGGAGTTCTGATTTCTGCATCATACTCACACCTGGGCAGTGATTGGAGATAAGGTCTCGGTTCTGAAGCCTGAAAACGGAGGTAGGGAAGAGATGATGACGTAAGACCATGGCGGGTTTTATGTGCTCAGTGTGCGGTCAGCTTTCTTAGTGTTGGTCAGGAGGTCAGGGCTCAGGTTGTGTTCGACAGTGCATTAGTGCCCAGGTTAGACTATATAATTTGGGTAACGTCGAGTCCTGTGTAGGTTTATCCTCATTAAAGGTGCCTGGGCAGCTCATGAGGCAATAATTTTTTTTTCTAGAGGGCAGGCAGAGTGCTGCATTGTGGGTCCGGAATTGACAAACTAGAGGGCTTCGGGGCCAGGAGTGTGAGGACGGAAGACTGAGAAGACAAGCTAGACTTGGGTTTCAGGGTGCGGGCACGGAAGGTACCCCCTGCAGATCTGAACAAATATCTCATGCATCTGAAGTCAGGGCGAGGATCAGACGTTGGCTCAGGTTGGCTATTCTGTGCATGACGGCCGCTTCATGAAGGGAGCGGGATCTCGGGGCCATTGAGATTTTCCCACGTTGGGAGTTGTGGGATGCCCCCTTCAAGGATTCCTTCTGCGGGACAATTGAGACCTGTTGGACAGCTCCAGGACATCCCATATGGAATGACTCCAGAGCACCGTTCGCGGATGGATGCCTGGGAAGCCCGCCTCGCATTCCAATTGTCTCCTAGCAACAAGACAGTTTAGATCTGATGGCTCTGCCGGAGCAACCGGGGTGGCTGAGTTGAAATGGACTTTCCTGAGGATGGGTCCTAATGTGTTTTTGTGTCCATGAGGGCCTTGGAATGGGGCGGTGGCACCGGGACCCTGAAGTATTCTCCTAAGCTTTGGACATGGCACCCATGCACAGGTTTCCTTGTGGAGACGAGATGAGTTCTGATGGGTGCCTCAGGAAAACCCCTATGCTCGTATTGGAATCAGGCTTTTGAGGACACATGCCTGTAACCCAAATCAATGGATCCTACTATGGCCTACGGTCCTGTCTGGTTCAATCTTCTTCTCTGGGGACATCCATCTATGGTATGAGTGGAGGTCGATTATCAGCTGGTGTCAGAGAGCACTTTTTTTTCTGGGCGACCTACACTATTGGGATGACCTCAGGGACTTTGGAGGTTTCTCCTAATTTGTATGATTTTGGACCATGGAATGGGCAGAATTCCCATGGATTGGTAGTCCCAGTCCTAATATGTGTCTCCCGGGGTCCAGCCTGGAGGGTGTGTGGCCCAAGACTTTGAGGACAGAAGTCTGAAAACACAAACTCAGCTTAGGTTTGGGGACGTAGGTATGGCAGGCCCGATCTACAAACCATGTGAAGAACTCTTCAGGAAATGAAGAAAGTGCGAGTCTGAGGCACTTGCTCAGGCTTTTGTCTCTGGATTTTGTATCAGCGATGGCCGTGGAATGTCGGGGAGGCCTCATGGGCCATGGACGAATCTTCCTCTCTGAGGATTTGGCCCGATACCCAATTGCTTTTCGTCAATCTGTGGGATGGGACGACTCATTTCAGTTTTGTTACCTCAGGTGTCCCACCAAAAGAGGAATTCCAAAGCAAAGCCATGGGGAAGACTGAAGGGACAACCCGAACTATGGTTAAAAATTGGGGCCTAGGGGCAAGGCAAGCCCAATATGCTATCTCTTCATCCAGCCACTGAGTGGCCTTACTTGAGGACTGGGCTGAGCCTGAGGGTCACAATGTGCGTTTGTGACCAATGTGGCCGGCGAGCATGGGCGGGGCCTCCTGGGCCACACTGGTTTCAACTACACTGAACGTTGGACAACATGCCAACCACAAGGTTTCTTGCCATGGGGAAGGAGTTCTGATTTCTGCATCACCTTCAACCCTGGGAAGTGATTGGAGATAAGGTCTAGATTCTGAAACCTAACAACCGAGGTTGGGTAGAGATGAGGACCTAAGTCCACGGCGGCTCGATGTGCTCAGTGTGCGGCCAGCTCTCTGGGAGGGGCCAGGGGTCCAGGCTCAGCCTGTGTCAGAAAGGGCATTAGCGCCCTGGTCAGCCTATGTATTTGGGGTACAGCCAAATTCGGTGCAGGTTGATCCTCATTTGGGGTTACTGGGTAGCCCCAGAGGACAATGTTTTTTTTTCTGGAGGGCGGGCAGGGTGCTGCATTGTAGTTCTGGATTGCCAAACTGGACGGCTTGTGGGCCAGTAGTCTGACGACCAAAGTCTGAGAACACAAGCTAGGCTTAGGTTTCTGGGTGAGGCCATGGCAGGCACAATCTACAGACCTGAATCGAGATCTCGTGCATCTGAAGTCAGGGCGAGGATCAGACGATCGCTCAGGTTGGAGTTTCTGTCCCTGTTGGCCCCTTCATGAATGGGGGGGCATCACGAGGCCATGGGGGTTTTCCCACGAAGGGAGTTGTGAGAAGCTCCAAACTGCAGAGAGTCTCCTGCAGAACAATTGAGACCTGTTGTTTGGGTCCAGGCCAATGATTCTGAGCAGGGTTCTAAGGATGGATGGCTGGGTAGCCCACCTCGCATTCCAATTGTCTCCTATCAACAAGACAGGATGAATCTCCTGGATCTGTGGGGAGCAACCGAGGGCGCTGAGTTGAAATGGACACCCCTGGGGATGGGTCCTAATGTGCTTTTGTGTCTATGGAGACCTTGGAATGAAGCGGTGGCACTGGGGCCCTAAAGGGTTCTCCTAAACAGAGGCTTTGACACAGCTCCAACCTGCAAGTTTCCCAAGTGTAGATGAGATGTTTTCTGATGGGTGAGACAAGAAACAGCTATATGCTGCTTTTGAAATCCAGGCCTCTGAGGAGAGATGCCTGGAAACCAAAGCAATGGATCTGATTAGTGCCTAGGGGCCTGTTCTTTCCTTTTTACCTCTGGAGACATCTGTCTATGGGTCTGAGTGCAGGTAGGTGCGCAGTTGGGCTCAGATTTCCCCTGTTTTTCCTGGGAAGCCAACACTATTGAGATGGATCAGGGACTTTGGAGGTTTATCCTATTTGAAGGGTTGTGGCCATTGGAATGTGCACACACAATTCCCTTGGAGAGGGCAAGTATAGTCCTCAGGTTTGGCTCCAGGGGCCTGAGCCTGTAGGTTGTGTAGCCCAGGGCTGTTTGGACAGTTGTCTGAAAACACAAACTCGGCTTATGTTTCGAGTCATAGGTATGGCAGGACTGACCTACAGACCATGAGGAGAACTCTTCGGGATTTGAAAAAAGGGCGAGTGTGAGGCTCCTGCTCAAGTTTTTGTCTCTGGATATCGTGTCACCCATGGTCGTGGAATTTCTGGGTGACTTCATGGGAAATGGACGAGTCTTACTCTCTGGTGGTTTGGCCCCGTCCAAAGAGTTTGGGGTCAATCTGTGGGCTGGAAGAAGTCCGTTTTTTGTTGTTGTTGTTGTTGTTGTTGTTGTTTTCTTTTTTAACCTCAGGTGTCCCACCAAATGAGGGATACCAGAGTAGAGCCCTGTTGAGGGGCGACTGGACAATCAGAAATCTGGTTAAAAATTGGGGCCCAGGGACATGTCAAGCCCATTATGACATCTAATGGTCCAGCCACTGAGAGGACTAACTAGACAACAGGACTCATGCTGAGGTTCACAATGCGTATGTATGCCCTCGTCGCATGTAAGAATGGGCAGGGCCTTAGGGTGAATGCTAGTTTCTCCTACACTGAACGTTGGATAACGTGCCAACCACAAGGGTTCTTTCCATGGCTAAGGAGGAGTTCTGATTTCTACATCACACTCACCCCTGGGCAGTGATTGGAGATAAGGTCTCTGTTCTGAAGCCTGAAAACGGAGGTAGGGAAGAGATGATGACCTAAGGCCATGGCGGGTTTTATGTGCTCAGTGTGCGGTCAGCTTTCTGGGTGTTGGTCAGGAGGTCCGGGCTCAGGTTGTGTTCGACAGTGCATTAGGGCCCTGGTTAGACTATATAATTTGGGTAACGTCGAGTGCTGTGTAGGTTTATCCTCATTTAAGGTGCCTGGGCAGCTCATGAGGCAATAATTTTTTTTTTAGAGGGCAGGCAGAGTGCTGCATTGTGGGTCCGGAATTGCCAACCTTGAGGGCTTCGGGGCCAGGAGTGTGAGGACGGAAGTCTGAGAAGACAAGCTAGACTTGGGTTTCAGGGTGAGGGCACGGCAGGTACCCCCTGCAGATCTGAACCAATATCTCATGCATCTGAAGTCAGGGCAAGGATCAGACGTTGGCTCAGGTTGGAGTTTCTGTCCATGCCGGCGCTTCATGAAGGGAGCGGAATCTCGGGGCCATTGAGGTTTTCCCACGTTGGGAGTTGTGGGATGCCCCCTTCAAGGATTCCTTCTGCGGGACAATTGAGACCTGTTGGACAGCTCCAGGATATCCCATATGGAATGACTCCAGAGCACCATTCGCGGATGGATGCCTGGGAAGCCCGCCTCGCATTCCAATTGTCTCCTAGCAACAAGACAGTTTAGATCTGATGGCTCTGCCTGAGCAACCGGGATGGCTGAGTTGAAATGGACTTTCCTGAGGGTGGGTCCTAATGTGTTTTTGTGTCCATGAGGGCCTTGGAATGGGGCGGTGGCACCGGGACCCTGAAGTACTCTCCTAAGCTTTGGACATGGCTCCCATGCACAGGTTTCCTTGTGGAGACGAGATGAGTTCTGATGGGTGCCTCAGGAAAAACCCTATGCTCGTATTGGAATCAGGCTTTTGAGGACACATGCCTGTAACCCAAAGCAATGGATCCTATTATGGCCTAGGGTCCTGTCTGGTTCAATCTTCTTCTATGGGGACATCCATCTATGGTATGAGTGGAGGTCGATTATCAGCTGGTGACAGAGAGCACTTTTTTTTCCGGGCGACCTACACTATTGGGATGACCTCAGGGACTTTGGAGGTTTCTCCTAATTTGTATGATTTTGGACCAGGGAATGGGCAGAATTCCCATGGATTGGTAGTCCCAGTCCTAATATGTGTCTCCCGGGGTCCAGCCTGGAGGGTGTGTGGCCCAAGACTTTGAGGACAGAAGTCTGAAAACACAAACTCAGCTTAGGTTTGGGGACGTAGGTATGGCAGGCCCGATCTACAAACCATGTGAAGAACTCTTCAGGAAATGAAGAAAGTGCGAGTCTGAGGCGCTTGCTCAGGCTTTTGTCTCTGGATTTTGTATCAGCGATGGCCGTGGAATGTCGGGGAGGCCTCATGGGCCATGGACGAATCTTCCTCTCTGAGGATTTGGCCCGATTCCCAATTGCTTTTCGTCAATCTGTGGGATGGGACGACTCATTTCAGTTTTGTTACCTCAGGTGTCCCACCAAAAGAGGAATTCCAAAGCAAAGCCATGGGGAAGACTGAAGGGACAACCCGAACTATGGTTAAAAATTGGGGCCTAGGGGCAAGGCAAGCCCAATATGCTATCTCTTCATCCAGCCACTGAGTGGCCTTACTTGAGGACTGGGCTCAGCCTGAGGGTCACAATGTGCGTTTGTGACCAATGTGGCAGGCGAGCATGGGCGGGGCCTCATGGGCCACACTGGTTTCAACTACACTGAACGTTGGACAACATGCCAACCACAAGGTTTCTTGCCATGGGGAAGGAGTTCTGATTTCTGCATCACCTTCAACCCTGGGCAGTGATTGGAGATAAGGTCTAGGTTCTGAAACCTGAAAACCGAGGTTGGGTAGAGATGAGGACCTAAGTCCCCGGCGGCTCGATGTGCTCAGTGTGCGGCCAGCTGTCTGGGAGGGGCCAGGGGTCCAGGCTCAGCCTGTGTCAGAAAGGGCATTAGCGCCATGGTCAGCCTATGTATTTGGGGTACAGCCAAAGTCGGTGCAGGTTGATCCTCATTTGGGGTTACTGGGTAGCCCCAGAGGACAATGTTTTTCTTCTGGAGGGCGGGCAGGGTGCTGCATTGTAGTTCTGGATTGCCAAACTGGACGGCTTGTGGGCCAGTAGTCTGACGACCAAAGTCTGAGAACACAAGCTAGGCTTAGGTTTCTGGGTGAGGCCATGGCAGGCACAATCTACAGACCTGAATCGAGATCTCGTGCATTTGAAGTCAGGGCGAGGATCAGACGATCGCTCAGGTTGGAGTTTCTGTCCCTGATGGCCCCTTCATGAATGGGGGGGCATCACGAGGCCATGGGGGTTTTCCCACGATGGGAGTTGTGAGAAGCTCCAAACTGCAGAGAGTCTTCTGCAGGACAATTGAGACCTGTTGTTTGGGTCCAGGCCAATGATTCTGAGCAGGGTTCTAAGGATGGATGGCTGGGTAGCCCACCTCGCATTCCAATTGTCTCCTAGCAACAAGACAAGTTAGATCTCCTGGATCTGTGGGGAGCAACCGAGGACGCTGAGTTGAAATGGACACCCCTGGGGATGGGTCCTAATGAGCTTTTGTGTCTATGGAGACCTTGGAATGAAGCGGTGGCACTGGGGCCCTAAAGGGTTCTCCTAAACAGAGGCTTTGACACAGCTCCAACGTGCAAGTTTCCCATGTGTAGATGAGATGTTTTCTGATGGGTGAGTCAAGAAACAGCTATATGCTGTTTTGATATCCAGGCCTCTGAGGAGAGATGCCTGGAAACCAAAGCAATGGTTCTGATTAGTGCCTAGGGGCCTATTCTTTCCTTTTATACCTCTGGAGACATCTGTCTATGGGTCTGAGTGCAGGTAGGTGCTCAGTTGGGCTCAGATTGCCCCTGTTTTTCCTGGGAAGCCACCACTATTGAGATGGATCAGGGACTTTGGAGGTTTATCCTATTAGAAGGGTTGTGGCCATTGGAATGGGCACACACAATTCCCTTGGAGAGGGCAAGTACAGTCCTCAGGTTTGGCTCCAGGGGCCTGAGCCTGTAGGTTGTGTATGCCAGGGCTGTTTGGACAGTTGTCTGAAAACACAAACTCGGCTTATGTTTCGGGTCATTGGTATGGCAGGACTGACCTACAGACCATGAGGAGAACTCTTCGGGATTTGAAAAAAGGGCGAGTGTGAGGCTCCTGCTCAAGTTTTTGTCTCTGGATATCGTGTCACTCATGGTCGTGGAATTTCTGGGTGACTTCATGGGAAATGGACGAGTCTTACTCTCTGGTGGTTTGGCCCCGTCCAAAGACTTGGGGTCAATCTGTGGGATGGAAGAAGTCTGTTTTGTTGTTGTTGTTGTTGTTGTTGTTGTTGTTGTTTTCTTTTTTAACCTCAGGTGTCCCACCAAATGAGGGATTCCAGAGTAGAGCCCTGGGGAGGGGCGAATGGACAATCAGAAATCTGGTTAAAAATTGGGGCCTAGGGACATGTCAAGCCCATTATGACATCTAATGGACAAGCCACTGAGAGGACTTACTAGAGGACTGGACTCAAGCTGAGGGTCACAATGCGTATGTATGCCCTCCTCACACGCAAGAATGGGCGGGGACTCAGGGTGAATGCTGGTTTCTCCTACACTGAACGTTGGACAACGTGCCAACCACAAGGGTTCTTGCCATGGGTAAGGAGGAGTTCTGATTTCTGCATCACACTCACCCCTGGGCAGTGATTGGAGATAAGGTCTCGGTTCTGAAGCCTGAAAACGGAGGTAGGGAAGAGATGATGACCTAAGGCCATGGCGGGTTTTATGTGCTCAGTGTGCGGTCAGCTTTCTGGGTGTTGGTCAGGAGGTCCGGGCTCAGGTTGTGTTCGACAGTGCATTAGTGCCCAGGTTAGACTATATAATTTGGGTAACGTCGAGTGCTGTGTAGGTTTATCCTCATTTAAGGTGCCTGGGCAGCTCATGAGGCAATAATTTTTTTCCTAGAGGGCAGGCAGAGTGCTGCATTGTGGGTCCGGAATTGCCAACCTTGAGGGCTTCGTGGCCAGGAGTGTGAGGACGGAAGTCTGAGAAGACAGGCTAGACTTGGGTTTCAGGGTGAGGGCACGGCAGGTACCCCCTGCAGATCTGAACCAATATCTCATGCATCTGAAGTCAGGGCGAGGATCAGACGTTGGCTCAGGTTGGAGTGTCTGAGCATGACGGCCGCTTCATGAAGGGAGCGGAATCTCGGGGCCATTGAGGGTTTCCCACGTTGGGAGTTGTGGGATGCCCCCTTCAAGGATTCCTTCTGCGGGACAATTGAGACCTGTTGGACAGCTCCAGGACATCACATATGGAATGACTCCAGAGCACCGTTCGCGGATGGATGCCTGGGAAGCCCACCTCGCATTCCAATTGTCTCCTAGCAACAAGACAGTTTAGATCTGATGGCTCTGCCGGGGCATCCGGGGTGGCTGAGTTGAAATGGACTTTCCTGAGGATGGGTCCTAATGTGTTTTTGTGTCCATGAGGGCCTTGGAATGGGGCAGTGGCACCGGGACCCTGAAGTACTCTCCTAAGCTTTGGACATGGCTCCCATGCACAGGTTTCCTTGTGGAGACGAGATGAGTTCTGATGGGTGCCTCAGGAAAACCCCTATGCTCGTATTGGAATCAGGCTTTTGAGGACACATGCCTGTAACCCAAAGCAATGGATCCTATTATGGCCTAGGGTCCTGTCTGGTTCAATCTTCTTCTCTGGGGACATCCATCTATGGTATGAGTGGAGGTCGATTATCAGCTGGTGTCAGACAGCCCTTGTTTGTTCCGGGCGACCTACACTATTGTTATGGCCTCAGGGACTTTGAGGTTTCTCCTAATTTGTACGATTTTGGACCATGGAATGGGCAGAATTCCCATGGATTGGTAGGCACAGTCTTAATGTGTGTCTCCAGGGGCCCAGCCTGGAGGGTGTGTGGCCCAAGACTTTGAAGACAGAAGTCTGAAAACACAAACTCAGCTTAGGTTTGGGGACGTAGGTATGGCAGGCCCGATCTACAAACCATGAGAAGAACTCATCAGGATATGAAGAAAGTGCGAGTCTGAGGCGCTTGCTCAGGCTTTTGTCTCTGGATTTTGTATCAGCGATGGCCGTGGAATGTCGGGGAGGCCTCATGGGCCATGGACGAATCTTCCTCTCTTAGGATTTGGCCTGATTCCCAATTGCTTTTCGTCAATCTGTGGGATGGGAGGACTCATTTCAGTTTTGTTACCTCAGGTGTCCCACCAAAAGAGGAATTCCAAAGCAAAGCCGTGGGGAAGACTGAAGGGACAACCCGAACTATGGTTAAAAATTGGGGCCTAGGGGCATGGCAAGCCCAATATGCTATCTCTTCATCCAGCCACTGAGTGGCCTTACTTGAGGACTGGGCTCAGACTGAGGGTCACAATGTGCGTTTGTGACCAATGTGGCCGGCTAGCATGGGCGGGGCCTCATGGGCCACACTGGTTTCAACTACACTGAACGTTGGACAACATGCCAACCACAAGGTTTCTTGCCATGGGGAAGGAGTTCTGATTTCTGCATCACCTTCAACCCTGGGCAGTGATTGGAGATAAGGTCTAGGTTCTGAAACCTGAAAACCGAGGTTGGGAAAAGATGACGACCTAAGGCCACGGCGGCTCGATGTGCTCAGTGTGCAGCCACCTGTCTGGGAGGGGCCAGGGGGTCCAGGCTCAGGCTGTGTCAGAAAGGGCATTAGTGCCCTGATCAGCCTATGTATTTGGGGTACAGCCAAGGTCGGTGCAGGTTGATCCTCATTTGGGGTTACTGGGTAGCCCCAGAGGACAATGTTTTTCTTCTGGAGGGCGGGCAGGGTGCTGCATTGTAGTTCTGGATTGCCAAACTGGAGGGCTTGTGGGCCAGTAGTCTGACGACCAAAGTCTGAGAACACAAGCTAGGCTTAGGTTTCTGGGTGAGGCCATGGCAGGCACAATCTACAGACCTGAATCGAGATCTCGTGCATCTGAAGTCAGGGCAAGGATCAGACGATCGCTCAGGTTGGTGTTTCTGTCCCTGATGGCCCCTTCATGAATGGGGGGGCATCACGAGGCCATGGGGGTTTTCCCACGATGGGAGTTGTGAGAAGCTCCAAACTGCAGAGAGTCTTCTGCAGGACAATTGAGACCTGTTGTTTGGCTCCAGGCCAATGATTCTGAGCAGGGATCTAAGGATGGATGGCTGGGTAGCCCACCTCGCATTCCAATTGTCTCCTAGCAACAAGACAGGTTAGATCTCCTGGATCTGTGGGGAGCAACCGAGGACGCTGAGTTGAAATGGACACCCCTGGGGATGGGTCCTAATGAGCTTTTGTGTCTATGGAGACCTTGGAATGAAGCGGTGGCACTGGGGCCCTAAAGGGTTCTCCTAAACAGAGGCTTTGACACAGCTCCAACGTGCAAGTTTCCCATGTGTAGATGAGATGTTTTCTGATAGGTGAGTCAAGAAACAGCTATATGCTGTTTTGATATCCAGGCCTCTGAGGAGAGATGCCTGGAAACCAAAGCAATGGATCTGATTAGTGCCTAGGGGCCTGTTCTTTCCTTTTTTACCTCTGGAGACATCTGTCTATGGGTCTGAGTGCAGGTAGGTGCTCAGTTGGGCTCAGATTGCCCCTGTTTTTCCTGGGAAGCCACCACTATTGAGATGGATCAGGGATTTTGGAGGTTTATCCTATTAGAAGGGTTGTGGCCATTGGAATGGGCACACACAATTCCCTTGGAGAGGGCAAGTACAGTCCTCAGGTTTGGCTCCAGGGGCCTGAGCCTGTAGGTTGTGTAGGCCAGGGCTGTTTGGACAGTTGTCTGAAAACACAAACTCGGCTTATGTTTCGGGTCATAGGTATGGCAGGACTGACCTACAGACCATGAGGAGAACTCTTCGGGATTTGAAAAAAGGGCGAGTGTGAGGCTCCTGCTCAAGTTTTTGTCTCTGGATATCGTGTCACTCATGGTCGTGGAATTTCTGGGTGACTTCATGGGAAATGGATGAGTCTTACTCTCTGGTGGTTTGGCCCCGTCAAAAGACTTGGGGTCAATCTGTGGGCTGGAAGAAGTCTGTTTTGTTGTTGTTGTTGTTGTTGTTGTTGTTGTTTTCTTTTTTAACCTCAGGTGTCCCACCAAATGAGGGATTACAGAGTAGAGCCCTGGGGAGGGGCGACTGTACAATCAGAAATCTGGTTAAAAATTGGGGCCTAGGGACATGTCAAGCCCATTATGACATCTATGGTCCAGCCTCTGAGAGGACTTACTAGAGGACAGGACTCATGCTGAGGGTCACAATGCGTATGTATGCCCTCGTCGCACGCAAGAATGGGCGGGGCCTCAGGGTGAATGCTGGTTTCTCCTACACTGAACGTTGGACAACGTGCCAACCACAAGGGTTCTTGCCATGGGTAAGAAGGAGTTCTGATTTCTGCATCACACTCACCCCTGGGCAGTGATTGGAGATAAGGTCTCGGTTCTGAAGCCTGAAAACGGAGGTAGGGAAGAGATGATGACCTAAGGCCATGGCGGGTTTTATGTGCTCAGTGTGCGGTCAGCTTTCTGGGTGTTGGTCAGGAGGTCCGGGCTCAGGTTGTGTTCGACAGTGCATTAGTGCCCAGGTTAGACTATATAATTTGGGTAACGTCGAGTGCTGTGTAGGTTTATCCTCATTTAAGATGCCTGGGCAGCTCATGAGGCAATATTTTTTTTCCTAGAGGGCAGGCAGAGTGCTGCATTGTGGGTCCGGAATTGCCAACCTTGAGGGCTTCGGGGCCAGGAGTGTGAGGACGGAAGTCTGAGAAGACAAGCTAGACTTGGGTTTCAGGGTGAGGGCACGGCAGGTACCTTCTGCAGATCTGAACCAATATCTCATGCATCTGAAGTCAGGGCGAGGATCAGACGTTGGCTCAGGCTGGAGTTTCTGTGCATGACGGCCGCTTCATGAAGGGAACAGAATCTCGGGGCCATTGAGGTTTTCCCACGTTGGGAGTTGTGGGATGCCCCCTTCAAGCATTCCTTCTGCGGGACAATTGAGACCTGTTGGAAAGCTCCAGGACATCCCATATGGAATGACTCCTGAGCACCGTTCGCGGATGGATGCCTGGGAAGCCCGCCTCGCATTCCAATTGTCTCCTACCAACAAGACAGTTTAGATCTGATGGCTCTGCCGGAGCAACCGGGTGGCTGAGTTGAAATGGACTTTCCTGAGGATGGGTCCTAATGTGTTTTTGTGTCCATGAGGGCCTTTGAATGGGGCAGTGGCACCGGGACCCTGAAGTACTCTCCTAAGCTTTGGACATGGCTCCCATGCACAGGTTTCCTTGTGGAGACGAGATGAGTTCTGATGGGTGCCTCAGGAAAACCCCTATGCTCGTATTGGAATCAGGCTTTTGAGGACACATGCCTGTAGCCCAAAGAAATGGATCCTATTATGGCCTAGGGTCCTGTCTGTTTCAATCTTCTTCTCTGGGGACATCCATCTATGGTATGAGTGGAGGTCGATTATCAGCTGGTGTCAGACAGCCCTTGTTTGTTCCGGGCGACCTACACTATTGGGATGGCCTCAGGGAATTTGGAGGTTTCTCCTAATTTGTACGATTTTGGACCATGGAATGGGCAGAATTCCCTTGGATTGGTAGGCACAATCCTAATGTGTGTCTCCAGGGGCCCAGCCTGGAGGGTGTGTGGCCCAAGACTTTGAAGACAGAAGTCTGAAAACACAAACTCAGCTTAGGTTTGGGGACGTAGGTATGGCAGGCCCGATCTACAAACCATGAGAAGAACTCTTCAGGATATGAAGAAAGTGCGAGTCTGAGGCGCTTGCTCAGGCTTTTGTCTCTGGATTTTGTATCAGCGAGGGCCGGGGAATGACGGGGAGGCCTCATGGGCCATGCACGAATACTCCTCTCTGAGGATTTTGGCCGATTCCCAATTGTTTTCATCAATCTGTGCGATGGGAGGACTCATTTCAGTTTTGTTACCTCAGGTGTCCCACCAAAAGAGGAATTCTAAAGCAAAGCCGTGGGGAAGACTGAAGGGACAACCCGAACTATGGTTAAAAATTGGGGCCTAGGGGCATGGCAAGCCCAATATGCTATCTCTTCATCCAGCCACTGAGTGGCCTTACTTGAGGACTGGGCTCAGCCTGAGGGTCACAATGTGCGTTTGTTACCAATGTGGCCGGCGAGCATGGGCGGGGCCTCATGGGCCACACTGGTTTCAACTACACTGAACGTTGGACAACATGCCAACCACAAGGTTTCTTGCCATGGGGAAGGAGTTCTGATTTCTGCATCACCTTCAACGCTGGGCAGTTTTTGGAGATAAGGTCTAGGTTCTGAAACCTGAAAACCGAGGTTGGGAAAAGATGACGACCTAAGGCCACGGTGGCTCGATGTGCTCAGTGTGCGGCCATCTGTCTGGGAGGGCCCAGGGGGTCCAGGCTCAGGCTGTGTCAGAAAGGGCATTAGTGCCCTGGTCAGCCTATGTATTTGGGGTACAGCCAAGGTCGGTGCAGGTTGATCCTCATTTGGGGTTACTGGGTAGCCCCAGAAGACAATGTTTTTCTTCTGGAGGGCGGGCAGGGTGCTGCATTGTAGTTCTGGATTGCCAAACTGGAGGGCTTGTGGGCCAGTAGTCTGACGACCAAAGTCTGAAAACACAAGCTAGGCTTAGGTTTAGGGGTGAGGCCATGGCAGGCACAATCTACAGACCTGAATCGAGATCTCGTGCATCTGAAGTCAGGGCGAGGATCAGACGATCGCTCAGGTTGGAGTTTCTGTCCCTGATGGCCCCTTCATGAATGGGGGGCATCACGAGGCCATGGGGGTTTTCCCACGATGGGAGTTGTGAGAAGCTCCAAACTGCAGAGAGTCTTCTGCAGGACAATTGAGACCTGTTGTTTGGCTCCAGGCCAATGATTCTGAGCAGGGTTCTAAGGATGGATGGCTGGGTAGCCCACCTCTCATTCCAATTGCCTCCTAGCAACAAGACAGGTTAGATCTCCTGGATCTGTGGGGAGCAACCGCGGACGCTGAGTTGAAATGGACACCCCTGGGGATGGGTCCTAATGTGCTTTTGTGTCTATGGAGACCTTGGAATGAAGCGGTGGCACTGGGGCCCTAAAGGGTTCTCCTATACAGAGGCTTTGACACAGCTCCAACCTGCAAGTTTCCTATGTGTAGATGAGATGTTTTCTGATGGGTGAGTCAAGAAACAGCTATATGCTGTTTTGATATCCAGGCCTCTGAGGAGAGATGCCTGGAAACCAAAGCAATGGATCTGATTAGTGCCTAGGGGCCTGTTCTTTCCTTTTTTACCTCTGGAGACATCTGTCTATGGGTCTGAGTGCAGGTAGGTGCTCAGTTGGGCTCAGATTGCCCCTGTTTTTCCTGGGAAGCCACCACTATTGAGATGGATCAGGGACTTTGGAGGTTATCCTATTAGTAGGGTCGTGGCCATTGGAATGGGCACATACAATTCCCTTGGAGAGGGCAAGTACAGTCCTCAGGTTTGGCTCCAGGGGCCTGAGCCTGTAGGTTGTGTAGGCCAAGCTGTTTGGACAGTTGTCTGAAAACACAAACTCGGCTTATGTTTCGCGTCATAGGTATGGCAGGACTGACCTACAGACCATGAGGAGAACTCTTCGGGATTTGAAAAAAGGGCAAGTGTGAGGCTCCTGCTCAAGTTTTTGTCTCTGGATATCGTGTCACTCATGGTCGTGGAATTTCTGGGTGACTTCATGGGAAATGGACGAGTCTTACTCTCTGGTGGTTTGGCCCCGTCCAAAGACTTGGGGTCAATCTGTGGGATGGAAGAAGTCTGTTTTGTTGTTGTTGTTGTTGTTGTTGTTGTTGTTGTTTTCTTTTTTAACCTCAGGTGTCCCACCAAATGAGGGATTCCAGAGTAGAGCCCTGGGGAGGGGCGAATGGACAATCAGAAATCTGGTTAAAAATTGGGGCCTAGGGACATGTCAAGCCCATTATGACATCTAATGGACAAGCCACTGAGAGGACTTACTAGAGGACTGGACTCAAGCTGAGGGTCACAATGCGTATGTATGCCCTCCTCACACGCAAGAATGGGCGGGGACTCAGGGTGAATGCTGGTTTCTCCTACACTGAACGTTGGACAACGTGCCAACCACAAGGGTTCTTGCCATGGGTAAGGAGGAGTTCTGATTTCTGCATCACACTCACCCCTGGGCAGTGATTGGAGATAAGGTCTCGGTTCTGAAGCCTGAAAACGGAGGTAGGGAAGAGATGATGACCTAAGGCCATGGCGGGTTTTATGTGCTCAGTGTGCGGTCAGCTTTCTGGGTGTTGGTCAGGAGGTCCGGGCTCAGGTTGTGTTCGACAGTGCATTAGTGCCCAGGTTAGACTATATAATTTGGGTAACGTCGAGTGCTGTGTAGGTTTATCCTCATTTAAGATGCCTGGGCAGCTCATGAGGCAATATTTTTTTTCCTAGAGGGCAGGCAGAGTGCTGCATTGTGGGTCCGGAATTGCCAACCTTGAGGGCTTCGGGGCCAGGAGTGTGAGGACGGAAGTCTGAGAAGACAAGCTAGACTTGGGTTTCAGGGTGAGGGCACGGCAGGTACCTTCTGCAGATCTGAACCAATATCTCATGCATCTGAAGTCAGGGCGAGGATCAGACGTTGGCTCAGGCTGGAGTTTCTGTGCATGACGGCCGCTTCATGAAGGGAACAGAATCTCGGGGCCATTGAGGTTTTCCCACGTTGGGAGTTGTGGGATGCCCCCTTCAAGCATTCCTTCTGCGGGACAATTGAGACCTGTTGGAAAGCTCCAGGACATCCCATATGGAATGACTCCTGAGCACCGTTCGCGGATGGATGCCTGGGAAGCCCGCCTCGCATTCCAATTGTCTCCTACCAACAAGACAGTTTAGATCTGATGGCTCTGCCGGAGCAACCGGGTGGCTGAGTTGAAATGGACTTTCCTGAGGATGGGTCCTAATGTGTTTTTGTGTCCATGAGGGCCTTTGAATGGGGCAGTGGCACCGGGACCCTGAAGTACTCTCCTAAGCTTTGGACATGGCTCCCATGCACAGGTTTCCTTGTGGAGACGAGATGAGTTCTGATGGGTGCCTCAGGAAAACCCCTATGCTCGTATTGGAATCAGGCTTTTGAGGACACATGCCTGTAGCCCAAAGAAATGGATCCTATTATGGCCTAGGGTCCTGTCTGTTTCAATCTTCTTCTCTGGGGACATCCATCTATGGTATGAGTGGAGGTCGATTATCAGCTGGTGTCAGACAGCCCTTGTTTGTTCCGGGCGACCTACACTATTGGGATGGCCTCAGGGAATTTGGAGGTTTCTCCTAATTTGTACGATTTTGGACCATGGAATGGGCAGAATTCCCTTGGATTGGTAGGCACAATCCTAATGTGTGTCTCCAGGGGCCCAGCCTGGAGGGTGTGTGGCCCAAGACTTTGAAGACAGAAGTCTGAAAACACAAACTCAGCTTAGGTTTGGGGACGTAGGTATGGCAGGCCCGATCTACAAACCATGAGAAGAACTCTTCAGGATATGAAGAAAGTGCGAGTCTGAGGCGCTTGCTCAGGCTTTTGTCTCTGGATTTTGTATCAGCGAGGGCCGGGGAATGACGGGGAGGCCTCATGGGCCATGCACGAATACTCCTCTCTGAGGATTTTGGCCGATTCCCAATTGTTTTCATCAATCTGTGCGATGGGAGGACTCATTTCAGTTTTGTTACCTCAGGTGTCCCACCAAAAGAGGAATTCTAAAGCAAAGCCGTGGGGAAGACTGAAGGGACAACCCGAACTATGGTTAAAAATTGGGGCCTAGGGGCATGGCAAGCCCAATATGCTATCTCTTCATCCAGCCACTGAGTGGCCTTACTTGAGGACTGGGCTCAGCCTGAGGGTCACAATGTGCGTTTGTTACCAATGTGGCCGGCGAGCATGGGCGGGGCCTCATGGGCCACACTGGTTTCAACTACACTGAACGTTGGACAACATGCCAACCACAAGGTTTCTTGCCATGGGGAAGGAGTTCTGATTTCTGCATCACCTTCAACGCTGGGCAGTTTTTGGAGATAAGGTCTAGGTTCTGAAACCTGAAAACCGAGGTTGGGAAAAGATGACGACCTAAGGCCACGGTGGCTCGATGTGCTCAGTGTGCGGCCATCTGTCTGGGAGGGCCCAGGGGGTCCAGGCTCAGGCTGTGTCAGAAAGGGCATTAGTGCCCTGGTCAGCCTATGTATTTGGGGTACAGCCAAGGTCGGTGCAGGTTGATCCTCATTTGGGGTTACTGGGTAGCCCCAGAAGACAATGTTTTTCTTCTGGAGGGCGGGCAGGGTGCTGCATTGTAGTTCTGGATTGCCAAACTGGAGGGCTTGTGGGCCAGTAGTCTGACGACCAAAGTCTGAAAACACAAGCTAGGCTTAGGTTTAGGGGTGAGGCCATGGCAGGCACAATCTACAGACCTGAATCGAGATCTCGTGCATCTGAAGTCAGGGCGAGGATCAGACGATCGCTCAGGTTGGAGTTTCTGTCCCTGATGGCCCCTTCATGAATGGGGGGCATCACGAGGCCATGGGGGTTTTCCCACGATGGGAGTTGTGAGAAGCTCCAAACTGCAGAGAGTCTTCTGCAGGACAATTGAGACCTGTTGTTTGGCTCCAGGCCAATGATTCTGAGCAGGGTTCTAAGGATGGATGGCTGGGTAGCCCACCTCTCATTCCAATTGCCTCCTAGCAACAAGACAGGTTAGATCTCCTGGATCTGTGGGGAGCAACCGCGGACGCTGAGTTGAAATGGACACCCCTGGGGATGGGTCCTAATGTGCTTTTGTGTCTATGGAGACCTTGGAATGAAGCGGTGGCACTGGGGCCCTAAAGGGTTCTCCTATACAGAGGCTTTGACACAGCTCCAACCTGCAAGTTTCCTATGTGTAGATGAGATGTTTTCTGATGGGTGAGTCAAGAAACAGCTATATGCTGTTTTGATATCCAGGCCTCTGAGGAGAGATGCCTGGAAACCAAAGCAATGGATCTGATTAGTGCCTAGGGGCCTGTTCTTTCCTTTTTTACCTCTGGAGACATCTGTCTATGGGTCTGAGTGCAGGTAGGTGCTCAGTTGGGCTCAGATTGCCCCTGTTTTTCCTGGGAAGCCACCACTATTGAGATGGATCAGGGACTTTGGAGGTTATCCTATTAGTAGGGTCGTGGCCATTGGAATGGGCACATACAATTCCCTTGGAGAGGGCAAGTACAGTCCTCAGGTTTGGCTCCAGGGGCCTGAGCCTGTAGGTTGTGTAGGCCAAGCTGTTTGGACAGTTGTCTGAAAACACAAACTCGGCTTATGTTTCGCGTCATAGGTATGGCAGGACTGACCTACAGACCATGAGGAGAACTCTTCGGGATTTGAAAAAAGGGCAAGTGTGAGGCTCCTGCTCAAGTTTTTGTCTCTGGATATCGTGTCACTCATGGTCGTGGAATTTCTGGGTGACTTCATGGGAAATGGACGAGTCTTACTCTCTGGTGGTTTGGCCCCGTCCAAAGACTTGGGGTCAATCTGTGGGCTGGAAGAAGTCTGTTTTGTTGTTGTTGTTGTTGTTGTTGTTGTTGTTGTTTTCTTTTTTAACCTCAGGTGTCCCACCAAATGAGGGATTCCAGAGTTGAGCCCTGGGGAGGGGCGAATGGACAATCAGAAATCTGGTTAAAAATTGGGGCCTAGGGACATGTCAAGCCCATTATGACATCTAATGGACAAGCCAGTGAGAGGAATTACTAGAGGACTGGACTCATGCTGAGGGTCACAATGCGTATGTATGCCCTCGTCGCACAAAAGAATGGGCGGGGCCTCAGGGTGAATGCTGGTTTCTCCTACACTGAACGTTGGACAACGTGCCAACCACAAGGGTTCTTGCCATGGGTAAGGAGGAGTTCTGATTTCTGCATCACACTCACCCCTGGGCAGTGATTGGAGATAAGGTCTCGGTTCTGAAGCCTGAAAACGGAGGTAGGGAAGAGATGATGACCTAAGGCCATGGCGGGTTTTATGTGCTCAGTGTGCGGTCAGATTTCTGGGTGTTGGTCAGGAGGTCCGGGCTCAGGATGTGTTCGACAGTGCATTAGTGCCCAGGTTAGACTATATAATTTGGGTAAAGTCGAGTGCTGTGTAGGTTTATCCTCATTTAAGGTGCCTGGGCAGCTCATGAGGCAATAATTTTTTTCCTAGAGGGCAGGCAGAGTGCTGCATTGTGGGTCCGAAATTGCCAACCTTGAGGGCTTCGGGGCCAGGAGTTTGAGGACGGAAGTCTGAGAAGACAAGCTAGACTTGGGTTTCAGGGTGAGGGCACGGCAGGTACCCCCTGCAGATCTGAACCAATATCTCATGCATCTGAAGTCAGGGCGAGGATCAGACGTTGGCTCTGGTTGGAGTTTCTGTGCATGACGGCCGCTTCATGAAGGGAGCGGAATCTCGGGGCTATTGAGGTTTTCCCACGTTGGGAGTTGTGGGATGCCCCCTTCAAGGATTCCTTCTGTGGGACAATTGAGACCTGTTGGACAGCTCCAGGACATCCCATATGGAATGACTCCAGAGCACCTTCGGGGATGGATGCCTGGGAAGCTCGCCTTGCATTCCAATTGTCTCTTAGCAACAAGACAGTTTAGATCTGATGGCTCTGCTGGAGCAACCGGGGTGGCTGAGTTGAAATGGACTTTCCTGTGGATGGGTCCTAATGTGTTTTTGTGTCCATGAGGGCCTTGGAATGGGGCAGTGGCACCGGGACCCTGAAGTACAATCGTAAGCTTTGGACATGGCTCCCATGCACAGGTTTCCTTGTGGAGACGAGATGAGTTCTGATGGGTGCCTCAGGAAAACCCCTATCCTCGTATTGGAATCAGGATTTTGAGGACACATGCCTGTAACCCAAAGCAATGGATCCTATTATGGCCTAGGGTCCTGTCTGGTTCAATCTTCTTCTCTGGGGACATCCATCTATGGTATGAGTGGAGGTCGATTATCAGCTGGTGTCAGACATCCCTTGTTTGTTCCGGGTGACCTACACTATTGGGATGGCCTCAGGGACTTTGGAGGTTTCTCCTAATTTGTACGATTTTGGACCATGGAATGGGCAGAATTCCCATGGATTGGTAGGCACAATCCTAATGTGTGTCTCCAGGGGCCCAGCCTGGAGGGTGTGTGGCCCAAGACTTTGAGGACAGAAGTCTGAAAACACAAACTCAGCTTAGGTTTGGGGACGTAGGTATGGCAGGCCCGATCTACAAACCATGAGAAGAACTCTTCAGGATATGAAGAAAGAGTGAGTCTGAGGCGCTTGCTCAGGCTTTGGTCTCTGGATTTTGTGTCAACGATGGCCGTGGAATGTGGGCAAGCCTCATGGGCCATGGACGAATCTTCCTCTCTTGGGATTTGGCCCGGTCCCAATTGTTTTTCGTCAATCTGTGGGATGGGAGGTCTCCTTTCAGGTGTGTTTACTCAGGTGTCCCAACCAAAGAGGAATTCCAAAGCAGAGCCCTGGGGAAGAGTGAAGAGACAACCCAAACTATGGTTAAAATTTGGGGCCCTGGGGCATGGCAGGCCCAATATGTTGTCTCTTCATCCAGCCACTGAGAGGCCTTGCTTGAGGACTGGGCTCATGCTGATGGTCACAATGTGTGTTTGTGACAATGTGGCTTGCGAGCATGGGCGGGGCCTCATGGGCCACACTGGTTTCATCTACACTGAACTTTGGACAACATGCCAATCACAAGGTCTCCTGCCATGGGGCAGGAGTTCTGATTTCTGCATCATTTTCAACCCTGGGCAGTGGTTGGAGATAAGGTCTAGGTTCGGAAGCCTGAAAACCGCAGTTTGGAAGAGATGATGACCTAAGGTCATGGTGGGTCTGATGTGCTCAGTGTGCGGTCAGCTGCCTGGTTGTTGGTCAGGAGGTTCGGGCTCAGGTTGTGTCAGACAGTGCATTAGTGCCCAGGTTATACTATATAATTTGGGTTCAGTCGAGTGCCGTGTATGTTAGTCCTCATTTGAGGTGCCTGGGCAGCTCATTAGGCAAGATATTTTTTCTAGAGGGCAGGCAGAGTGCTGCATTGTGGGTCCGGAATTGCCAAACTGGAGGGCTTCTGCGCCAGTAGTGTGAGGACAGAAGTCTGAGACCACAAGCTACACTTGGGCTTCAGGCCAAGGGCAAGGCAGGTACCCCCTGCACATCTGAAACAATATCTCATTCATCTGAAGTCACGGCGAGGATCAGACGTTGGCTCTGGTTGGAGTTTCTGTGCATGACTGCCCGTTCATGAACGGAGAGGAATCTCAAGGTCATGGAGGTTTTCCCACGTTGGGAGTTGTGGGATGCCCCCTTCAAGGATTCCGTATGTGGGACAATTGAGACCTGTTGGGCAGCTCCAAAACATCCCATATGGAATGACTCCACAACACCGTTCGAGGATGGATGCCAGGGAAGCATGCCTCGCATTCCTATTGTCTCCTAGCAACAAGACAGTTGAGAACGGATGGCTCTGCAGGAGCAACCGGGGTGGCTGAGTTGAAATGGAATTTCCTGAGCATGGGGCCTAATATGTGTGTGTCTATGAGAACCTTGGAATGGGGTGGTGGCACCGGGACTCTGAGGTATTCTCCTAATATTTTGACATAGGTCCCATGCACAAGTTTCCTCGTGGAGACGAGATTTTTTCTGATGGTGCCTCAGGAAACACCCTATGCTGGTATTGGAATCCAGGTTTTGAGGAGACATCCTGTAAACAAAAGCAATGGATCCTATTATGGCCTAGGGTCCTGTCTGGTTCCATCTCCATCTCTGGGTCATCCATCTATGGTAAGAGTGGAGGTAGATGCTCAGCTGGTGTCAGACTGCCTTTGTTTGTAAAAGAGACGTACATATTGGGTTGGCCTCGGGGACTATGGAGGTTTCTCCTAATTTGTACAATTTTGGACAATGGAATTGGCAGAATTCCCATGCATGGGGTAGGCACAGTCCTAATGTGTGGCTCCAGGGGCCCCAGCCTGGAGGGTGTGTGGCCCAGGACGTTGAGGACAGAAGTCTGAAAACACAAACTCAACTTAGGTTTGGGGACATAGGTATGGGAGGCCCAATCTACAACCATGAGAAGAACTCTTCAGGATATTTAGAAAGAGCGAGTCTGAGGCTCTTGCTCAGGCTTTGGTCTCTTGATTTTGTGTCTACGATGGCCGTGGAATGTGGGGAGGCCACATGGGCCATGGACGAATCTTCCTCTCTGTGGATTTGGCCCGGTCCCAATTGTTTTTCGTCAATCTGTGGGATGGGAGGTCTCCTTTCAGGTTTGTTACCTCAGGTGTCCCAACCAAAGAGGAATTCCAAAGCAGAGCCCTGGGGAAGAGTGAAGGGACAACACAAACTATGGTTAAAATTTGGGGCCTAGGGGCATGGCAGGCCCCATATGCTGTCTCTTCATCCAGCCACTGAGAGGCCTTACTTGAGGACTGGGCTTAGGCTGAGGGTCACAATGTGTGTTTGTGACCAATGTGGCTTGCGAGCATGGGCGGGGCCTCATGGGCCACACTGGTTTCAACTACACTGAACTTTGGACAACATGCCAATCAGAAGGTCTCTTGCCATGGGTAAGGATTTCTGATTTCTGCATCATTTTCAACCCTGGGCAGTGGTTGGAGATAAAGTCTAGTTTCAGAAGCCTGAAAACCGCAGTTGGGAAGAGATGATGACCTAAGGCCATGGTGGGTATGATGTGCTCAGTGTGCGGTCAGCTACCTGGTTGTTGGTCAGGAGGTTCGGGCTCAGGTTGTGTCAGACAGTGCATTTGTGCCAAGGTTAGACTATATAATTTGGGTACAGTCGAGTGCCGTGTAGTTTGATCCTCATTTGAGGTGCCTGGGCAGCTCATTAGGCAAGATATTTTTTCTAGAGGGCAGGCAGAGTGCTGCATTGTGGGTCCAGAATTGCCAAACTTGAGGGCTTCTGGGCCAGTAGTGTGAGGACAGAAGTCTGAGAACACAAGCTAGACTTGGGCTTCAGGTCGAGGGTAAGGCAGGTACCCCCTGCACATCTGAACCAATATCTCATGATCTGAGGTCATGGCAAGGATCAGACGTTGGCTCAGGTAGCAGTTTCTGTGCATGACTGTCCCTTCTTGAACGGAAAGGAATCTCAAGGCCATGGAGGTTTTCCCACGTTGGGAGTTGTGGGATGCCCCCTTCACGGATTCCTTCTGCGGGACAATTGAGACCTGTTGGGCAGCTCCAAAACATCCCATATGGAATGACTCCAGAGCACCGTTGGAGGATGGATGCCAGGGAAGCCCACCTCGCACTCCAATTGTCTCCTAGCAACAAGACAGTTGAGATCGGATGGGTCTGCGGGAGCAACTGGGGTGGCTGAGTTGAAATCAACTTTCCTGAGCATGGGGACTAATATGTGTTTGTGTCCAAGAGGACCTTGGGATGGGGCGGTGCCACCGGGACTCTGAAATATTCTCCTAATATTTTGACATAGGACCCATGCACAAGTTTCCTCGTGGAGATGAGATTTTTCTGATAAGTGCCTCAGGAAACCCCCTTTGCTGGTATTGGAATCCAGGATTTTGAGGAGACATGCCTGTAAACCAAAGCAATGGATCCGATTATGGCCTAGTGTCCTGTTGGTTCCATCTCCTTCTCTTGGGACATCCATCTATGGTATGAGTTCAGGTAGATGCTCAGCTGGTGTCAGACCGCAGTTGTTTGTCCACAGAGATCTACATATTGGGATGGCTTCGGGGACTTTGGAGGGTTCTCCTAATTTGTACAATTTTGGACAATGGAATGGGCAGAATTCCCATGCATGGGGTAGGCACAGTCCTAATGTGTGGCTCCAGTGGCCCTAGCTTAAAGGGTGTGTGGCCCAAGACTTTGAGGACAGAAGTCTGAAAACACCAACTCAGCTTAGGTTTGGGGACGCAGGAATGGCAGGCCCAATCTACAAACCACGAGAAGAACTCTTCAGAATATGAAGAAAGAGCGAGTCTGAGGCGCTTGCTCAACTTTGGTCTCTGGATTTTGTGTCAACGATGGTCGTGGAATGAGGGGAGGCCTAATGGGCCATGGACGAATCTTCATCTCTTGGGATTTGGCCTGGTCCCAGTTGTTTTTTGTCAATCTGTGGGATGGGAGGTCTCCTTTCAGGTTTGTAACCTCAGGTGTCCCAACCAAAGAGTAATTCCAAAGCAGAGCCCTGGGGAAGAGTGAAGGGTCAACCCAAACTATGGTTAAAATTTGGGGCCTAGGGACATGGCAGGCCCCATATGCTGTCTCTTCATCCAGCCACTGAGAGGCCTTACTTGAGGACTGGGTTCAGGCTGAGGGTCACAATGTGTGTTTGTGACCAATGTGGCTCGCGAGCATGGGCAGGGCATCATGGGCCACACTGGTTTCAACTACGCTGAACTTTGTTCAAAATGCCAATCACAAGGTCTCTTGCCATGGGGAAGGATTTCTGATTTCTGCATCATTTTCAACCCTGGGCAGTGGTTGGAGATAAGGTCTAGGTTCGGAAGCCTGAAACCGCAGTTGGGAAGAGATGATGACCTAAGGCCATGGTGGTTCTGATGTGCTCAGTGTGCGGTCAGCTGCCTGGATGTTGGTCAGGGGGTTCGGGCTCAGGTTGTGTCAGACAGTGCATTTGTGCCCAGGTTAAACTCTACAATTTGGGTACAGTCGAGTACCATGTAGTTTGATCCTCATTTGAGGTGCCTGGGCAGCTCATTAGGCACGATATTTTTTCTAGAGAGCAGGCAGAGTGCTGCATTGTGGGTCCGGAATTGCCAAACGTGAGGGCTTCTGGGCCAGTAGTGTGAGGACAGAAGTCTGAGAACACAAGCTAGACTTGGGCTTCAGGCCGAGGGCAAGGCAGGTACCCCCTGCACATCTGAACCAATATCTCATGCATCTGAAGTCACGGCGAATTCAGTCGTTGGCTCGGGTTGTAGTTTCTGTGCATGACTGCCCCTTCATGAACAGAGAGGTATCTCAAGGCCATGGAGGTTTTCCAACGTTGGGAGTTGTGGGATGCCCCCTTCAAGGATTCCTTCTGCGGGACAATTGAGACCTGTTGGGCAGCTCCAAAACATCCCATATGGAATGACTCCAGAGCACCGTTCGAGGATGGATGCCAGGAAAGTCCGCCTCGCATTCCAATTGTCTCCTAGCAACAAGACAGTTGAGATCGGATGGCTCTGCGGGAGCAACCGGGGTGGCTGAGTTGAAATGGACTTTCCTGAGCATGGGGCCTAATGTGTGTTTGTGTCCATGAGGACCTTGGAATGGGGCGGTGGCACCGGGACTCTGAAGTATTCTCCTAAATTTTTGACATAGGTCCCATGCACAAGTTTCCTCGTGGAGACGAGATTTTTTCTGATGGGTGCCTCAGGAAACCCCCTATGCTGGTATTGGAATCCAGGATTTTGAGGAGACATGCCTGTAAACCAAAGCAATGGATCCGATTATGGCCTAGGGTCCTTCCTGGTACCATATCCTTCACTGGGGACATCCATCTATAGTATGAGTCGAGGTAGATGCTAAGCTGGTGTCAGACCACCCTTGTTTGTCCAAAGAGACCTAGATATTGGGATGGCCTCGGGGATTTTGGAGGGTTCTCCTAATTTGTACAATTTTGGACAATGGAATGGGCAGAATTCCCATGCATGAGGTAGGCACAGTCCTAATGTGTGGCTCCAGGGGCCCCAGCTTGGAGGGTGTGTGGCCCAGGACTTTGAGGACAGAAGTCTGAAAACACAAACTCAGCTTAGGTTTGGGGACGTAGGTATGGCAGGCCCAATCTACAAACCATGAGAAGAACATTTCAGGATTTGAAGATAGAGCGAGTCTGAGGCGCTTGCTCAGGCTTTGGTATCTGGATTTTGTGTCAACGATGGCCGTGGAATGGGGGGAGGCCTCATGGGCAATGGACGAATCTTCCTCTCTGTGGATTTGGCCCAGTCCCAATTGTTTTTCGTCAATCTGTGGGATGGGAGGTCTCCTTTCAGGTTTGTTACCTCAGGTGTCCCAACCAAAGAGGAATTCCAAAGCAGAGCCCTTGGGAAGAGTGAAGGGACAACCCAAACTATGGTTAAAATTTGGGGCCTAGGGGCATGGCAGGCCCCATATGCCGTCTCTTCATCCAGCCACTGAGAGGCCTTACTTGAGGACTGGGTTCAGGCTGAGGGTCACAATGTATGTTTGTGACCAATGTGGCTCGGGAGCATGGGCGGTGCCTCATGGCCCACACTGGTTTCAACTACACTAAACTTTGGACAACATGCCAATCACAAGGTCTCTTGACATGGGGAAGGAGTTCTGATTTCTGCATCATTTTCAACCCTGGGCAGTGGTTGGAGATAAGGTCTAGGTTCGGAAGCCTGAAACCGCAGTTGGGAAGAGATGATGACCTAAGGCCATGGTGGTTCTGATGTGCTCAGTGTGGGGTCAGCTGCCTGGATGTTGGTCAGGAGGTTCGGGCTCAGGTTGTGTCAGACAGTGCATTTGTGCCGAGGTTAGACTCTACAATTTGGGTACAGTCGAGTGCCGTGTAGTTTGATCCTCATTTGAGGTGCCTGGGCAGCTCATTAGGCACGATATTTTTTCTAGAGAGCAGGCAGAGTGCTGCATTGTGGGTCCGGAATTGCCAAACGTGAGGGCTTCTGGGCCAGTAGTGTGAGGACAGAAGTCTGAGAACACAAGCTAGACTTGGGCTTCAGGCCGAGGGCAAGGCAGGTACCCCCTGCACATCTGAACCAATATCTCATGCATCTGAAGTCACGGCGAATTCAGTCGTTGGCTCGGGTTGTAGTTTCTGTGCATGACTGCCCCTTCATGAACGGAGAGGAATCTCAAGGCCATGGAGGTTTTCCCACGTTGGGAGTTGTGGAATGCCCCCTTCAAGGATTCCTTCTGCGGGACAATTGAGACCTGTTGGGCAGCTCCAAAACATCCCATATGGAATGACTCCAGAGCACCGTTCGAGGATGGATGCAAGGGAAGTCCACCTCGCATTCCAATTGTCTCCTAGCAACAAGACAGTTGAGATCCGATGGCTCTGCATGAGCAACCGGGATTGCTGAGTTGAAATGGACTTTCCTGAGCATGGGGCCTAATGTGTGTTTGTGTCCATGAGGACCTTGGAATGGGGCGGTGGCACCGGGACTCTGAAGTATTCTCCTAAATTTTTGACATAGGTCCCATGCACAAGTTTCCTCGTGGAGACGAGATTTTTTCTGATGGGTGCCTCAGGAAACCCCCTATGCTGGTATTGGAATCCAGGATTTTGAGGAGACATGCCTGTAAACCAAAGCAATGGAACCGATTATGGCCTAGGGTCCTTTCTGGTACCATATCCTTCACTGGGGACATCCATCTATGGTATGAGTGGAGGTAGATGCTCAGCTGGTGTCAGACCGCCCTTGTTTGTCCACTGAGACCTACTTATTGGGATCGCCTCGGTTACTTTGGAGGGTTCTCCTAATTTGTACAATTTTGGAAAATGGAATGGGCAGAATTACTATGAATGGGGTAGGTACAATCTTAATGTGTGGCTCCAGGGGCCCCAGTCTGGAGGGTGTGTGGCCCAGGACTTTGAGGACAGAAGTCTGAAAACACAAACTCACCTTAGGTTAGGGGACGTAGGTATGGCAGGCCCAATCTACAAACCATGAGAAGAACTCTTCATGATATGAAGAAAGAGCGAGTCTGAGGCGCTTGCTCAGGCTTTGGTCTCTGGATTTTGTGTCAACGATGGCCGTGGAATGTGGGGAGACCTCATGGGACATGGACGAATCTTCCTCTGTGGATTTGGACCGATCCCAATTGTTTTTCGTCAATCTGTGGGATGGGAGGTCTCCTTTCAGGTTTGTAACCTCAGGTGTCCCAACCAAAGAGGAATTCCAAAGCAGAGCCCTGGGGAAGAGTGAAGGGACAACCCAAACTATGGTTATAATTTGGGGCCTAGGGGCATGGCAGGCCCCATATGCTGTCTCTTCACCAACCACTGAGAGGCCTTACTTGAAGACTGGGCTCAGCTGAGGGTCACAATGTGTGTTTGTGACCAATGTGGCTCCCGAGCATGGGCGGAGCCTCATGGGCCACACTGGTTTCATCTACACTGAACTTTGGACAATATGCCAATCACAAGGTCTCTTGCCATGGTGAAGGAGTTCTGATTTCTGCATCATTTTCAACCCTGGGCAGTGGTTGGAGATAAGGTCTAGGTTCGGAAGCCTGAAAACCGTAGTTGGGAAGAGATGATGACTTAAGGCCATGGTGGGTCTGATGTGCTCAGTGTGCGGTCAGCTGCCTGGATGTTGGTCAGGGGGTTCGGGCTCAGGTTGTGTCAGACAGTGCATTTGTGCCCAGGTTAAACTCTACAATTTGGGTACAGTCGAGTACCATGTAGTTTGATCCTCATTTGAGGTGCCTGGGCAGCTCATTAGGCACGATATTTTTTCTAGAGAGCAGGCAGAGTGCTGCATTGTGGGTCCGGAATTGCCAAACGTGAGGGCTTCTGGGCCAGTAGTGTGAGGACAGAAGTCTGAGAACACAAGCTAGACTTGGGCTTCAGGCCGAGGGCAAGGCAGGTACCCCCTGCACATCTGAACCAATATCTCATGCATCTGAAGTCACGGCGAATTCAGTCGTTGGCTCGGGTTGTAGTTTCTGTGCATGACTGCCCCTTCATGAACAGAGAGGTATCTCAAGGCCATGGAGGTTTTCCAACGTTGGGAGTTGTGGGATGCCCCCTTCAAGGATTCCTTCTGCGGGACAATTGAGACCTGTTGGGCAGCTCCAAAACATCCCATATGGAATGACTCCAGAGCACCGTTCGAGGATGGATGCCAGGAAAGTCCGCCTCGCATTCCAATTGTCTCCTAGCAACAAGACAGTTGAGATCGGATGGCTCTGCGGGAGCAACCGGGGTGGCTGAGTTGAAATGGACTTTCCTGAGCATGGGGCCTAATGTGTGTTTGTGTCCATGAGGACCTTGGAATGGGGAGGTGGCACCGGGACTCTGAAGTATTCTCCTAAATTTTTGACATAGGTCCCATGCACAAGTTTCCTCGTGGAGACGAGATTTTTTCTGATGGGTGCCTCAGGAAACCCCCTATGCTGGTATTGGAATCCAGGATTTTGAGGAGACATGCCTGTAAACCAAAGCAATGGATCCGATTATGGCCTAGGGTCCTTCCTGGTACCATATCCTTCACTGGGGACATCCATCTATAGTATGAGTCGAGGTAGATGCTAAGCTGGTGTCAGACCACCCTTGTTTGTCCAAAGAGACCTAGATATTGGGATGGCCTCGGGGATTTTGGAGGGTTCTCCTAATTTGTACAATTTTGGACAATGGAATGGGCAGAATTCCCATGCATGAGGTAGGCACAGTCCTAATGTGTGGCTCCAGGGGCCCCAGCTTGGAGGGTGTGTGGCCCAGGACTTTGAGGACAGAAGTCTGAAAACACAAACTCAGCTTAGGTTTGGGGACGTAGGTATGGCAGGCCCAATCTACAAACCATGAGAAGAACATTTCAGGATTTGAAGATAGAGCGAGTCTGAGGCGCTTGCTCAGGCTTTGGTATCTGGATTTTGTGTCAACGATGGCCGTGGAATGGGGGGAGGCCTCATGGGCAATGGACGAATCTTCCTCTCTGTGGATTTGGCCCAGTCCCAATTGTTTTTCGTCAATCTGTGGGATGGGAGGTCTCCTTTCAGGTTTGTTACCTCAGGTGTCCCAACCAAAGAGGAATTCCAAAGCAGAGCCCTTGGGAAGAGTGAAGGGACAACCCAAACTATGGTTAAAATTTGGGGCCTAGGGGCATGGCAGGCCCCATATGCCGTCTCTTCATCCAGCCACTGAGAGGCCTTACTTGAGGACTGGGTTCAGGCTGAGGGTCACAATGTATGTTTGTGACCAATGTGGCTCGGGAGCATGGGCGGTGCCTCATGGCCCACACTGGTTTCAACTACACTAAACTTTGGACAACATGCCAATCACAAGGTCTCTTGACATGGGGAAGGAGTTCTGATTTCTGCATCATTTTCAACCCTGGGCAGTGGTTGGAGATAAGGTCTAGGTTCGGAAGCCTGAAACCGCAGTTGGGAAGAGATGATGACCTAAGGCCATGGTGGTTCTGATGTGCTCAGTGTGGGGTCAGCTGCCTGGATGTTGGTCAGGAGGTTCGGGCTCAGGTTGTGTCAGACAGTGCATTTGTGCCGAGGTTAGACTCTACAATTTGGGTACAGTCGAGTGCCGTGTAGTTTGATCCTCATTTGAGGTGCCTGGGCAGCTCATTAGGCACGATATTTTTTCTAGAGAGCAGGCAGAGTGCTGCATTGTGGGTCCGGAATTGCCAAACGTGAGGGCTTCTGGGCCAGTAGTGTGAGGACAGAAGTCTGAGAACACAAGCTAGACTTGGGCTTCAGGCCGAGGGCAAGGCAGGTACCCCCTGCACATCTGAACCAATATCTCATGCATCTGAAGTCACGGCGAATTCAGTCGTTGGCTCGGGTTGTAGTTTCTGTGCATGACTGCCCCTTCATGAACGGAGAGGAATCTCAAGGCCATGGAGGTTTTCCCACGTTGGGAGTTGTGGAATGCCCCCTTCAAGGATTCCTTCTGCGGGACAATTGAGACCTGTTGGGCAGCTCCAAAACATCCCATATGGAATGACTCCAGAGCACCGTTCGAGGATGGATGCAAGGGAAGTCCACCTCGCATTCCAATTGTCTCCTAGCAACAAGACAGTTGAGATCCGATGGCTCTGCATGAGCAACCGGGATTGCTGAGTTGAAATGGACTTTCCTGAGCATGGGGCCTAATGTGTGTTTGTGTCCATGAGGACCTTGGAATGGGGCGGTGGCACCGGGACTCTGAAGTATTCTCCTAAATTTTTGACATAGGTCCCATGCACAAGTTTCCTCGTGGAGACGAGATTTTTTCTGATGGGTGCCTCAGGAAACCCCCTATGCTGGTATTGGAATCCAGGATTTTGAGGAGACATGCCTGTAAACCAAAGCAATGGAACCGATTATGGCCTAGGGTCCTTTCTGGTACCATATCCTTCACTGGGGACATCCATCTATGGTATGAGTGGAGGTAGATGCTCAGCTGGTGTCAGACCGCCCTTGTTTGTCCACTGAGACCTACTTATTGGGATCGCCTCGGTTACTTTGGAGGGTTCTCCTAATTTGTACAATTTTGGAAAATGGAATGGGCAGAATTACTATGAATGGGGTAGGTACAATCTTAATGTGTGGCTCCAGGGGCCCCAGTCTGGAGGGTGTGTGGCCCAGGACTTTGAGGACAGAAGTCTGAAAACACAAACTCACCTTAGGTTAGGGGACGTAGGTATGGCAGGCCCAATCTACAAACCATGAGAAGAACTCTTCATGATATGAAGAAAGAGCGAGTCTGAGGCGCTTGCTCAGGCTTTGGTCTCTGGATTTTGTGTCAACGATGGCCGTGGAATGTGGGGAGACCTCATGGGACATGGACGAATCTTCCTCTGTGGATTTGGACCGATCCCAATTGTTTTTCGTCAATCTGTGGGATGGGAGGTCTCCTTTCAGGTTTGTAACCTCAGGTGTCCCAACCAAAGAGGAATTCCAAAGCAGAGCCCTGGGGAAGAGTGAAGGGACAACCCAAACTATGGTTATAATTTGGGGCCTAGGGGCATGGCAGGCCCCATATGCTGTCTCTTCACCAACCACTGAGAGGCCTTACTTGAAGACTGGGCTCAGCTGAGGGTCACAATGTGTGTTTGTGACCAATGTGGCTCCCGAGCATGGGCGGAGCCTCATGGGCCACACTGGTTTCATCTACACTGAACTTTGGACAATATGCCAATCACAAGGTCTCTTGCCATGGTGAAGGAGTTCTGATTTCTGCATCATTTTCAACCCTGGGCAGTGGTTGGAGATAAGGTCTAGGTTCGGAAGCCTGAAAACCGTAGTTGGGAAGAGATGATGACTTAAGGCCATGGTGGGTCTGATGTGCTCAGTGTGCGGTCAGCTGCCTGGTTGTTGGTCAGAAGGTTCGGCCTCAGGTTGTGTCAGACAGTGCATTATTGCCCAGGTTAGACTATGTAATTTGGGTACAGTCGAGTGCCGTGTATGATGATCCTCATTTGAGGTGCCTGGGCAGCTCATTAGGCACGATATTTTTTCTAGAGAGCAGGCAGAGTGCTGCATTGTGGGTCCGGAATTGCCAAACGTGAGGGCTTCTGGGCCAGTAGTGTGAGGACAGAAGTCTGAGAACACAAGCTAGACTTGGGCTACAGGCCGAGGGCAAAGCAGGTACCCCATGCACATCTGAGCCAATATTCATGCATCTGAAGTCACGGCGAGGCTCAGACGTTGGCTCAGGTGAAGTTTTGTGCATGACTGCCCCTTCATGAACGGAGAGGAATCTCAGGGCCATGGAGGTTTTCTCACGTTGGGAGTTGTGAGATTTCCCCTTCAAGGATTCCTTCTGCAAGACAATTGCGACCTGTTGGGCAGCTCCAGGACATCCCATATGGAATGACTCCAGAGCACCGTTCGAGGATGGATGCTAGGGAAGCCCGCCTCGCATTCAAATTGTCCCCTAGCAACAAGACAGTGGAGATCGGATGGCTCTGCGAGAGCAACCGGGGTGGCTGAGTTGAAATGGACTTTCCTGAGCATGGGGCCTAATGTGTGTTTGTGTCCATGAGGACCTAGGAATGGAGCGGTGGCACCGGGACTCTGAAGTATTCTCCTAAGATTTTGACATAGGTCCAATGCACAAGTTTCCTCGTGGAGACGAGATGTTTTCTGATGGGTGCCTCAGGAAACACCCTATGCTGGTATTGGAATCCAGGATTTTGAGGAGTCATGACTGTAAACCAAAGCAATGGATCCGATTATGACCTAGGGTCCTGTCTGGTACCATATCCTTCTCTGGGGACATCCATCTATGGTATGAGTGGACGTAGATACTCAGCTGGTGTCAGACCGCCCTTGTTTGTCCACTGAGACCTACATTTTGGGATGGCCTCGGGGACTTTGGAGGGTTCTCCTAATTGGTACAATTTTGGACAATGGAATGGGCAGAATTCCCATGCATGGGGTAGGCACAGTCCTAATGTGTGGCTCCAGTGGCCCCAGCCTGGAGGGTGTGTGGCCCAGGACTTTGAGGACAGAAGTCTGAAAACACAAACTCAGCTTAGGTTTGGGGACGTAGGTATGGCAGGTCCAATCTACAAACCATGAGAAGAAATCTTCAGAATACGAAGAAAGAGCGAGTCTGAGGCGATTGCTCAGGCTTTGGTCTCTGGATTTGTGTCAACGATGGCCGTGGAATGTGGGGAGGCCTCATGGGCCATGGACGAATCTTCCTCGCTGTGGATTTGGATCGGTCCCAATTGTTTTTTGTCAATCTGTGGGATTGGAGGTCTCCTTTCAGGTTTGTTACCTCAGGTGTCCCAACCAGGAGGAATTCCAAACCAGAGCCCTGGGGAAGAGTGAAGGGACAACCCAAACTATCGTTAAAATTTGGGGCCTAGGGGCATGGCAGGCCCCATATGCTGTCTCTTCACCAGCCACTGAGAGGCCTTACTTGAGGACTGGGCTCAGGCTGAGGGTCACAATGTGTGTTTGTGACCAATGTGGCTCGCGAGCATGGGCGGGGCCTCATGGGCCACACTGGTTTCATCTACACTGAACTTTGGACAACATGCCAATCACAAGGTCTCTTGCCATGGTGAAGGAGTTCTGATTTCTGCATCATTTTCAACCCTGGGCAGTCGTTGGAGATAAGGTCTAGGTTCGGAAGCCTGAAAACCGCAGTTGGGAAGAGATGATGACCTAAGGCCATGGTGGGTCTGATGTGCTCAGTGTGCGGTCAGCTGCCTGGTTGTTAGTCAGGAGTTTCGGGCTCAGGTTGTGTCAGACAGGGAATTAGTGCCTAGGTTAGACTATATAATTTGGATACAGTCGAATGCCGTGTAGGTTGATCTTTATTTGAGGTGCCCGGGCAGTTCCTTAGGCAAGATATTTTTTCTAGAGGTCAGGCAGAGTGCTGCATTGTGGGTCCAGAATTGCCAAACGTGAGGTCTTCTGGGCTAGGAGTGTGAGGACAGAAGTCTGAGACCACAAGCTAGACTTGGGCTTCAGGCCGAGGGCAAGGCAGGTACCCCCTGCACATCTGAACCAATATCTCATGCATCTGAAGGCACGGCGAGGATCAGACGTTGGCTCAGGTTGGAGTTTCTGTGCATGACTGCCCCTTCATGAACGAAGCGGAGTCTCAAGGCTCTTAACGTTTTCCCACGTTGGGAGTAGTGGGATGCCCCCTTCAAGGATTCCTTATTCGGGACATTTGAGACTTGTTGGGCAGCTCCAGGACATTTCCTATGGAATGACTCCAGAGCATTGTTCTAAGATGGATGCCAGGGAAGATCGCCTCGCATTCCAATTGTCTCCTAACAACAAGACAGTTGAGATCTGATGGCTCTGCGGGAGACACCGGGGAGGCTGAGTTGAAATGGACTTTCCCGAGGTAAGTTCCTAAAGTGTGTTTGTGCCCATGGGAACCTTGGAATGGGGCGGTGGCACCGGGACCCTGAAGTATTCTCCTAAACTTTTGACACATCTCCCATGCTCAAGTTTCCTTGTGCAGATGAGGTTTGTTCTGATGGGTGCCTCAGGAAACCCCCTATGCTTGTATTGGAATTCAGGCTTTTGAGGAGACATGCCTGTAAACCAAAGCTTGGATCCGATAATGGCCTAGGGTCATGTCTGGTTCCATCTTCTTCTCTAGGGACATCCATCTATGTCATGTGTGGAGATAGATTCTCAGCTGGTGTCAGACCGCCCTTGTTTGTCCCGGGAGACCTACACTCTTGGGATGGCCTCGGGGAATTTGCAGGGTTCTCCTAATATGTAGATATTGAACAATGAAAATGATGAAGTCCCAGAACCTAAGTCAGGTTCGGTGGGGTGAGGAGGTTCGGAGCCGACGACTAAAGAAAGAATTCTTAAGACGTCATTGGTGCAAAATGGTGGTTTATTAAAGCACGGGGACAGGGCCCGTGGGCAGGCAGAGGTGCAGCTGCCGCGCCGGGTTGTTAGGAGTGGTTGGTTATATACACAGGAGTTGGGTAGGTGAGGACAAAGGGGTGTTCAGAAGGGCTATTGAGGCAAAGAATACTATCAGGATATTGAAGGCTTAGTTGTTATCAAGTAAAGACAATTGGGAGTCTCCCGGTGGAATGTTACATTCCTGCTATCAAGCATCCTTGTTAATGAGATTTAGGTTTAGAAGAAATTTAACTTTATTTACTTTTCCTTCCACCTCCGCCTCCTTAGGTTTTATGGAGGGGAGGGTGACATTTGGCTTGAGAAACTGAGTTCTGTGTCCTTGGAAATTGGGCTATTGATAAGGTAACTTCTTTGTTGTAATCTCAAGGACATTTGCAAACCAAGGGAGACTCCTGCCTTGCAGGATTGTGGTCTCAGCAAGTTAACTATTTATCACTTTATGGCAGTCAGGGGTGCCTGAGGAATGCTACACCTATGGAGGGGAGCGGATGAAGGGGGGGGTGCAAGGCGCCAGCTCTTGCTTTGTCCTCAGCCAGCCACCTGCTCCCTCATCATTCCCCCCTGAACAATTTTGACCCTTAAATCTTTAAGGTGGTTGAAGGTGGAAGGTCTCATCTTCTGTAACTTCTTCATGCTGAATAGGGGCGTAGAGCTGTCCCTACCTGCTCGGGTCAATATTGATCAGGGTAGGAACGTATAAGGGAGTTACGAAAAGTGGAGGCAGCTGAATCCAGCGCTGACAGTGAAGAGGCGTCCTCGCGCGCGACAAGGATCGTCTGTCGTGGTGTAGTCATTGTAGCAATGGAGTCTCGGCACCAAGTAGAGAAACATGGAACAAAGCAACATATTAAGGTTAATAAGGCGATAAGAATGAGAAGCCCGAAAAGGAGATTTGGCCATAGCCCTCATTCAAACCAGGAACTTAACCATTCACTGAGAGAGAGAGAGGGATCTTGTAGGGCCTTAATCTGGGTGTTCGTATCCTTTATTATTCCTGTGACATTTTTGTGATAGTCTGGGATGTATAGGCAACATTCTGTCTTAATTGCACATGTGCCACCCTGGGCTGCTGTCAGGACATCCAAGGCCATCCTATTTTGTAGGACTGCTTTGCGTATTTGTGAGACTTTGGTATTAAGGAGGGAGATGCCATTTAGTGGATCATTGAGTGCCTTTGTAGTATATTTATTAAGGGCTTCTACATGCCACATGACATCTTCTAGTCCCGCAGATGGAACAAAGATGGATGCTAAGTGATCATACCATTTAAAAACAGATCATGTCCATCTTTGTTTCAAGTTGGGGAGATTAGCTGGAGTTGTAATGGCTTTAGTAATGCGCCCATGAATCCAGGCAAATCCTAAAGTACAGCGACCTATCCACCCTGGAGGAAGCCAGGGCCACAGGTTGGTTCCACATATCCAGTGGGTTCCATTTGGAGCTGGCCATCTGATGCCAGGTCGCCTTGCCCAATCAGTAGCAAATCAGTCAGTAGCCTGGAGTACTATAACTTGGGAACACACTTCTAGTGATAGCCATCCCAGATAACGTGTGTTATTTGCCCAAGTACCACTCGTATGATTTCTTTGTTCCCAGCATAAAACTGCCTTTTAACTGAGCTGTCCAATCGTGGGTGTGAACCACAGATATGTATCCCAGATTTGATATGCCATCCTTAGTATAGCGATAAGGGGGGTTTTGTAACTTAGGCCCATATTTGATTGGGGAGTTATGGCTTCCCCTTTCCTTCCAAATAGCTCCATGGGCATGTAGTACCAGGAAAGCATATTTGGAGTCAGTATAAATGTTAATTCTTAGGCTTTGGCAATTGCAAAGTGCTAGTGAGCACTATGGCACACCTAGCTTTTCTTATTCTTTCTATGAAAACTACTGTCATCAGAAAACCAACTGTCATTCGTATTTTTAACAGGGGCATCTTAAATCTGGACAAATAGAGTAAGCAAGATCAATAACCTTTTTTGCTCTATAGAGAAATAAGTACAATGGTCAGGTTCAGGCATACAGGTAACTAGGTTTAAAGTTTGACAAGTTTTAAGTATTATTTCTGGCATATCTGTTAGTGTAGCCCAGTATTTAATAAGTTGGCCTCTATCATTCATTGGTGGCCTTTGGCTTCTAAGACAAATCTGGACCTGATGTGACATCATTACAGTCAAGGACTGTCCCATAGTGAGCTTTGAGGCTCCTTTATAGGAGGGCTGTTCCATGCTTAGCTAAAGCATCTGTTTGCAATTGCACCTCAACAGAGGTGGCCTCTAGGATAAATATGACAAAGGGGTGAAACCAATGAGTGGTCCAGCCTTAACAATATCCTGATTACAGAGGATCATTGTCAAGTGGGAGAAAACTTGTCGAGAGATAAGGGGAGTCCCCCATGCATCATTCAATCCAATCATAAAGAAAGTGGGGTCATCCATTATCTCCACAAGTCCATAGTTAATCCTATGGAGTGCGGTATGCTGGCTTTTAGGCAATTTCATTATCCCAGCCATACACAAGGTGTTAGTCAAGTTATACAATTGTAGGGGAATCGATCCCATTTTTCCAGTTGTTTAATCATGTGCCGTGGGGTCTGCTAATATCCCCACAAAACAGTAAGATTGACTAAAAAAGCGATTGTACAACTTCTCTGAAGTTTATCTCAAATTGTTTAGCTTAGGTAAACATTTAAAGACAATCAAATCTAGAATTTAACATCCATAAAGGTGTGTTATTAAAACATAATTTTTCTCTCTAAAATAACCCTCATTTCCAGAGATAGCCAAATCAGGACTAATTCACTTGTGAAACAAGTCCAGTTTTAACAAACTTGGCCTAATTATTTACATAAGCTCAGTAAGAACAGTGACTGTGATCAATAGATCTTTTAGAATCTGCTTTGCTGGAACTTTGTATAAGGAATCTCTAGGTTGAACTTTTAGTAGCCTCTCCGGGCCAGAAGCCAAGCCCTGTACTTGCCATGAGGCATGCCTGCAATACCTTTGGGCGAATTCCTCTTCCCGAGACTGCACCTACCAAGTAGTGACATTCTTTACTCACCTGGTGGGGCTGCTGGGAACTCTGTAAGCAAGGTATCAGGCCAACAGTCCCAAGGGGCTTTATGGCTCCAGGTTTCATAAAGTCAACCTTAGTTCCTTAAAGCTGTCTGGTCATATCTGAGTCTTTTCAAATATGACATCCCAGTCAAAGCCTTGGTAAAATAACCCGTGTTTCCAATTCTTTCCTGTTACAAGGAGAACAGATTCTTATTGAACTTATGCAAATGACTGATTGCCACGGAAGAAAGAATACTTACTAAGACCTTTTGGTTTCAGAGGGTTCAGATAGAGAGAAAATTTGAATGCTTTGAGCACTTTTACAAATGAGCACTTTTACATCTCTATAAGTTACAGATAACTAGGAGGGAGTATCCCTAGTCTGGAAGAGCAAACATTAGAGAGAACCAGCAATGTTTAAAGTAAGACAAAACATTAAGAGACACAACACTATAATCTTTTAGTTCATTTAGTCCCATGTTACTAATTCTGGTGAATGCGCTTTAGTCAGTTCTGGAAATTCTTACCCGTTTCAGTTTTAGGATTTTCAAGCATATCAAATATCTGTATTTGTCCTGAAAGTCCTTTATAGGAATATCCTTGAAGATAAAACTCATTTTACCAGAGAATTAAAACAATTATAAATGACAAAAACTCAGAATGGATATGGTTAGAGCTAAAGAGACACGGGAGTTTACAATTTAGCTGCAAGGAAATCAGGTTATTTCTGTGATACATAACATTTCCATAATTACAGTATCAAGCGATGATCTCTCAAAACGTTAATAAAACTTTAGGAAGTGCGTAGAATCTCTAGAATAGTTATAGCATTTTCCCAAATGTAACCCAAGGTTTATCATTGGTTCAGTAGTACTTCATGAGCAACTTCACATACCAAGGAAAAGCCTGAGTTAAAGAGATTTACGATTTAAATCTTGTCAACATTTGCTAAAATCTTAGAAAGTTTTAAAGCACATGCCTAAATATAATTAGGGATGTTAAACACCTGATAAAACTGAACATAGAAACTCGTTTTTCTGGGCAGGCAAAGAGAAAACCATTTACATTTTTTTTAACAGCAGATCAATTGATCTAAGAAAACATCGTCCTTTTGAACAGAGACAATCTCAGTCTTGTACCAATGTACCTTTAAAACCCATTCATTTCAATCTTAATCCATTCTTGACCATAGCTAAAATTCCTTTTCTGAAGATTTCCCTTCACAAACCTTCCACAACTTTCCTTTGCATTCAGGTTTTGTCCCAAGCCATTTCCTTCCAAACAACCATCTCATTTAGGACAAAATTACCTTCCTTTACCTTCAACAAAATGTATTCCCATTCCTTAAATCTTTCTTACATATCTCCTACTTTCCTACATACAGTTTCCCTTTATTTCCATCAGTCTTAGTTACACTAAGCAGAACTTTGTATTCTTAGAAACACCTTTAGTTATTAACCAATTGTGAACTGTTACAACAGAATTCTTCAGGTGGCAATTTATGAATCAGTTAAGTGGCAAACAAGTTTACCAACAGATTTAAATACTCTTAGTTTCTTTGCAGTAAGAAGTCAAAAAGCACAAGCCTACATCCAGAAATTAACGACTTAGCATTTTATCCTATTTGGTTAAGACCTAGATGTCCACAATTCAATTCCATTTGTCATCCAAGCAAAACTTTAAAACTTTCAGGTTACCAAAGACTTTGAAAGCTACTTCAGCAATTACCCATTAGAACTTTGAGACAGACAATTAACCATCAGTTTAGTCATTTCTTTGCTAACAAATTTTAATAACACAAGCTTATTTAACCTTCAGTAAACTTCCAAGTTTCACATTACTGCTGATAACTTAAAAGACACGTCTTTCTTAATTAAACCAACAAACTTAACTTAGTTCCAATAGTGATTTACTTTCCACCTGGGCCCACTCCACTTTGAATGTTTACCTGAGACATGCGTGGGAAAATCTGGAGTGGGGGTGTTCTTCTTGCTCCTTGACAGTGAAGAGAGAAGGAGCCGTGGTGCATGATCTAGAAGCTAGTCATGCAGGCTGCACGCACCTTGGTGCAGAAACAGAAGGGGAAAACAGAGGAAACAAAGTGCTGCCAGGAGGCAGAGAAGGGATTCCCGGTTTCAGAGCTCATAAGCCCCAACAGAGGAGCAGACGCCATGCTTTCCCACCGGCAAGGGGGAAGGGGTTAGGCAGTCCAAGTCAGGCCAGAGAACACAGGGAAACTTCCCCGAAACAAAGAGAGTTTCGGCAGCTGCTTGGGAATATTCCTTATAGTCTCTGTCTCGAGTTAGACCAACCCCAGTTGGCTCCAGTTATAGCCATTAACACGGGAAGTGAGTGAGGGAGAAGTCCCCACATCTATTAGGAGAAACAGAGGAATAAAGCCAGAGTCCCCTTTGCTAGGGATGGCCCAGCAACCTGGGTTTACTAGAAGAAGGCTTATTTATGTAATTACCATCCAATATGTCAGGAGAAAGTTTACTAGATGACTCATTTGGGCAAACACATTCCGCAAAAGCCCCTTAGTCTGGGGTCCTGGTGCAGAGCAATAAAGGCCTAGGTATGAGCAGTGAAGGTGTCCTAGGTCCATTTGCCCTTTTTCCTGCAGAGATCTAACTGATAGATCCCACTGAGGCCATGCAGTGTTACAGGAGCTCAGTCCTTTCCTAAGTTTTGCAATCCAAATTATTTCCAGTGGGTTAAAAGGCACCCCAAGGTAGAGTCCTTGGGAACTGAAGAAGCCTACTGAGGCCATGCTTCCAGAAAAGTAATGAAGGTCCATTACCAAATCCCCCCTGACTCCTGGGTAGCGTCCCACGCAGGATATGTCAGAGGTTCCTGTGTATCAAAAGCGACCGGAGGCGTCCCTCAACAAAAATCGCTATTGATCACCGTTTTGCCTTCCCTGGGAAGGCATTCCTGCCGTTAAAGGCCCTGGAAGGGGTGCCGGCGTCCCTCCGCTTCCCCATCGCATCCTAGGCTGCCAATGGGTGCCTGGTGAATGGACTAGGAAACTGTGCCATGCCAAGCCACTGTCTATCCTGAAGACTGCATACTGTTTTGCCATATTAACCCACAAAAACGCTAGAGAAGTTTTGGCAAGGGAAATTACTCAATTTCATAGCTTTAGGCGGTTTGCAGAAGACACTGACGAGAAACAGTAAAGATTGAAATCCATCATGGTCTATGCGACATTCCAACACATGTGGTCCTTACAGCCAACTTCCCTAGGAAACGGTCCCCGGTTGCGTTTTAATTCAATCGGGTACTGGTTTCGGCCGGCTCCCAGTGGAGGTCTCGCGGCCAGAAGTGGCTAGACCGGGCATGTGGAAGGGATCACATTAGATCAATCAGGAGGAAACCTCACACGGGAGTCTTAAGATTGGCAGCCGTCCTGGTGACTTAGGTGGCTGTCCCGTGCCCAAGAGAGACAACTTTCTATAAGAACAGGAATAGAGTGAGGCCATCAAGTTTCTGGGTCTTATTGCCATTCCGGCCAGGGTACTAGCTTACAGCCAAAAGGCAGGCGCTCTCCTCCCCGTAGAGTAGCCACGGGCTAGAGGATTACAGCCTGAGCAATTGACATGCAAGTGTTCCAATAAGACCATACTCCTTGAAAAAGCCCTGGAATGAGAGTACAGGAAAAGGAGAGAAAGTACTCACCAATTTGCACCGAAGCTCAGAGTCCAAATGTAAAGACTCACAAATCTCCTGGCTGGCTCGCCAAAAATGATGAAGTCCCAGAACCTAAGTCAGGTTCGGTGGGGTGAGGAGGTTCGGAGCCGACGACTAAAGAAAGAATTCTTAAGACGTCATTGGTGCAAAATGGTGGTTTATTAAAGCACGGGGACAGGGCCCGTGGGCAGGCAGAGGTGCAGCTGCCGCGCCGGGTTGTTAGGAGTGGTTGGTTATATACACAGGAGTTGGGTAGGTGAGGACAAAGGGGTGTTCAGAAGGGCTATTGAGGCAAAGAATACTATCAGGATATTGAAGGCTTAGTTGTTATCAAGTAAAGACAATTGGGAGTCTCCCGGTGGAATGTTACATTCCTGCTATCAAGCATCCTTGTTAATGAGATTTAGGTTTAGAAGAAATTTAACTTTATTTACTTTTCCTTCCACCTCCGCCTCCTTAGGTTTTATGGAGGGGAGGGTGACATTTGGCTTGAGAAACTGAGTTCTGTGTCCTTGGAAATTGGGCTATTGATAAGGTAACTTCTTTGTTGTAATCTCAAGGACATTTGCAAACCAAGGGAGACTCCTGCCTTGCAGGATTGTGGTCTCAGCAAGTTAACTATTTATCACTTTATGGCAGTCAGGGGTGCCTGAGGAATGCTACACCTATGGAGGGGAGCGGATGAAGGGGGGGGTGCAAGGCGCCAGCTCTTGCTTTGTCCTCAGCCAGCCACCTGCTCCCTCATCAGAATGGGCAGAATTTCCATGCATGGGGTAAGCACAGTCCTAATGTGTGGCTCCAGGGGCCCCATCCTGGAGGGTGTGTGGCCCTGGAATTTGAGGACAGAAGTCTGAAAACACAAACTCAGCTTAGGTTTGGGGACGTAGGTATGGCAGGCCCAATCTACAAACCATGAGAATAAAACTTCAGGATATGAAGAAAGAGCGAGTCTGAGGCACTTGCTCAGGCTTTGTTCTCTGGATTTTGTATCAACGATGACCGTGGAATGTGGCGAGGCCTCATGGGTCATGGACGAATCTTCCTCTCTGTGGATATGGCCCGGTCCCAATGGTTTTTCGTCAATCTGTGGGATGGGAGGTCTCCTTTCAGGTTTGATACCTCAGGTGCCCCAAACAAAGAGGAATTCCAAAGCAGAGCCCTGGGGAAGAGTGAAGGGACTAGACAGTTGAGATCTGATGGCTCTGCGGGAGAAACCGGGGTGGCTGAGTTGAAATGGACTTTCTTGAGGATGGGGCCTAATGTGTGTTTGTGTCCATGAGGGCCTTGGAATGGAGGCTAGCCTGGAGGTTGTGTGGGTCCAGGCTGTGGGCACAGATGTCTGGAAACACAAACTCAGCTTATGAGTGGCGCCTAGTGTATGGCAGGCCGGATGTATAGCCCAAGAGGGAGCTCCTGGGCCTCTGAAACAAGGGCGAGTGGGAGGCGTTCCTTCAGGCTTTTGTCTCTGGATGTTGTGTCCGGGATAGCCGAGGATTGGACGGGTGGCCTCAGGGACTATGGACGAGTATCCCTATCTGGGGATTTGTCCCAGCTCCCAAGGGTTTGGGGTCATTTTGTGTGAAGGGTGGAGTCGTGTTGTCTGGCTCATGTGTCTCTCCAAGAAAGGGATTCGAGAGCAGATCCCGCGGTACGGGCGGGGTGACTGGAAAACTCAAACACTGGTGAGGATTGGGTGCATAGCGGCCTGGCAAGCCCCATATGTGGGCTCTTGGTCCAGGCCCTGACAGGCCTTTCTTTGACATGGGGCTCATGCTGAGGGTCACAGTGTGAATTTGTGCTGCTGCACCCACGGTTGGGCGTGGAATCATGGGACATGAAGGTTTCTCTCACCCTGAAGGTGTGATTCCATGCCAAGAGCAAGCTTTACAGCCATGGGGAAGGAGGAGTTCTCTTTTGTGCTTGCGATACCCAGCTGTGTGGAGAATTGATATAATGTCTAGGTTCAGATATCTGAAAACCAAGGTTAGGAAGAGGTGACAGCATAAGACCATGGCGTGACCGAAGTGCTGGGTGTGCGACCAGCTGTCTCCTTGTCTGTCTGGACGTGTGGCTTCAGGCTGTGTCAGATGGAACTTAAGTGCCCAGAGCAGCCTATCCAGTTCGGGGCACGTCAAGGCCCGAGCAGGTTGATCCTCATCTGGGTTTTCTGGGGAACCCCACAGGGAAACGTTGTTCTTCCGTTGGGCAGACACTGGCTGGGATGTGGTTCTGGAGTTCCTAGTCCGGAGGGCTTGTTTGCCAGGAGTGTGAGGAAGGAAGTCTGAAAACACAAGCTAGCCTGAGGTTTGGGACCGAGGGCAGAGCAGGCCCACTCTGCAGAGGCTGTATCGAGATCTCCTGCACTGAGGTCATGTCAACTATGAGACGTGCCTCAGGCTACAGTTTTTGTCCAGCATGGCCTCTTCCTTAAGGGTGTGGGGGCTCCATGACGCCAGGGAGGTTTGCCTACGATGGGATTTGTGAACTACTCCAAACCTCAAGGTTTCCTTCTGCACGAATGTCGAGTCCTATTGGATGGTTCCAGGAGGTCCCATATGGAAAGACTCGAGAGCAGGTGTCTAAGCATGGATGCCTGGGAATGCCACCTCATATTCCCACTCTTTAGTCAGGACAAGTCAGGCTCAATCTGCGGGCTCCTGGGTGAGCTACCCAGAGGGGAGAGTTGAAATGGACTCTCCTGAAGATGAGTCCTACTGTGGGTTGGTGGCCTGGGAGACCTTGGAATGTGGAGGTGGCTCAGGGACTCTGCAGGATTCTCCAACCTGAGGTGTTTGACACGGCTCCAACAAGGAAGCTTCCCATGTGGAGTCGAGAGGAGTTTTGTTCAGTGCCTCAGGAAAGCCCCATATACTGTTCTTCGAACCAAAGCCTCTGAGGAGTGACACCTGGACACCAAAGCAAGAGTTGAGATTAGGGCCTAAGGGCCTGGCCGGCTCAACCTTCTATCTCTGTTGACATCTGTGTGCATGCCTTGGTGGAGGTAGCTGCTCAATTGTCTCCGAATGCCCCTGTGTGTCCAGAGAGGCTCCCAGTAGTGGGATGTCCTCGGGGGCCTTGAGATTTCTCATATTCTGGAGGTGTGTGGCCAAAGGAATGGACACAGTTTCCCAGTAGAGAGCAGGCACGGTGCTGTGGTATGGATCCAGAGGACCCAGCCTAGTGGCTGTGTTTGCCCGGGCTGTGGGGACAGAAGTCTGAAAAAGCAAACTTGGCTCAGCTAGAGGCCAAGGTAATGGCAGGCCTGGTCTCCAGTCCGTGAGGGGAGATCCTCTGGGTATCAAAGGAGGGCAAGTGGGAGGCAGTCGCTCAGGCTTTTGTCTCTGGGTGCTGCGTTCACAGTGGCCGTTCAGGGTAGGGGTTGCTTCAGGGGCCGAGGAAGAGCCTTCCTCTCGGGGGATTGTCCAAGCTCCCAAGTGTTTTGGTTCATTCTGTGGGAAGGAAAGAGTACTGTATTCTGCCACAGGGGACCCCCCAGGAGAGGGACTCTAGAGCACAGCAGTGGCTTCCCTCAACTGGAATACACACCATCTATTTAGTCCTGGGTGCCTATGGGCATGGCAAGCCACATATGCGGGCTCTTGGTCCAGTCACTGAGAGGCGTTACTTGAATAAGGTACTCATGCTGAGGGTCACCATGTGTGTTTGTGCCCAAGGCGGCCCTCACGCATGGGCGTGGCCTCATGGGTCATGCCGTTTTCTCCTACACTGAATGTTTGACTCACTGCCAGCAGCAAGGTTTCTTGCCATGGGGAAGGAGGGGTTCTGACTTGTGCATCAGGTTCCCCCGTGTGCAGGAATTGGAGATAAGGTCCAGGTTCCGATGACTGAAAACCCAGGTTGGGAATGGATGGTGGCCTAAGGCAGTGGCTGGTCCAATGTGCTGGGTGTGCAGCCAGCTGTGGCGGTGTCTGTTGGAAGGTCTGGGCTCAGGCAATTTGTGACAGAGCATCAGTGTTTAAGGTAGCCTATGCAATTGAGGTGTTGCCGAGGGCCAAGCAGTTTGATCCTCATTTGGGATATCTGGGCAGCACCATAGACAATGTTTTTCTCCTGGGAGGCAGGCAGAGTGCTTCATTGTGGCCCCAGAATTCCCAGTAGGGAGGGTGTGTAAGCCAGGAGTGTGAGGACGGAAGTCTGAAAACACCAGCTAGTGTGAGGATTGGATCCAAGGGCAGAGCAGGCCCACTCTGCGGAGGCTGAATCGAAATCTCCTGCATCTGAAGTCAGGCTGAGGATCAGACGTTGGCTGAGGCTGGAGCATGTGTCCATGATGGCACCTTCATGAAGCGGGGGCCTCATGAGGCCAAGGAAGTTTTCCCACGCTGAGTTTGGAGGTTGCCCCAGACCACAAGGTTTCTTCTGCGGGATATTCGTGTCCTGTTGCATGGCTCCAGGACATACCCTACGGAAGGACTGTAGAGCAGGGTTCGAAGGATGGATCCCTGTACAGCATGCCTCGGTTTCCCATTGACCATGAGCGACAAGATATGTTTGATCTCCTGCCTCTGGGGCACGCTACCCAGTGGGCTGAGTTGAAATGGCCTCTCCCGAGGATGGGTCATAATGTGCGTTTGGGTCCATGAAGACCTTGTAATGTGCTGGTTGTTCAGTGGCCCTGCGGAACTCTCCTACCTGAAGTGTTTGATACATCCCCAGTAAGAAAGCTCCCCATGTGGAGACAAGAGAGGTTTTGTTTGGTGCCTCAGAAAAGCCCCTAGTGCTGGTCTACGAAAACAGTCCTCTGAGGACGGACACATGGAAACCAAAGCTAAGGTTCATATTAGGGCCTGGGGGCCTGTCCATTTCAAACTTCTGTCTCTGGGGACAATGTCTGAGAGTCTAAGTGGAGATAGTTGCACCGCTCGTGTCAGAGAGCCCCTCTTAGTCCAGGGTGGCCTACACTATAGATGGCCTCAGGGGCCTTGGGGCTTTTCCCTAACCTGTGGGGTTGTGGTCAATGGATTGGGTACACTTTCCTTGGAGAGGGCAGGCACAATCTTTCGCTGTGGCACCAGAAGTCCTAGCCTGTAGGTTGTGTGGGTCCAGGCTGTGGACACAGAAGTCTGAAAATACAAACTCAGCTCATGAGTGGCGCCTAGGGTATGGCAGGCCGGATGTACAGCCCGAGAGGGAGCTCCTGGGCCTCTGAAACAAGGGCGAGTGGGAGGCGTTCCTTCAGGCTTTTGTCTCTGGATGTTGTGTCCGGGATAGCCGTGGATAGGAGGGGTGGCCTCAGGGACTGTGGACGAGTATCTCTCTCTGGGGATTTGTCCCAGGTCCCAAGAGTTTGGGGTCATTTTGTTGAAATGGTGGAGTCGTGTTTTCTGGCTCATGTGTCTCTCCAAGAAAGGGATTCCAGACCAGAGACCCAGGTATGGGCTGGGCGACTGGTAAAATCAATCACTGGTGAGGATTGGGTGCATAGGTGCTTGGCAAGTCAATATGCGGGCTCTTGGTCCAGGCCCTGACAGGCCTTTCTTTGACATGGGGCTCATGCTGAGGGTCGCTGTTTGAATTTGTGCCCAAGCAGCACTCACGTTTGGGCGTGGCATCAGGGGCCATGAAGGTTTCTCCCACCCTGAAGGTGTGACTCCATGCCAAGAGCAAGCTTTATAGCCATGGGGAAGGAAGAGTTCTGTTTTTTGCATGCGATACCCAGCTGTATGGAGAATTGATATAATATCTAGGTTCAGATATCTGAAAACCAAGGTTAGGAAGAGTTGACGGCATATGACCATGGCGTGTCCGAGTTCGGGGTGTGCGGCCAGCTGTCTCCTTGTCTGTCTGGACGTCTGGCTTCAGGCTGTGTCAGACAGAGCATGAGTGCCCAGTGCAGCCTATCCAGTTCGGGTACCATTGAGGCCCGAGCAGGTTGATCCTCATCTGGGTTTTCTGGATAGCCCCACAAGGAAACGTTTTTCTTCCGTTGGGTAGACACTGGGCCTGGTTGTGGTTCTGGAGTTCCTAGTCCGGAGGGCTTGTTTGCCAGGAGTGTGAGGAAGGAAGTCTGAAAAAACAAGCTAGCGTGAGGTTTGGGATCGAAGGCATGGCAGGCCCACTCTGCAGAGGCTGAATCGAGATCTCCTGCTCTGAGGTCATGTCAACTATGAGACGAGCCTAAGGCTAGAGTTTTTGTCCAGCATGGCCTCTTCCTGAAGGGTGTGGGGGCGTCATGAGGCCAGGGAGGTTTGCCTACGATGAGATTTGTGAACTACTCCAAACCTCAAGGTTTCCTTCTGCACGAATGTCGAGTCCGATTGGATGGTTCCAGGAGGCCCCATATGGAAAGACTCGAGAGTAGGTGTCTAAGCATGGATGCCTGGGAACGCCACCTCATATTCCCACTCTTTAGTCAGGACAAGGCCGGCTCAATCTGTGGCCTCCTGGGTGAGCTACCCAGAGGGGAGAGTTGAAATGGACTCTCCTGAAGATGAGTCCTACTGTGGGTTGGTGGCCTGGGAGACCTTGGAATGTGGAGGTGGCTCAGGGACTCTGCAGGATTCTCCAACCTGAGGTGTTTGACACGGCTCCAACAAGGAAGCTTCCCATGTGGAGTCGAGAGGAGTTCTGTTCAGTGCCTCAGGAAAGCCCCATATCCTGTTCTTCGAACCAAAGCCTCTGAGGAGTGACACCTGGAAACCAAAGCAAGAGTTGAGATTAGGGCCTAAGGGCCTGGCCGGCTCAACCTTCTATCTCTGTTGACATCTGTGTGCATGCTTTCTTGGAGGTAGCTGCTCAGCTTGTGTCCGAATGCCCCTGTGTGTCCAGGGAGGCTCCCAGTAGTGGGATGTCCTTGAGGTTTCTCATATTCTGGAGTTGTGTGGCCAAAGGAATGGACAGAGTTTTCCAGGAGAGAGCAGGCACGGTCATATGGTATGGCTCCAGAGGACCCAGCCTAGAGGCTGTGTTTGCCAGGGCTGTGGGGACAGATGTCTGAAAAAGCAAACTTGGCTCGCTAGGGGCCAAGGTAATGGCAGGCCTGATCTCCAGTCCGTGAGGGGAGATCCTCTGGATATCAAAGGAGGGCAAGTGGGATGCATTCGCTCAGGATTTGTCTCTGGGTGTTCCGTTCACAATGGCCGTTCAGGGTAGGGGTTGCTTCAGGGGCCGAGGAAGAGCCTTCCTCTCGGGGGATTGTCCAAGCTCCCAAGTGTTTTGGTTCATTCTGTGGGAAGGAAAGAGTACTGTATTCTGCCACAGGGGACCCCCCAGGAGAGGGACTCTAGAGCACAGCAGTGGCTTCCCTCAACTGGAATACACACCATCTATTTAGTCCTGGGTGCCTATGGGCATGGCAAGCCACATATGCGGGCTCTTGGTCCAGTCACTGAGAGGCGTTACTTGAATAAGGTACTCATGCTGAGGGTCACCATGTGTGTTTGTGCCCAAGGCGGCCCTCACGCATGGGCGTGGCCTCATGGGTCATGCCGTTTTCTCCTACACTGAATGTTTGACTCACTGCCAGCAGCAAGGTTTCTTGCCATGGGGAAGGAGGGGTTCTGACTTGTGCATCAGGTTCCCCCGTGTGCAGGAATTGGAGATAAAGTCCAGGTTCCGATGACTGAAAACCCAGGTTGGGAATGGATGGTGGCCTAAGGCAGTGGCTGGTCCAATGTGCTGGGTGTGCAGCCAGCTGTGTCGGTGTCTGTTGGAAGGTCTGGGCTCAGGCAATTTGTGACAGAGCATCAGTGTTTAAGGTAGCCTATGCAATTGGGGTGTTGCCGATGGCCAAGCTGTTTGGTCCTCATTTGGGGTTCTGGGCAGCACCATAGACAATGTTTTTCTCCTGGAAGGCAGGCAGAGTGCTTCATTGTGGCCCCAGAATTTCCAGGAGGGTGGGTTTGTGGGCCCAGAATGTGAGGACAGAAGTCTGAAAACACCAGCTAGTGTGAGGATTGGATCCAAGGGCAGAGCAGGCCCACTCTGCAGAGGCTGAATCAAAATCTCCTGCATCTGAAGTCAGGCTGAGGATCAGACGTTGGCTGAGGCTGGAGTTTTTGGCCATGATGGCACCTTCATGAAGCTGGGGCCTCATGAGGCCAAGAAGTTTTCCCACGCTGAGTTTGGAGGTTACCCCAACCACAAGGTTTCCTTCTGCGGGACATTCGAGTCCTGTTGCATGGCTCCAGGACATAGGATACGGAAGGACTGTAGAGCAGGGTTCGAAGGATGGATCCCTGTACAGCATGCCTCGCATTCCCATTGGCCATTAGCCACAAGATATGTTTGATCTGCTGCCTCTGGGGCACGCTACCCAGGGGGCTGAGTTGAAATGGCCTCTCCTGAGGATGCGTCATAATGTGCGTTTGAGTCCATGGAGACCTTGGAATGTGCTGGTTGTTCTGTGGCCCTGCGGAACTCTCCTACCTGAAGGGTTTGATACATCCCCAGTAAGTAAGCTTCCCATGAGAAGACGAGAGAGGTTTGGTTTGGTGCCTCAGAAAAGCTCCGTGTGCTGGTCTACGAAAACAGTCCTCTGAGGACGGACACATGGAAACCAAAGCTAAAGTTCAGATTAGGGCCTGGGGGCCTGTCCATTTCAACCTTCTGTCTCTGAGGACACTGTCTGAGAGTCTAAGTGGAGATAGATGCTCCGCTGGTGTCAGGGAGCCCTTCTTAGTCCAGGGTGGCCTACACTATTGATGGCCTCAGGGGCCTTGGAGCTTTTCCCTAACCTGTAGGGTTGTGGTCAATGGATTGGGCACAATTTCCTTGGAGAGGGCAGGCACAATCTTTCGCTGTGTCTCCATAGGCCCTAGCCTGGAGGTTTTGTGGGTCCAGGCTGTGGGCACAAAAGTCTGAAAACACAAACTCAGCTCATGAGTGTCGCCTAGCGTATGGCAGGCCGGATGTACAGCCCGAGAGGGAGCTCCTGGGCCACTGAAACAAGGGCGAATGGGAGGCGTTCCTTCAGGCTTTTGTCTCTGGATGTTGTGTCCGGGATAGCCGTGGATTGGAAAGGTGGCCTCAGGGACTATGGACGACTATCCCTCTCTGGGGATTTGTCCCAGCTCCCAAGAGTTTGGGGACATTTTCTGGTAAGGGTGGAGTCGTGTTTTCTGACTCATGTGTCTCTCCAAGAAAGGGATTCCAGAGCAGAGCCCCAGGTACGGGCTGGGCGACTGGTAAACTCAAACACTGGTGAGGATTGTGTGTATGGGGGCTTGGAAAGCAAGCATGAGCGGGGCCTCATGGGCCACACTGGTTTCAACTACACTTAACATTGGACAACATGCCAACCACAAGGTTTCTTGCCCTGGGGAAGGAATTCTGATTTCTGCATTAGGTTCAGGCTGGGCAGTGAATAGAGATAAGGTCTAGGTTCTGAAGCCTGAAAACCGAGGTGGAAAGAGATGACGTCCTAAGGCCTTGGCGGCTCGATGTGCTCAGTGTGCGACCAGCTGTCTTGGTGCGGCCAGGAGGTCTAGGCTCAGGCAGTGTCAGAAAGGGCATTAGTGCCCTGGTCAGCCTATGTATTTGGGGTACAGCCAAGGTAGGCGCAGGCTGATCCTCACTTGGGGTTACTTGGTAGCCCCAGAGGGCAATGTTTTTCTTCTGGAGGGCAAGCAGAGTGCTGCTTTGTAGTTCTGGATTGCCAAAATGGAGGGCTTCTGGGTCAGTAGTCTGAGGACAGAAGTCTGAGAACACTAGCTAGGCTTCGGTTTCTGGGTGAGGACATGGCAGGCACAATCTACAGAACTGAATAGAGATCTCGTGCATCTGAAGTCAGGGCGAGGATCAGACGATCGCTCAGGTTGGAGTTTCTGACCCTGATAGCCCCTTCATAAAGGGGGGCATCACGAGGCCATGGCGGTTTTCCCACAATGGGAATTGTGAGAAGCTCCAAACTGCAAAGTGTCTTCTGCAGGACAATTGAGACCTGTTGTTGGCTCCAAGCCAATGATTCTGAGCAGGGTTCTAAGGATGGATGGCTGGGTAGCCCACCTCGCATTCCAATTGTCTCCTAGCATCAAGACAGGTTAGTTCTGCTGGATCTAGGGGAGAAACCGAGGAGGCTGAGTTGAAATGGACTCTCCTGTGGATGGGTCCTAATGTGCTTTTGTGTCTATGGAACCTTGGAAAGAGCAGTGGCACTGGGGCCCTGAAGGGTTCTCCTAAACAGAGCCTTTGAAAACAGCTCCAACGTGCAAGTTTCCCATGTGTAGATGAGATGTTTTCTGATGGGTGAGTCAAGAAACAGCCATTGCTGGTTTTGAAATCCAGGCCTCTGAGGAGAGATGCCTGGAAACCAAAGCAATGGATATGATTAGTGACTAGGGGTCTGTTCTTTGCTTTTTACCTCTGGGGACATCTGTCTATGGGTCTGAGTACAGGTAGGTGCTCAGATGGGCTCAGATTGCCCCTGTTTTACCTGGGAAGCCACCAATAATGAGATGGATCAGGGACTTTGGAGGTTTATCCTATTAGAAGGAATGTGGCCATTGGAATGGGCACACACAATTCCCTTGGAGAGGGCAAGTACAGTCCTCAGGTTTGACTCCAGGGGCCTAAGACTGTAGGTTGTGTAGGCCAGGACTGTTTGGACAGTTGTCTGAAAACACAAACTTGGCTTATGTTTCAGGTCATAGGTATGGCAGGACTTATATACAGACCATGAGGAGAACATTTCGGGATTTGAGAAAAGGGCGAGTGTGAGGCACTTGCTCAAGTTTTTGTCTCTGGATATCTTGTCACTCATGGTCGTGAAATTTTTGGGTGACTTCATGGGAAATGGACGAGTCTTACTCCCTGGTGGTTTGGCCCAGTCCAAAGCGTTTGGGGTCACTCTGTGGGATAGAAGAAGTCCGTTTATTTTTTTTTTTGATATTGTTTTCTTTTTAACCTCAGGTGTCCCACCAAATGAGGGATTCCAGAGTAGAGCCCTGGGGGGGGGGGTTGACTGGACAATCAGAAATCTGGTTAAAAATTGGGACCTAGGGACATATCAAGCCCATTATGACATCTAATGGTCCAGTCACTGAGAGGACTTACTAGAGGACAGGACTCATGCTGAGGGTCACAATGCGTGTTTATGCCCTTGTCGCACTCAAGAATGGGCGGGGCCTCAGGGTGAATGCTGGTTTCTTCTGCACTGAACGTTGGACGACGTGCCAAACACAAGGTTTCTTACCATGGGTAAGGATGTGTTCTGATTTCTGCATCACACTCACCCCTGGGCAGTGATTGGAGATAATATCTCGTTTCTGAGGCCTGAAAACTGAGGTAGGGAAGAGATGATGACCTACGGCCTTGGCGGCTCTTATGTGCTCAGTTTGCGGTCTGCTTTCTGGGAGTTGGTCGGGAAGTCTGGGCTCAGGTTGAGTCTGACAGTGCATTAGTTCCCAGGTTAGACTATATAATTTGGGTGAAGTCGAGTGCTGTGGAGGTTTATCCTCATTGAAGGTGCCTGGGCAGCTCATGAGGCAATAATTTTTTTCTAGAGGGCAGGCAGAGTGCTGCATTGTGGGTCCGGAATTGCCAAACTTGTGGGCTTCGGGGCCAGGAGTGTGAGGACGGCAGTCTGAGAAGACTAGCTAGACTTGGTTTCAGGGCTAGGGCACGGCAGGTACCCCCTGCAGATCTGAACCAATACTCATGCATCTGAAGTCAGGGCGAGGATCAGACGTTGGCTCAGGTTGGAGTTTCCGTGCATGAAGGCCGTTTCATGAAGGGAGCGGATCTCGAGGCCATTGAGTTTTTCCCACGTTGGGAGTTGTGGGATGCCCCCTTCAAGGATTCCTTCTGCGCGACAATTGAGACCTGTTGGACAGCTCCAGGACATCCCATATGGAATGACTCCAGAGCACAGTTCGAGGATGGATGCCTGGGAAGCCCGCCTCGCATTCCAATAGTCTCCTAGCAACAAGACAGTTTAGATCTGATCCCTCTGCGGGAGCAACCGGGGTGGCTGAGTTGATATGGACTTTCCTGATGATGGGTCCTAATGTGTTTTTGTGTCCATGAGGGCCTTGGAATGGGGCGGTGGCACTGGGACCCTGAACTACTCTCCTATGCTTTGGACATGGCTCCCATGCATAGGTTTCCTTGTGGAGACGAGATGAGTTCTGTTGGGTGCCTCAGCAAAACCCCTATGCTCGTATTGGAATCAGGCTTTTGAGGAGACATGCCTGTAAAACAAGGCAATGGATCCTATAATGGTCTAGGGTCCTGTCTGGTTCAATCTTCTCCTCTGGGGACATCCATTTATGGTATGAGTGGAGGTAGATTATCAGCTGGTGTCAGACAGCCCTTGTTAGTTCCGGGCGACCTACGCTATTGGGATGGCCTCAGGGTCTTTGGAGGTTTCTCCTAATTTGTTCGATTTTGGACAATGGAATGGGCAGAATTCCCATGGATTGGTAGGCACAGTCCTAATGTGTGGCTCCAGGGGCCCCAGACTAGAGGATGTGTGGCCCTGGACTTTGAGGACAGAAGTCTGAAAACACAAACTCATCCTAGTTTTGGGGACATAGGTATGGCAGGCCCGATCTACAAACCATGAGAAGAACTATTCATGATATGAAGAAAGTGCGAGTCTGAGGTATTTGCTCAGGTTTGTGTCTCTGGATTTTGTATCAGCGATGGCACAATCTACAGACCTGAATCGAGATCAGGTGCATCTGAAGTCAGGGGGAGGATCAGACAATCGCTCAAGTTGGTGTTTCTGTCCCTGATGGGCCCTTCACGAAGGGGCGGCATCACGAGGTCATGGGGATTTTCCCACGATGGGATTTGTGAGAAGCTCCAAACTGCAAAGTGTCTTCTGCAGGACAATTGAGACCTGTTGTTTGGCTCCAGGCCAATGATTCTGAGCAGGGTTCTAAGGATGAATGGCTGGGTAGCCCACCTTACATTCCAATTGTCTCCTAGAAACAAGATAGGTTAGATCTGCTGGATCTGGGGGAGCAACCGAGGAGGGTGAGTTGAAATGGACTCCCCTATGGATGGGTCCTAATGTGCTTTTGTTTCTATGGAGACCTTGGAATGAAGCCGTGGCTCTGGGGACCTGAAGGGTTCTCCTAAACAGAGGCTTTGACACAGCTCCAACGTGCAAGTTTCCCATGTTTAGATGAGATATTTTCTGATGGGTGAGTCAAGAAACAGCCATATGCTGGTTTTGAAATCCAGGCCTCTGAGGAGAGATGCCTGGAAACCAAAGCAATGGATATGATTAGTGCCTCGGGGCCTGTTCTTTCCTTTTTACCTCTGGGGACATCTGTCTATGGGTCTGAGTACAGGTAGGTGCTCAGAAGGGATCAGATTGCCCCTGCTTTACCTGGGAAGCCACCAATAATGAGATGGATCAGGGACTTTGGATGTTTATCCTATTAGAAGGGATGTGGCCATTGGAATGGGCACACACAATTCCCTTGGAGAGGGCAAGTACAGTCCTCAGGTTTGGCTCCAGGGGCCTGAGCCTGTAGGTTGAGTAGGCCAGGGCTGTTTGGACAGTTGTCTGAAAACACAAACTTGGCTTATGTTTCAGGTCATAGGTATGGCAGGACTTATCTACAGACCATGAGGAGAACTTTTTGGGATTTGATAAAAGGGCGAGTGTGAGGCTCTTGCTCAAGTTTTTGTCTCTGGATATCATGTCACTCATGGTCGTGAAATTTCTGGGTGACTTCATGGGAAATGGACGAGGCTTACTCCCTGGTGGTTTGGCCCAGTCCAAAGCGTTTGGGGTCACTCTGTGGAATGGAAGAAGTCCGTTTTGTTTTGTTTTTTTTTTTTTTTTGATGTTGTTTTGTTTTTAACCTCAGGTGTACCACCAAATGAGGGATTCCAGAGTAAAGCCCTAGGCGGGGGTGACTGGACAATCAGAAATCTGGTTAAAAATTGGGGCCTAGTGTCATACCAAACCCATTATGACAACTAATGGTCCAGTCACTGAGAGGACTTACTAGAAGAAAGGACCCATGCTGAGGGTCAAAATGAGTGTTTATACCCTTGTCACACTCAAGAATGGGCGGGGCCTCAGGGTGAATGCTGGTTTCTCCTACACTGAACGTTGCACGACGTGCCAACCACAAGGTTTCTTACCATGTGTAAGGAGGTGTTCTGATTTCTGCATCACACTCACCCTTGGGCAGTGATTGGAGATAATGTCTCGGTTCTGAGGCCTGAAAACTGAGATAGCGAAGAGATGATGACCTAAGGCCATGGTGGGTCTTATGTGCTCAGTGTGCGGTCAGCTTTCCGGGTGTTGATCAGGAGGTCCGGGCTCAGGTTTTGTCCGACAGTGCATTAGTGCTCAGGTTAGACTATATAATTTGGGTGAAGTAGAGTGCTGTGGAGGTTTATCCTCATTGAAGGTGCCTGGGCAGCTCATGAGGCAATAATTTTTTTCTAGAGGGCAGGCAGATTGCTGCATTGTGGGTCCGGAATTGCCAAACTTGAAGGCTTCAGGGCCAGGAATGTGAGGACCGAAGTCTGAGAAGACAAGCTAGACTTGGGTTTCAGGGCGAGGACACGGCAGGTACCCCCTGCAGATCTGAACCAATACTCATGCATCTGAATTCAGGGCGAGGATCAGACGTTGGCTCAGGTTGGAGTTTCCGTGCATGACGGCCGCTTCATGAAGGGAGCGGAATCTCGAGGCCATTGAGTTCTTCCCACGTTGGGAGTTGTGGGATGCCCCCTTCAAGGATTCCTTCTGCGCGACAATTGAGACGTGTTGGACAGCTCCAGGACATCCCATATGGAATGACTCCAGAGCACCGTTCGAGTTGGATGCCTGGGAAGCCCGCATCGCATTCCAATTGTCTCCTAGCAACAAGACAGTTTAGATCTGATGGCTCTTCGGGAGCAACCGGGGTGGCTGAGTTGAAATGGACTTTCCTGAGGATGGGTCCTAATGTGTTTTTGTGTCCATGAGGGCCTTGGAATGGGGCGGTGGTACCGGGACCCTGAAGTACTCTCCTATGCTTTGGACATGGCTCCCATGCACAGGTTTCCTTGAGGAGACGAGATGAGTTCTGCTGGGTGCCTCAGCAAAACCCCGATGCTCGTATTGGAATCAGGCTTTTGAGGAGACATGCCTGTAAACCAAGGCAATGGATCCTATTATGTTCTAGGGTCCTGTCTGGTTCAATCTTCTCCTTGGGGACATCCATTTATGATATGAGTGGAGGTAGATTATCAGTTGATGTCAGACAGCCCTTGTTTGTTCAAGGCGACCTACACTATTGGGATGGCCTCAGGGACTTTGGAGGTTTCTCCTATTTTGTACGATTTTGGACAATGGAATGGGCAGAATTCCCATGGATTGGTAGGCACAGTCCTAATGTGTGGCTCCAGGGGCCTCAGTCTGGAGGGTTTGTGGCCCTGGACTTTGAGGACAGAAGTCGGAAAACACAAACTCAGCTTAGGTATGGGGACGTAGGTATGGCAGGCTCGATCTACAAACCATGAGAGGAACTCTTCAGGATATGAAGAAAGTGCGAGTCTGAGGCACTTGCGCAGGTTTTGTCTCTGGATTTTGTATCAGCGATGGCACAATCTACAAAACTGAATCGAGATCTTGTGCATCTAAAGTCAGGGCGAGGATCAGACAACGCTCAAGTTGGTGTTTCTGTCCCTGATGGCCCCTTCACGAAGGGGCGGCATCACGAGGCCATGGGGGTTTTCCCATGATGAAATTTGTGAGAAACTCCAAACTGCAAAGTGTCTTCTGAAGGACAATTGAGACCTGTTGTTTGGCTCCAGGCCAATGATTTGAGCAGGGTTCTAAGGATGCATGGCTGGGTAGCCCACCTCGCATTCCAATTGTCTCCTAGAAACAAGACACATTAGATCTGCTGGATCTGGGGGAGCAACCGAGGAGGCTGAGTTGAAATGGACTCTCTTATGGATGGGTCCTAATGTTTTTTTGTGTCGATGGAGACCTTGGAATGAAGCGGTGGCACTGGGGCCCTGAAGGGTTCTCCTAAACAGAGGCTTTGACACAGCTCCAACGTGCAAGTTTCCCAATGTAGATGAGATGTTTTCTGATGGGTGAGTCAAGAAACAGCCATATGCTGGTTTTGAAATCCAGGCCTCTGATGAGAGATGCCTGGAAACCAAAGCAATGGATATGATTAGTGCCTAGGGGCCTGTTCTTTCCTTTTTACCTCTGGGGACATCTGTCTATGGGTCTGAGTGCAGGTAGGTACTCAGATGGGCTCAGATTGCCCCCTGTTTTACCTGGGAAGCCACCACTAAATAGATGGATCAGGGACTTTGGAGGTTTATCCTATTAGAAGGGATGTGGCCATTGGAATGGGCACACACAAATCCCTGGAGTGGGCAAGTACAGTCCTCAGGTTTGGCTCCAGGGGCCTGAGAGTGTAGGTTGTGTAGGCCAGGGCTGTTTGGACAGTTGTCTGAAAACACATACTTGGCTTATGTTTCAGGTCATAGGTATGGCAGGACTTATCTACAGACCATGAGGAGAACTTTTCGGGATTTGAGAGAATCGCGAATGTGAGGCTCTTGCTCAAGTTTTTGTCTCTGGATATCGTGTCACTCATGGTCGTGAAATTTCTGGGTGACTTCATGGCAAATGGACGAGTCTTACTCCCTGGTGGTTTGGCCCAGTCCAAAGCGTTTGGGGTCACTCTGTGGGATGGAATAAGTCCTTTTTTTTTTTTTTTTTGATGCTGTTTTCTCTTTAACCTCAGGTGTCTCACCAAATGAGGGATTCCAGAGTAGAGCCCTGGGGGGGGTGACTGGACAATCAGAAATCTGGTTAAAAATTGGGGCCTAGGGACATATCAAGCCCATTATGACTTCTAATGGTCCAGTCACTGAGAGGACTTACTAGAGGACAGGACTCATGCTGAGGGTCACAATGCGTGTTTATGCCCTAGTCGCACTCAAGAATGAGCGGGGCCTCAGGGTGAATGCTTGTCTCTCCTACACACTGAACGTTGGACGACGTGCCACAAGGTTTCCTACAATGGGTAAGGAGGTGTTCTGATTTCTGCATCACACTCACCCCTGGGCAGGCCTTGGTTCTGAGGCCTGAAAACTGAGGTAGGGAAGAGATGATGACCTAAGGCCATGGCGGGTCTTATGTGCTCAGTGTGCGGTCTGTTTTCCGGGTGTTGGTCAGGAGGTCCGGGTTCAGGTAGTGTCCGACAGTGCATTAGTGCCCAGGTTAGACTATATAATTTGGGTGAAGTCGAGTGCTGTGGAGGTTTATCCTCATTGAAGGTGCCTGGGCAGCTCATGAGGCAATAATTTTTTTCAAGAGGGCAGGCAGAGTGCTGCATTGTCGGTCCGGAATTGCCAAACTTGAGGGCTTCCGTGCCAGGAGTGTGAGGACGGAAGTCTGAGAAGACAAGCTAGACTTGGGTTTTAGGGCGAGGGCACGGCAGGTACCCCCTGCATATCTGAAACAATACGCATGCATCTGAAGTCAGGGCGAGGATCAGACGTTGGCTCAGGTTGGAGTTTCCGTGCATGAAGGCCGTTTCATGAAGGGAGCGGATCTCGAGGCCATTGAGTTTTTCCCACGTTGGGAGTTGTGGGATGCCCCCTTCAAGGATTCCTTCTGCGCGACAATTGAGACCTGTTGGACAGCTCCAGGACATCCCATATGAAATGACTCCAGAGCACAGTTCGAGGATGGATGCCTGGGAAGCCCGCCTCGCATTCCAATAGTCTCCTAGCAACAAGACAGTTTAGATCTGATCCCTCTGCGGGAGCAACCGGGGTGGCTGAGTTGATATGGACTTTCCTGATGATGGGTCCTAATGTGTTTTTGTGTCCATGAGGGCCTTGGAATGGGGCGGTGGCACTGGGACCCTGAACTACTCTCCTATGCTTTGGACATGGCTCCCATGCATAGGTTTCCTTGTGGAGACGAGATGAGTTCTGTTGGGTGCCTCAGCAAAACCCCTATGCTCGTATTGGAATCAGGCTTTTGAGGAGACATGCCTGTAAAACAAGGCAATGGATCCTATAATGGTCTAGGGTCCTGTCTGGTTCAATCTTCTCCTTGGGGACATCCATTTATGGTATGAGTGGAGGTCGATTATCAGCTGGTGTCAGACAGTCCTTGTTTGTTCCGGGCGACCTACACCATTGGGATGGCCTCAGGGACTTTGGAGGTTTCTCCTAATTGGTACGATATTGGACAATGGAATGGGCAGAATTCCCATGGATGGTAGGCACAGTCCTAATGTGTGGCTCCAGGGGCCGCAGCCTGGAGGGTGAGTGGCCCTGGACTTTGAGGACAGAAGTCTGAAAACACAAACTCAGCTTAGGTATGGGGACGTAGGTATGGCAGGCCCGATATACAAACCATGAGAAGAACTCTTCAGGATATGAAGAAAGTGCGAGTCTGAGGCGCTTGCTCAGGTTTTTGACTCTGGATTTTATATCAGCGATGGAACAATCTACAGACCTGAATCGAGATCTCGTGCATCTGAAATCAGGGTGAGGATCAGACGATCGCTCAAGTTGGTGTTTCTGTCCCTGATGGCCCCTTCACAAAGGGGCGGCATCACGAGGCCATGGGTGTTTTTCCACGAAGGGATTTGTGAGAAGCTCCAAACTGCAAAGTGTCTTCTGCAGGACAATTGAGACCTGTTGTTTGGCTCCAGGCCAATGATTCTGAGCAGGGTTCTAAGGATGCATTGCTGGGTAGCCCACCTCACATTCCAATTGTCTCCTAGAAACAAGACAGGTTAGATCTGCTGGATCTGGGGGAGCAACCGAGGAGTCTGAGTTGAAATGGACTCTCCTATGGATGGGTCCTAATGTGCTTTTGTGTCGATGGAGACCTTGGAATGAAGCGGTGGCACTGGGGCCCTGAAGGGTTCTCCTAAACAGAGGCTTTGACACAGCTTCAACGTACAAGTTTCCCATGTGTAGATGAGATGTTTTCTGATGGGTGAGTCAAGAAACAGCCATATGCTGGTTTTGAAATCCAGGCCTCTGAGGAGAGATGCCTGGAAACCAAAGCAATGGATATGATTAGTGCCTAGGTGCCTGTTCTTTCCTTTTTACCTCTGGGGACATCTGTCTATGGGTCTGAGTACAGGTAGGAGCTCAGATGGGCTCAGATTGCCCATGTTTTACCTGGGAAGCCACCACTAATGAGATGGATCAGGGACTTTGGAGGTTTATCCTATTAGAAGGGATGTGGCCATTGGAATGGGCACACACAATTCCCTTGGAGAGGGCAAGTATATTTTTCAGGTTTGGCTCCAAGGGCCTGAGCTGTAGGTTGTGAAGTCCAGGGCTGTTTGGACAGTTGTCTGAAAAAAAAACTTGGCTTATGTTTCAGGTCATAGGTATGGCAGGACTTATCTACAGACCATGAGGAGAACTTTTCGGGATTTGAGAAAAGGGCGAGTGTGAGGCTCTTGCTCAAGTTTTTGTCTCTGGATATCGTGTCACTCATGGTTGTGAAATTTCTGGGTGACTTCATGGGAAATGGACGAGTCTTACTCCCTGGTGGTTTGGACCAGTCCAAAGCGTTTGGGGTCACTCTGTGGGATGGAAGAAATCCGTTGTTTTTTTTTTTTTGATGTTGTTTTCTTTTTAACCTCAGGTGTCCCCCCAAATGAGGGATTCCAGAGTAGAGCCCTGGGGGTGGTGGGTGACTGGACAATCAGAAATCTGGTTAAAAATTGTGGCCTAGGGACATATCAAGCCCATTATGACATCTAATGGTCCAGTCACTGAGAGGACTTACTAGAGGACAGGACTCATGCTGAGGGTCACAATGCGTGTTTATGCCCTTGTTGCACTCAAGAATGGGCGGGGCCTCAGGGTGAATGCTGGTTTCTCCTACACTGAACGTTGGACGACGTGCCAACCACAAGGTTTCTTACCATGGGTAAGGAGGTGTTCTGATTTCTGCATCACACTCACCCCTGGGCAGTGATTGGAGATAATGTCTCGGTTCTGAGGCCTGAAAACTGAGGTAGGGAAGAGAGGATGACCTAAGGCCATGGCGGTCTTATGTGCTCAGTGTGCGGTCTGCTTTCCTGGTGTTGGTCAGGAGGTCCGGGCTCAGGTTGTGTCCGACAGTGCATTAGTTCCCAGTTTAGACTATTAATTTGGGTGAAGTCGAGTGCTGTGGAGGTTTATCCTCATTGAAGGTGCCTGGGCAGCTCATGAGGCAATAATTTTTTTTCAGAGGGCAGGCAGATTGCTGCATTGTGGGTCCAGAATTGCCAAACATGAGGGCTTCGGGGCCAGGAGTGTGAGGACGGAAGTCTGAGAAGACAAGCTAGACTTGGGTTTCAGGGCGAGGGCACGGCAGGTACCCCCTGCAGAACTGAACCAATACACATGCGTCTGAAGTCAGGGCGAGGATCAGACGTTGGCTCAGGTTGGAGTTTCCGTGCATGACGGCCGCTTCATGAAGGGAGCGGAATCTCGAGGCCACTGGAGTTTTCCCACGTTGGGAGTTGTGGGATGCCTCCTTCAAGGATTCCTTCTGCGGGACAATTGATACCTTTTGGACAGCTCCAGGACATCCCATATGGAATGACTCCAGAGCACCGTTCGAGTTGGATGCCTGGGAAGCCCACCTCGCATTCCAATTGTCTCCTAGTAACAAGACAGTTTAGATCTGACGGCTCTGCGGGAGCATCGGGGGTGGCTGAGTTGAAATGGACTTTCCTGAGGATCGGTCGTAATGTGTTTTTGTGTCCATGAGGGCCTTGGAATGGGCGGTGGCACCGGGACCATGAAGTACTCTCCTATGCTTTGGACATGGCTCCCATGCATAGGTTTCCTTGTGGAGACGAGATGAGTTCTGCTGGGTGCCTCAGCAAAACCCCTATGCTCGTATTGGAATCAGGCTTTTGAGGAGACATGTCTGTAAAACAAGGCAATGGATCCTATTATGGCCTACGGTCCTGTCTGGTTCAATCATTTCCTTGGGGACATCCATTTATGGTATGAGTGGAGGTCGATTATCAGCTGGTGTCAGACAGCCCTTGTTTGTTCCGGGCGACCTACACTATTGGGATGGCCTCAGGGACTTTGGAGGTTTCTCCTAATTTGTACGATTTTGGACAATGGAATGGGCAGAATTCCCATGGATTGTTAGGCACAGTCCTAATGTGTGGCTCCAGGGGCCCCAGCCTGGAGGGTGTGTGGCCCAGGACTTTGAGGACAGAAGTCTGAAAACACAAACTCAGCTTAGGTTTGGGGACGTAGGTATGGCAGGCCTGAGCTACAAACCTTGAGAAGAACTCTTCAGGATATGAAGAAAGTGCGAGTCTGAGGCGCTTGCTCAGGTTTTTGTCTCTGGATTTTGTATCAGCGACGGCACAATCTACAGACGTGAATCGAGATCTCGTGCATCTGAAGTCAGGGCGAGGATCAGACGATCGCTGAAGTTTGTGTTTCTGTCCCTGATGGCCCCTTCACGAAGGGGCGGCATCACGAGGCCATGGGGGTTTTCCCACGATGGGAGTTGTGAGAAGCTCCAAACTGCAAAGTGTCTTCTGAGGACATTTGAGTCCTTTTTTTTCCCTCCAGGCCAATGATTCTGAGCAGGGTTCTAAGGATGCATGGCTGGGTAGCCCACCTCGCATTGCTATTATCTCCTAGAAACAAGACAGGTTATCTGCTGGATCGGGGGAGCAACCGAGGAGGCTGAGTTGAAATGGACTCTCCTTTGGATGGGTCCTAATGTGCTTTTGTGTCTATGGAGACCTTGGAATGAAGCGGGGGCACTGGGGCCCTGAAGAGTTCTTCTAAACAGAGGCTTTGACACAGCTCCAACGTGCAAGTTTCCCAAGGGTAGATGAGATGTTTTCTGATGGGTAACTCAAGAAAGAGCTATATGCTGGTTTTGAAATCCAGGCCTCTGAGGAGAGATGCCTGGAAACCAAAGCAATGGATATGATTAGTGCCTAGGGGCCTGTTCTTTCCTTTTTACCTCTGGGGACATCTGTCTATTGGTCTGAGTACAGGTAGGTGCTCAGATGGGCTCAGATTGCCCCTGTTTTACCTGGGAAGCCACCACTATTGAGATGGATCAGGGACTTTGGAGATTTATCCTATTAGAAGGGATGTGGCCATTGGAATGGGCACACACAATTCCCTTGGAGAGGGCAAGTACAGTCCTCAGGTTTGGCTCCAGTGGCCTGAGCCTGTAGGTTGTGTAGGCCAGGGCTGTTTGGAGAGTTGTCTGAAACAACAAACTTGGCTTATGTTTCAGGTCATAGGTATGGCAGGACTTAAACTACAGACCATGAGGAGAACTTTTCGGGATTTGAGAAAAGGGCGAGTGTGAGGCTCTTGCTCAAGTTTTTTTCTCTGGATATCGTGTCACTCATGGTCGTGAAATTTCTGGGTGACTTCATGGGAAATGGACGAGTCTTACTCCCTGGTGGTTTGGACCAGTCCAAAGCGTTAGGGGTCACTCTGTGGGATGGAAAAGTCCGTTTTTTTTTTTTTTTTGATGTTGTTTTCTTTTTAACCTCAGGTGTCTCACCTAATGAGGGATTCCTGAGTAGAGCCCTGGGGGGGGGTGACTGGACATTCAGAAATCTGGTTAAAAATTGGGGCCTAGGGACATATCAAGCCCATTATGACATCTAATGGTCCAGTCACTGAGAGGACTTACTAGAGGACAGGACTCATGCTGAGGGTTACAATGCGTGTTTAAGCCCTTGTCCCACTCAAGAATGGGCGGGGCCTCAGGGTGAATGCTGGTTTCTCTTACACTGAACGTTGGACGATGTGCCAACCACAAGGTTTCTTAAAGTGTGTATGGAGGTGTTCTGATTTCTGCATCACACTCACCCCTGGACAGTTATTGGAGATAATGTCTCGGTTCTGAGGCCTGAAAACTGAGGTAGGGAAGAGATGATGACCTAAGGCCATGGCGGGTCTTATGTGCTCAGTGTGCGGTCTGCTTTCCGGGTGTTGGTCGGGAGGTCCGGGCTTAGGTTGTGTCCGACAGTGCATTAAGGCCCAGGTTAGAATATATACTTAGGGTAAAGTCCAGTGCTGTGGAGGTTTATCCTCATTGAAGGTGCCTGGGCAGCTCATGAGGCAATAATTTTTTTCTAGAGGGCAGGCAGAGTGCTGCATTGTGGGTCCGGAATTGCCAAACATGAGGGCTTCGGGGCCAGGAGTTTGAGGACGGAAGTTTGAAAAGACAAGCTAGACTTGGGATTCAGGGCGAGGGCACGGCAGGTACCCCTGCAGATCTGAACCAATACTCATGCATCTGAATCAGGGGGAGGATCAGACGTTGGCTCAGGTTGGAGTTTCTGTGCATGATGGCCGTTTCATGAAAGGAGTGGAATCTCGAGGCCATTGAGGTTTTCCCACGTTGGGAGTTGTGGGATGCCCCCTTCAAGGATTCCTTCTGCGAGACAATTGAGACCTGTTGGACAGCTCCAGGACATCCCATATGGAATGACTCCAGAGCACCGTTCAAGGATGGATGCATGGGAAGCCCGCCTCACATTCCAATTGTCTCCTAGCAACAAGACAGTTTAGATCTGATGGCTCTGCGGGAGCAACCGGGGTGGCTGAGATGAAATGGACTTTCCTGAGGATTGGTCCTAATGTTTTTTTGTGTCCATGAGGGCCTTGGAATGGGGCGGTGGCACCGGGACTCTGAAGTACTCTCCTATGCTTTGGACATGGCTCCCATGCACAGGTTTCCTTGTGGAGACGAGATGAGTTCTGATGGGTGCCTCAGCAAAACCCCTATGCTCGTATTGGAATCAGGCTTTTGAGGATACATGCCTGTAAACCAAGGCAATGGATCCTATTATGGCCTAGGGTCCTGTCTGGTTCAATCTTCTCCTCTGGGGACATCCATGTATGGTATGAGTGGAGGTAGATTATCAGCTGGTGTCAGACAGCCCTTGTTTGTTCCGAGCGACCTACACTATTTGGATGGTCTCAGGGACTTTGGAGTTTTCTCCTAATTTGTACGATTTTGGACAATGGAATGGGCAGATTCCCATGGATTGGTAGGCACAGTCCTAATGTGTGGCTCCAGGGGCCCCAGCCTGGAGGGTGTGTGGCCCAGGACTTTGACACAGAAGTCTGAAAACACAAACTCAGCTTAGGTTTGGGGACGTAGGTATGACAGGCCCGATCTACAAACCATGAGAAGAACTCTTCAGGATATGAAGAAAGTGCGTGTCTGAGGCGCTTGCTCAGGTTTTTGTCTCTGGATTTTGTATCAGCGATGGCACAATCTACAGTCCTGAATCGAGATCTCGTGCATCTGATCAGGGCGAGGATCAGTCGATCGCTCAAGTTGGTGTTTCTGTCCCTGATGGCCACTTCACGAAGGGGGGGGCATCACGAGGCCATTGGGGTTTTCCCACGATGGGATTTGTGAGAAGCTCCAAACTGCAAAGTGTCTTCTGCAGGACAATTGAGACCTGTTGTTTGGCTCCAGGCCAATGATTCTGAGCGGGGTTTTAAGGATGCATGGCTGGGTAGCCCACCTCGCATTCCAATTGTCTCCTAGACACAAACAGGTTAGATCTGCTGGGTCTGGGGGAGCAACCGAGGAGGCTGAGTTGAAATAGACTCTCCTATGGATGTGTTCTAATGTGCTTTTGTGTCTATGGAGACCTTGGAATGAACTGGTGGCACTGGGGCCCTGAAGGGTTCTCCTAAACAGATGCTTTGACACAGCTCCAACGTGCAAGTTTCCCATGTGTAAATGAGATGTTTTCTGAGGGGTTAGTCAAGAAACAGCCATATGCTGGTATTGAAATCCAGGCCTCTGAGGAGAGATGCCTGGAAACCAAAGCAATGGATATGATTAGTGCCTAGTGGCCTGTTCTTTCCTTTTTACCTCTGGGGACATCTTTCTATGGGTCTGAGTACAGGTAGGTGCTCAGATGGGCTCACATTGCCCCTGTTTGACCTGGGAAGCCACCACTAATGAGATGAATCAAGGACTTTGGAGGTTTATCCTATTAGAAGGGATGTGGCCATTGGAATGGGCACTCACAGTTCCCTTGGAGAGGGCAAGTACAGTCCTCAGGTTTGGCTCCAGGGGCCTGAGCCTGTAGGTTGTGTAGGCCAGGGCTGTTTGGACAGTTGTCTAAAAGCACAAACTTGGCTTATGTTTCAGGTCATAGGTATGGCAGGACTTATCTACAGACCATGAGGAGAACTTTTCGGGATTTGAGAAAAGGGCGAGTGTGAGGCTCTTGCTCAAGTTTTTGTCTCTGGATATCGTGTCACTCATGGTCGTGAAATTTCTGGGTGACTTCATTGGAAATGGACGAGTCTTACTCCCTGGTGGTTTGGACCAGTCCAAAGCATATGGGGTCATTCTGTGGGATGGGATGGATGAAGTCCGTTTTTTTTTTTTTTTATGTTGTTTTCTTTTTAACCTCAGGTGTCCCACCAAATGAGGGATTCCAGAGTAGAGCCCTGGGGGGGGTGAATGGACAATCAGAAATCTGGTTAAAAATTGGCGCCTAGGGACATATCAAGCCCATTATGACATCTAATGGTCCAGTCACTGAGAGGACTTACTAGAGGACAGGACTCATGCTGAGGGTCACAATGCGTGTTTATGCCCTTGTCGCACTCAAGAATGGGCGGGGCCTCAGGGTGAATGCTGGTTTCTCCTACACTGAACGTTGGACAACGTGCCAACCACAAGGTTTCTTACAATGGGTAAGGAGGTGTTCTGATTTCTGCATCACACTCACCTCTGGGCAGTGATTGAAAATAATGTCTCGGTTCTGAGGCCTGAAAACTGAGGTAAGGAAGAGATGATGACCTAAGGCCATGGCAGGTCTTATGTGCTCAGTGTGCGGTCTGGTCAGGAGGTCCGGGCTCAGGTTGTGTCCGACAGGCATTAGTGCCCAGGTTAGACTATATAATTTGGGTAAAGTCGAGTGCTGTGGAGGTATATCCTCATTGAAGGTGCCTGGCCAGCTCTTGAGGCAATCATTTTTTTCTAGAGGGCAGGCAGAGTGCTGCATTGTGGGTCCGGAATTGCCAAACTTTTGGGCTTATATCAACGATGGCCGTGGAATGTGGGGAGGTTTCATGGGCCATGCACGAATCTTCCTCTCTGTGTATTTGGCCCGGTCCAAATTATTTTTCGTCTATCTGTGGGTTGGGAGGTCTCCGTTCAGGTTTATTACCTCAGGTGTCCGAACAAAAGTGGAATTCCAAAGCAGAGCCCTGGGGAAGAGTGAAGGGACAACCCAAACTATTGTTAAAAATTGGGGCCTAGCGGCATGGCAGGCCCAATAAGCTGTCTCTTCATCCAGCCACTGAGAGGCCTTACTTGAGGATTGGGCTCAGGCTGAGGGTCAAATGTGTGTTTGTGACAATTGTGGCCCTCGAGCATGGGCGGGGCCTCATGGGCCAAACTGGTTACAACTACACTGGACCTTGGACAACATGCCAATCAAAAGGTCTCTTGCCATGCGAAAGTGTTCTGATTTCTGCATCATTTTCAATCTTGAGCAGTGATTGGACATAAGGTCTAGGTTCTGAAGCCTGAAAAATCGCATTTGGGAAGAGATGACGATCTAATGCGATGGCGCATCTGATATGCTCAGTGTGCGGTCAGTTGCCTGGGTGTTGGTCAGGAGGTTCTGGCTCAGGTTGTGTCAGACAGTGCACTAGTGCCCAAGTTAGACTATATAATTTGGGTACAGTCGAGTGCACTGTAGGTTTATCCTCATTTGAGGTGCCTGGGCACCTCATTAGGCAAGATATTTTTTCTAGACGGCAGGCAGAGTGCTGCATTGTGGGTCCGGAATTGCCAAAATGGAGGACTTCTGGGCCAAGAGTTTGAGGACAGAAGTCCTAGAACACAAGCTAGACTTGGGCTTCAGGCCTAGGGCACGGTAGTTACCCCCTGCAGATCGGAAAAAATATCTCAAGCATCTGAAGTCACGGCGAGGATCAGACGTTGGCTCAGGTTGTAGTTTCTGTGCATGACTGCCCCTTCATGAAAGGAGCGGAATCTCAAGGCCATGGAGCTTTTCCCACGTTGGGAGTTGTGTGATGCCCCCTTCAAGGATTCCTTCTGCAGTAAAATCGAAACCTGTTAGGCAGCCCCAGGACATCCCATATGGAATGCCTCCAGAGCACCGTTTGAGGATGGATGCCTGGGAAGCCCGCCTCGCATTCCAATTGTCTCCTAGCAACAATACAGTTGAGATCGGATGGCTCTGCGGGAGCTAACGGGGTGGCTGAGTTGAAATGGACTTTCCTGAGTATGGGGCCTAAAGTGTGTTTGTGTCCATGAGGGCCTTGGAATGGTGCGGTGGCACCGGGACCCTGAAGTATTCTCCTAAGCTTTTGACAAGGCTCCCATGCACAAGTTTCCTTGTGGAGAGGAGATTTGTTCTGATGGGTGCCTCAGGAAAACCCTTATGCTGGTCTTGGAATCCAGGCTCTTGAGGAGACATGCCTGTAAACCAAAGCAATGGATCAGATTATTGCCTAGGATCCTGTCTGGTTCAATCTTATTCTCTGGGGATATCCGTCTATGGAATGAGTGGATGTAGATGCTCACCTGGTGTCAGACCACCTTGTTTGTCCCAGGAGACCTAAACTATTGGTTTTGGGGACGTAGGTATGGCAGGCCCAATCTACACACCATGAGCAGAACTCTGCAGGATATGAAGAAAGAGCGAGTCTGAGGCACTTGCTCAGGCTTTTGTCTCTGGATTTTATATCAACGATGGCCGTGGAATGTGGGGAGGCATCATGGGCCATGGACGAATCTTCCTTTCTGTGGATTGGGGCGGTCCCAATTTTTTTCGTCAATCTGTGGGATGGGAGGTCTTCTTTCAGGTTTATTACCTCAGGTGTCCGAACAAAAGAGGAATTCCAAAGCAGAGCCCTGGGGAAGAGTGAATGGAAAACCCAAACTATGGTTAAAAATTGCGGCATAGGGGCTTGGCAGGCCCAATAAGCTGTCTCTTCATCCAGCCACTGAGCGGCTTTACTTGAGACTGGGCTCAGGCTGAGAGTCAAATGTGTGTTTGTGACAATTGTGGCCCGCGAACATGGGTGGGGCCTCATGGGCCAAACTGGTTTCAACTACACTGGACCTTGGACAACATGCCAATCACAAGGTCTCTTGCCATGGGGAAGGTGTTCTGATTTCTGCATCATTTTCAAACGTGAGCAGTGATTGGACATAAGGTACAGGTTCTGAAGCCTGAAAACTCGCAGTTGGGAAGAGATGACGACCTAAGGCGATGGCGCGTCTGATATGCTCAGTGTACGGTCAGCTGCCTGGGTGTTGGTCAGGGGGTTCTGGCTGAGGTTGTGTCAGACAGTGCACTAGTGCCCAAGGTAGACTATATAATTTGGGTACAGTCGAGTTCCCTGTAGGTTTATCCTCATTTGAGGTGCCTGGGCACCTCATTAGGCAATACATTTTTTCTAGAGGGCAGGCAGAGTGCTTCATTGTCGGTCCGGAATTGCCAAACTTGAGGGCTTCGGGGCCAGGAGTTTGAGGACAGAAGTCTGAGAACACAAGATAGACTTGGGCTTCAGGCCGAGGGCACGGTAGGTACCCCCTGCAGATCGGAAACCATATCTCAAGCATCTGAAGTCACGGCGAGGATCAGACGTTGGCTCAGGTTGTAGTTTCTGTGCATGACTGCCCCTTCATGAAAGGAGCGGAATCTCGAAGCCATGGAGCTTTTCCCACGTTGGGAGTTGTGTGATGCCCCCTTCAAGGATTCCTTCTGCGGGACAATTGAGACCAGTTGGGCAGCTCCAGGACATCCCATATGGAATGACTCCAGAGCACCCTTGGAGGATGGATGTCAGGGAAGCCCGCCTCGCAATCCAATTGTCTACTAGCCACAATACAGTTGAGATCGGATCCCTCTGCGGGAGCAACCGGGGTGGCTGAGTTGAAATGGACTTTCCTGAAGATGGGCCCTAATGTGTGTTTGTGTCCATGAGGGCCTTGAAATGGGGCGGTGGCACTGGGACCCTGAAGTATTCTCCTAAGCTTTTGACATAGCTCCCATGCACAAGTTTCCTTGTGGAGAGGAGATTTGTTCTGATGGGTGCCTCAGGAAACCCATTATGCTGGTATTGGAATCCAGACTTTTGAAGAGACATGCCTGTAAACCAATGCAATGTATTCGATTATGGCCTAGGGTCCTGTCTTGTTCATTCTTCTTGTCTGGGGATATTCATCTATGGAATGAGTGGAGGTAGATGCTCACCTGGTGTCTTACCGCCCTTGTTTGTCCCCGGAGACCTACACTATTGGTTTGGCCTCAGGGACTTTGGAGAGTTCTCCTAATTTGTACGATTTTGGACAATGGAATGGGCAGAATTCCCATGGATTGGGTAGGCACAGTCCTAATGTGTGGCTTCAGAGGCCCCAGCATGAGGGTGTGTGGCCCAGGACTTTGAGGACAGAAGTCTGAAAACACAAACTCAGCTTAGGTTTGGGGATGTAGGTATGGCAGGCCCAATCTACAAATCATGAGAAGAAATCTTCAGGATATGAAGAAAGAGCGATTCTGAGGCACTTGCTCAGGCTTTTGCATTTGGATTTTATATCAACGATGGCCGTGGAATGGGGGAGGACTCATGGGCCATGGACGAATCTTCCTCTCTGTGGATTTGGCCCGATCCCAATTGTTTTTCGTCAATCTGTGGGATGGGATTTCTCCTTTCAGGTTTATTACCTCAGGTGTCTGAACAAAAGAGGAATTCCAAAGCAGAGCCCTGGGGAAGAGTGAAGGGAAAACCCAAACTATGGTTAAAAATTGGGGCCTAGGGGCATGGCAGGCACAATAAGCTGTCTCTTCATCCAGCCACTGAGAGGCCTTACTTGAGGCCTGGGCTCAGGCTGAGGGTCACAGTGTGTGTTTGTGACCAACGTGGCACGCGAGCATGGGCGGGGCCTCATGGGCCACACTGGTTTCAACTTCACTGGATTTTGGACAACATGCCAATCACAAGGTCTCTTGCCATGGGGAAGGTGTTTTGATTTCTGCATCATTTTCAACCCTGGGCAGTGGTTGGAGATAAGGTCTAGGTTCTGAAGCCTGAAAAATCGCAGTTGGGAAGAGATGACAATCTAAGGCGATGGCGCATCTGATATGCTCAGTGTGCGGTCAACTGCCTGGGTGTTGGTCAGGAGGTTCTGGCTCAGGTTGTGTCATACAGTGCACTAGTGCCCAAGTTAGACTATATAATTTGAGTACAGTCGAGTGCCCTGTAGGTTTATCCTCATTTGAGGTGCCTGGGCACCTCATTAGGCAAGATATTTTTTCTAGAGGGCAGGCAGAGTGCTGCATTGTGGGTCCGGAATTGCCAAACTTGAGGGCTTCTGGGACAGGAGTGTGAGGACAGAAGTTTGAGAACACGAGCTAGACTTGAGTTTCAGGCCGAGGGCACGGCTGGTACCCCCTGCAGTCACAACCAAAATCTCAAGCATCTGAAATCACGGCGAGGATCAGTCGTTGGCTCAGGTTGGAGTTTCTGTGCATGACTGCGCCTTCATGAAAGGAGCGGAATCTCAAGGCCATGGAGGTTTCCGACGTTGGGAGTGGTGGGATGCCCCCTTCAATGATTCCTTCTGTGTGACAATTAAGACCTGTTGGGCAGCTCCAGGACATCCCATATGGAATGACTCCAGAGCACCGTTGGAGGATGGATGCCAGGCAAGCCCGCCTCACAATCCAATTGTCTACTAGCCACTATACAGTTGAGATCGGATCCCTCTGCGGGAGCAACCGGGGTGGATGAGTTGAAATGGACTATCCTGAGGATGGGCCCTAATGTGTGTTTGTGTCCATGAGGACCTTGGAATGGGGCGGTGGCCCCGGGACCCTGAAGTATTCTCCTAAGCTTTTGACAGAGCTCCCATGCACAAGTTTCCTTGTGGAGAGGAGATTTGTTCTGATGTGTGCCTCAGGAAACCCATTGTGCTGGAATTGGAATCCAGACTTTTGAAGAGACATGCCTGTAAAACAAAGCAATGTATTCGATTATGGCCTAGGGTCCTGTCTTGTTCATTCTCCTTCTCTGGGGATATTCATCTATGGAATGATTGGAGGTAGATGCTCACCTGGTGTCAGACCACCCTTGTTTGTCCCTGGAGATCTACACTATTGGGATTGCCTCGGGGACTTTGGAGAGTTCTCTCAATTTGTAAGATTTTGGACAATGGAATGGGCAGAATACCCATGGATTGGGTAGGCACAGTCCGAATGTGTGGCTCCAGGGGCCCCAGCCTGGAGGCTGTGTGGCCCAGGACTTTGAGGACAGAAGTCTGAAAACACAAACTCACCTTATGTTTGGGGACGTAGGTATGGCAGGCCCAATCTACAAACCATGAGAAGAACTCTTCAGGATATGAAGAAAGAGCGAGTCTGAGGCACTTGCTCAGGCTTTTGTCTCTGGATTTTATATCAACGATGGCCGTGGAATGTGGGGAGGCATCATGGGCCATGGACGAATCTTCCTTTCTGTGGATTGGGGCGGTCCCAATTTTTTTCGTCAATCTGTGGGATGGGAGGTCTCCTTTCATGTTTATTACCTCAGGTGTCCGAACAAAAGAGGAATTCCAAAGCAGAGCCCTGGGGAAGAGTAAAGGGAAAACCCAAACTATGGTTAAAAATTGCGGCATAGGGGCTTGGCAGGCCCAATAAGCTGTCTCTTCATCCAGCCACTGAGCGGCCTTACTTGAGACTGGGCTCAGGCTGAGGGTCAAATGTGTGTTTGTGACAATTGTGGCCCGCGAACATGGGTGGGGCCTCATGGGCCAAACTGGTTTCATCTACACTGGACCTTGGACAACATGCCAATCACAAGGTCTCTTGCCATTGGGAAGGTGTTCTGATTTCTGCATCATTTTCAAACGTGAGCAGTGATTGGACATAAGGTACAGGTTCTGAAGCCTGAAAAATCGCAGTTGGGAAGAGATGACTACCTAAGGCGATGGCGCGTCTGATATTCTCAGTGTACGGTCAGCTGCCTGGGTGTTGGTCAGGGGGTTCTGGCTGAGGTTGTGTCAGACAGTGCACTAGTGCCCAAGTTAGACTATATAATTTGGGTACAGTCGAGTTCCCTGTAGGTTTATCCTCATTTGAGGTGCCTGGACACCTCATTAGGCAAGATATTTTTTCTAGAGGGCAGGCAGAGTGCTGCCTTGTGGGTCCGGAATTGCCAAAATGGAGGACTTCCGGGCCACGAGTTTGAGGACAGAAGTCTGAGAACACAAGATAGACTTGGGCTTCAGGCCGAGGGCACGGTAGGTACCCCCTGCAGATCGGAAACCATATCTCAAGCATCTGAAGTCAGGGCGAGGATCAGACGTTGGCTCAGGTTGTAGTTTCTGTGCATGACTGCCCCTTCATGAAAGGAGCGGAATCTCGAAGCCATGGAGCTTTTCCCACGTTGGGAGTTGTGTGATGCCCCCTTCAAGGATTCCTTCTGCGGGACAATTGAGACCAGTTGGGCAGCTCCAGGACATCCCATTTGGAATGACTCCAGAGCACCCTTGGAGGATGGATGTCAGGGAAGCCCGCCTCGCAATCCAATTGTCTACTAGCCACAATACAGTTGAGATCGGATCCCTCTGCGGGAGCAACCGGGGTGGCTGAGTTGAAATGGACTTTCCTGAAGATGGGCCCTAATGTGTGTTTGTGTCCATGAGGGCCTTGAAATGGGGCGGTGGCACTGGGACCCTGAAGTATTCTCCTAAGCTTTTGACATAGCTCCCATGCACAAGTTTCCTTGTGGAGAGGAGATTTGTTCTGATGGGTGCCTCAGGAAACCCATTATGCTGGTATTGGAATCCAGACTTTTGAAGAGACATGCCTGTAAACCAAAGCAATGTATTCGATAATGGCCTAGGGTCCTGTCTTTTTCATTCTTCTTGTCTGGGGATATTCATCTATGGAATGAGTGGAGGTAGATGCTCACCTGGTGTCTTACCTCCCTCGTTTGTCCCCGGAGACCTACACTATTGGGATGGCCTCGGGGACTTTGGAGAGTTCTCCTAATTTGTACGATTTTGGACAATGGAATGGGCAGTATTTCCATGGATTGGGTAGGCACAGTCCTAATGTGTGGCTCCAGGGGCCCCAGCCTGGAGGATGTGTGGCCCAGGACTTTGAGGACAGAAGTCTGAAAACACAAATTCAGCCTAGGTTTCGGGATGTAGGTATGGCAGGCCCAATCTACAAACCATGAGAAGAAATCTTCAGGATATGAAGAAAGAGCGATTCTGAGGCACTTGCTCAGGGTTTTGTCTCTGGATTTTATATCAATGATGGTCGTGGAATGTGGGGAGGCCTCATGGGCCATGGACGAATATCCTTCTGTGGATTGGGGCGGTCCCAATTATTTTTCGTCAATCTGTGGGATGGGAGGTCTCCTTTCAGGTTTATTAGCTCAGGTGTCCGAACAAAAGAAGTATTCTAAAGCAGAGCCCTGGGGAAGAGTGAAGGGACAACCCAAACTATGGTTAAAAATTTGGGGCCTAGGGGCATGGCAGACAAAATAAGCTGTCTCTACATCCAGCCACTGAGAGGCCTTACTTGAGGACTGGGCTCAGGCTGAGGGTCACAGTGTGTGTTTGTGACCAACGTGGCACGTGATCATGGGCGGGGCCTCATGGGCCAAACTGGTTTCAACTACACTGGACCTTGCACAACATGCCAATTATAAGGTCTCTTGCCATGGGGAAGGTGTTCTGATTTCTGCATCATTTTCAATCGTGAGCAGTGATTGGACATAAGGTATAGGTTCTGAAGCCTGAAAAATCGTAGTTGGGTAGAGATGACGACCTAAGGCGATGGCGCGTCTGATATGCTCAGTGTGCGGTCAGCTGCCTGGGTGTTGGTCAGGAGGTTCTGGCTCAGGTTGTGTCAGACAGTGTATTAGTGCCCAGGTTAGACTATATAATTTGGGTACAGTCGAGTGCCCTGTAGGTTTATCCTCATTTGAGGTGCCTGGGCACCTCATTAGGCAAGATATTTTTTCTAGAGGGCAGGCAGAGTGCTGCATTGTGGGTCCGGAATTGCCAAACTTTTGGGCTTCTGGGCCAGGAGTGTGAGGACAGAAGTCTGAGAACACAAGCTAGACTTGAGTTTCAGGCCGAGGGCACGGCTGGTACCCCCTGCAGTTGCAACCAAAATCTCAAGCATCTGAAGTCACGGCGAGGATCAGACGTTGGCTCAGGTTGTAGTTTCTGTGCATGACTACCCCTTCATGAACGGAGCGGAATCTCAAGGCCATGGAGGTTTTCCGACGTGGGAGTGGTGGTGTGGCCCGCCAACGCTCGCCCGCGAGGAAGGAAGACCACCGACACAGGATTCTTCTCTATCACGCTTTATTGAAGTGCACTTGGTTGAGGTTTGTAGGGTGATGGAAGCAGGAAGCGCCTGGGTAGAGCCAGGGCTGCACATATATACAGGCTAGCTGGGGCGTGTCTCATTCTGGGGTACGTGGCTCACTATGGTAGGTCAGCCTTGTTGCTGGGCAGAATAAGCTTAAGGCCACGCGTCCAACCACTTGTTTACGAGGCTCTCCGGCGCCATCTTGTAATGGCGGCAACGGGTTGCCACATCTCCCCCTTTTTCTTTTATTTTGCAGTCATGGCTAAAATCAGAGGAGTGTCCCCTAGTAAACATGTCCTCCTTTGCCTAGGGACGGGAGAGAAACGGAGGTACCCGTATGCAGACACTCATGACTTTCAGGGTGGCTCACCCTGTGCACTCCTAGGTGCAAACCACCCGCGGAAAATGCAAGGTTGTCTCTATTCGGGTGCAATGGGCTACTCAAAGCCCTCCGAGTGCAAGAGCACAACCTATGTTTCATTTAACATGCTGAGCCAAGCTTGGGGAGATGTTCCAGCCTCTATAGCGGCAAAGGCACGCGCTATGGCCACCTTCTCTCTTCTGCGAGCCCTCATTACCCTCAGAATTAAGAACAAAGCCACCAGTAGTCCTGCAAACATTAGCATGCCCATGACTCCTACTCCAGCCCATTCCTTAATATAGGAGAAGGTGTAAACCAGCCAGTCCGTGAACTCCCCAAGGGAGACCATCTCCGCTCGGGTAGATGGGTGCACTGGGGGCGGTTGCCTTATGTCCTTTGTGCTTACTTTTATCATCTGTTTCCTTTTGTTTTTCACTTCCTCTTTTATATCCCTTTTCTGACTTCTTCATTTGTTTTTTGTTTCCCCCTTCCTTTATACTACTTGATTCCGAAAGGCTGTCCTGATGTTCCGCTAAAGCACGCCTGCCCTTTTTCAGATGCTCTACGTGTTTTCCGTCCCGTAAGCACGCATGTATAACTCTCCATAAGGGTAGGGTGCCTGATTTAAGCTGCTGATTGGCCTTGGCTGCATCCAGATCTCTTCCTAACTTTTCCCAGCAGGGAAGGTTTAAGTCCCCCGACACGGCAAACCACGGGGCACACTCATCTATGTCTTTAAGAACGGATTTGACTGTCCTCTCTGAGATCCTTAACCCCCTCTCTTTTAATAGTGCCTGTATGGGGCTCACGAAGTCTGGATATTTGCACTCACGTATCCAAAAGCAAAAAAGCAAGGCTACAACTGCAAGGACAATTATAGCTATAGCAGCTACCCAAGGCTCAAGTGTCCAAAATAACATACCGGGGAATACTTACCGGCGCCGACCACTTCGCATGTAGAGTTCTGAATCCTTTCTAGGCTCCCCGCGGTGTCCGCCGAACTATCCCGGGTTTTCGGCACCAGCTGTGGCCCGCCAACGCTCGCCCGCGAGGAAGGAAGACCACCGACACAGGATTCTTCTCTATCACGCTTTATTGAAGTGCACTTGGTTGAGGTTTGTAGGGTGATGGAAGCAGGAAGCGCCTGGGTAGAGCCAGGGCTGCACATATATACAGGCTAGCTGGGGCGTGTCTCATTCTGGGGTACGTGGCTCACTATGGTAGGTCAGCCTTGTTGCTGGGCAGAATAAGCTTAAGGCCACGCGTCCAACCACTTGTTTACGAGGCTCTCCGGCGCCATCTTGTAATGGCGGCAACGGGTTGCCACATGGTGGGATGCCCCCTTCAATGATTCCTTCTGTGTGACAATTGAGACCTGTTGGGCAGCTCCAGGACATCCCATATGGAATGACTCCAGAGCACCCTTGGAGGATGGATGTCAGGGAAGCCCGCCTCGCAATCCAATTGTCTACTAGCCACAATACAGTTGAGATCGGATCCCTCTGCGGGAGCAACCTGTGTGGCTGAGTTGAAATAGACTTTCCTGAAGATGGGCCCTAATGTGTTTTTGTGTCCATGAGGGCCTTGAAATGGGGCGGTGGCACTGGGACCCTGAAGTATTCTCCTAAGCTTTTAACATAGCTCCCATGCACAAGTTTCCTTGTGGAGAGGAGATTTGTTCTGATGGGTGCCTCAGGAAACCCATTATGCTGGTATTGGAATCCAGACTTTTGAAGAGACATGCCTGTAAACCAAAGCAATGTATTCGATTATGGCCTAGGGTCCTGTCTTGTTCATTCTTCTTCTCTGGGGATATTCATCTATGGAATGAGTGGAGGTAGATGCTCACCTGGTGTTAGACCGTCCTTGTTTGTCCCCGGAGACCTACACTATTGGGATGGCCTCGGGGACTTTGGAGAGTTCTCCTAATTTGTACGATTTTGGACAATGGAATGGGCAGAATTCCCATGGATTGGGTAGGCACAGTCCTAATGTGTGGCTTCAGGGGCCCCTACCTGAGGGTGTGTGGTTTAGGTCTTTGAGGACAGAAGTCTGAAAACACAAATTCAGCCTAGGTTTGGGGATGTAGGTATGGCAGGCCCAATCTACAAATCATGAGAAGAAATCTTCAGGATATGAAGAAAGAGCGATTCTGAGGCACTTGCTCAGGCTTTTGCATTTGGATTTTATATCAACGATGGCCGTGGAATGTGGGGTGGACTCATGGGTCATGGACGAATCTTCCTCTCTGTGGATTTGGCCCGATCCCAATTGTTTTTCGTCAATCTGTGGGATGGGAAGTCTCCTTTTAGGTTTATTACCTCAGGTGTCTGAACAAAAGAGGTATTCCAAAGCAGAGCCCTGGGGAAGAGTGAAGGGAAAACCCAAACTATGGTTAAAAATTGGGGCCTAGGGGCATGGCAGGCAAAATAAGCTGTCTCTACATCCAGCCACTGAGAGGCCTTACTTGAGGGCAGGGCTCAGGCTGAGGGTCACAGTGTGTGTTTGTGACCAACGTGGCACGTGAGCATGGGCGGGGCCACATGGGCCACACTGGTTTCAACTACACTGGACCTTGGACAACATGCCAATCACAAGGTCTCTTGCCATGGGGAAGGTGTTTTGATTTCTGCATCATTTTCAACCCTGGGCAGGGGTTGGAGATAAGGTCTAGGTTCTGAAGCCTGAAAAATCGCAGTTGGGAAGAGATGACGATCTAAGGCGATGGCGCGTCTGATATGCTCAGTGTGCGGTCAACTGCCTGGGTGTTGGTCAGGAGGTTCTGGCTCAGGATGTGTCAGACAGTGCACTAGTGCCCAAGTTAGACTATATAATTTGGGTACAGTCGAGTGCCCTGTAGGTTTATCCTCAATTGAGGTGCCTGGGCACCTCATTCGGCAAGATATTTTTTCTAGAGGGCAGGCTGAGTGCTGCATTGTGGATCCGGAATTGCCAAAATGGAGGATTTCTGGGCCAGGAATGTGAGGACAGAAGTCTGAGAACACAAGCTAGACTTGGGCTTCAGGCCGAGGGCACGGTAGGTACCCCCTGCAGATCGGAAACAATATCACAAGCATCTGAAGTCATGGCGAGGATCAGACGTTGGCTCAGGTTGTAGTTTCTGTGCATGACTGCCCCTTCATGAAAGAAGTGGAATCTCAAGGCCATGGAGCTTTTCCCACGTTGGGAGTTGTGTGATGCCCCCTTCAAGGATTCCATCTGTTGGACAATTGAGACCTGTTGGGCAGCTCCAGGACATCTAATATGGAATGACTCCAGAGCACCGTTCGAGGATGGATGCCTGGGAAGCCCGCCTCGCATTCCAATTGTCTCCTAGCAACAATACAGTTGAGATCGGATGGCTCTGCGGGAGCAACCGTGGTGGCTGAGTTGAAATGGACTTTCCTGAGGATGGGACCTTAAGTGTGTTTGTGTCTATGAGGGCCTTGGAATGGGGCGGTGGTACCGGGACCCTGAAGTATTCTCCTAAGCTTTTGACATAGCTCCCATGCACAAGTTTCCTTGTGGAGAGGAGATTTGTTCTGATGGGTGCCTCAGGAAAACCCTTATGCTGGTCTTGGAATCCAGGCTTTTGAGGAGACATGCCTGTAAACCAAAGCAATGGATCCGATTATTGCTAGGATCCTGTCTGGTTCAATCTTCTTCTCTGGGGATATCCGTCTATGGAATGAGTGGAGGTAGATGCTCACCTGGTGTTAGACCGTCCTTGTTTGTCCCTGGAGACCTACACTATTGGGATAGCCTCGGGGACCTTGGAGAGTTCTCCCAATTTGTAAGATTTTGGACAATGGAATGGGCAGAATTTCCATGGATTGTGTAGGCACAGTCCGAATGTGTGGCTCCAGGGGCCCCAGCCTGGAGGGTGTGTGGCCCAGGACTTTGAGGACAGAAGTCTGAAAACACAAACTCAGCTTAGGTTTGGGGATGTAGGTATGGCAGGCCCAATCTACAAATCATGAGAAGAACTCTTCAGGATATGAAGAAAGAGCGAGTCTGAGGCACTTGCTCAGGCTTTTGTCTCTGGGTTTTATATCAATGTTGGCCGTGGAATGTGGGGAGGCATCATGGGCCATGGAAGAATCTACCTCTCTGTGGATTTGGCCCGGTCCCAATTATTTTTCGTCAATCTGTGGGATGGGAGGTCTCCTTCAGGTTTATTACCTCAGGTGTCCGAACAAAAGAAGAATTCCAAAGCAGAGCCCTGGGGAAGAGTGAAGGGACAACCCAAACTATGGTTAAAAAATGGGGCCTAGGGGCATGGCAGGCCCCATATGCTGTCTCTTCATCCAGCCACTGAGCCGCCTTACTTGAGGACTGGGCTCAGGCTGAGGGTCAAATGTGTGTTTGTGACAAATGTGGCCCGCGAGCATGGGCGGGGCCTCATGGGCCAAACTGGTTTCCACTACACTGGACCTTGGACAACATGGCAATCACAAGGTCTCTTGCCATGAGGAAGGTGTTCTGATTTCTGCATCATTTTCAATCGTGAGCAGTGATTGGACATAAGGTATAGGTTCTGAAGCCTGAAAAACCGCAGTTGGGAAGAGATGACGACCTAAGGCGATGGCGCGTCTGATATGCTCAGTGTGCGGTCAGCTGCCTGGGTGTTGGTCAGGAGGTTCTGACTCAAGTTGTGTCAGACAGTGTATTAGTGCCCAGGTTAGACTATATAATTTGGGTACAGTCGAGTGCCGTGTAGGTTTATCCTCATTTGAGGTGCCTGGGCACCTCATTAGGCAAGATATTTTTTCTAGAGGGCAGGCAGAGTGCTGCATTGTGGGTCCGGAATTGCCAAACTTTTGGGCTTCTGGGCCAGGAGTGTGAGGACAGAAGTCTGAGAACACAAACTAGACTTGAGTTTCAGGCGGAGGGCACGGCTTGTACTCCCTGCAGTCGCAATCAAAATCTCAAGCATCTGAAGTCACGGCGAGGATCAGACGTTGGCTCAGGTTGGAGTTTCTCTGCATGACTTCCCCTTCATGAAAGGAGCGGAATCTCAAGGCCATGGAGGTTTTCCGACGTGGGAGTGGTGGGATGCCCCCTTCAATGTTTCCTTCTGTGTGACAATTGAGACCTTTTGGGCAGCTCCAGAACATCTAATATGGAATGACTCCAGAGCACCGTTGGAGGATGGATGCCAGGCAAGCCCGCCTCGCAATCCAATTGTCTACTAGCCACAATACAGTTGAGATCGGATCCCTCTGCGGGAGCAACCGGGGTGGCTGAGTTGAAATGGACTTTCCTGAGGATGGGCCCTAATGTGTGTTTGTGTCCATGAGGGCCTTGAATTGGGGCGGTGGCACTGGGACACTGAAGTATTCTCCTAAGCTTTTGACATAGCTCCCATGCACAAGTTTCCTTGTGGAGAGGAGATTTGTTCTGATGGGTGCCTCAGGAAACCCATTATGCTGGTATTGGAATCCAGACTTTTAAAGAGACATGCCTGTAAACCAAAGCAATGTATTCGATTTTGGCCTAGGGTCCTCTCTTGTTTATTCTTCTTCTCTGGGGATATTCATCTATGGAATGAGTGGAGGTAGATGCTCACCTGGTGTTAGACCGTCCTTGTTTGTCCCCGGAGACCTACACTATTGGGATGGCCTCGGGGACTTTGGAGAGTTCTCATAATTTGTACGATTTTGGACAATGGAATGGGCAGAATTCCCATGGATTGGGTAGGCACAGTCCTAATGTGTGGCTTCAGGGCCCCAGCCTGAGAGTGTGTTGCCCAGGACTTTGAGGACAGAAGTCTGAAAACACAAACTCAGCTTAGGTTTGGGGATGTAGGTATGGCAGGCCCAATCTACAAATCATGAGAAGAAATCTTCAGGATATGAAGAAAGAGCGATTCTGAGGCACTTGCTCAGGCTTTTGCATTTGGATTTTATATCAACGATGGCCGTGGAATGTGGGGAGGACTCATGGGCCATGGACGAATCTTCCTCTTTGTTGATTTGGCCCGATCCCAATTGTTATTCCTCAATCTGTGGGATGGGAGGTCTCCTTTCAGGTTTATTATCTCAGGTGTCTGAACAAAAGAGGAATTCCAAAGCAGAGCCCTGGGGAAGAGTCAAGGGAAAACCCAAACTATGGTTAAAAATTGGGGCCTAGGGGTATGGCAGGCACTATAAGCTGTCTCTTCATCCAGCCACTGAGAGTCTTTACTTGAGGGCTGGGCTCAGGGTGAGGGTCACAGTGTGTGTTTGAGACCAACGTGGCACGCGAGCATGGGCGGGGCCTCATGGGCCACACTGGTTTCAACTAAACTGGACCTTGGACAACATGCCAAACACAAGGTTCTTGCCATGGGAAAGGTCTTCTGATTTCTACATCATTTTCAACCCTGGGCAGTGGTTGGAGATAAGGTCTAGGTTCCGAAGCTTGAAAAATCGCAGTTGGGAATAGATGACGATCTAAGGCGATGGCGCGTCTGATATGCTCAATGTGCAGTCAACTGCCTGGGTGTTGGTCAGGAGGTTCTGGCTCAGGTTGTGTCAGACAGTGCACTAGTGCCCAAGTTAGACTATATAATTTGGGTACAGTCGAGTGCCCTGTAGGTTTATCCTCATTTGAGGTGCCTGGGCACCTCATTAGGCAAGTTATTTTTTCTAGAGGGCAGGCAGAGTGCTGCATTGTGGGTCCGGAATTGCCAAAATGGAGGATCTGGGCCAGGAGTTTGAGGACAGAAGTCTGAGAACACAAGATAGACTTGGGCTTCAGGCCGAGGGCACGGTAGTTACCCCCTGCAGATCGGAAACAATATCTAAGCATCTGAAGTCAGGGCGAGGATCAGACGTTGGCTCAGGTTGTAGTTTCTGTGCATGATTGCCCCTTCAAGAAAGGAGCGGAATCTCAAGGCCATGGAGATTTTCCCACATTGGGAGTTGTGTGATGCCCCCTTCAAGGATTCCTTCTGCGGGACAATTGTGACCTGTTGGGCAGCTCCAGGACATCCCATATGGAATGACTCCAGAGCACCGTTCGAGGATGGATGCCAGGGAATCCCGCCTCTCTTTCCAATTGTCTCCTAGCTACGATACAGTTGTGATCGAATGGCTCTGCGGAAGCAACCGGGGTGGCTGATTTGAAATGGACATTCCTGAGGATGGGGCCTAAAGTGTGTTTTGTCCATGAGGGCCTTGGAATGGGGCGGTGGCACCGTAACCCTGAAGTATTCTCCTACGCTTTTGACATAGCTCCCATGCACAAGTTTCCTTGTGGAGAGGAGATTTGTTCTGATGGGTGCCTCAGGAAAACCCTTATGCTGGTCTTGGAATCCAGGCTCTTGAGGAGACATGCCTGTAAACCAAAGCAATGGATCCGATTATTGCCTAGGATCCTGTCTGGTTCAATCTTCTTCTCTGGGGATATCCGTCTATGGAATGAGTGGAGATAGATGCTCACCTGGTGTCAGACCACCCTTGTTTGTCCCTGGAGACCTACACTATTGGGATGGCCTCGGGGACCTTGGAGAGTTCTCCCAATTTGTAAGATTTTGGACAATGGAATGGGCAGAATTCCCATGGATTGTGTAGGCACAGTCCGAATGTGTGGCTCCAGGGGCCCCAGCCTGGAGGGTGTGTGGCCCAGGACTTTGAGGACAGAAGTCTGTAAACACAAACTCACCTTATGTTTGGGGACGTAGGTATGGCAGGCACAATCTACAAACCATGAGAAGAACTCTTCAGGATATGAAGAAAGAGCGAGTCTGAGGCACTTGCTCAGGCTTTTGTCTCTGGGTTTTATATCAATGATGGCCATGGAATGTGGGGAGGCCTCATGGGCCATGGACGAAACTTCCTCTCTGTGGATTTGACCCGGTCCCAATTATTTTTTGTCAATCTGTGGGATGGGAGGTCTCCTTTCATGTTTATTACCTCAGGTGTCCGAACAAAAGAAGAATTCCAAAGCAGAGCCCTGGGGAAGAGTGAAGGGACAACACAAACTATGGTTAAAAATTGGGACCTAGGGGCATGGCAGGCCCAATGAGCTGTCTCTTCATCCAGCCACTGAGCGGCCTTACTTGAGGACTGGGCTCGGGCTGAGGGTCAAATGTGTGTTTGTGACAAATGTGGCCCGCGAGCATGGGCGGGGCCTCATGGGCCAAACTGGTTTCCACTACACTGGACCTTGGACAACATGGCAATCACAAGGTCTCTTGCCATGAGGAAGGTGTTCTGATTTCTGCATCATTTTCAATCGTGAGCAGTGATTGGACATAAGGTATAGGTTCTGAAGCCTGAAAAATCGCAGTTGGCAAGAGATGACGACCTAAGGCCATGGCGCTTCTGATATGCTCAGTGTGCGGTCAGCTGCCTGGGTTTTGGTCAGGAGATTCTGGCTCAGGTTGTGTCAGACAGTGCATTAGTACCCAGGTTAGACTATATAATTTGGGTACAGTCGAGTGCCGTGTAGGTTTATCCTCATTTGAGGTTCCTGGGCTCCTCATTAGGCAAGATATTTTTTCTAGAGGGCTGGCAGAGTGCTGCATTGAAGGTCCGGAATTGCCAAACTTTTTGGCTTCTGGGCCAGGAGTGTGAGGACAGAAGTCAGAGAACACAAGCTAGACTTGAGTTTCAGGCCGAGGGAACGGCTGGTACCCCCTGCAGTCGCAACCATATTCTCAAGCATCTGAAGTCACGGCGAGATCAGACGTTGGCTCAGGTTGGAGTTTCTGTGCATGACTGCCCCTTCATGAACGGAGTGGAATCTCAAGGCCATGGAGGTTTTTCGGCGTGAAAGTGGCTGGATGCCCCCTTCAATGATTCCTTCTGTGTGACAATTGAGACCTGTTGGGCAGCTCCAGGACATCCCATATGGAATGACCAGAGCACCCTTGGAGAATGGATGCCAAGGAAGCCCGCCTCGCAATCCAATTGTCTACTAGCCACAATACAGTTGAGATCGGATCCCTCTGCGGGAGCAACCGGGGTGGCTGAGGTGAAATGGACTTTCTTGAGGATGGGCCCTAATGTGTGTTTGTGTCCATGAGTGCCTTGAAATGGGGCGGTGGCACTGGGACCCTGAAGTATTCTCCTAAGCTTTTGACATAGCTCCCATGCACAAGTTTCCTTGTGGAGAGGAGATTTGTTCTGATGAGTGCCTCAAGAAACCCATTATGCTGGTATTGGAATCCAGACTTTTGAAGAGACATGTTTGTAAACCAAAGCAATGTATTCAATTATGGCCTAGGGTCCTGTCTTCTTCATTCTTTTTCTCTGGGGATATTCATCTATGGAATGAGTGGAGGTAGATTCTCACCTGGTGTCTTACCTCCCTTGTTTGTCCACGGAGACCTACACTATTGGGATGGACTCGGGGACTTTGGAGAGTTCTCCTAATTTGTACGATTTTGGACAATGGAATGGGCAGAATTCCCATGGATTGGGTAGGCACAGTCCTAATGTGAGGCTTCAGGGTCCCCAGCCTGAGGGTATGTGGCCCAGGACTTTGAGGACAGAAGTCTGAAAGCACAAACTCAGCTTAGGTTTGGGGATGTAGGTATATCAGGCCCAATCTACAAATCATGAGAAGAAATCTTCAGGATATAAAGAAAGAGCGATTCTGAGGAACTTGCTCAGGCTTTTGCATTTGGATTTTATATCAACGATGGCCGTGGAATGTGGGGAGAACTCATGGGCCATGGACGAATCTTCCTCTCTGTGGATTTGGCCCTATCCCAATTGTTTTTCGTCAATCTGTGGGATGGGAGGTCTCCTTTCAGGTTTTTTACCTCAGGTGTCTGAACAAAAGAGGAATTCCAAAGCAGAGCCCTGGGGAAGAGTGAAGGGAAAATCCAAACTATGGTTAAAAATTGGGGCCTAGGGGCAATGCAGGCACAATAAGCTGTCTCTTCATCCAGCCACTGAGAGGCCTTACTTGAGGGCTGGGCTCAGGGTGAGGGTCACAGTGTGTGTTTGTGACCAACGTGGCACGCGAGCATGGGCGGGGCCTCATGGGCCACACTGGTTTCAACTACACTGGACCTTGGACAACATGCCAATCACAAGGTCTCTTGCCATGGGGAAGGTGTTTTGATTTCTGCATCATTTTCATCCCTGGGCAGTGGTTGGAGATAAGGTCTCGGTTCTGAAGCCTGAAAAATCGCAGTTGGGGAGAGATTACTATCTAAGGCCATGGCGGGTTTTATGTGATCAGGGTGCGGTCAGCTTTCTGGGTGTTGGTCAGGAGGTCCGGGCTCAGGTTGTGTTCGACAGTGCATTAGTGCCCAGGTTAGACTATATAATTTGGGTAACGTCGAGTGCTGTTTAGGTTTATCCTCATTTAAGGTGCCTGGGCAGCTCATAAGGCAATAATTTTTTTTTCCTAGAGGGCAGGCAGAGTGCTGCATTGTGGGTCCGGAATAGTCAAACTTGAGGGCTAAGGGGCCAGGAGTGTGAGGACGGAATCTGAGAAGACGAGCTAGACTTGGGCTTCAGGCCGAGGGCACGGCAGGTACTCCCTGCAGATCTGAACCAATATCTCATGCATCTGAAGTCAGGGCTAGGATCAGACGTTGGCTGGTTGGAGTTTCTGTGCATGACGGCCGCTTCATGAAGGGAGCGGAATCTCGGGGCCATTGAGGTTTTCCCACGTTGGGAGTTGTGGGATGCCCCCTTCAAGGATTCCTTCTGCGGGACAATTGAGATTTGTTGGACAGATCCAGGACATCCCATATGGAATGACTCCAGAGCACCGTTCGCGGATGGATGCCTGGGAAGCCCGCCTCGCATTCCAATTGTCTCCTAGCAACAAGACAGTTTAGATCTGATGGCTCTGCCGGAGCAACCGGGGTGGCTGAGTTGAAATGGACTTTCCTGAGGATGGGTCCTAATGTGTTTTTGTGTCCATGAGGGCCTTGGAATGGGGCAGTGGCACCGGGACCCTGAATTACTCTCCTAAGCTTTGGACATGGCTCCCATGCACAGGTTTCCTTGTGGAGACGAGATGAGTTCTGATGGGTGCCTCAGGAAAACCCCTATGCTCGTATTGGAATCAGGCTTTTGAGGACACATGCCTGTAACCCAAAGCAATGGATCCTATTATGGCCTAGGGTCCTGTCTGGTTCAATCTTCTCTGGGGACATCCATCTATGGTATTAGTGGAAGTAGATTATCAGCTGGTGTCAGACAGCCCTTGTTTGTTCCGGGAGACGTACACTATTGGGATGGCCTCAGGGACGTTGGAGGTTTCTCCTAATTTGTATGATTTTGGACCATGGAATGGGCAGAATTCCCATGGATTGGTAGGCACAGTATTAATGTGTGTCTCCAGGGGCTCAGCCTGAAGGGTGTGTGGCCCAAGACTTTGAGGACAGAAGTCTGAAAACACAAACTCAGCTTAGGTTTGGGGACGTAGGTATGGCAGGCCCGATCTACAAACCATGAAAGAACTCTTCAGTATATGAAGAAAGTGGGACTCTGAGGCGCTTGCTCAGGCTTTTGTCTCTGGATTTTGTATCAGCGATGGCCGTGGAATGTCGGGGAGGCCTCATGGGCCATGGATGAATCTTCCTCTCTGAGGATTTGGCCCGATTCCCAATTGCTTTTCGTCAATCTGTGGGATGGGAGGACTCATTTCAGTTTTGTTACCTCAGGTGTCCCACCAAAAGAGGAATTCCAAAGCAAAGCTGTGGGGAAGACTGAAGGGACAACCCGAACTATGGTTAAAAATTTGGGCCTAGGGACATGGAAGGCCAATATGCTACCTCTTCATCCAGCCACTGAGTGGCCTTACTTGAGGACTGGGCTCAGCCTGAGGGTCACAATGTGCGTTTGTGACCAATGTGGCCGGCGAGCATGGGCGGGGCCTCATGGGCCACACTGGTTTCAACTACACTGAACGTTGGACAACATGCCAACCACAAGGTTTCTTGCCATGGGGAAGGAGTTCTGCTTTCTGCATCACCTTCAACCCTGGGCAGTGATTGGAGATAAGGTCTAGGTTCTGAAACCTGAAAACCGAGGTTGGGAAAAGATGTCGAACTAAGGCCACGGCGGCTCGATGTGCTCAGTGTGCGGCCAGCTGTCTGAGAGGGGCCAGGGGGACCAGGCTCAAGCTGTGTCAGAAAGGGCATTAGTGTCCTGGTCAGCCTATGTATTTGGGGTACAGCCAAGGTCGGTGCAGGTTGATCCTCATTTGGGGTTACTGGGTAGCCCCAGAGGACAAAGTTTTTCTTCTGGAGGGCGGGCAGGGTGCTGCATTGTATTTCTGGATTGCCAAACTGGAGGGCTTGTGGGCCAGGAGTCTGACGACCAGGGTCTGAGAACACAAGCTAGGCTTAGGTTTCTGGGTGAGGCCATGGCAGGCACAATCTACAGACCTGAATCGAGATCTCGTGCATCTGAAGTCAGGGCGAGGATCAGACGATCGCTCAGGTTGGAATTTCTGTCCGTGATGGCCCCTTCATGTATGGGGGGGGCATCACGAGGCCATGGGGGTTTTCCCACGATGGGAGTTGTGAGAAGCTCCAAACTGCAGAGAGTCTTCTGCAGGACAATTGAGACCTGTTGCTTGGGTCCAGGCCAATGATACTGAGCAGGGTTCTAAGGATGGATGGATGGGTAGCCCACCTCGCATTCCAATTGTCTCCTAGCAACAAGACAGGTTAGATCTTTTGGATCTGTGGGGAGCAACCGAGGACGCTGAGTTGAAATGGACACCCCTGGGGATGGGTCCTAATGTGCTTTTGTGTCTATGGAGACCTTTGTATGAAGCGGTGGCACTGGGGCCCTAAAGGGTTCTCCTAAACAGAGGCTTTGACACAGCTCCAACGTGCAAGTTTCCCATGTGTAGATGAGATGATTTCTGATGGGTGAGTCAAGAAACAGCTATATGCTGTTTTGATATCCAGGCCTCTGAGGAGAGATGCCTGGAAACCAAATCAATGGATCTGATTAGTGCCTAGGGGCCTGTTCTTTCCTTTTTACCTCTGGAGACATCTGTCTATGGGTCTGAGTGCAGGTAGGTGCTCAGTTGGGCTCAGATTGCCCCTGTTTTTCCTGGGAAGCCACCACTATTGAGATGGATCAGGGATTTGGAGGTTTATCCTATTAGAAGGGTTGTGGCCATTGGAATGGGCACACACAATTCCCTTGGAGAGGGCAAGTACAGTCCTCAGGTTTGGCTCCAGGGGCCTGAGCCTGTAGGTTGTGTAAGCCAGGGCTGTTTGAACAGTTGTCTGAAAACACAAACTCGGCTTATGTTTCGAGTCATAGGTATGGCAGGACTGACCTACAGACCATGAGGAGAACTCTTCGGGATTTGAAAAAAGGGCGAGTGTGAGGCTCCTGCTCAAGTTTTTGTCTCTGGATATCGTGTCACTCAGTGTCGTGGAATTTCTGGGTGACTTCATGGGAAATGGACGAGTCTTACTCTCTGGTGGTATGGCCCTGTCAAAAAGAGTTTGGGGTCAATCTGTGGGCTGGAAGAAGTCCGTTCTGTTGTTGTTGTTGTTGTTGTTGTTGTTTCTTTCTTTTTTAACCTCAGGTGTCCAACCAAATGAGGGATTCCAGAGTAGAGCCCTGGGGAGGGGCGACTGGACAATCAGAAATCTGGTTAAAAATTGGGGCCTAGGGACATGTCAAGCCCATTATGACATCTAATGGTCCAGCCACTGAGAGGACTTACTAGAGGACAGGTCTCATGCTGAGGGTCACAATGCGTATGTATGCCCACATCGGACGCAAGAATGGGCGGGGCCTCAGGGTGAAAGCTGGTTTCTCCTACACTGAACGTTGAACAACGTGCCAACCACAAGGGTTCTTGCCATGGGTAAGGAGGAGTTCTGATTTCTGCATCACACTCAGCCCTGGGCAGTGATTGGAAATAAGGTCTCGGTTCTGAAGCCTGAAAACGGAGGTAGGGAAGAGATGATGACCTAAGGCCATGGCGGGTTTCATGTGCTCAGTGTGCGGTCAGCTTTCTGGGTGTTGGTCAGGAGGTCCGGGCTCAGGTTGTGTTCGACAGTGCATTAGTGCCCAGGTTAGAGTATATAATTTGGGTAACGTCGAGTGCTGTGTAGGTTTATCCTCATTTAAGGTGCCTGGGCAGCTCATGAGGCAATAATTTTTTTTTCTAGAGGGCAGGCAGAGTGCTGCATTGTGGGTCCGGAATTGCCAACCTTGAGGGCTTCGGGGCCAGGAGTGTGAGGACGGAAGTCTGAGAAGACAAGCTAGACTTGGGTTTCAGGTTGAGGGCACGGCAGGTACCCCCTGCAGATCTGAACCAATATCTCATGCATCTGAAGTCAGGGCGAGGATCCGACGTTGGCTCAGGTTGTAGTTTCTGTGCATGACGGCCGCTTCATGAAGGGAGTGGAATCTCGGGGCCATTGAGGTTTTCCCACGTTGGGAGGTGTGGGATGACCCTTCAAGGATTCCTTCTGCGGGACAATTGAGACCTGTAGGACAGCTCCAGGACATCCCATATGGAATGACTCCAGAGCACCGTTCGCGGATGGATACCTGGGAAGCCCGCCTCCCATTCCAATTATCTCCTAGCAACAAGACAGTTTAGATCTGATTGCTCTGCCGGAGCCACCGTGGTGGCTGAGTTGAAATGGACATTCCTGAGGATGGGTCCTAATGTGTTTTTGTGTCCATGAGGGCCTTGGAATGGGGCAGTGGCACCGGGACCCTGAAGTACTCTCCTAAGCTTTGGACATGGCTCCCATGCACAGATTTCCTTGTGGAGACGAGATGAGTTCTGATGGGTGCCTCAGGAAAACCCCTATGCTCGTATTGGAATCAGGCTTTTGAGGACACATGCCTGTAACCCAAAGCAATGGATCCTATTATGGCCTAGGGTCCTGTCTGGTTCAATCTTCTTCTCTGGGGACATCCATCTATGGTATGAGTGGAGGTCGATTATCAGCTGGTGTCAGACAGCCCTTGTTTGTTCCGGGCGACCTACACTATTGGGATGGCCTCAGGGACTTTGGAGGTTTCTCCTAATTTGTATGATTTTGGACCATGGAATGGGCAGAATTCCCATGGATTGGTAGGCACAGTCCTAATGTGTGTCTCCAGGGGCCCAGCCTGGAGGGTGTGTGGCCCAAGACTTTGAGGACAGAAGTCTGAAAACACAAACTCAGCTTAGGTTTGGGGACGTAGGTATGGCAGGCCCGATCTACAAACCATGAGAAGAACTCTTCAGGATATGAAGAAAGTGCGAGTCTGAGGCGCTTGCTCAGGCTTTTGTCTCTGGATTTTGTATCAGCGATGGCCGTGGAATGTCGGGGAGGCCTCATGGGCCATGGACGAATCTTCCTCTCTGAGGATTTGGCCCGATTCCCTATTGCTTTTCGTCAATCTGTGGGATGGGAGGACTCATTTCAGTTTTGTTACCTCAGGTGTCCCACCAAAAGAAGAATTCCAAAGCAAAGCCGTGGGGAAGACTGAAGGGACAACCCGAACTATGGTTAAAAATTGGGGCCTAGGGGTTTGGCAAGCCCAATATGTTATCTCTTCATCCAGCCACTGAGTGGCCTTACTTGAGGACTGGGCTCAGCCTGAGGGTCACAATGTACGTTTGTGACCAATGTGGCCGGCGAGCATGGGCGGGGCCTCATGGGCCACACTGGTTTCAACTACACTGAATGTTGGACAACATGCCAACCACAAGGTTTCTTGCCATGGGGAAGGAGTTCTGATTTCTGCATCACCTTCAACCCTGGGCAGTGATTGGAGATAATGTCTAGGTTCTGAAACCTGAAAACCGAGGTTGGGAAAAGATGACGACTTAAGACCACGGCGGCTTGATGTGCTCAGTGTGCGGCCAGCTGTCTGGGAGGGGCCAGGGGGTCCAGGCTCAGGCTGTGTCAGAAAGGGCATTAGTGCCCTGGTCAGCCTAAGTATTTGGGGTACAGCCAAGTTCGGTGCAGGTTGATCCTCATTTGGGGTTACTGGGTAGCCCCAGAGGACAATGTTTTTATTCTGGACGGCGGGCAGGGTGCTGCATTGTAGATCTGGATTGCCAAACTGGAGGGCTTGTGGGCCAGTAGTCTGACGACCAAAGTCTGAGAACACAAGCTAGGCTTAGGTTTCTGGGTGAGGCCATGGCAGGCACAATCTACAGACCTGAATCGAGATCTCGTGCATCTGAAGTCAGGGCGAGGATCTGACGATCGCTCAGGTTGGAGTTTCTGTCCATGAAGGCCCCTTCATGAATGGGGGGGCATCACGAGGACATGGGGGTTTTCCCACGATGGGAGTTGTGAGAAGCTCCAAACTGCAGAGAGTCTTCTGCAGGACAATTGAGACCTGTTGCTTGGGTCCAGGCCAATGATTCTGAGCTGGGTTCTAAGGATGGATGGCTGGGTAGCCCACCTCGCATTCCAATTGTCTCCTAGCAACAAGACAGGTTAGATCTCCTGGATCTGTGGGGAGCAACCGAGGACGCTGAGTTGAAATGGACACCCCTGGGGATGGGTCCTTATGTGCTTTTGTGTCTATGGAGACCTTGGAATGAAACGGTGGCACTGGGGCCCTAAAGGGTTCTCCTAAACAGAGGCTTTGACACAGCTCCAACGTGCAAGTTTCCCATGTGTAGATGAGATGTTTTCTGATGGGTGAGTCAAGAAACAGCTATATGCTGTTTTGATATCCAGGCCTCTGAGGAGAGATGCCTGCAAACCAAAGCAATGGATCTGATTAGTGCCTAGGGGACTGTTCTTTCCTTTTTACCTCTGGAGACATCTGTCTATGGGTCTGAGTGCAGGTAGGTGCTCAGTTGGGCTCAGATTGCCCCTGTTTTTCCTGGGAAGCCACCACTATTGATATGGATCAGGGACCTTGGAGGTTTATCCTATTAGAAGGGTTGTGGCCATTGGAATGGGCACACACAATTCCCTTGGAGAGGGCAAGTACAGTCCTCAGGTTTGGCTCCAGGGGCCTGAGCCGGTAGGTTGTGTAGGCCAGGGCTGTTTGGACAGTTGTCTGAAATCACAAAATCGGCTTATGTTTCGAGTCATAGGTATGGCAGGACTGACCTACAGACCATGAGGAGAACTCTTCGGGATTTGAAAAAAGGGCGAGTGTGAGGCTCCTGCTCAAGTTTTTGTCTCTGGATATCGTGTCACTCATGGTCGTGGAATTTCTGGGTGACTTCATGGGAAATGGACGAGTCTTACTCTCTGGTGGTTTGGCCCCGTCAAAAGAGTTTGGGGTCAATCTGTGGGCTGGAAGAAGTCCGTTTTTTTTTTGTTGTTGTTGTTGTTGTTTTCTTTTTTAACCTCAGGTGTCCCACCAAATGAGGGATTCCAGAGTAGAGCCCTGGGGAGGGGCGACTGGACAAACAGAAATCTGGTTAAAAATTGGGGCCTAGGGACATGTCAAGCCCATTATGACATCTAATGGTCCAGCCACTGAGAGGACTTACTAGAGGACAGGACTCATGCTGAGGGTCACAATGCGTATGTATGCCCTCGTCGCACGCAAGAATGGGCGGGGCCTCAGGGTGAATGCTGGTTTCTCCTACACTGAACGTTGGACAACGTGCCAACCACAAGGGTTCTTGCCATGGGTAAGGAGCAGTCCTGATTTCTGCATCACACTCACCCCTGGGCAGTGATTGGAGATAAGGTCTCGGTTCTGAAGCCTGAAAACGGAGGTAGGGAAGAGATGATGACCTAAAGCCATGGCGGGTTTTATGTGCTCAGTGTGCGGTCATCTTTCTGGGTGTTGGTCAGGAGGTCCGGGCTCAGGTTGTGTTCGACAGTGCATTAGTGCCCAGGTTAGACTATATAATTTGGGTAACGTCGAGTGCTGTGTAGGTTTATCCTCATATAAGGTGCCTGGGCAGCTCATGAGGCAATAATTTTTTTTCTAGAGGGCAGGCAGAGTGCTGCATTGTGGGTCCGGAATTGCCAACCTTGAGGGCTTCGGGGCCAGGAGTGTGAGGACGGAAGTCTGAGAAGACAAGCTAGACTTGTGTTTCAGGTTGAGGGCATGGTAGGTACCCCCTGCAGATCTGAACCAATATCTCATTCATCTGAATTCAGGGCGAGGATCAGACGTTGGCTCAGGTTGGAGTTTCTGTGCATGACGGTCGCTTCATGAAGGGAGCGGAATCTCGGGGCCATTGAGGTTTTCCCACGTTGGGAGTTGTGGGATGCCCCCTTCAAGGATTCCTTCTGCGGGACAATTGAGACCTGTTGGACAGCTCCAGGACATCCCATATGGATGACTCCAGAGCACCGTTCGCAGATGGATGCCTGGGAAGCCCGCCTCGCATTCCAATTGTCTCCTATCAACAAGACAGTTCAGATCTGATGGCTGTGCCGGAGCAACCGGGGTGGCTGACTTGAAATGGACTTTCCTGAGGATGGGTCCTAATGTGTTTTTGTGTCCATGAGGGCCTTGGAATGGGGCAGTGGCACCGGGACCCTGAAGTACTCTCCTAAGCTTTGGACATGGCTCCCATGCACAGGTTTCCTTGTGGAGACGAGATGAGTTCTGCTGGGTGCCTCAGGAAAACCCCTATGCTCGTATTGGAATCAGGCTTTTGAGGACACATGCCTGTAACCCAAAGCAATGGATCCTATTATGGCCTAGGGTCCTGTCTGGTTCAATCTTCTTCTCTGGGGACATCCATCTATGGTATGAGTGGAGGTCGATTATCAGCTGGTGTCAGACAGCCCTTGTTTGTTCCGGGCGACCTACACTATTGGGATGGCCTCAGGGACTTTGGAGGTTTCTCCTAATTTGTATGATTTTGGACCATGGAATGGGCAGAATTCCCATGGACTGGTAGGCACAGTCTTAATATATGTCTCCAGGGGCCCAGCCTGGAGGGTGTTTGGCCCAAGACTTTGAGGACAGAAGTCTGAAAACACAAACTCAGCTTAGGTTTGGGGACGTAGTTATGGCAGGCCCGATCTACAAACCATGAGATCTCTTCAGGATATGAAGAAAGTGCGAGTCTGAGGCGCTTGCTCAGGCTTTTGTCTCTGGATTTTGTATCAGCGATGGCCGTGGAATGTCGGGGAGGCCTCATGGGCCATGGACCAATCTTCCTCTCTGAGGATTTGGCCCGATTCCCAATTGCTTTTCGTCAATCTGTGGGATGGGAGGACTCATTTCAGTTTTGTTACCTCAGGTGTCCCACCAAAGAAGGAATTCCAAAGCAAAGCCGTGGGGAAGACTGAAGGGACAACCCGAACTATGGTTAAAAATTGGGGCCTAGGGACATGGCAAGCCAAATATGCTATCTCTTCATCCAGCCACTGAGTGGCCTTACTTGAGGACTGGGCTCAGCCTGAGGGTCACAATGTGCGTTTGTGACCAATGTGGCCGGCGAGAATGGGCGGGGCCTCATGGGCCACACTGGTTTCAACTACACTGAACGTTGGACAACATGCCAACCACAAGGTTTCTTGCCATGGGGAAGGAGTTCTGATTTCTGCATCACCTTCAACCCTGGGCAGTGATTGGACATAAGGTCTAGGTTCTGAAACCTGAAAACCGAGGTTGGGAAAAGATGACGACCTAAGGCCACGGCGGCTCGATGTGCTCAGTGTGCGGCCAGCTGTCTGGGAGGGGCCAGGGGGTCCAGGCTCAGGCTGTGTCAGAAAGCGCATTAGTGCCCTGGTCAGCCTATGTATTTGGGGTACAGCCAATGTCGGTGCAGGTTGATCCTCATTTGGGGTTACTGGGTAGCCCCAGAGGACAATGTTTTTCTTATGGAGGGCGGGCAGGGTGCTGCATTGTAGATATGGATTGCCAAACTGGAGGGCTGTGGGCCAGTAGTCTGACGACCAAAGTCTGAGAACACAAGCTAGGCTTAGGTTTCTGGGTGAGGCCATGGCAGTCACAATCTACAGACCTGAATCGAGATCTCGTGCAACTGAAGTCAGGGCGAGGATCAGACGATCGCTCAGGTTGGAGTTTCTGTCCCTGATGGCCCCTTCATGAATGGGGGGGCATCACGAGGCCATGGGGGTTTTCCCACGGTGGGAGTTGTGAGAAGCTCCAAACTGCAGAGAGTCTTCTGCAGGACAATTGAGACCTGTTGCTTGGGTCCAGGCCAATGATTCTGAGCAGGGTTCTAAGGATGGATGGCTGGGTATCCCACCTCGCATTCCAATTGTCTCCTAGCAACAAGACAGGTTAGATCTCCTGGATCTGTGGGGAGCAACCGAGGATGCTGAGTTGAAATGGACACCCCTGGGGATGGGTCCTAATGTGCTTTTGTGTCTATGGAGACCTTGGAATGAAACGGTGGCACTGGGGCCCTAAAGGGTTCTCCTAAACAGAGGCTTTGACACAGCTCCAACGTGCAATTTTCCCATGTGTAGATGAGATGTTTTCCTATGGGTGCGTCAAGAAACAGCTATATGCTGTTTTGATATCCAGGCCTTTGAGGAGAGATGCCTGGAAACCAAAGCAATGGATCTGATTAGTGCCTAGGGGCCTGTTCTTTCCTTTTTACCTCTGGAGACATCTGTCTATGGGTGTGAGTGCAGGTAGGTGCTCAGTTGGGCTCAGATTGCCCCTGTTTTTCCTGGGAAGCCACCACTATTGAGATGGATTAGTGACTTTGGAGGTTTATCCTATTAGAAGGGTTGTGGCCATTGGAATGGGCACACACAATTCCCTTGGAGAGGGCAAGTACAGTCCTGAGGTTTGGCTCCAGGAGCCTGAGCCTGTAGGTTGTGTAGGCCAGGGCTGTTTGGACAGTTGTCTGAAAACACAAACTCGGCTTATGTTTCGGGTCATAGGTATGGCAGGACTGACCTACAGACCATGAGGAGAACTCTTCTGGATTAGAAAAAAGGGCGAGTGTGAGGCTCTTGCTCAAGTTTTTGTCTCTGGATATCGTGTCACTCATGGTCGTGGAATTTCTGGGTGACTTCATGGGAAATGGACGAGTCTTACTCTCTGGTTGTTTGGCCCCATCCAAAGAGTTTGGGGTCAATCTGTGGGCTGGAAGAATTTCTTTTTTTTTTTTGTTGTTGTTGTTGTTGTTGTTGTTGTTGTTTTCTTTTTTAACCTCAGGTGTCCCATCAAATGAGGGATTCCAGAGTAGAGCCCTGGGGAGGGGCGACTGGACAATCAGAAATCTGGTTAAAAATTGGGGCCTAGGGACATGTCAAGCCCATTATGACATCTAATGGTCCAGCCACTGAAAGGACTTACTAGAGGACAGGACTCATGCTGAGGGTCACAATGCGTATGTATGCCCTCGTCGCACGCAAGAATGGGCGGGGCCTCAGGGTGAATGCTGGTTTCTCCTACAATGAACGTTGGACAACGTGCCAACCACAAGGGTTCTTGCCATGGGTAAGGAGGAGTTCTGATTTCTGCAACACACTCACCCCTGGGCATTGATTGGAGATAAGGTCTCGGTTCTGAAGCCTGAAAACGGAGGTAGGGAAGAGATGATGACCTAAGGCCATGGCGGGTTTTATGTGCTCAGTGTGCGGTCATCTTTCTGGGTGTTGGTCAGGAGGTCCGGGCTCAGGTTGTGTTCGACAGTGCATTAGTGCCCAGGTTAGAGGATATAATTTGGGTAACGTCGAGTGCTGTGTAGGTTTATCCTCATTTAAGGTGCCTGGGCAGCTCATGAGGCAATAATTTTTTTTTCTAGAAGGCAGGCAGAGTGCTGCATTGTGGGTCCGGAAATGCCAACCTTGAGGGCTTCGGGGCCAGGAGTGTGAGGACGGAAGTCTGAGAAGACAAGCTAGACTTGGGTTTCAGGTTGAGGGCATGTCAGGTACCCCCTGCAGATCTGAACCAATATCTCATGCATCTGAAGTCAGGGCGAGGATCAGACGTTGGCTCAGGTTGGAGTTTCTGTGCATGACGGCCGCTTCATGAAGGGAGCGGAATCTCGGGGCCATTGAGGTTTTCCCACGTTGGGAGTTGTGGGATGCCCCCTTCAAGGATTCCTTCTGCGGGACAATTGAGACCTGTTGGACAGCTCCAGGACATCCCATATGGATGACTCCAGAGCACCGTTCGCGGATGGATGCCTGGGAAGCCCGCCTCGCATTCCAATTGTCTCCTAGCAACAAGACAGTTTAGATCTGATGGCTCTGCCGGAGCAACCGGGGTGGCTGAGTTGAAATGGACTTTCCTGAGGATGGGTCCTAATGTGTTTTTGTGTCCATGAGGGCCTTGGAATGGGGCAGTGGCACCGGGACCCTGAAGTACTCTCCTAAGCTTTGGACATGGCTCCCATGCACAGGATTCCTTGTGGAGACGAGATGAGTTCTGATGGGTGCCTCAGGAAAACCCCTATGCTCGTATTGGAATCAGGCTTTTGAGGACACATGCCTGTAACCCAAAGCAATGGATCCTATTATGGCCTAGGGTCCTGTCTGGTTCAATCTTCTTCTCTGGGGACATCCATCTATGGTATTAGTGGAGGTCGATTATCAGCTGGTGTCAGACAGCCCTTGTTTGTTCCGAGCGACCTACACTATTGGGATGGCCGCAGGGACTTTGGAGGTTTCTCCTAATTTGTATGATTTTGGACCATGGAATGGGCAGAATTCCCATGGATTGGTAGGCACAGTCCTAATGTGTGTCTCCAGGGGCCCAGCCTGGAGGGTGTGTGGCCCAAGACTTTGAGGACAGAAGTCTGAAAACACAAACTCAGCTTAGGTTTGGGGACGTAGTTATGGCAGGCCCGATCTACAAACCATGAGAAGAACTCTTCAGGATATGAAGAAAGTGCGAGTGTGAGGCGCTTGCTCAGGCTTTTGTCTCTGGATTTTGTATCAGCGATGGCCGTGGAATGTCGGGGAGGCCTCATGGGCCATGGACGAATCTTCCTCTCTGAGGATGTGGCCCGATTCCCAATTGCTTTTCGTCAATCTGTGGGATGGGAGGACTCATTTCAGTTTTGTTACGTCAGGTGTCCCACCAAAAGAGGAATTCCAAAGCAAAGCCGTGGGGAAGACTGAAGGGACAACCCGAACTATGGTTAATAATTGGGGCCTAGGGGCATGGCAAGCCCAATATGCTATCTCTTCATCCAGCCACTGAGTGGCCTTACTTGAGGACTGGGCTCAGCCTGAGGGTCACAATGTGCGTTTGTGACCAATGTGGCCGGCGAGAATGGGCGGGGCCTCATGGGCCACACTGGTTTCAACTACACTGAACGTTGGACAACATGCCAACCACAAGGTTTCTTGCCATGGGGAAGGAGTGCTGATTTCTGCATCACCTTCAACCCTGGGCAGTGATTGGAGATAAGGTCTAGGTTCTGAAACCTGAAAACCGAGGTTGGGAAGAGATGACGACCTAAGGCCACTGCGACTCGATGTGCTCAGTGTGCGGCCAGCTGTCTGAGGGCGTCCAGGCTCAGGCTGTGTCAGAAAGGGCATTAGTGCCCTGGTCAGCCTATGTATTTGGGGTACAGCCAAGGTCGGTGCAGGTTGATCCTCATTTGGGGTTACTCGGTAGACCCAGAGGACAATGATTTTCTTCTGGAGGGCAGGCAGAGTGCTGCATTGTAGTTATGGATTGCCAAACTGGAGGGCTTGTGGGCCAGTAGTCTGACGACAAAAGTCTGAGAACACAAGCTAGGCTTAGGTGTCTGGGTGAGGCCATGGCAGGCACAATCTACAGACCTGAATCGAGATCTCGTGCATCTGAAGTCAGGGCGAGGATCAGATGATCGCTAGGGTTGGAGTTTCTGTCCCTAATGGCCCCTTCATGAATGGGAGGTCATCACGAGGCCATGGGGGTTTTCCAACGTTGGGAGTTGTGAGAAGCTCCAAACTGCAGAGAGTCTTCTGCAGGACAATTGAGACCTGTTGTTTGGCTCCAGACCAAAGATTCTGAGCAGGGTTCTAAGGATGGATGGCTGGGTAGCCCACTTCGCATTCCAATTGTCTCCTAGCAACAAGACAGGTTAGATCTCCTGGATCTGTGGGGAGCAACCGAGGACGCTGAGTTGAAATCGACACCCCTGGGGATGGGTCCTAATGTGCTTTTGTGTCTATGGAGACCTTGGAATGAAGCGGTGGCACTGGGGCCCTAAAGGGTTCTCCTAAACAGAGGCTTTGACACAGCTCCAACGTGCAAGTTTCCCATGTGTAGATGAGATGTTTTCTGATGGGTGAGTCAAGAAACAGCTATATGCTGTTTTGATATCCAGGCCTCTGAGGAGAGATGCCTGGAAACCAAACAATGGATCTGATTAGTGCCAGGGCCTGTTCTTTCCTTTTTACCTCTGGAGACATCTGTCTATGGGTCTGAGTGCAGGTAGGTGCTCAGTTGGGCTCAGATTTCCCCTGTTTTTCCTGGGAAGCCACCACTATTGAGATGGATCAGGGACTTTGGAGGTTTATCCTATTAGAAGGGTTGTGGCCATTGGAATGGGCACACACAATTCCCTTGGAGAGGGCAAGTACAGTCCTCAGGTTTGGCTCCAGGGGCCTGAGCCTGTAGGTTGTGTAGCCCAGGGCTGTTTGGACAGTTGTCTGAAAACACAAACTCGGCTTATGTTTCGGTCATAGGTATTGCAGGACTGACCTACAGACCATGAGGAGAACTCTTCGGGATTTGAAAAAAGGGCGAGTGTGAGGCTCCTGCTCAAGTTTTTGTCTCTGGATATCGTGTCACTCATGGTCATGGAATTTCTGGGTGACTTCATGGGAAATCGACGAGTCTTACTCTCTGGTGGTTTGGCCCCGTCCAAAGAGTTTGGGGTCATTCTGTGGGCTGCAAGAAGTCCGTTTTTGTAGTTGTTGTTGTTGTTGTTGTTGTTGTTGCTTTCTTTTTTAACCTCAGGTGTCCCACCAAATGAGGGATTCCAGAGTAAAGGCCTGGGGAGGGGCGACTGGACAATCAGAAATCTGGTTAAAATTTGGGGCCTAGGGACATGTCAAGCCCATTATGACATCTAATGGTCCAGCCACTGAGAGGACTTACTAGAGGACAGGACTCATGCTGAGGGTCACAATGCGTATGTATGCCCTCGTCGCACGCAAGAATGGGCGGGGCCTCTGGGTGAATGCTGGTTTCTCCTACACTGAACGATGGACAACATGCCAACCACAAGGGTTCTTGCCATGGGTAAGGAGGAGTTCTGATTTCTGCATCAGACTCACCCCTGGGCAGTGATTGGAGATAAGGTCTCGGTTCTGAAGCCTGAAAACGGAGGTAGGGAAGAGATGATGACCTAAGGCCATGGCGGGTTTTATGTGCTCAGTGTGCGGTCATCTTTCTGGGTGTTGGTCAGGAGGTCCGGGCTCAGGTTGTGTTCGACAGTGCATTAGTGCCCAGGTTAGACTATATAATTTGGGTAACGTCGCGTGCTGTGTAGGTTTATCCTCATGTAAGCTGCCTGGGCAGCTCATGAGGCAACAATTTTTTTTCTAGAGGGCAGACAGAGTGCTGCATTGTGGGTTGGGAATTGCCAAACTTGAGGGCATCCGGGCCAGGAGTGTGAGGACGGAAGTCTGAGAAGACAAGCTAGACTTGGGTTTCAGGGTGAGGGCACGGCAGGTACCCCCTGCAGATCTGAACCAATATCTCATGCATCTGAAGTCAGGGCGAGGATCAGACGTTGGCTCAGGTTGGAGTTTCTGTGCATGATGGCCGCTTCATGAAGTGAGCTGAATCTCGGGGCCAATGAGGTTTTCCCACGTTGGGGGTTGTGGAATGCCCCCTTCAAGGATTCCTTCTGCGGGACAATTGAGACCTGTTGGACAGCTCCAGGACATCCCATATGGAATGACTCCAGAGCACCGTTCGTGGATGGATGCCTGGGAAGCCCGCCTCGCATTCCAATTCTCTCCTAGCAACAAGACAGTTTAGATCTGATGGCTCTGCCGGAGCAACCGGGGTGGCTGAGTTGAAATGGACTTTCCTGAGGATGGGTCCTAATGTGTTTTTGTGTCCATGAGGGCCTTGGAATGGGGCGGTGGCACCGGGACCCTGAAGTACTCTCCTAAGATTTGGACATGGCTCCCATTCACTGGTTCCTTGGGAGACGAGATGAGTTCTGATGGGTGCCTCAGGAAAACCCCTATGCTCGTAATGGAATCAGGCTTTTGAGGACACATGCCTGTAACCCAAAGCAATGGATCCTATTATAGCCTAGGGTCCTGTCTGGTTCAATTTCTTTTCTGGGGACATCCATCTATGGTATGAGTGGAGGTCGATTATCAGCTGGTGTCAGACAGCCCTTGTTTGTTCTGGGAGACCTACACAATCAATGGATCTGATTAGTGCCTGGGATGGCCTCAGGGACTTTGGAGGTTTCTCCTAATTTGTACGATTTTGGACCATGGAATGGGCAGAATTCCCATGGATTGGTAGGCACAGTCCTAATGTGTGTCTCCAGGGACCCAGCCTGGAGGGAGTGTGGCCCAAGACTTTGAGGACAGAAGTCTGAAAACACAAACTCAGCTTAGGTTTGGGGACGTAGGTATGGCAGGCCCGATCTACAAACCATGAGAAGAACTCTTCAGTATATGAAGAAAGTGCGAGTCTGAGGCGCTTGCTCAGGCTTTTGTCTCTGGATTTTGTATCAGCGATGGCCGTGGAATGTCGGGGAGGCCTCATGGGCCATGGACAAATCTTCTTCTGAGGATTTGGCCCGATTCCCAATTGCTTTTCGTCAATCTGTGGGATGGGTGGACTCATTTCAGTTTTGTTACCTCAGGTGTCCCAACTAAATTGGAATTCCAAAGCAAAGCCGTGGGGAAGACTGAAGGGACAACCCGAACTATGGTTAAAAATTGGGGCCTAGGGGCACGGCAAGCCCAATATGCTATCTCTTCATCCAGCCACTGACTGGCCTTACTTGAGGACTGGGCTCAGCCTGAGGGTCACAATGTGCGTTTGTGACCAAAGTGGCCGGCGAACATGGGCAGGGCATCATGGGCCACACTGGTTTCAACTACACTGAACGTTGGACAACATGCCAACCACAAGGTTTCTTGCCATGGGGAAGGAGTTCTGATTTCTGCATCACCTTCAACCCTGGGCAGTGATTGGAGATAAGGTATAGGTTCAGAATCCTGAAAACCGAGGTTGGGAAGGGATGACGACCTAAGGCCATGGCGGCTCGATGTGCTCAGTGTGCGGCCAGCTGTCTGGGAGGGGCCAGGGGGTCCAGGCTCAGCCTGTGTCAGAAAGGGCATTAGTGCCCTGGTCAGCCTATGTATTTGGGGTACAGCCAAGGTCGGTGCAGGTTGATCCTCATTTGGGGTTACTGGGTAGCCCCAGAGGGCAATGTTTTTCTTCTGGAGGGCGGGCAGGGTGCTGCATTGTAGTTCTGGATTGCCAAACTGGAGGGCTTGTGGGGCAGTAGTCTGACGACCAAAGTCTGAGAACACAAGCTAGGCTTAGGTTTCTCGGTGAGGCCATGGCAGGCACAATGTACAGACCTGAATCGAGATCTCGTGCATCTGAAGTCAGGGCGAGGATCAGACGATCGCTCAGGTTGGACTTTCTGTCCCTGATGGCCCCTTCATGAATGGGTGGGCATCACGACGCCATGGGGGTTTTATCACGATGGGAGTTGTGAGAAGCTCCAAACTGCAGAGAGTCTTCTGCAGGACAATTGAGACCTGTTGTTTGGGTCCAGGCCAATGATTCTGAGCAGGGTTCTAAGGATGGATGGCTGGGTAGCCCACCTCGCATTCCAATTGTCTCCCAGCAACAAGACAGGTTAGATCTCCTGGATCTGTGGGGAGCAACCGAGGACGCTTATTTGAAATGGACACCCCTGGGGATGTGTCCTAATGTGCTTTTGTGTCTATGGAGACCTTGGAATGAAGCGGTGGCACTGGGGCCCTAAAGGGTTCTTTTAAACAGAGGCTTTGACACAGCTCCAACGTGCAAGTTTCCCATGTGTAGATGAGATGTTTTCTGATGGGTGAGTCAAGAAACAGCTATGTGCTGTTTTGATATCCAGGCCTCTGAGGAGAGATGCCTGGAAACCAAAGCAATGGATCTGATTAGTGCCTAGGGGCCTGTTCTTTCCTTTTTACCTCTGGGGACATCTGTCTATGGGTCTGAGTGCAGGTAGGTGCTCAGTTGGGCTCAGATTGCCCCTATTTTTCCTGGGAAGCCACCACTATTGAGATGAATCAGGGACTTTGGAGGTTTATCCTATTAGTAGGGTTGTGGCCATTGGAATGGGCCACACAATTCCCTTGGAGAGGGCAAGTACAGTCCTCAGGTTTGGCTCCAGGGGCCTGAGCCTGTAGATTGTGTAGGCCAGGGCTGTTTGGACAGTTGTCTGAAAACACAAACTCGGCTTATGTTTTGGGTCGTAGGTATGGCAGGACTGACCTACAGACCATGAGGAGAACTCTTCGGTATTGAAAGAAGGGCGAGTGTGAGGCTCCTGCTCAAGTTTTTGTCTCTGGATATCGTGCCACTCATGGTCGTGGAATTTCTGGGTGACTTCATGGGAAATGGACGAGTCTTACTCTCTGGTGGTTTGGCCCCGTCCAAAGAGTTTGGGGTCATTTTGTGGGCTGGAAGAAGTCCGTTTTGTTGTTGTTGTTGTTGTTTTCTTTTTTAACCTCAGGTGTCTCACCAAATGAGGGATTCCAGAGTAAAGGCCTGGGGAGGGGCGACTGGACAATCAGAAATCTGGTTAAAAATTGGGGCCTAGGGACATGTCAAGCCCATTATGACATCTAATGGTCCAGCCACTGAGAGGACTTACTAGAGGACAGGACTCATGCTGAGGGTCACAATGCGTATGTATACCCTCGTCGCACGCAAGAATGGGCGGGGCCTCAGGGTGAATGCTGGTTTTTTCTACACTGAACGTTGGACAATGTGCCAACCACAAGGGTTCTTGCCATGGGTAAGGAGGATTTCTGATTTCTGCATCACACTCACCCCTGGGCAGTGATTGGAGATAAGGTCTCGGTTCTGAAGCCTGAAAATGGAGGTAGGGAAGAGATGATGACCTAAGGCCATGGAGGGTTTTATGTGCTCAGTGTGCGGTCAGCTTTCTGGGTGTTTGTCAGGAGGTCCGGGCTCAGGTTGTGTTCGACAGTTCATTAGTACCCAGGTTAGACTATATAATTTGGGTAAAGTCGAGTGCTGTGTACGTTTATCCTCATTTAAGGTGCCTGGGCAGCTCATGAGACAATACTTTTTTTTTCTAGAGGGCAGGCAGAGTGCTGCATTGTGGGTCAGGAATTGCCAAACTCGAGGCCTTCGGGGCCAGGATTGTGAAAACCGAAGTCTGAGAAGACAAGCTAGACTTGGGTTTCAGGGCGAGGGCACAGCAGGTACCCACGGCAGATCTGAACCAATTTCTCATGCATCTGAAGTCAGGGCGAGGATCAGCCGTTGGCTCAGGTTGGAGTTTCTGTGCATGACGGCCGCTTCATGAAGGGAGCGGAATCTCGGGGCCATTGAGGTTTTCCCACGTTGGGAGTTGTGGGACGCCCCCTTCAATGATTCCTTCTGCGGGACAATTGAGACCTGTTGGACAGCTCCAGGACATCCCATATGGAATGACTCCAGAGCACCGTTCGCGGATGGATGCCTGGGAAGCCCGCCTCGCATTCCAATTGTCTCCTAGCAACAAGATAGTTTAGATCTGATGGCTCTGCCGGAGCAACCGGGGTGGCTGAGTTGAAATGGACTTTCCTGAGGATGGGTCCTAATGTGTTTTTGTGTCCATGAAGGCCTTGGAATGGGGCGGTGGCACCGGGACCCTGAAGTACTCTCCTAAGCTTTGGACATGGCTCCCATGCACAGGTTTCCTTGTGGAGACGAGATGAGTTCTGATGGGTGCCTCAGGAAAACCCCTATGCTCGTATTGGAATCAGGCTTTTGAGGACACATGCCTGTAACCCAAAGCAATGGATCCTATTATGGCCTAGGGTCCTGTCTGGTTCAATCTTCTTCTCTGGGGACATCCATCTATGGTATGAGTGGAGGTCGATTATCAGCTGGTGTCAGACAGCCCTTGCTTGTTCCGGGCGACCTACACTATTGGGATGGCCTCAGGGACTTTAGAGGTTTCTCCTAATTTGTACGATTTTGGACCATGGAATGGGTAGAATTCTCAAGGATTGGTAGGCACACTCCTAATGTGTGTCTCCAGGGGCCCAGCCTGGAGGGTGTGTGGCCCAAGACTTTGAGGACAGAAGTCTGAAAACACAAACTCAGCTTAGGTTTGGGGACGCAGGTATGGCACGCCCGATCTACAAACCATGAGAAGAACTCTTCAGGATATGAAGAAAGTGCGAGTCTGAGGCGCTTGCTCAGGCTTTTGTCTCTGGATTTTGTATCAGCGATGGCCGTGGAATGTCGGGGAGGCCTCATGGGCCATGGACGAATCTTCCTCTCTGAGGATTTGGCCCGATTCCCAATTGCTTTTCGTCAATCTGTGGGATGGGAGGTCTCCTTTCAGGTTTGTTACCTCAGGTGTCCCACCAAAAGAGGAATTCCAAAGCAAAGCCGTGGGGAAGACTGAAGGGACAACCCAAACTATGGTTAAAAATTGGGGCCTAGGGGCATGGCAAGCCCAATATGTTATCTCTTCATCCAGCCACTGAGTGGCCTTACTTGAGGACTGGGCTCAGCCTGAGGGTCACAATGTGGGTTTGTGACCAATGTGGCCCGCGAGCATGGGCGGGGCATCATGGGCCACATTGGTTTCAACTACACTGAACGTTGGACAACATGCCAACCACAAGGTTTCTTGCCATGGGGAAGGAGTTCTGATTTCTGCATCACCTTCAACACTGGGCAGTGATAGGAGATAAGGTCTAGGTTCTGAAACCTGAAAACCGAGGTTCGGAAGGGATGACGACCTAAGGCCACGGCGGCTCGATGTGCTCAGTGTGCGTCCAGCTGTCTGGGAGGGGCAAGGGGGTCCAGGCTCAGGCTGTGTCAGAAAGGGCATTAGTGCCCAGGTCACCATATGTATTTGGGGTACAGCCAAGGTCGGTGCAGGTTTATCCTCATTTGGGGTTACTGGGTAGCCCCAGAGGAAAATGTTTTTCTTCTGGAGGGCAGGCAGATTGTTGCATTGTAGTTCCGGATTGCCAAACTGGAGGGCTTGTGGGCCAGTAGTCTGACGACCAAAGTCTGAGAACACAAGCTAGGCTTAGGTTTCTGGGTGAGGCCATGGCAGGCACAATCTACATACCTGAATCGAGATCTCGTGCATCTGAAGTCAGGGCGAGGATCAGACGATCGCTCAGGTTGGAGTTTCTGTCCCTGATGGCCCCTTCATGAATGGGGGAGCATCACGAGGCCATGGGGGTTTTCCCACGATGGGAGTTGTGAGAAGCTGCAAACTGCAGAGAGTCTTCTGCAGGACAATTGAGACCTGTTGTTTGGCTCCAGGCCAATGATTCTGAGCAGGGTTCTAAGGATGGATGGCTGGGTAGCCCACCTCGCATTCCAATTTTCTCCTAGCAATAAGACAGGTTAGATCTGCTGGATCTGTGGGGAGCAACCGAGGACGCTGAGTTGAAATGGCCACCCCTGGGGATGGGTCCTAATGTGCTTTTGTGTCTATGGAGACCTTCGAATGAAGCGGTGGCACTGGGGCCCTAAAACGTTCTCCTAATCAGAGGCTTTGTCACAACGCCAACGTGCAAGTTTCCCATGTGTAGATGAGATGTTTTCTCATGTGTGAGTCAAGAAACAGCTGGATGCTGCTTTTGAAATCCAGGCCTCTGAGGAGAGATGACTGGAAACCAAAGCAATGGATCTGATTAGTGTCTAGGGGCCTGTTCTTTCCTTTTACCTCTGGAGACATCTGTCTATGGGTCTTACTGCAGGTAGTTGCTCAGTTGGGCTCAGATTTCCCCTGTTTTTCCTGGGAAGCCACCACTATTGAGATGGATCAGGGACTTTGGAGGTTTATCCTGTTAGAAGGGTTGTGGCCATTGGAATGGGCACACACAATTCCCTTGGAGAGGGCAAGTACAGTCCTCAGGTTTGGCTCCAGGGCCCTGAGCCTGTAGGTTGTGTAGGCCAGGGCTGTTTGGACAGTTCTCTGAAAACACAAACTCGGCTTATGTTTCGGGTCATATGTATGGCAGGACTGACCTACAGACCATGAGGAGAACACTTCGTGATTTGAAAGAAGGGCGAGTGTGAGGCTCCTGCTCAAGTTTTTGTCTCTGGATATCGTGTCACTCATGGTCGTGAAATTGCCGGGTGACTTCATGGGAAATGGAGGAGTCTTACTCTCTGGTGGTTTGGCCCCGTCCAAAGAGTTTGGGGTCATTCTGTGGGCTGGAAGAAGTCCGGTTTTTTTTTGTTGTTGTTGTTTTTGTTGTTTTCTTTTTTAACCTCAGGTGTCCCAACATATGAGGGATTCCAGAGTAGAGCCCTGGGGTGGGGCGCCTGGACAATCAGAAATCTGGTTAAAAATTGGGGCCTAGGGACATGTCAAGCCCATTATGACATCTAATGGTCCAGCCACTGAGAGGACTTACTAGAGGACAGGACTCATGCTGAGGGTCACAATGCGTGTGTATGCCCTCGTCGCACTCAAGAATGGGCGGGGCCTCAGTGTGAATGCTGGTTTCTCCTACACTGAACATTGGACAACGTGCCAACCACATGGGTTCTTGCCATGGGTAAGGAGGTGTTCTGATTTCTGCATCACACTCACCCCTCGGCAGTGATTGGTGATAAGGTCTCGGTTCTGAAGCCTGAAAACGGAGGTAGGGAAGAGATGATGACCTAAGGCCATGGCGGCTTTTATGTGCTCAGTGTGCGGTCAGCTTTCTGGGTGTTTGTCAGGAGGTTCGGGCTCAGGTTGTGTTCGACAGTGGATTAGTGCCCAGGATAGACTATGTAATTTGGGTAACGTCGAGTGCTGTGTAGGTTTATCCTCATTGAAGGTGACTGGGCAGCTCATGAGGTAATAATTTTTTTTCTAGAGGCAGGCAGAGTGCTGCATTGTGGGTCCGGAATTGCCAAACTTGAGGGATTTGGGTCCAGGAGTGTGAGGATGAAAGTCTGAGAAGACAAGCTAGACTTGGGTTTCAGGGCCAGGGCACGGCAGGTACCCCCTGCAGATCTGAACCAATATCTCATGCATCTGAAGTCAGGGCGAGGATCAGCCGTTGGCTCAGGTTGGAGTTTCTGTGCATGACGGCAGCTTCATGATGGGAGCGGAATCTCGGGGCCATTGAGGTTTTCCCACGTTGGGAGTTGTGGGATGCCCCCTTCAAGGATTCCTTCTACGGGACAATTGACCTGTTGGAAAGCTCCAGGACATCCCATATGGAATGACTCCAGAGCAACGTTCGCGGATTGATGCCTGGGAAGCCCGCCTCGCATTCCAATTGTCTCCTAGCAACAAGACAGTTTAGATCTGATGGCTCTGCCGGAGCAACCGGGGTGGCTGAGTTGAAATGGACTTTCCTGAGGATGGGTCCTAATGTGTTTTTGTGTCCATGAGGTCCTTGGAATGGGGCGGTGGCACCGGGACCCTGAAGTACTCTCCTAAGCTTTGGACATGGCTCCCATGCACAGGTTTCCTTGTGGAGACGAGATGAGTTCTGATGGGTGCCTCAGGAAAACCCCTATGCTCGTATTGGAATCAGGCTTTTGAGGACACATGCCTGTAACCCAAAGCAATGGATCCTATTATGGCCTAGGGTCCTGTCTGGTTCAATCTTCTTCTCTGGGGACATCCATCTATGGTATGAGTGGAGGTCGATTATCAGCTGGTGTCAGACAGCCCTTGTTTGTTCCGGGTGACCTACACTATTGGGATGGCCTCAGGGACTTTGGAGGTTTCTCCTAATTTGTATGATTTTGGACCATGGAATGGGAAGAATTCCCATGGATTGGTAGGCACAGTCCTAATGTGTGGCTCCAGGGGCCCAGCCTTGAGGGTGTGTGGCCCAAGACTTTGAGGACAGAATTTGAAAACACAAACTCAGCTTAGGTTTGGGGACGTAGGTATGGCAGGCCGGATCTACAAACCATGAGAAGAACTCTTCAGGATATGAAGTAAGTGCGAGTCTGAGGCGCTTGCTCAGGCTTTTGTCTCTGGATTTTGTATCAGCGATGGCCATGGAATGTCGGGGAGGCCTCATGGGCCATGGACGAATCCTCCTTTCTGAGGATTTGGCCCGATTCCCAATTGCTTTTCGTCAATCTGTGGGATGGGAGGACTCCTTTCAGGTTTGTTACCTCAGGTGTCCCACCAAAGGAGGAATTCCAAAGCAAATCCGTGGGGAAGACTGAAGGGACAACCCGAAATATGGTTAAAAATTGGGGCCTAGGGGCATGGCAAGCCCAATATGCTATCTCTTCATCCAGCCCCTGAGTGGCCTTACTTGAGGACTGGGCTCAGCCTGAGGGTCACAATGTGTGTTTGTGACCGATGTGGCCTGCGAGCATGGGCGGGGCCTCATGGGCCACACTGGTTTCAACTACACTGAACGTTGGACAACATGCCAACCACAAGGTTTCTTGCCATGGCGAAGGAGTTCTGATTTCTACATCACCTTCAACCCTGCGCAGTGATTGGAGATAAGGTCTCGGTTCTGAAACCTGAAAACCGAGGTTGGGAATATATGACGACCTAAGGCCACGGCTCCTCGATGTGCTCAGGGTGCGGCCAGCTGTCTGGGAGTTGCCAAGAGGTCCAGGCTCAGGCTGTGTCAGAAAGGGCATCAGTGTCCTGGTCAGCCTATGTATTTGGGTTACAGCCATGGTCGGTGCAGGTTGATCCTCATTTGGGGTTACTGGGTAGCCCCAGAGGACAATGTTTTTCTTCTGGAGGGCAGTCAGAGTGCTGCGTTGTAGTTCTGGATTGCCAAACTGGAGGGCTTGTGGGCCAGTAGTCTGACGACCAAAGTCTGAGAACACAAGCTAGGCTTAGGATTCTGGGTGAGGCCATGGCAGGCACAATCTACAGACCTGAATCGAGATCTCGTGAATCTGAAGTCAGGGCGAGGATCAGACGATCGCTCAGGTTGGAGTTTCTGTCCCTGATGGCCCCTTCATGAATGGGGTGGCATCGCGAGGCCATGGGGGTTTTCCCACGATGGGAGTTGTGAGAAGCTCCAAACTGCAGAGAGTCTTCTGCAGGACAATTGAGACCTGTTGTTTGGCTCCAGGCCAATTATTCTGAGCAGGGTTCTAAGGATGGATGGCTGGGTATCCCACCTCGCATTCCAATTGCCTCCTAGCAACAAGACAGGTTAGATCTCCTGGATCTGTGGGGAGCAACCGAGGACGCTGAGTTGAAATGGACAACCCTGAGGATGGGTTTTAATGTGCTTTTGTGTCTATGGAGACCTTGGAATGAAGCGGTGGCCCTGGCGCCCTAAAGGGTTCTCCTAAACAGAGGCTTTGACACAGCTCCAACGTGCAAGTTTCCCATGTGTAGATGAGATGTTTTCTGATCGGTGAGTCAAGAAACAGCTAGAGCTGCTTTTGAAATCCAGTCCTCTGAGGAGAGATGCCTTGAAAACAAAGCAATGGATCTGATTAGTGCCTAGGGGCCTGTTCTTTCCTTTTTACCTCTGGGGAAATCTGTCTATGGGTCTGAGTGCAGGTAGGTGCTCAGTTGGGCTCAGATTGCCCCTGTTTTTCCTGGGAAGCCACCACTATTGAGATGGATCAGGGACTTTGGAGGTTTATCCTATTAGAAGGGTTGTGGCCATTGGAATGGGCACACACAATTCCCTTGGAGAGGGCAAGTACAGTCCTCAGGTTTGGCTCCAGGGGCCTGAGCCTGTAGGTTGTGTAGGCCAGGGCTGTTTGGACAGTTGTCTGAAAACACAAACTCGGCTTATGTTTCGGGTCATAGGTATGGCAGGACTGACCTACAGACCATGAGGAGAACTCTTCGGGATTTGAAAAAAGGGCGAGTGTGAGGCTTCTGCTCAAGTTTTTGTCTCTGGATATCGTGTCACTCATGGTCGTGAAATTGCCGGGTGACTTCATGGGAAATGGAGGAGTCTTACTCTCTGGTGGTTTGGCCCGTCCAAAGAGTTTGGGGTCATTCTGTGGGCTGGAGGAAGTCCGTTTTTTTTTTTTTTTTGTTGTTGTTGTTCTTTTTAACCTCAGGTGTCCCACCAAATGAGGGATTCCAGAGTAGAGCCCTGGGAAGGGGCGACTGGACAATCAGAAATCTGGTTTAACATTGGGGCCTAGGGACATGTCAAGCCCATTATGACATCTAATGGTCCAGACACTGAGAGGACTTACTAGAGGACAGGAATCATGCTGAGGGTCACAATGCGTGTGTATGCCCTCGTCGCACTCAAGAATGGGCGGGGCCTCAGTGTGAATGCTGGTTTCTCCTACACTGAACGTTGGACAACGTGCCAACCACAAGGGTTCTTGCCATGGGTAAGGAGGAGTTCTGATTTCTGCATCACACTCACCCCTGGGCAGTGATTGGAGATAAGGTCTCGGTTCTGAAGCCTGAAAACTGAGGTAGGAAAGAGATGAAGACCTAAGGCCATGGCGGGTTTTATGTGCTCAATGTGCGGTCAGCTTTCTGGGTGTTTGTCAGGAGGTCCGGGCTCAGGTTGTGTTCGACAGTGCATTAGTGCCCAGGTTAGACTACGTAATTTGGGTAAAGTCGAGTGCTGTGTAGGTTTTTCCTCATTTAAGGTGCCTGTGCAGCTCATGAGGCAATCATTTTTTTTCTAGAGGGCAGGCAGGGTGCTGCATTGTAGGTCCGGATTTGCCACACTAGAGGGCTTCGGGGCCAGGAGTCTGAGGACGGAACTCTGAGAAGACAAGCTAGACTTGGGTTTCAGGGCCAGGGCACGGCAGGTACCCCCTGCAGATCTGAACCAATATCTCATGCATCTGAAGTCAGGGCGAGGATCAGCCGTTGGCTCTGGTTGGAGTTTCTGTGCATGACGGCCGCTTCATGAAGGGAGCGGAATCTCGAGGCCATTGAAGTTTTCCCACGTTGGGAGTTGTGGGATGCCCCCTTCAAGGATTCCTTCTGCGGGACAATTGAGACCTGTTGGACAGCTCCAGGACATCCGATATGGAATGACTCCAGAGCACCGTTCGCGGATGGATGCCTGGGAAGCCCGCCTCGCATTCCAATTGTCACCTAATAGCAAGACAGTTTAGATCTGATGGCTCTGCTTGAGCAACAGGGGTGGCTGAGTTGAAATGGACTTTCCTGAGGATGTGTCCTAATGTGTTTTTGTATCCATGAGGGCCTTGGAATGGGGCGGTGGCACCAGGACACTGAAGAACTCTCCTAAGCTGTGGACATGGCTCCCATGCACAGGTTTCCTTGTGCAGACGAGATGAGTTCTGATGGGTGCCTCAGGAAAACACCTATGCTCGTATTGGAATCAGGCTTTTGAGGACACATGCTTGTAACCCAAAGCACTGGATCCTATTATGGCCTAGGGTCCTGTCTGTTTCAATCTTCTTCTCTGGGGACATCCATCTATGGTATGAGTGGAGGTCGATTATCAGCTGTTGTCAGACATCCCTTGTTTGTTCCGGGTGACCTACACTATTGGGATGGCCTCAGGGACTTTGGAGGTTTCTCCTAATTTGTATGATTTTGGACCATGGAATGGGCAGAATTCCCATGGATTGGTAGGCACAGTCCTAATGTGTGGCTCCAGAATCCCAGCCTGGAGGGAGTGTGGCCCAAGACTTTGAGGACAGAAGTCTGAAAACACAAACTCAGCTTAGGTTTGGGGACGTAGGTATGGCAGGCCCGATCTACAAACCATGAGAAGAACTCTTCAGGATATGAAGAAAGTGCGAGTCTGAGGCGCTTGCTCAGGCTTTTGTCTCTGGATTTTGTATCAGCGATGGCCGTGCAATGTCGGGGAGGCCTCATGGGCCATGGACGAATCTTCCTCTCTGAGGATTTGGCCCAATTCTCAATTGCTTGTCGTCAATCTGTGGGATGGGTGTACTCATTTCAGTTTTGTTACCTCAGGTGTCCCACTTAAATTAGAATTCCAAAGCAAAGCCGTGGGGAAGACTGAAGCGACAACCCGAACTATGGTTAAAAATTGGGGCCTAGGGTCATGGAGCCCAATATGTTATCTCTTCATCCAGCCACTGAGTGGCCTTACTTGAGGACTGGGCTCAGCCTGAGGGTCACAATGTGCGTTTGTGACCAATGTGGCCCGCGAGCATGGGCGGGGCATTATGGGCCACACTGGTTTCAACTACACTGAACGTTGGACAACATGCCAACCACAAGGTTTCTTGCCATGGGGAAGGAGTTCTGATTTCTGCATCACCTTCAACCCTGGGCAGTGATAGGAGATAAGGTCTAGGTTCTGAAACCTGAAAACCGAGGTTGGGAAGGGATGACGACCTAAGGCCACAGCGGCTCGATGTGCTCAGTGTGCGGCCAGCTGTCTGGGAGGGGCCAGGGGGTCCAGGCTCAGCCTGTGTCAGAAAGGGCATTAGTGCCCTGGTCAGCCTATGTATTAAGGGTACAGCCAAGGTCGGTGCAGGTTGATCCTCATTTGGGGTTACTGGGTAGCCCCAGAGGAAAATGTTTTTCTTCTGGAGGGCAGGCAAAGTGCTGCATTGTAGTTCAGGATTTCCAAACTAGAGGGCTTGTGGGCCAGTAGTCTGACGACCAAAGTCTGAGAACACAAGCTAGGCTTAGGTTTCTGGGTGAGGCCATGGCAGGCAAAATCTACATACCTGAATCGAGATCTCGTGCATCGAAAGTCCGGGCGAGGATCAGACGATCGCTCAGGTTGGAGGTTCTGTCCCTGATGGCCCTTTCTTGAAGGGGGTTGGATCACGAGGACATGGGCGTTTTCCCACGATGGGAGTTGTGAGAATCTCCAAACTGCAAAGATTCTTCTGCAGGAAAATTGAGACCTGTTGTTTGGCTCCAGGCCAACGATTCTGAGCAGGGTTCTAAGGATGGATGGCTGGATAGCCCACCTCGCATTCCAATGGTCTCCAAGCAACAAGACCGGTTAGATCTGCTGGATGTGGGGGGCAACCGAGGACGCTTATTTGAAATGGACTCTCCTGTGGATGGGTCCTAATGTGCTTTTCTCTCTATGGAGACCTTGGAATGAAGCGGTGGCCCTGGGGCCCTGAAGGGTTCTCCTAAACAGAGGCTTTGTCACAACTCCAAAGTGCAAGTTTCCCATGTGTAGATGAAATTTGTTCTGATGGGTGAGTCAAGAAACAGCCATATGCTGGTATGAAATGCAGGCCTCTGAGGAGAGATGCCTGGAAACCAAAGCAATGGATCCGATTTGTGCCTAGGGGCCTGTTCTTTCCTTTTTCCCTCTGGGGACATCTGTCTATGGGTCTGAGTGCAGGTAGGTGCTCAGTTTGGCTCAGATTGCCCCTGTTTTTCCTGGGAAGCCACCACTATTGAGATGGATCAGGGACTTTGGAGGTTTATCCTATTAGAAGTGTTGTGGCCATTGGAATGGACACAAACAATTCCCTTGGAGAGGGCAAGGACAGTCCTCAGGTTTGGCTCCAGGGGCCTGAGCCTGTAGGTTGTGTAGGCCAGGGCTGTTTGGACAGTTGTCTGAAAACACAAACTCGGCTTATGTTTCGGGTCTTAGGTATGGCAGGACTGACCTACAGACCATGAGGAGAACTCTTCGGGATTTGAAAGAAGGGCGAGTGTGAGGCTCCTGCTCAAGTTTTTGTCTCTGGATATCGTGTCACTCATGGTCGTGGAATTTTTGGGTGACTTCATCGGAAATGGACGAGTCTTACTCACTGGTGGTTAGGCCCCATCCAAAGAGTTTGGGGTCATTCTGTGGGCTGGAAGAAGTCGTTTTTTTTTTTTGTTTGTTTGTTTGTTTGTTTTTGTTGTTGTGGTTTTCTTTTTTAACCTCGAATGAAAAAAGGGCGAGTGTGAGGCTCTTGCTCAAGTTTTTGTCTCTGGATATCGTGTCACTCATGGTCGTGAAATTGCCGAGTGACTTCATGGGAAATGGACGAGTCTTACTCTCTGGGGGTTCGGTCCCGTCGAAAGAGTTTGCGGTCATTCTGGGTATGGAAGAAGTCCGTTTTTTTGTTGTTGTCGATTTGTTTCATTTTGTTTTTCAACCTCAGATGTCCCACCAAATGAGGGATTCCAGAGTAGAGCCCTGGGGTGGGGCGACTGGACAACCAGAAATCTGGTTAAAAATTGGGGACTAGGGACATGTCAAGCCCATTATGACATCTAATGATCCAGCCACTGAGAGGACTTACTAGAGGACAGGACTCACGCTGAGGTCACAATGCGTGTTTATGCTCTCGTCGCACTCAAGAATGGGCGGGGCCTCAGGGTGAATGCTGTTTTCTCCTACACTGAACGTTGGACAACATGCCAACCACAAGGTTTCTTACCATGGGTCAGGAAGAGTTCTGATTTCTGCATCACAGTCACCCGTGGGCAGTGATTGGAGATAAGGTCTAGGTTCTGAAGCCTGAAAACTGAGGTAGGGAAAAGATGATGACCTAAGGCCATGACGGGTCTGATGTGCTCAGGGTGCGGTCAGCTGTCTGGGTGTTGGTCAGCAGGTCCGGGCTCAGGTTGTGTCAGACAGTGCATTAGTGCCCCGGTTAGACTATATAATTTGGGTACATTCGAGTGCCGTGTAGGTTTATCTTCATTTAAGCTGCCTGGTCAGCTCATTAGGCAATATATTTTTTCTAGAGGGCAGGCAGAGTGCTTCATTGTTGGTCCGGAATTGCCAAACATGAGGGCTTCGGGGCCAGGAGAGTGAGGACGGAAGTCTGAGAACACAAGCTAGACTTCGGATTCAGGATGAGGGCACGGCAGGTACCCCCTGCAGATCTGAACCAATATCTCATGCATCTGAAGTCAGGGTGAGGATCCGACGTTGGCTCAGGTTGGAGTTTCTGTGCATGACGGCCCCTTCATGAAGGGAGCGGAATCTCGAGGCCATGGAGGTTTTCCACGTTGGGAGATGTGGGATGCCCCCTTCAAGGATTCCTTCTGCGGGACAATTGAGACCTGTTGGACAGCTCCAGGACATCCCATATGGAATGACTCCAGAGCACCGTTCAAGGATGGATGCCTGGGAAGTCCGCCTCGCCTTCCAATTGTCTCCTAGCAACAAGACAGTTTAGATCTAATGGATCTGCGGGAGCAACCGAGGTGGCTGAGTTGAAATGCACTTTCCAGAGGATGGGTCCTAATGTGTGTTTGTGTCCATGAGGGCCTTGGAATGAAGAGGTGGCACCGAGACCCTGAAGTATTCTCCTAAGCTTTGGCATAGCTCCCATGCACAAGTTTCCTTGTGGAGACGAGATTTGTTCTGATGGGTGCCTCAGGAAATCCCCTCTGCTGGTATTGGAATCCAGGCTTTTGAGGAGACATGCCTGTAAACCAACGCAATGGATCCAATAATGGCCTCGGGTCCTGTCTGGTTCAATCTTCTTGGTATGAGTGGAGGTAGATGAGTGGAGGTAGATGCTCAGCTGGTATCAACCGCCCTTTTTTTTCCCGGGCGACCTAACTATTGGGATGGCCTCAGGGACATTGGAGGGTTCTCCTAATTTGTACGATATTTGACAATCGAATGGGCAGAATTCCCATGGATTGGGTGGGGGCAGTCCTAATGTGTGGCTCCAGGGGCCCCAGCCTGGATGGAGTGTGGCCCAGGACTTTGAGGACAGAAGACTGAAAACACAAACTCAGCTTAAGTTTGGGGACGTAGGTATGACACGCCCGATCCACAAACCATGAGAAGATCTCTTCAGGATATGAAGAATGAGCGAGTCTGAGTCTCTTGCTCAGGCTTTTGTCTCTGGATTTTGTTTCCGCGATGTCCGTGGAATGTTGGGGAGGTCTCATGGGCCATGGACGAATCTTCCTCTCTGTGGATTTGGCAAGATCCCAATTGTTTTTCGTCAATCTGTGGGATGGGAGGACTCCTTTCAGGTTTGTTACCTCAGGTGTCCCACCAAAAGAGGAATTCCAAAGCAGAGCCCTGGGGAAGAGTGAATGGACACCCCGAACTGTGGTTAAAAATTGGGGCCTTGGGGCATGGCAAGCCCAATATGCTGTCTCTTCATATAGGCCCTGAGAGGCCTTACCTGAGGACTGGGCTCAGGCTGAGGGTCACAATGTGTGTTTGTGACCAATGTGGCCCGCAAGCATGGGCTGGGCCTCATGGGCCACGCTTGTTTCAACTACACTGAACGTTGGACAACATGCCAAGCACAAGGTTTCTTGCCATGGGGAAAGAGTTCTGATTTCTGCATCATTTTCAACCCTGGGCAGTGGTTGGAGATAAGGTCTAGGTTCTGGAGCCTGAAAACCGCAGTTGGGAAGAGATGACGACCTAAGGCCATGGCGGGTCCGATGTGCTCAGTGTGCGGCCAGCTGTCTGGGTGGGACCAGGAGGTCCAGGCTCAGGCTGGGTCAGAAGGGGAAATAGTGCCCAGGTCAGCCTATATGTTTGGGGTACAGCCGAATGGCGTGCAGGTTGATCCTCATTTGGGGTTTCGGGGTAGCCCTGAGGGCAATGTTTTACTTCTGTAGGGCAGGCCGAGTGCGTCATTGTAGTTCTGGATTGCCCAACTGGAGGGCTTGTGGGCCAGTAGTCTGAGGACGGAGTCTGAGAACCCAAGCTAGGCCTAGGTTTCTGGGTGAGGATATGGCAGGCACAATCTACAGACCTCAATAGAGATCTCGTGCATCTGAAGTCAGGGCAAGGATCAGACGATCGCTCAGGTTGGACTTTCTGCCCTGATGGCCCTTTCTTGAAGGGGGTTGGATCACGAGGACATGGGGGTTTTCCCACGATGGGAGTTGTGAGAAGCTCCAAACTGCAAAGATTCTTCTGCAGGACAATTGAGACCTGATGGTTGGCTCCAGGCCAACGATTCCGAGCAGGGTTCTAAGGATGGATGGCTGGGTAGCCCACCTCGCATTCCAATTGTCTCCAAGCAACAAGACAGGTTAGATCTGCTGGATGTGGGGGGCAACCGAGGAGGCTGAGTTGAAATGGACTCTCCTGTGGATGTGTCCTAATATGTTTTTGTGTCTATGGAGACCTTGGAATGAAGCGGTGGCCCTGGGGACCTGAAGGGTTCTCCTAAACAGAGGCTTTGACACAGCTCCAACGTGCATGTTTCCCATGTGTAGATGAGATTTGTTCTGATGGGTGAGTCAAGAAACAGCCATATGCTGGTATTGAAATCCAGGCCTCTGAGGAGAGATGCCTGGAAACCAAAGCAATGGATCCGATTAGTGCCTAGGGCCCTGTTCGTTCCTTTTTACCTCTGGGGACATCAGTCTACGGGTCTGAGTGCAGGTAGGTGCTCAGATGGGCTCAGATTGCCCCTGTTTGTCCTGGGAAGCCACAACTATTGGGATGGCCTCAGGGACTTTGGAGGTTATCCTACTAGTAGGGTTGTGGCCATTGGAATGGGCACATACAATTCCCTTGGAGAGGGCAAGTACAGTCCTCAGGTTTGGCTCCAGGGCCCTGAGCCTGTAGGGTGTGTAGGCCAGAGCTGTTTGGACAGTTGTCTGAAAACACAAACTCGGCTTATGTTTTGGGTCATAGGTATGGCAGGACTGATCTACAGACCATGAGGAGAACACTTCGGGATATGAAAAAAGGGCGATTGTGAGGCTCTTGCTCAAGTTTTTGTCTCTGGATATCGTGTCACTCATGGTCGTGAAATTGCTGGGTGACTTCATGGGAAATGGACGAGTCTTACTCTCTGGGGGTTCGGTCCCGACCAAAGAGTTTGGGGTCATTCTGGGGATGGAAGAAGTCCGTTTTTTTGTTGTTGTCGATTTGTTTCATTTTGTTTTTCAACCTCAGATGTCCCACCAAATGAGGGATTCCAGAGTAGAGCCCTGGGGTGGGGCGACTGGACAAAAAGAAATCTTGTTAAAAATTGGGGACTAGGGACATGTCAAGCCCATTATGTCATCTAATGGTCCAGCCACTGAGAGGACTTACTAGAGGACAGGACTCACGCTGAGGTCACAATGCGTGTTTATGCTCTCGTCGCACTCAAGAATGGGCGGGGCCTCAGTGTGAATGCAGTTTTCTCCTACACTGAACGTTGGACAACATGCCAACCACAAGGTTTCTTGCCATGGGTCAGGAAGAGTTCTGATTTCTGCATCACAGTCACCCGTGGGCAGTGATTGGAGATAAGGTCTAGGTTCTGAAGCCTGAAAACTGAGGTAGGGAAGAGATGATGACCTAAGGCCATGGCGGGTCTGATGTGCTCAGGGTGCGGTCAGCTGTCTGGGTGTTGGTCAGCAGGTCCGGGCTCAGGTTGTGTCAGACAGTGCATTAGTGCCCAGGTTAGACTATATAATTTGGGTACATTCGAGTGCCGTGTAGGTTTATCTTCATTTAAGCTGCCTGGTCAGCTCATTAGGCTTATATTTTTTCTAGAGGGCAGGCAGAGTGCTTCATTGTCGGTCCGGAATTGCCAAACTTGAGGGCTTCGGGGCCAGAAGAGTGAGGACGGAAGTCTGAGAACACAAGCTAGACTTCGGATTCAGGGTGAGGGCACGGCAGGTACCCCCTGCAGATCTGAACCAATATCTCATGCATCTGAAGTCAGGGCGAGGATCCGACGTTGGCTCAGGTTGGAGTTTCTGTGCATGACGGCCCCTTCATGAAGGGAGCGGAATCTCGAGGCCATGGAGGTTTTCCACGTTGGGAGATGTGGGATGCCCCCTTCAAGGATTCCTTCTGCGGGACAATTGAGACCTGTTGGACAGCTCCAGGACATCCCATATGGAATGACTCCAGAGCACCGTTCGAGGATGGATGCCTGGGAAGTCCGCCTCGCCTTCCAATTGTCTCCTAGCAACAAGACAGTTTAGATCTAATGGATCTGCGGGAGCAACCGGGGTGGCTGAGTTGAAATGCACTTTCCAGAGGATGGGTCCTAATGTGTGTTTGGGTCCATGAGGGCCTTGGAATGGGCAGGTGGCACAGGGACCCTGAAGAATTCTCCTAAGCTTTGGCATAGCTCCCATGCACAAGTTTCCTTGTGGAGACGAGATTTGTTCTGATGGGTGCATCAGGAAATCCCCTCTGCTGGTATTGGAATCCAGGCTTTTGAGGAGACATGCCTGTAAACCAACGCAATGGATCCGATAATGGCCTCGGGTCCTGTCTGGTTCAATCTTCTTGGTATGAGTGGAGGTAGATGAGTGGAGGTAGATGCTCAGCCGGTATCAACCGCCCTTTTTTTTCCCGGGCGACCTACACTATTGGGATGGCCTCAGGGAATTTGGAGGGTTATCCTAATTTGTACGATTTTTGACAATGGAATGGGCAGAATTCCCATGGATTGGGTGGGGGCAGTCCTAATGTGTGGCTCCAGGGGCCCCAGCCTGGAGGGAGTGTGGCCCAGGACTTTGAGGACAGAAGACTGAAAACACAAACTCAGCTATTTTTGGGGACGTAGGTATGGCACGCCCGATCTACAAACCATGAGAAGAACTCTTCAGGATAAGAAGAATGAGCGAATCTGAGTCGCTTGCTCAGGCTTTTATCTCTGGATTTTGATTCAGCGATGGCCGTGGAATGTTGGGGAGGTCTCATGGGCCATGGACGATTCTTCCTCTCTGTGGATTTGGCCCGAACCCAATTGTTTTTCGTCAATCTGTGGGATGGGAGGACTCCTTTCAGGTTTGTTACCTCTGGTGTCCCAACAAAAGAGGATTTCCAAAGCAGAGCCCTGGGGAAGAGTGAAGGGACACCCCGAAATATGGTTAAAAATTGGGGCCTAGGGGCATGGCAAGCCCATTATGCTGTCTCTTCATAGAGGACCTGAGAGGCCTTACCTGAGGACTGGGCTCAGGCTGAGGGTCACAATGTGTGTTTGTGACCAATGTGGCCCGCAAGCATGGGCTGGGCCTCATGGGCCACGCTTGTTTCAACTACACTGAACGTTGGACAACATGCCAAGCACAAGGTTTCTTGCCATGGGGAAAGAGTTCTGATTTCTGCATCATTTTCAACCCTGGGCAGTGGTTGGAGATAAGGTCTAGGTTCTGGAGCCTGAAAACCGCAGTTGGGAAGAGATGACGACCTAAGGCCATGGCGGGTCCGATGTGCTCAGTGTGCGGCCAGCTGTCTGGGTGGGACCAGGAGGTCCAGGCTCAGGCTGGGTCAGAAGGGGAAATAGTGCCCAGGTCAGCCTATATGTTGGGGTACAGCCGAATGGCGTGCAGGTTGATCCTCATTTGGGGTTTCGGGGTAGCCCTGAGGGCAATGTTTTACTTCTGTAGGGCAAGCAGAGTGCGGCATTGTAGTTCTGGATTGCCAAACTGGAGGGCTTGGGGGCCAGTAGTCTGAGGACGGAGTCTGAGAACCCAAGCTAGGCCTAGGTTTCTGGGTGAGGATATGGCAGGCACAATCTACAGAACTCAATAGAGATCTCGTGCATCTGAAGTCAGGTTAAGGATCAGACGATCGCTCAGGTTGGACTTTCTGCCCTGATGGCCCTTTCTTGAAGGGGGTTGGATCACGAGGACATGGGGGTTTTCCCACGATGGGAGTTGTGAGAAGCTCCAAACTGCAAAGATTCTTCTGCAGGACAATTGAGACCTGTTGGTTGGCTCCAGGCCAACGATTCCGAGCAGGGTTCTAAGGATGGATGGCTGGGTAGCCCACCTCGCATTCCAATTGTCTCCAAGCAACAAGACAGGTTAGATCTGCTGGATGTGGGGGGCAACCGAGGAGGCTGAGTTGAAATGGACTCTCCTGTGGATGTGTCCTAATATGTTTTTGTGTCTATGGAGACCTTGGAATGAAGCGGTGGCCCTGGGGCCCTGAAGGGTTCTCCTAAACAGAGGCTTTGACACAGCTCCAACGTGCATGTTTCCCATGTGTAGATGAGATTTGTTCTGATGGGTGAGTCAAGAAACAGCCATATGCTGGTATTGAAATCCAGGCCTCTGAGGAGAGATGCCTGGAAACCAAAGCAATGGATCCGATTAGTGCCTAGGGCCCTGTTCGTTCCTTTTTACCTCTGGGGACATCAGTCTACGGGTCTGAGTGCAGGTAGGTGCTCAGATGGGCTCAGATTGCCCCTGTTTGTCCTGGGAAGCCACAACTATTGGGATGGCCTCAGGGACTTTGGAGGTTATCCTACTAGTAGGGTTGTGGCCATTGGAATGGGCACATACAATTCCCTTGGAGAGGGCAAGTACAGTCCTCAGGTTTGGCTCCAGGGCCCTGAGCCTTTAGGGTGTGTAGGCCAGAGCTGTTTGGACAGTTGTCTGAAAACACAAACTCGGCTTATGTTTTGGGTCATAGGTATGGCAGGACTGATCTACAGACCATGAGGAGAACACTTCGGGATATGAAAAAAGGGCGATTGTGAGGCTCTTGCTCAAGTTTTTCTCTCTGGATATCGTGTCACTCATGGTCGTGAAATTGCTGGGTGACTTCATGGGAAATGGACGAGTCTTACTCTCTGGGGGTTCGGTCCCGACCAAAGAGTTTGGGGTCATTCTGGGAATGGAAGAAGTCCGTTTTTTTGTTGTTGTCGATTTGTTTCATTTTGTTTTTCAACCTCAGATGTCCCACCAAATGAGGGATTCCAGAGTAGAGCCCTGGGGTGGGGCGACTGGACAACCAGAAATCTGGTTAAAAATTGGGGACTAGGGACATGTCAAGCCCAAAATGACATCTAATGGTCCAGCCACTGAGAGGACTTACTAGAGGACAGGACTCACGCTGAGGTCACAATGCGTGTTTATGCTCTCGTCGCACTCAAGAATGGGCGGGGCCTCAGTGTGAATGCAGTTTTCTCCTACACTGAACGTTGGACAACATGCCAACCACAAGGTTTCTTGCCATGGGTCAGGAAGAGTTCTGATTTCTGCATCACAGTCACCCGTGGGCAGTGATTGGAGATAAGGTCTAGGTTCTGAAGCCTGAAAACTGAGGTAGGGAAGAGATGATGACCTAAGGCCATGGCGGGTCTGATGTGCTCAGGGTGCGGTCAGCTGTCTGGGTGTTGGTCAGCAGGTCCGGGCTCAGGTTGTGACAGACAGTGCATTAGTGCCCAGGTTAGACTATATAATTTGGGTACATTCGAGTGCCGTGTAGGTTTATCTTCATTTAAGCTGCCTGGTCAGCTCATTAGGCTTATATTTTTTCTAGAGGGCAGGCAGAGTGCTTCATTGTCGGTCCGGAATTGCCAAACTTGAGGGCTTCGGGGCCAGAAGAGTGAGGACGGAAGTCTGAGAACACAAGCTAGACTTCGGATTCAGGGAGAGGGCACGGCAGGTACCCCCTGCAGATCTGAACCAATATCTCATGCATCTGAAGTCAGGGCGAGGATCCGACGTTGGCTCAGGTTGGAGTTTCTGTGCATGACGGCCCCTTCAGGAAGGGAGCGGAATCTCGAGGCCATGGAGGTTTTCCACGTTGGGAGATGTGGGATGCCCCCTTCAAGGATTCCTTCTGCGGGACAATTGAGACCTGTTGGACAGCTCCAGGACATCCCATATGGAATGACTCCAGTGCACCGTTCGAGGATGGATGCCTGGGAAGTCCGCCTCGCCTTCCAATTGTCTCCTAGCAACAAGACAGTTTAGATCTAATGGATCTGCGGGAGCAACCGGGGTGGCTGAGTTGAAATGCACTTTCCAGAGGATGGGTCCTAATGTGTGTTTGGGTCCATGAGGGCCTTGGAATGGGGAGGTGGCACCGGGACCCTGAAGAATTCTCCTAAGCTTTGGCATAGCTCCCATGCACAAGTTTCCTTGTGGAGACGAGATTTGTTCTGATGGGTGCCTCAGGAAATCCCCTCTGCTGGTATTGGAATCCTGGCTTTTGAGGAGGCATGCCTGTAAACCAACGCAATGGATCCGATAATGGCCTCGGGTCCTGTCTGGTTCAATCTTCTTGGTATGAGTGGAGGTAGATGAGTGGAGGTAGATGCTCAGCTGGTATCAACCGCCCTTTTTTTTCCCGGGCGACCTACACTATTGGGATGGCCTCAGGGAATTTGGAGGGTTATCCTAATTTGTACGATTTTTAACAATGGAATGGGCAGAATTCCCATGGATTGGGTGGGGGCAGTCCTAATGTGTGGCTCCAGGGGCCCCAGCCTGGAGGGAGTGTGGCCCAGGACTTTGAGGACAGAAGACTGAATACACAAACTCAGCTTAAGTTTGGGGACGTAGGTATGGCACGCCCAATCTACAAACCATGAGAAGAACTCTTCAGGATAAGAAGAATGAGCGAATCTGAGTCGCTTGCTCAGGCTTTTATCTCTGGATTTTGATTCAGCGATGGCCGTGGAATGTTGGGGAGGTCTCATGGGCCATGGACGAATCTTCCTCTCTGTGGATTTGGCCCGATCCCAATTGTTTTTCGTCAATCTGTGGGATGGGAGGACTCCTTTCAGGTTTGTTACCTCTGGTGTCCCACCAAAAGAGGAATTCCAAAGCAGAGCCCTGGGGAAGAGTGAAGGGACACACCGAAGTATGGTTAAAAATTGGGGCCTAGGGGCATGGCAAGCCCAATATGCTGTCTCTTCATAGAGGACCTGAGAGGCCTTACCTGAGGACTGGGCTCAGGCTGAGGGTCACAATGTGTGTTTGTGACCAATGTGGCCCGCAAGGATGGGCTGGGCCTCATGGGCCACGCTTGTTTCAACTACACTGAACGTTGGACAACATGCCAACCACAAGGTTTCTTGCCATGGGGAAAGAGTTCTGATTTCTGCATCATTTTCAACCCTGGGCTGTGGTTGGAGATAAGGTCTAGGTTCTGGAGCCTGAAAACCGCAGTTGGGAAGAGATGACGACCTAAGGCCATGGCGGGTCCGATGTGCTCAGTGTGCGGCCAGCTGTCTGGGTGGGACCAGGAGGTCCAGGCTCAGGCTGGGTCAGAAGGGGAAATAGTGCCCAGGTCAGCCTATATGTTTGGGGTACAGCCGAATGGCGTGCAGGTTGATCCTCATTTGGGGTTTCGGGGTAGCCCTGAGGGCAATGTTTTACTTCTGTAGGGCAGGCAGAGTGCGTCATTGTAGTTCTGGATTGCCCAACTGGAGGGCTTGTGGGCCAGTAGTCTGAGGACGGAGTCCTAGAACCCAAGCTAGGCCTAGGTGTCTGGATGAGGATATGGCAGGCACAATCTACAGACCTCAATAGAGATCTCGTGCATCCGAAGTCAGGGCAAGGATCAGACGATCGCTCAGGTTGGACTTTCTGCCCTGATGGCCCTTTCTTGAAGGGGGTTGGATCACGAGGACATGGGGGTTTTCCCACGATGGGAGTTGTGAGAATCTCCAAACTGCAAAGATTCTTCTGCAGGACAATTGAGACCTGTTGGTTGGCTCCAGGCCAACGATTCCGAGCAGGGTTCTAAGGATGGATGGCTGGGTAGCCCACCTCGCATTTCAATTGTCTCCAAGCAACAAGACAGGTTAGATCTGCAGGATGTGGGGGGCAACCGAGGAGGCTGAGATGAAATGGACTCTCCTGTGGATGTGTCCTAATATGTTTTTGTGTCTATGGAGACCTTGGAATGAAGCGGTGGCCTTGGGGCCCTGAGGGGTTCTCCTAAACAGAGGCTTTGACACAGCTCCAACGTGCATGTTTCCCATGTGTAGATGAGATTTGTTCTGATGGGTGAGTCAAGAAACAGCCATATGCTGGTATTGAAATCCAGGCCTCTGAGGAGAGAAGCCTGGAAACCAAAGCAATGGATCCGATTAGTGCCTAGGGGCCTGTTCGTTCCTTTTTACCTCTGGGGATATCAGTCTACGGGTCTGAGTGCAGGTAGGTGCTCAGATGGGCTCAGATTGCCCCTGTTTGTCCTGGGAAACCACAACTATTGGGATGGCCTCAGGGACTTTGGAGGTTATCCTATTAGTAGGCTTGTGGCCATTGGAATGGGCACATACAATTCCCTTGGAGAGGGCAAGTACAGTCCTCAGGTTTGGCTCCAGGGCCCTGAGCCTGTAGGGTGTGTAGGCCAGAGCTGTTTGGACAGTTGTCTGAAAACACAAACTCGGCTTATGTTTTGGGTCATAGGTATGGCAGGACTGATCTACAGACCATGAGGAGAACACTTCGGGATATGAGAAAAGGGAGAGTGTGAGGCTCTTGCTCAAGTTTTTGTCTCTGGATATCGTGTCACTCATGGTCGTGAAATTGCCGGGTGACTTCATGGGAAATGGACGAGTCTTACTCTCTGGGGGTTCGGTCCCGTCCAAAGAGTTTGGGGTCACTCTGGGGATGGAAGAAGTCCGTTTTTTTGTTGTTGTTGTCGATTTGTTTCATTTTGTTTTTCAACCTCAGATGTCCCACCAAATGAGGGATTCCAGAGTAGAGCCCTGGGGTGGGGCGACTGGACAACCAGAAATCTGATTAAAAATTGGGGACTAGGGACAGGTCAAGCCCATTATGACATCTAATGGTCCAGCCACTGAGAGGACTTACTAGAGGACAGGACTCACGCTGAGGTCACAATGCGTGTTTATGCTCTCGTCGCACTCAAGAATGGGCGGGGCCTCAGGGTGAATGCTGTTTTCTCCTACACTGAACGTTGGACAACATGCCAACCACAAGGTTTCTTGCCATGGGTCAGGAAGAGTTCTGATTTCTGCATCAGAGTCACCCGTGGGCAGTGATTGGAGATAAGGTCTAGGTTCTGAAGCCTGAAAACTGAGGTAGGGAAGAGATGATGACCTAAGTCCATGGCGGGTCTGATGTGCTCAGGGTGCGCTCAGCTGTCTGGGTGTTGGTCAGCAGGTCCGGGCTCAGGTTGTGACAGACAGTGCATTAGTGCCCAGGTGAGACTATATAATTTGGGTACATTCGAGTGCCGTGTAGGTTTATCTTCATTTAATCTGCCTGGTCAGCTCATTAGGCAATATATTTTTTCTAGAGGGCAGGCAGAGTGCTTCATTGTCGGTCCGGAATTGCCATACTTGAGGGCTTCGGGGCCAGGAGAGTGCGGACGGAAGTCTGAGAACACAAGCTAGACTTCGGATACAGGGTGATGGCACGGCAGGTACCCCCTGCAGATCTGAACCAATATCTCATGAATCTGAAGTCAGGGCTAGGATCCCACGTTGGCTCAGGTTGGAGTTTCTGTGCATGACGGCACCTTCATGAAGGGAGCGGAATCTCGAGGCCATGGAGGTTTTCCACGTTGGGAGATGTGGGATGCCCCCTTCAAGGATTCCTTCTGCGGGACAATTGAGACCTCTTGGACAGCTCCAGGACATCCCATATGGAATGACTCCAGAGCACCGTTCGAGGATGGATGCCTGGGAAGTCCGCCTCGCCTTCCAATTGTCTCCTAGCAACAAGACAGTTTAGATCTAATGGATCTGCGAGAGCAACCGGGGTGGCTGAGTTGAAATGCACTTTCCAGAGGATGGGTCCTAACGTGTGTTTGTGTCCATGAGGGCCTTGGAATGGGGAGGTGGCACCGGGACCCTGAAGTATTCTCCTAAGCTTTGGCATAGCTCCCATGCACAAGAATCCTTGTGGAGACGAGATTTGTTCTGATGGGTGCCTCAGGAAATCCCCTATGCTGGTATTGGAATCCAGGCTTTTGAGGAGACATGCCTGTAAACCAAAGCAATGGATCTGATAATGGCCTCGGGTCCTGTCTCGTTCAATCTTCTTGGTATGAGTGGAGGTAGATGAGTGGAGGTAGATGCTCAGCCGGTATCAACCGCCCTTTTTTGTCCAGGGCGACCTACACTATTGGGATGGCCTCAGGGACTTTGGAGGGTTCTCCTAATTTGTACGATTTTTGACATGGAATGGGCAGAATTCCCATGGATTGGGTGGGGGCAGTCCTAATGTGTGGCTCTAGGGGCCCCAGCCTGGAGGGAGTGTGGCCCAGGACTTTGACGACAGAAGACTGAAAACAGAAACTCAGCTTAAGTTTGGGGACGTAGGTATGGCACGCCCGATCTACAAACCATGAGAAGAACTCTTCAGGATATGAAGAAAGAGCGAGTCTGAGTCGCTTGCTCAGGCTTTTGTCTCTGGATTTTGTTTCAGCGATGGCCGTGGAATGTTGGGGAGGTCTCATGGGCCATGGACGAATCTTCCTCTCTGTGGATTTGGCCCGATCCCAATTGTTTTTCGTCAGTCTGTGGGATGGGAGGACTCCTTTCAGGTTTGTTACCTCTGGTGTCCCACCAAAAGAGGAATTCCAAAGCAGAGCCCTGGGGAAGAGTGAAGGGACAACCCGAACGATGGTTAAAAATTGGGGCCTAGGGGCATGGCAAGCCCAATATGCTGTCTCTTCATATAGGCCCTGAGAGGCCTTACCTGAGGACTGGGCTCAGGCTGAGGGTCACAATGTGTGTTTGTGACCAATGTGGCCCGCAAGCATGGGCTGGGCCTCATGGGCCACGCTTGTTTTAACTACACTGAACGTTGGACAACATGCCAAGTACAAGGTTTCTTGCCATGGGGAAAGAGTTCTGATTTCTGCGTCATTTTCAACCCTGGGCAGTGGTTGGAGATAAGGTCTATGTTCTGGAGCCTGAATACCGCAGTTGGGAAGAGATGACGACCTAAGGCCATGGCGGGTCCGATGTGCTCAGTGTGCGGCCAGCTGTCTGGGTGGGACCAGGAGGTCCAGGCTCAGGCTGGGTCAGAAGGGGAAATAGTGCCCAGGTCAGCCTATATGTTTGGGGTACAGCCGAATGGCGTGCAGGTTGATCCTCATTTGGGGTTTCGGGGTAGCCCTGAGGGCAATGTTTTACTTCTGTAGGGCAGGCAGAGTGCGGCATTGTAGTTCTGGATTGCCCAACTGGAGGGCTTGTGGGCCAGTAGTCTGAGGACGGAGTCTGAGAACCCAAGCTAGGCCTAGGTTTCTGGGTGAGGATATGGCAGGCACAATCTACAGACCTCAATAGAGATCTCGTGCATCTGAAGACAGGGCAAGGATCAGACGATCGCTCAGGTTGGACTTTCTGCCCTGATGGCCCTTTCTTGAAGGGGGTTGGATCACGAGGACATGGGGGTTTTCCCACGATGGGAGTTGTGAGAATCTCCAAACTGCAAAGATTCTTCTGCAGGACAATTGAGACCTGTTGGTTGGCTCCAGGCCAACGATTCCGAGCAGGGTTCTAAGGATGGATGGCTGGGTAGCCCACCTCGCATTCCAATTATCTCCAAGCAACAAGACAGGTTAGATCTGCTGGATGTGGGGGGCAACCGAGGAGGCTGAGTTGAAATGGACTCTCATGTGGATGTGTCCTAATATGTTTTTGTGTCTATGGAGACCTTGGAATGAAGCGGTGGCCCTAGGGCCCTGAAGGGTTCTTCTAAACAGAGGCTTTGACACAGCTCCAACGTGCATGTTTCCCATGTGTAGATGAGATTTGTTCTGATGGGTGAGTCAAGAAACAGCCATATGCTGGTATTGAAATCCAGGCCTCTGAGGAGAGATGCCTAGAAACCAAAGCAATGGATCCGATTAGTGCCTTGGGCCCTGTTCGTTCCTTTTTACCTCTGGGGACATCAGTCTACGGGTCTGAGTGCAGGTAGTTGCTCAGATGGGCTCAGATTGCCCCTGTTTGTCCTGGGAACCCACAACTATTGGGATGGCCTCAGGGACTTTGGAGGTTATCCTACTAGTAGGGTTGTGGCCATTGGAATGGGCACATACAATTCCCTTGGAGAGGGCAAGTACAGTCCTCAGGTTTGGCTCCAGGGCCCTGAGCCTGTAGGGTGTGTAGGCCAGAGCTGTTTGGACAGTTGTCTGAAAACACAAACTCGGCTTATGTTTTGGGTCATAGGTATGGCAGGACTGATCTACAGACCATGAGGAGAACACTTCGCGTTATGAAAAAAGGGCGAGTGTGAGGATCTTGCTCAAGTTTTTGTCTCTGGATATCGTGTCACTCATGGTCGTGAAATTGCCGGGTGACTTCATGGGAAATGGACGAGTCTTACTCTCTGGGGGTTCGGTCCCGTCCAAAGAGTTTGGGGTCATTCTGGGGATGGAAGAAGTCCGTTTTTTTGTTGTTGTTGTCGATTTGTTTCATTTTGTTTTTCAACCTCAGATGTCCCACCAAATGAGGGATTCCAGCGTAGAGCCCTGAGGTGGGGCGACTGGACAACCAGAAATCTGGTTAAAAATTGGGGACTAGGGACATGTCAAGCCCAAAATGACATCTAATGGTCCAGCCACTGAGAGGACTTACTAGAGGACAGGACTCACGCTGAGGTCACAATGCGTGTTTATGCTCTCGTCGCACTCAGGAATGGGCTGGGCCTCAGGGTGAATGCTGGTTTCTCCTACACTGAACGTTGGACAGCATGCCAACCACAGGGTTTCTTGCCATGGGTCAGGAAGAGTTCTGATTTCTGCATCACAGTCACCCGTGGGCAGTGATGGAAATAAGGTCTAGGTTCTGAAGCCTGAAAACTGAGGTAGGGAAGAGATGATGACCTAAGGCCAGGGCGGGTCTGATGTGCTCAGTGTGTGGTCAGCTGGCTGGGTGTTGGTCAGCAGGTCCGGGCTCAGGTTGTGTCAGACAGTGCATTAGTGCCCAGGTGAGACTATATAATTTGGGTATATTCGAGTGCCGTGTAGGTTTATCTTCATTTAAGCTGCCTGGTCAGCTCATTAGGCAATATATTTTTTCTAGAGGGCAGGCAGAGTGCTTCATTGTCGGTCCGGAATTGCCATACTTGAGGGCTTCGGGGCCAGGAGAGTGCGTACGGAAGTCTGAGAACACAAGCTAGACTTCGGATTCAGGGTGAGGGCACGGCAGGTACACCCTGCAGATCTGAACCAATATCTCATGCATCTGAAGTCAGGACGAGGATCCCACGTTGGCTCAGGTTGGAGTTTCTGTGCATGACGGCCCCTTCATGAAGGGAGCGGAATCTCGAGGCCATGGAGGTTTTCCACGTTGGGAGATGTGGGATGCCCCCTTCAAGGATTCCTTCTGCGGGACAATTGAGACCTGTTGGACAGCTCCAGGACATCCCATATGGAATGACTCCAGAGCACCGTTCGAGGATGGATGCCTGGGAAGTCCGCCTCGCCTTCCAATTGTCTCCTAGCAACAAGACAGTTTAGATCTAATGGATCTGCGGGAGCAACCGGGGTGGCTGAGTTGAAATGCACTTTCCAGAGGATGGGTCCTAATGTGTGTTTGGGTCCATGAGGGCCTTGGAATGGGGAGGTGGCACCGGGACCCTGAAGAATTCTCCTAAGCTTTGGCATAGCTCCCATGCACAAGTTTCCTTGTGGAGACGAGATTTGTTCTGATGGGTGCCTCAGGAAATCCCCTCTGCTGGTATTGGAATCCTGGCTTTTGAGGAGGCATGCCTGTAAACCAACGCAATGGATCCGATAATGGCCTCGGGTCCTGTCTGGTTCAATCTTCTTGGTATGAGTGGAGGTAGATGAGTGGAGGTAGATGCTCAGCTGGTATCAACCGCCCTTTTTTTTCCCGGGCGACCTACACTATTGGGATGGCCTCAGGGAATTTGGAGGGTTCTCCTAATTTGTACGATTTTTAACAATGGAATGGGCAGAATTCCCATGGATTGGGTGGGGGCAGTCCTAATGTGTGGCTCCAGGGGCCCCAGCCTGGAGGGAGTGTGGCCCAGGACTTTGAGGACAGAAGACTGAATACACAAACTCAGCTTAAGTTTGGGGACGTAGGTATGGCACGCCCAATCTACAAACCATGAGAAGAACTCTTCAGGATAAGAAGAATGAGCGAATCTGAGTCGCTTGCTCAGGCTTTTATCTCTGGATTTTGATTCAGCGATGGCCGTGGAATGTTGGGGAGGTCTCATGGGCCATGGACGAATCTTCCTCTCTGTGGATTTGGCCCGATCCCAATTGTTTTTCGTCAATCTGTGGGATGGGAGGACTCCTTTCAGGTTTGTTACCTCTGGTGTCCCACCAAAAGAGGAATTCCAAAGCAGAGCCCTGGGGAAGAGTGAAGGGACACACCGAAGTATGGTTAAAAATTGGGGCTTAGGGGCATGGCAAGCCCAATATGCTGTCTCTTCATAGAGGACCTGAGAGGCCTTACCTGAGGACTGGGCTCAGGCTGAGGGTCACAATGTGTGTTTGTGACCAATGTGGCCCGCAAGGATGGGCTGGGCCTCATGGGCCACGCTTGTTTCAACTACACTGAACGTTGGACAACATGCCAACCACAAGGTTTCTTGCCATGGGGAAAGAGTTCTGATTTCTGCATCATTTTCAACCCTGGGCAGTGGTTGGAGATAAGGTCTAGGTTCTGGAGCCTGAAAACCGCAGTTGGGAAGAGATGACGACCTAAGGCCATGGCGGGTCCGATGTGCTCAGTGTGCGGCCAGCTGTCTGGGTGGGACCAGGAGGTCCAGGCTCAGGCTGGGTCAGAAGGGGAAATAGTGCCCAGGTCAGCCTATATGTTTGGGGTACAGCCGAATGGCGTGCAGGTTGATCCTCATTTGGGGTTTCGGGGTAGCCCTGAGGGCAATGTTTTACTTCTGTAGGGCAGGCAGAGTGCGTCATTGTAGTTCTGGATTGCCCAACTGGAGGGCTTGTGGGCCAGTAGTCTGAGGACGGAGTCCTAGAACCCAAGCTAGGCCTAGGTGTCTGGATGAGGATATGGCAGGCACAATCTACAGACCTCAATAGAGATCTCGTGCATCCGAAGTCAGGGCAAGGATCAGACGATCGCTCAGGTTGGACTTTCTGCCCTGATGGCCCTTTCTTGAAGGGGGTTGGATCACGAGGACATGGGGGTTTTCCCACGATGGGAGTTGTGAGAATCTCCAAACTGCAAAGATTCTTCTGCAGGACAATTGAGACCTGTTGGTTGGCTCCAGGCCAACGATTCCGAGCAGGGTTCTAAGGATGGATGGCTGGGTAGCCCACCTCGCATTTCAATTGTCTCCAAGCAACAAGACAGGTTAGATCTGCAGGATGTGGGGGGCAACCGAGGAGGCTGAGATGAAATGGACTCTCCTGTGGATGTGTCCTAATATGTTTTTGTGTCTATGGAGACCTTGGAATGAAGCGGTGGCCTTGGGGCCCTGAGGGGTTCTCCTAAACAGAGGCTTTGACACAGCTCCAACGTGCATGTTTCCCATGTGTAGATGAGATTTGTTCTGATGGGTGAGTCAAGAAACAGCCATATGCTGGTATTGAAATCCAGGCCTCTGAGGAGAGAAGACTGGAAACCAAAGCAATGGATCCGATTAGTGCCTAGGGGCCTGTTCGTTCCTTTTTACCTCTGGGGACATCAGTCTACGGGTCTGAGTGCAGGTAGGTGCTCAGATGGGCTCAGATTGCCCCTGTTTGTCCTGGGAAACCACAACTATTGGGATGGCCTCAGGGACTTTGGAGGTTATCCTATTAGTAGGCTTGTGGCCATTGGAATGGGCACATACAATTCCCTTGGAGAGGGCAAGTACAGTCCTCAGGTTTGGCTCCAGGGCCCTGAGCCTGTAGGGTGTGTAGGCCAGAGCTGTTTGGACAGTTGTCTGAAAACACAAACTCGGCTTATGTTTTGGGTCATAGGTATGGCAGGACTGATCTACAGACCATGAGGAGAACACTTCGGGATATGAGAAAAGGGAGAGTGTGAGGCTCTTGCTCAAGTTTTTGTCTCTGGATATCGTGTCACTCATGGTCGTGAAATTGCCGGGTGACTTCATGGGAAATGGACGAGTCTTACTCTCTGGGGGTTCGGTCCCGTCCAAAGAGTTTGGGGTCATTCTGGGGATGGAAGAAGTCCGTTTTTTTGTTGTTGTTGTCGATTTGTTTCATTTTGTTTTTCAACCTCAGATGTCCCACCAAATGAGGGATTCCAGAGTAGAGCCCTGGGGTGGGGCGACTGGACAACCAGAAATCTGATTAAAAATTGGGGACTAGGGACAGGTCAAGCCCATTATGACATCTAATGGTCCAGCCACTGAGAGGACTTACTAGAGGACAGGACTCACGCTGAGGTCACAATGCGTGTTTATGCTCTCGTCGCACTCAAGAATGGGCGGGGCCTCAGGGTGAATGCTGTTTTCTCCTACACTGAACGTTGGACAACATGCCAACCACAAGGTTTCTTGCCATGGGTCAGGAAGAGTTCTGATTTCTGCATCAGAGTCACCCGTGGGCAGTGATTGGAGATAAGGTCTAGGTTCTGAAGCCTGAAAACTGAGGTAGGGAAGAGATGATGACCTAAGTCCATGGCGGGTCTGATGTGCTCAGGGTGCGCTCAGCTGTCTGGGTGTTAGTCAGCAGGTCCGGGCTCAGGTTGTGACAGACAGTGCATTAGTGCCCAGGTTAGACTATATAATTTGGGTACATTCGAGTGCCGTGTAGGTTTATCTTCATTTAATCTGCCTGGTCAGCTCATTAGGCAATATATTTTTTCTAGAGGGCAGGCAGAGTGCTTCATTGTCGGTCCGGAATTGCCATACTTGAGGGCTTCGGGGCCAGGAGAGTGCGGACGGAAGTCTGAGAACACAAGCTAGACTTCGGATACAGGGTGATGGCACGGCAGGTACCCCCTGCAGATCTGAACCAATATCTCATGCATCTGAAGTCAGGGCTAGGATCCCACGTTGGCTCAGGTTGGAGTTTCTGTGCATGACGGCACCTTCATGAAGGGAGCGGAATCTCGAGGCCATGGAGGTTTTCCACGTTGGGAGATGTGGGATGCCCCCTTCAAGGATTCCTTCTGCGGGACAATTGAGACCTCTTGGACAGCTCCAGGACATCCCATATGGAATGACTCCAGAGCACCGTTCGAGGATGGATGCCTGGGAAGTCCGCCTCGCCTTCCAATTGTCTCCTAGCAACAAGACAGTTTAGATCTAATGGATCTGCGAGAGCAACCGGGGTGGCTGAGTTGAAATGCACTTTCCAGAGGATGGGTCCTAACGTGTGTTTGTGTCCATGAGGGCCTTGGAATGGGGAGGTGGCACCGGGACCCTGAAGTATTCTCCTAAGCTTTGGCATAGCTCCCATGCACAAAATCCTTGTGGAGACGAGATTTGTTCTGATGGGTGCCTCAGGAAATCCCCTCTGCTGGTATTGGAATCCAGGCTTTTGAGGAGACATGCCTGTAAACCAAAGCAATGGATCTGATAATGGCCTCGGGTCCTGTCTCGTTCAATCTTCTTGGTGTGAGTGGAGGTAGATGAGTGGAGGTAGATGCTCAGCCGGTATCAACCGCCCTTTTTTGTCCCGGGCGACCTACACTATTGGGATGGCCTCAGGGACTTTGGAGGGTTCTCCTAATTTGTACGATTTTTGACAATGGAATGGGCAGAATTCCCATGGATTGGGTGGGGGCAGTCCTAATGTGTGGCTCTAGGGGCCCCAGCCTGGAGGGAGTGTGGCCCAGGACTTTGACGACAGAAGACTGAAAACAGAAACTCAGCTTAAGTTTGGGGACGTAGGTATGGCACGCCCGATCTACAAACCATGAGAAGAACTCTTCAGGATATGAAGAATGAGCGAGTCTGAGTCGCTTGCTCAGGCTTTTGTCTCTGGATTTTGTTTCAGCGATGCCCGTGGAATGTTGGGGAGGTCTCATGGGCCATGGACGAATCTTCCTCTCTGTGGATTTGGCCCGATACCAATTGTTTTTCGTCAGTCTGTGGGATGGGAGGACTCCTTTCAGGTTTGTTACCTCTGGTGTCCCACCAAAAGAGGAATTCCAAAGCAGAGCCCTGGGGAAGAGTGAAGGGACAACCCGAACGATGGTTAAAAATTGGGGCCTAGGGGCATGGCAAGCCCAATATGCTGTCTCTTCATATAGGCCCTGAGAGGCCTTACCTGAGGACTGGGCTCAGGCTGAGGGTCACAATGTGTGTTTGTGACCAATGTGGCCCGCAAGCATGGGCTGGGCCTCATGGGCCACGCTTGTTTTAACTACACTGAACGTTGGACAACATGCCAAGCACAAGGTTTCTTGCCATGGGGAAAGAGTTCTGATTTCTGCGTCATTTTCAACCCTGGGCAGTGGTTGGAGATAAGGTCTATGTTCTGGAGCCTGAATACCGCAGTTGGGAAGAGATGATGACCTAAGGCCATGGCGGGTCCGATGTGCTCAGTGTGCGGCCAGCTGTCTGTGTGCGACCAGGAGGTCCAGGCTCAGGCTGGGTCAGAAGGGGAAATAGTGCCCAGGTCAGCCTATATGTTTGGGGTACAGCCGAATGGCGTGCAGGTTGATCCTCATTTGGGGTTTCGGGGTAGCCCTGAGGGCAATGTTTTACTTCTGTAGGGCAGGCAGAGTGCGGCATTGTAGTTCTGGATTGCCCAACTGGAGGGCTTGTGGGCCAGTAGTCTGAGGACGGAGTCTGAGAACCCAAGCTAGGCCTAGGTTTCTGGGTGAGGATATGGCAGGCACAATCTACAGACCTCAATAGAGATCTCGTGCATCTGAAGACAGGGCAAGGATCAGACGATCGCTCAGGTTGGACTTTCTGCCCTGATGGCCCTTTCTTGAAGGGGGTTGGATCACGAGGACATGGGGGTTTTCCCACGATGGGAGTTGTGAGAATCTCCAAACTGCAAAGATTCTTCTGCAGGACAATTGAGACCTGTTGGTTGGCTCCAGGCCAACGATTCCGAGCAGGGTTCTAAGGATGGATGGCTGGGTAGCCCACCTCGCATTCCAATTATCTCCAAGCAACAAGACAGGTTAGATCTGCTGGATGTGGGGGGCAACCGAGGAGGCTGAGTTGAAATGGACTCTCATGTGGATGTGTCCTAATATGTTTTTGTGTCTATGGAGACCTTGGAATGAAGCGGTGGCCCTAGGGCCCTGAAGGGTTCTTCTAAACAGAGGCTTTGACACAGCTCCAACGTGCATGTTTCCCATGTGTAGATGAGATTTGTTCTGATGGGTGAGTCAAGAAACAGCCATATGCTGGTATTGAAATCCAGGCCTCTGAGGAGAGATGCCTAGAAACCAAAGCAATGGATCCGATTAGTGCCTAGGGCCCTGTTCGTTCCTTTTTACCTCTGGGGACATCAGTCTACGGGTCTGAGTGCAGGTAGTTGCTCAGATGGGCTCAGATTGCCCCTGTTTGTCCTGGGAAGCCACAACTATTGGGATGGCCTCAGGGACTTTGGAGGTTATCCTACTAGTAGGGTTGTGGCCATTGGAATGGGCACATACAATTCCCTTGGAGAGGGCAAGTACAGTCCTCAGGTTTGGCTCCAGGGCCCTGAGCCTGTAGGGTGTGTAGGCCAGAGCTGTTTGGACAGTTGTCTGAAAACACAAACTCGGCTTATGTTTTGGGTCATAGGTATGGCAGGACTGATCTACAGACCATGAGGAGAACACTTCGCGTTATGAAAAAAGGGCGAGTGTGAGGATCTTGCTCAAGTTTTTGTCTCTGGATATCGTGTCACTCATGGTCGTGAAATTGCCGGGTGACTTCATGGGAAATGGACGAGTCTTACTCTCTGGGGGTTCGGTCCCGTCCAAAGAGTTTGGGGTCATTCTGGGGATGGAAGAAGTCCGTTTTTTTGTTGTTGTTGTCGATTTGTTTCATTTTGTTTTTCAACCTCAGATGTCCCACCAAATGAGGGATTCCAGCGTAGAGCCCTGAGGTGGGGCGACTGGACAACCAGAAATCTGGTTAAAAATTGGGGACTAGGGACATGTCAAGCCCAAAATGACATCTAATGGTCCAGCCACTGAGAGGACTTACTAGAGGACAGGACTCACGCTGAGGTCACAATGCGTGTTTATGCTCTCGTCGCACTCAGGAATGGGCTGGGCCTCAGGGTGAATGCTGGTTTCTCCTACACTGAACGTTGGACAGCATGCCAACCACAGGGTTTCTTGCCATGGGTCAGGAAGAGTTCTGATTTCTGCATCGCAGTCACCCGAGGGCAGTGATTGGAAATAAGGTCTAGGTTCTGAAGCCTGAAAACTGAGGTAGGGAAGAGATGATGACCTAAGGCCAGGGCGGGTCTGATGTGCTCAGTGTGTGGTCAGCTGGCTGGGAGTTGGTCAGCAGGTCCGGGCTCAGGTTGTGTCAGACAGTGCATTAGTGCCCAGGTGAGACTATATAATTTGGGTATATTCGAGTGCCGTGTAGGTTTATCTTCATTTAAGCTGCCTGGTCAGCTCATTAGGCAATATATTTTTTCTAGAGGGCAGGCAGAGTGCTTCATTGTCGGTCCGGAATTGCCATACTTGAGGGCTTCGGGGCCAGGAGAGTGCGTACGGAAGTCTGAGAACACAAGCTAGACTTCGGATTCAGGGTGAGGGCACGGCAGGTACACCCTGCAGATCTGAACCAATATCTCATGCATCTGAAGTCAGGACGAGGATCCCACGTTGGCTCAGGTTGGAGTTTCTGTGCATGACGGCCCCTTCATGAAGGGAGCGGAATCTCGAGGCCATGGAGGTTTTCCACGTTGGGAGATGTGGGATGCCCCCTTCAAGGATTCCTTCTGCGGGACAATTGAGACCTGTTGGACAGCTCCAGGACATCCCATATGGAATGACTCCAGAGCACCGTTCGAGGATGGATGCCTGGGAAGTCCGCCTCGCCTTCCAATTGTCTCCTAGCAACAAGACAGTTTAGATCTAATGGATCTGCGGGAGCAACCGGGGTGGCTGAGTTGAAATGCACTTTCCAGAGGATGGGTCCTAATGTGTGTTTGGGTCCATGAGGGCCTTGGAATGGGGAGGTGGCACCGGGACCCTGAAGAATTCTCCTAAGCTTTGGCATAGCTCCCATGCACAAGTTTCCTTGTGGAGACGAGATTTGTTCTGATGGGTGCCTCAGGAAATCCCCTCTGCTGGTATTGGAATCCTGGCTTTTGAGGAGGCATGCCTGTAAACCAACGCAATGGATCCGATAATGGCCTCGGGTCCTGTCTGGTTCAATCTTCTTGGTATGAGTGGAGGTAGATGAGTGGAGGTAGATGCTCAGCTGGTATCAACCGCCCTTTTTTTTCCCGGGCGACCTACACTATTGGGATGGCCTCAGGGAATTTGGAGGGTTCTCCTAATTTGTACGATTTTTAACAATGGAATGGGCAGAATTCCCATGGATTGGGTGGGGGCAGTCCTAATGTGTGGCTCCAGGGGCCCCAGCCTGGAGGGAGTGTGGCCCAGGACTTTGAGGACAGAAGACTGAATACACAAACTCAGCTTAAGTTTGGGGACGTAGGTATGGCACGCCCAATCTACAAACCATGAGAAGAACTCTTCAGGATAAGAAGAATGAGCGAATCTGAGTCGCTTGCTCAGGCTTTTATCTCTGGATTTTGATTCAGCGATGGCCGTGGAATGTTGGGGAGGTCTCATGGGCCATGGACGAATCTTCCTCTCTGTGGATTTGGCCCGATCCCAATTGTTTTTCGTCAATCTGTGGGATGGGAGGACTCCTTTCAGGTTTGTTACCTCTGGTGTCCCACCAAAAGAGGAATTCCAAAGCAGAGCCCTGGGGAAGAGTGAAGGGACACACCGAAGTATGGTTAAAAATTGGGGCTTAGGGGCATGGCAAGCCCAATATGCTGTCTCTTCATAGAGGACCTGAGAGGCCTTACCTGAGGACTGGGCTCAGGCTGAGGGTCACAATGTGTGTTTGTGACCAATGTGGCCCGCAAGGATGGGCTGGGCCTCATGGGCCACGCTTGTTTCAACTACACTGAACGTTGGACAACATGCCAACCACAAGGTTTCTTGCCATGGGGAAAGAGTTCTGATTTCTGCATCATTTTCAACCCTGGGCAGTGGTTGGAGATAAGGTCTAGGTTCTGGAGCCTGAAAACCGCAGTTGGGAAGAGATGACGACCTAAGGCCATGGCGGGTCCGATGTGCTCAGTGTGCGGCCAGCTGTCTGGGTGGGACCAGGAGGTCCAGGCTCAGGCTGGGTCAGAAGGGGAAATAGTGCCCAGGTCAGCCTATATGTTTGGGGTACAGCCGAATGGCGTGCAGGTTGATCCTCATTTGGGGTTTCGGGGTAGCCCTGAGGGCAATGTTTTACTTCTGTAGGGCAGGCAGAGTGCGTCATTGTAGTTCTGGATTGCCCAACTGGAGGGCTTGTGGGCCAGTAGTCTGAGGACGGAGTCCTAGAACCCAAGCTAGGCCTAGGTGTCTGGATGAGGATATGGCAGGCACAATCTACAGACCTCAATAGAGATCTCGTGCATCCGAAGTCAGGGCAAGGATCAGACGATCGCTCAGGTTGGACTTTCTGCCCTGATGGCCCTTTCTTGAAGGGGGTTGGATCACGAGGACATGGGGGTTTTCCCACGATGGGAGTTGTGAGAATCTCCAAACTGCAAAGATTCTTCTGCAGGACAATTGAGACCTGTTGGTTGGCTCCAGGCCAACGATTCCGAGCAGGGTTCTAAGGATGGATGGCTGGGTAGCCCACCTCGCATTTCAATTGTCTCCAAGCAACAAGACAGGTTAGATCTGCAGGATGTGGGGGGCAACCGAGGAGGCTGAGATGAAATGGACTCTCCTGTGGATGTGTCCTAATATGTTTTTGTGTCTATGGAGACCTTGGAATGAAGCGGTGGCCTTGGGGCCCTGAGGGGTTCTCCTAAACAGAGGCTTTGACACAGCTCCAACGTGCATGTTTCCCATGTGTAGATGAGATTTGTTCTGATGGGTGAGTCAAGAAACAGCCATATGCTGGTATTGAAATCCAGGCCTCTGAGGAGAGAAGACTGGAAACCAAAGCAATGGATCCGATTAGTGCCTAGGGGCCTGTTCGTTCCTTTTTACCTCTGGGGACATCAGTCTACGGGTCTGAGTGCAGGTAGGTGCTCAGATGGGCTCAGATTGCCCCTGTTTGTCCTGGGAAACCACAACTATTGGGATGGCCTCAGGGACTTTGGAGGTTATCCTATTAGTAGGCTTGTGGCCATTGGAATGGGCACATACAATTCCCTTGGAGAGGGCAAGTACAGTCCTCAGGTTTGGCTCCAGGGCCCTGAGCCTGTAGGGTGTGTAGGCCAGAGCTGTTTGGACAGTTGTCTGAAAACACAAACTCGGCTTATGTTTTGGGTCATAGGTATGGCAGGACTGATCTACAGACCATGAGGAGAACACTTCGGGATATGAGAAAAGGGAGAGTGTGAGGCTCTTGCTCAAGTTTTTGTCTCTGGATATCGTGTCACTCATGGTCGTGAAATTGCCGGGTGACTTCATGGGAAATGGACGAGTCTTACTCTCTGGGGGTTCGGTCCCGTCCAAAGAGTTTGGGGTCATTCTGGGGATGGAAGAAGTCCGTTTTTTTGTTGTTGTTGTCGATTTGTTTCATTTTGTTTTTCAACCTCAGATGTCCCACCAAATGAGGGATTCCAGAGTAGAGCCCTGGGGTGGGGCGACTGGACAACCAGAAATCTGATTAAAAATTGGGGACTAGGGACAGGTCAAGCCCATTATGACATCTAATGGTCCAGCCACTGAGAGGACTTACTAGAGGACAGGACTCACGCTGAGGTCACAATGCGTGTTTATGCTCTCGTCGCACTCAAGAATGGGCGGGGCCTCAGGGTGAATGCTGTTTTCTCCTACACTGAACGTTGGACAACATGCCAACCACAAGGTTTCTTGCCATGGGTCAGGAAGAGTTCTGATTTCTGCATCAGAGTCACCCGTGGGCAGTGATTGGAGATAAGGTCTAGGTTCTGAAGCCTGAAAACTGAGGTAGGGAAGAGATGATGACCTAAGTCCATGGCGGGTCTGATGTGCTCAGGGTGCGCTCAGCTGTCTGGGTGTTAGTCAGCAGGTCCGGGCTCAGGTTGTGACAGACAGTGCATTAGTGCCCAGGTTAGACTATATAATTTGGGTACATTCGAGTGCCGTGTAGGTTTATCTTCATTTAATCTGCCTGGTCAGCTCATTAGGCAATATATTTTTTCTAGAGGGCAGGCAGAGTGCTTCATTGTCGGTCCGGAATTGCCATACTTGAGGGCTTCGGGGCCAGGAGAGTGCGGACGGAAGTCTGAGAACACAAGCTAGACTTCGGATACAGGGTGATGGCACGGCAGGTACCCCCTGCAGATCTGAACCAATATCTCATGCATCTGAAGTCAGGGCTAGGATCCCACGTTGGCTCAGGTTGGAGTTTCTGTGCATGACGGCACCTTCATGAAGGGAGCGGAATCTCGAGGCCATGGAGGTTTTCCACGTTGGGAGATGTGGGATGCCCCCTTCAAGGATTCCTTCTGCGGGACAATTGAGACCTCTTGGACAGCTCCAGGACATCCCATATGGAATGACTCCAGAGCACCGTTCGAGGATGGATGCCTGGGAAGTCCGCCTCGCCTTCCAATTGTCTCCTAGCAACAAGACAGTTTAGATCTAATGGATCTGCGAGAGCAACCGGGGTGGCTGAGTTGAAATGCACTTTCCAGAGGATGGGTCCTAACGTGTGTTTGTGTCCATGAGGGCCTTGGAATGGGGAGGTGGCACCGGGACCCTGAAGTATTCTCCTAAGCTTTGGCATAGCTCCCATGCACAAAATCCTTGTGGAGACGAGATTTGTTCTGATGGGTGCCTCAGGAAATCCCCTCTGCTGGTATTGGAATCCAGGCTTTTGAGGAGACATGCCTGTAAACCAAAGCAATGGATCTGATAATGGCCTCGGGTCCTGTCTCGTTCAATCTTCTTGGTGTGAGTGGAGGTAGATGAGTGGAGGTAGATGCTCAGCCGGTATCAACCGCCCTTTTTTGTCCCGGGCGACCTACACTATTGGGATGGCCTCAGGGACTTTGGAGGGTTCTCCTAATTTGTACGATTTTTGACAATGGAATGGGCAGAATTCCCATGGATTGGGTGGGGCAGTCCTAATGTGTGGCTCTAGGGGCCCCAGCCTGGAGGGAGTGTGGCCCAGGACTTTGACGACAGAAGACTGAAAACAGAAACTCAGCTTAAGTTTGGGGACGTAGGTATGGCACGCCCGATCTACAAACCATGAGAAGAACTCTTCAGGATATGAAGAATGAGCGAGTCTGAGTCGCTTGCTCAGGCTTTTGTCTCTGGATTTTGTTTCAGCGATGCCCGTGGAATGTTGGGGAGGTCTCATGGGCCATGGACGAATCTTCCTCTCTGTGGATTTGGCCCGATACCAATTGTTTTTCGTCAGTCTGTGGGATGGGAGGACTCCTTTCAGGTTTGTTACCTCTGGTGTCCCACCAAAAGAGGAATTCCAAAGCAGAGCCCTGGGGAAGAGTGAAGGGACAACCCGAACGATGGTTAAAAATTGGGGCCTAGGGGCATGGCAAGCCCAATATGCTGTCTCTTCATATAGGCCCTGAGAGGCCTTACCTGAGGACTGGGCTCAGGCTGAGGGTCACAATGTGTGTTTGTGACCAATGTGGCCCGCAAGCATGGGCTGGGCCTCATGGGCCACGCTTGTTTTAACTACACTGAACGTTGGACAACATGCCAAGCACAAGGTTTCTTGCCATGGGGAAAGAGTTCTGATTTCTGCGTCATTTTCAACCCTGGGCAGTGGTTGGAGATAAGGTCTATGTTCTGGAGCCTGAATACCGCAGTTGGGAAGAGATGATGACCTAAGGCCATGGCGGGTCCGATGTGCTCAGTGTGCGGCCAGCTGTCTGTGTGGGACCAGGAGGTCCAGGCTCAGGCTGGGTCAGAAGGGGAAATAGTGCCCAGGTCAGCCTATATGTTTGGGGTACAGCCGAATGGCGTGCAGGTTTATCCTCATTTGGGGTTTCGGGGTAGCCCTGAGGGCAATGTTTTACTTCTGTAGGGCAGGCAGAGTGCGGCATTGTAGTTCTGGATTGCCCAACTGGAGGGCTTGTGGGCCAGTAGTCTGAGGACGGAGTCTGAGAACCCAAGCTAGGCCTAGGTTTCTGGGTGAGGATATGGCAGGCACAATCTACAGACCTCAATAGAGATCTCGTGCATCTGAAGACAGGGCAAGGATCAGACGATCGCTCAGGTTGGACTTTCTGCCCTGATGGCCCTTTCTTGAAGGGGGTTGGATCACGAGGACATGGGGGTTTTCCCACGATGGGAGTTGTGAGAATCTCCAAACTGCAAAGATTCTTCTGCAGGACAATTGAGACCTGTTGTTTGGCTCCAGGCCAACGATTCCGAGCAGGGTTCTAAGGATGGATGGCTGGGTAGCCCACCTCGCATTCCAATTATCTCCAAGCAACAAGACAGGTTAGATCTGCTGGATGTGGGGGGCAACCGAGGAGGCTGAGTTGAAATGGACTCTCATGTGGATGTGTCCTAATATGTTTTTGTGTCTATGGAGACCTTGGAATGAAGCGGTGGCCCTAGGTCCCTGAAGGGTTCTCCTAAACAGAGGCTTTGACACAGCTCCAACGTGCATGTTTCCCATGTGTAGATGAGATTTGTTCTGATGGGTGAGTCAAGAAACAGCCATATGCTGGTATTGAAATCCAGGCCTCTGAGGAGAGATGCCTAGAAACCAAAGCAATGGATCCGATTAGTGCCTAGGGCCCTGTTCGTTCCTTTTTACCTCTGGGGACATCAGTCTACGGGTCTGAGTGCAGGTAGTTGCTCAGATGGCTCAGATTGCCCCTGTTTGTCCTGGGAAGCCACAACTATTGGGATGGCCTCAGGGACTTTGGAGGTTATCCTACTAGTAGGGTTGTGGCCATTGGAATGGGCACATACAATTCCCTTGGAGAGGGCAAGTACAGTCCTCAGGTTTGGCTCCAGGGCCCTGAGCCTGTAGGGTGTGTAGGCCAGAGCTGTTTGGACAGTTGTCTGAAAACACAAACTCGGCTTATGTTTTGGGTCATAGGTATGGCAGGACTGATCTACAGACCATGAGGAGAACACTTCGCGTTATGAAAAAAGGGCGAGTGTGAGGATCTTGCTCAAGTTTTTGTCTCTGGATATCGTGTCACTCATGGTCGTGAAATTGCCGGGTGACTTCATGGGAAATGGACGAGTCTTACTCTCTGGGGGTTCGGTCCCGTCCAAAGAGTTTGGGGTCATTCTGGGGATGGAAGAAGTCCGTTTTTTTGTTGTTGTTGTCGATTTGTTTCATTTTGTTTTTCAACCTCAGATGTCCCACCAAATGAGGGATTCCAGCGTAGAGCCCTGAGGTGGGGCGACTGGACAACCAGAAATCTGGTTAAAAATTGGGGACTAGGGACATGTCAAGCCCAAAATGACATCTAATGGTCCAGCCACTGAGAGGACTTACTAGAGGACAGGACTCACGCTGAGGTCACAATGCGTGTTTATGCTCTCGTCGCACTCAGGAATGGGCTGGGCCTCAGGGTGAATGCTGGTTTCTCCTACACTGAACGTTGGACAGCATGCCAACCACAGGGTTTCTTGCCATGGGTCAGGAAGAGTTCTGATTTCTGCATCGCAGTCACCCGAGGGCAGTGATTGGAAATAAGGTCTAGGTTCTGAAGCCTGAAAACTGAGGTAGGGAAGAGATGATGACCTAAGGCCAGGGCGGGTCTGATGTGCTCAGTGTGTGGTCAGCTGGCTGGGAGTTGGTCAGCAGGTCCGGGCTCAGGTTGTGTCAGACAGTGCATTAGTGCCCAGGTGAGACTATATAATTTGGGTATATTCGAGTGCCGTGTAGGTTTATCTTCATTTAAGCTGCCTGGTCAGCTCATTAGGCAATATATTTTTTCTAGAGGGCAGGCAGAGTGCTTCATTGTCGGTCCGGAATTGCCATACTTGAGGGCTTCGGGGCCAGGAGAGTGCGTACGGAAGTCTGAGAACACAAGCTAGACTTCGGATTCAGGGTGAGGGCACGGCAGGTACACCCTGCAGATCTGAACCAATATCTCATGCATCTGAAGTCAGGACGAGGATCCCACGTTGGCTCAGGTTGGAGTTTCTGTGCATGACGGCCCCTTCATGAAGGGAGCGGAATCTCGAGGCCATGGAGGTTTTCCACGTTGGGAGATGTGGGATGCCCCCTTCAAGGATTCCTTCTGCGGGACAATTGAGACCTGTTGGACAGCTCCAGGACATCCCATATGGAATGACTCCAGAGCACCGTTCGAGGATGGATGCCTGGGAAGTCCGCCTCGCCTTCCAATTGTCTCCTAGCAACAAGACAGTTTAGATCTAATGGATCTGCGGGAGCAACCGGGGTGGCTGAGTTGAAATGCACTTTCCAGAGGATGGGTCCTAATGTGTGTTTGGGTCCATGAGGGCCTTGGAATGGGGAGGTGGCACCGGGACCCTGAAGAATTCTCCTAAGCTTTGGCATAGCTCCCATGCACAAGTTTCCTTGTGGAGACGAGATTTGTTCTGATGGGTGCCTCAGGAAATCCCCTCTGCTGGTATTGGAATCCTGGCTTTTGAGGAGGCATGCCTGTAAACCAACGCAATGGATCCGATAATGGCCTCGGGTCCTGTCTGGTTCAATCTTCTTGGTATGAGTGGAGGTAGATGAGTGGAGGTAGATGCTCAGCTGGTATCAACCGCCCTTTTTTTTCCCGGGCGACCTACACTATTGGGATGGCCTCAGGGAATTTGGAGGGTTCTCCTAATTTGTACGATTTTTAACAATGGAATGGGCAGAATTCCCATGGATTGGGTGGGGGCAGTCCTAATGTGTGGCTCCAGGGGCCCCAGCCTGGAGGGAGTGTGGCCCAGGACTTTGAGGACAGAAGACTGAATACACAAACTCAGCTTAAGTTTGGGGACGTAGGTATGGCACGCCCAATCTACAAACCATGAGAAGAACTCTTCAGGATAAGAAGAATGAGCGAATCTGAGTCGCTTGCTCAGGCTTTTATCTCTGGATTTTGATTCAGCGATGGCCGTGGAATGTTGGGGAGGTCTCATGGGCCATGGACGAATCTTCCTCTCTGTGGATTTGGCCCGATCCCAATTGTTTTTCGTCAATCTGTGGGATGGGAGGACTCCTTTCAGGTTTGTTACCTCTGGTGTCCCACCAAAAGAGGAATTCCAAAGCAGAGCCCTGGGGAAGAGTGAAGGGACACACCGAAGTATGGTTAAAAATTGGGGCTTAGGGGCATGGCAAGCCCAATATGCTGTCTCTTCATAGAGGACCTGAGAGGCCTTACCTGAGGACTGGGCTCAGGCTGAGGGTCACAATGTGTGTTTGTGACCAATGTGGCCCGCAAGGATGGGCTGGGCCTCATGGGCCACGCTTGTTTCAACTACACTGAACGTTGGACAACATGCCAACCACAAGGTTTCTTGCCATGGGGAAAGAGTTCTGATTTCTGCATCATTTTCAACCCTGGGCAGTGGTTGGAGATAAGGTCTAGGTTCTGGAGCCTGAAAACCGCAGTTGGGAAGAGATGACGACCTAAGGCCATGGCGGGTCCGATGTGCTCAGTGTGCGGCCAGCTGTCTGGGTGGGACCAGGAGGTCCAGGCTCAGGCTGGGTCAGAAGGGGAAATAGTGCCCAGGTCAGCCTATATGTTTGGGGTACAGCCGAATGGCGTGCAGGTTGATCCTCATTTGGGGTTTCGGGGTAGCCCTGAGGGCAATGTTTTACTTCTGTAGGGCAGGCAGAGTGCGTCATTGTAGTTCTGGATTGCCCAACTGGAGGGCTTGTGGGCCAGTAGTCTGAGGACGGAGTCCTAGAACCCAAGCTAGGCCTAGGTGTCTGGATGAGGATATGGCAGGCACAATCTACAGACCTCAATAGAGATCTCGTGCATCCGAAGTCAGGGCAAGGATCAGACGATCGCTCAGGTTGGACTTTCTGCCCTGATGGCCCTTTCTTGAAGGGGGTTGGATCACGAGGACATGGGGGTTTTCCCACGATGGGAGTTGTGAGAATCTCCAAACTGCAAAGATTCTTCTGCAGGACAATTGAGACCTGTTGGTTGGCTCCAGGCCAACGATTCCGAGCAGGGTTCTAAGGATGGATGGCTGGGTAGCCCACCTCGCATTTCAATTGTCTCCAAGCAACAAGACAGGTTAGATCTGCAGGATGTGGGGGGCAACCGAGGAGGCTGAGATGAAATGGACTCTCCTGTGGATGTGTCCTAATATGTTTTTGTGTCTATGGAGACCTTGGAATGAAGCGGTGGCCTTGGGGCCCTGAGGGGTTCTCCTAAACAGAGGCTTTGACACAGCTCCAACGTGCATGTTTCCCATGTGTAGATGAGATTTGTTCTGATGGGTGAGTCAAGAAACAGCCATATGCTGGTATTGAAATCCAGGCCTCTGAGGAGAGAAGACTGGAAACCAAAGCAATGGATCCGATTAGTGCCTAGGGGCCTGTTCGTTCCTTTTTACCTCTGGGGACATCAGTCTACGGGTCTGAGTGCAGGTAGGTGCTCAGATGGGCTCAGATTGCCCCTGTTTGTCCTGGGAAACCACAACTATTGGGATGGCCTCAGGGACTTTGGAGGTTATCCTATTAGTAGGCTTGTGGCCATTGGAATGGGCACATACAATTCCCTTGGAGAGGGCAAGTACAGTCCTCAGGTTTGGCTCCAGGGCCCTGAGCCTGTAGGGTGTGTAGGCCAGAGCTGTTTGGACAGTTGTCTGAAAACACAAACTCGGCTTATGTTTTGGGTCATAGGTATGGCAGGACTGATCTACAGACCATGAGGAGAACACTTCGGGATATGAGAAAAGGGAGAGTGTGAGGCTCTTGCTCAAGTTTTTGTCTCTGGATATCGTGTCACTCATGGTCGTGAAATTGCCGGGTGACTTCATGGGAAATGGACGAGTCTTACTCTCTGGGGGTTCGGTCCCGTCCAAAGAGTTTGGGGTCATTCTGGGGATGGAAGAAGTCCGTTTTTTTGTTGTTGTTGTCGATTTGTTTCATTTTGTTTTTCAACCTCAGATGTCCCACCAAATGAGGGATTCCAGAGTAGAGCCCTGGGGTGGGGCGACTGGACAACCAGAAATCTGATTAAAAATTGGGGACTAGGGACAGGTCAAGCCCATTATGACATCTAATGGTCCAGCCACTGAGAGGACTTACTAGAGGACAGGACTCACGCTGAGGTCACAATGCGTGTTTATGCTCTCGTCGCACTCAAGAATGGGCGGGGCCTCAGGGTGAATGCTGTTTTCTCCTACACTGAACGTTGGACAACATGCCAACCACAAGGTTTCTTGCCATGGGTCAGGAAGAGTTCTGATTTCTGCATCAGAGTCACCCGTGGGCAGTGATTGGAGATAAGGTCTAGGTTCTGAAGCCTGAAAACTGAGGTAGGGAAGAGATGATGACCTAAGTCCATGGCGGGTCTGATGTGCTCAGGGTGCGCTCAGCTGTCTGGGTGTTAGTCAGCAGGTCCGGGCTCAGGTTGTGACAGACAGTGCATTAGTGCCCAGGTTAGACTATATAATTTGGGTACATTCGAGTGCCGTGTAGGTTTATCTTCATTTAATCTGCCTGGTCAGCTCATTAGGCAATATATTTTTTCTAGAGGGCAGGCAGAGTGCTTCATTGTCGGTCCGGAATTGCCATACTTGAGGGCTTCGGGGCCAGGAGAGTGCGGACGGAAGTCTGAGAACACAAGCTAGACTTCGGATACAGGGTGATGGCACGGCAGGTACCCCCTGCAGATCTGAACCAATATCTCATGCATCTGAAGTCAGGGCTAGGATCCCACGTTGGCTCAGGTTGGAGTTTCTGTGCATGACGGCACCTTCATGAAGGGAGCGGAATCTCGAGGCCATGGAGGTTTTCCACGTTGGGAGATGTGGGATGCCCCCTTCAAGGATTCCTTCTGCGGGACAATTGAGACCTCTTGGACAGCTCCAGGACATCCCATATGGAATGACTCCAGAGCACCGTTCGAGGATGGATGCCTGGGAAGTCCGCCTCGCCTTCCAATTGTCTCCTAGCAACAAGACAGTTTAGATCTAATGGATCTGCGAGAGCAACCGGGGTGGCTGAGTTGAAATGCACTTTCCAGAGGATGGGTCCTAACGTGTGTTTGTGTCCATGAGGGCCTTGGAATGGGGAGGTGGCACCGGGACCCTGAAGTATTCTCCTAAGCTTTGGCATAGCTCCCATGCACAAAATCCTTGTGGAGACGAGATTTGTTCTGATGGGTGCCTCAGGAAATCCCCTCTGCTGGTATTGGAATCCAGGCTTTTGAGGAGACATGCCTGTAAACCAAAGCAATGGATCTGATAATGGCCTCGGGTCCTGTCTCGTTCAATCTTCTTGGTGTGAGTGGAGGTAGATGAGTGGAGGTAGATGCTCAGCCGGTATCAACCGCCCTTTTTTGTCCCGGGCGACCTACACTATTGGGATGGCCTCAGGGACTTTGGAGGGTTCTCCTAATTTGTACGATTTTTGACAATGGAATGGGCAGAATTCCCATGGATTGGGTGGGGCAGTCCTAATGTGTGGCTCTAGGGGCCCCAGCCTGGAGGGAGTGTGGCCCAGGACTTTGACGACAGAAGACTGAAAACAGAAACTCAGCTTAAGTTTGGGGACGTAGGTATGGCACGCCCGATCTACAAACCATGAGAAGAACTCTTCAGGATATGAAGAATGAGCGAGTCTGAGTCGCTTGCTCAGGCTTTTGTCTCTGGATTTTGTTTCAGCGATGCCCGTGGAATGTTGGGGAGGTCTCATGGGCCATGGACGAATCTTCCTCTCTGTGGATTTGGCCCGATACCAATTGTTTTTCGTCAGTCTGTGGGATGGGAGGACTCCTTTCAGGTTTGTTACCTCTGGTGTCCCACCAAAAGAGGAATTCCAAAGCAGAGCCCTGGGGAAGAGTGAAGGGACAACCCGAACGATGGTTAAAAATTGGGGCCTAGGGGCATGGCAAGCCCAATATGCTGTCTCTTCATATAGGCCCTGAGAGGCCTTACCTGAGGACTGGGCTCAGGCTGAGGGTCACAATGTGTGTTTGTGACCAATGTGGCCCGCAAGCATGGGCTGGGCCTCATGGGCCACGCTTGTTTTAACTACACTGAACGTTGGACAACATGCCAAGCACAAGGTTTCTTGCCATGGGGAAAGAGTTCTGATTTCTGCGTCATTTTCAACCCTGGGCAGTGGTTGGAGATAAGGTCTATGTTCTGGAGCCTGAATACCGCAGTTGGGAAGAGATGATGACCTAAGGCCATGGCGGGTCCGATGTGCTCAGTGTGCGGCCAGCTGTCTGTGTGGGACCAGGAGGTCCAGGCTCAGGCTGGGTCAGAAGGGGAAATAGTGCCCAGGTCAGCCTATATGTTTGGGGTACAGCCGAATGGCGTGCAGGTTTATCCTCATTTGGGGTTTCGGGGTAGCCCTGAGGGCAATGTTTTACTTCTGTAGGGCAGGCAGAGTGCGGCATTGTAGTTCTGGATTGCCCAACTGGAGGGCTTGTGGGCCAGTAGTCTGAGGACGGAGTCTGAGAACCCAAGCTAGGCCTAGGTTTCTGGGTGAGGATATGGCAGGCACAATCTACAGACCTCAATAGAGATCTCGTGCATCTGAAGACAGGGCAAGGATCAGACGATCGCTCAGGTTGGACTTTCTGCCCTGATGGCCCTTTCTTGAAGGGGGTTGGATCACGAGGACATGGGGGTTTTCCCACGATGGGAGTTGTGAGAATCTCCAAACTGCAAAGATTCTTCTGCAGGACAATTGAGACCTGTTGTTTGGCTCCAGGCCAACGATTCCGAGCAGGGTTCTAAGGATGGATGGCTGGGTAGCCCACCTCGCATTCCAATTATCTCCAAGCAACAAGACAGGTTAGATCTGCTGGATGTGGGGGGCAACCGAGGAGGCTGAGTTGAAATGGACTCTCATGTGGATGTGTCCTAATATGTTTTTGTGTCTATGGAGACCTTGGAATGAAGCGGTGGCCCTAGGTCCCTGAAGGGTTCTCCTAAACAGAGGCTTTGACACAGCTCCAACGTGCATGTTTCCCATGTGTAGATGAGATTTGTTCTGATGGGTGAGTCAAGAAACAGCCATATGCTGGTATTGAAATCCAGGCCTCTGAGGAGAGATGCCTAGAAACCAAAGCAATGGATCCGATTAGTGCCTAGGGCCCTGTTCGTTCCTTTTTACCTCTGGGGACATCAGTCTACGGGTCTGAGTGCAGGTAGTTGCTCAGATGGCTCAGATTGCCCCTGTTTGTCCTGGGAAGCCACAACTATTGGGATGGCCTCAGGGACTTTGGAGGTTATCCTACTAGTAGGGTTGTGGCCATTGGAATTGGCACATACAATTCCCTTGGAGAGGGCAAGTACAGTCCTCAGTTTTGGCTCCAGGGCCCTGAGCCTGTAGGGTGTGTAGGCCAGAGCTGTTTGGACAGTTGTCTGAAAACACAAACTCGGCTTATGTTTTGGGTCATAGGTATGGCAGGACTGATCTACAGACCATGAGGAGAACACTTCGCGATATGAAAAAAGGGCGAGTGTGAGGATCTTGCTCAAGTTTTTGTCTCTGGATATCGTGTCACTCATGGTCGTGAAATTGCCGGGTGACTTCATGGGAAATGGACGAGTCTTACTCTCTGGGGGTTCGGTCCCGTCCAAAGAGTTTGGGGTCATTCTGGGGATGGAAGAAGTCCGTTTTTTTGTTGTTGTTGTCGATTTGTTTCATTTTGTTTTTCAACCTCAGATGTCCCACCAAATGAGGGATTCCAGCGTAGAGCCCTGAGGTGGGGCGAATGGACAACCAGAAATCTGGTTAAAAATTGGGGACTAGGGACATGTCAAGCCCAAAATGACATCTAATGGTCCAGCCACTGAGAGGACTTACTAGAGGACAGGACTCACGCTGAGGTCACAATGCGTGTTTATGCTCTCGTCGCACTCAGGAATGGGCTGGGCCTCAGGGTGAATGCTGGTTTCTCCTACACTGAACGTTGGACAGCATGCCAACCTCAGGGTTTCTTGCCATGGGTCAGGAAGAGTTCTGATTTCTGCATCGCAGTCACCCGTGGGCAGTGATTGGAAATAAGGTCTAGGTTCTGAAGCCTGAAAACTGAGGTAGGGAAGAGATGATGACCTAAGGCCAGGGCGGGTCTGATGTGCTCAGTGTGTGGTCAGCTGGCTGGGTGTTGGTCAGCAGGTCCGGGCTCAGGTTGTGTCAGACAGTGCATTAGTGCCCAGGTGAGACTATATAATTTGGGTATATTCGAGTGCCGTGTAGGTTTATCTTCATTTAAGCTGCCTGGTCAGCTCATTAGGCAATATATTTTTTCTAGAGGGCAGGCAGAATGCTTCATTGTCGGTCCGGAATTGCCATACTTGAGGGCTTCGGGGCCAGGAGAGTGCGTACGGAAGTCTGAGAACACAAGCTAGACTTCGGATTCAGGGTGAGGGCACGGCAGGTACACCCTGCAGATCTGAACCAATATCTCATGCATCTGAAGTCAGGACGAGGATCCCACGTTGGCTCAGGTTGGAGTTTCTGTGCATGACGGCCCCTTCATGAAGGGAGCGGAATCTCGAGGCCATGGAGGTTTTCCACGTTGGGAGATGTGGGATGCCCCCTTCAAGGATTCCTTCTGCGGGACAATTGAGACCTGTTGGACAGCTCCAGGACATCCCATATGGAATGACTCCAGAGCACCGTTCGAGGATGGATGCCTGGGAAGTCAGCCTCGCCTTCCAATTGTCTCCTAGCAACAAGACAGTTTAGATCTAATGGATCTGCGGGAGCAACCGGGGTGGCTGAGTTGAAATGCACATTCCAGAGGATGGGTCCTAATGTGTGTTTGTGTCCATGAGGGCCTTGGAATGGGGAGGTGGCACCGGGACCCTGAAGTATTCTCCTATGCTTTGGCATAGCTCCCATGCACAAGTTTCCTTGTGGAGACGAGATTTGTTCTGTTGGGTGGCTCAGGAAATCCCCTCTGCTGGTATTGGAATCCAGGCTTTTGAGGAGACATGCCTGTAAACCAAAGCAATGGATCCGATAATGGCCTCGGGTCCTTTCTGGTTCAATCTTCTTGGTATGTGTGGAGGTAGATGAGTGGAGGTAGATGCTCAGCCGGTATCAACCGCCCTTTTTTGTCCCGGGCGACCTACACTATTGGGATGGCCTCAGGGACTTTGGAGGGTTCTCCTAATTTGTACGATTTTTGACAATGGAATGGGCAGAATTCCCATGGATTGTGTGGGGGCAGTCCTAATGTGTGGCTCCAGGGGCCCCAGCCTGGAGGGAGTGTGGCCCAGGACTTTGAGGACAGAAGACTGAAAGCACAAACTCAGCTTAAGTTTGGGGACGTAGGTATGGCACGCCCGATCTACAAACCATGAGAAGAACTCTTCAGGATATGAAGAATGAGCGAGTCTGAGTCGCTTGCTCAGGCTTTTGTCTCTGGATTTTGTTTCAGCGATGGCCGTGGAATGTTGGGGAGGTCTCATGGGCCATGGACGAATCTTCCGCTCTGTGGATTTGGCCCGATCCCAATTGTTTTTCGTCAATCTGTGGGATGGGAGGACTCCTTTCAGGTTTGTTACCTCTGGTGTCCCACCAAAAGAGGAATTACAAAGCAGAGCCCTGGGGAAGAGTGAAGGGACACCCCGAACTATGGTTAAAAATTGGGGCCAAGGGGCATGGCAAGCCCAATATGCTGTCTCTTCATATAGGCCCTGAGAAGCCTTACCTGAGGTCTGGGCTCAGGCTGAGGGTCACATTGTGTGTTTGTGACCAATGTGGCCCGCAAGCATGGGCTGGGCCTCATGGGCCTCGCTTGTTTCAACTACACTGAACGTTGGACAACATGCCAACCACAAGGTTTCTTGCCATGGGGAAAGAGTTCTGATTTCTGCATCATTTTCAACCCTGGGCAGTGGTTGGAGATAAGGTCTAGGTTCTGAGCCTGAAAACCGCTGTTGGGAAGAGATGACGACCTAAGGCCATGGCGGGTCCGATGTGCTCAGTGTGCGGCCAGCTGTCTGGGTGGGACCAGGAGGTCCAGGCTCAGGCTGGGTCAGAAGGGGAAATAGTGCCCAGGTCAGCCTATATGTTGGGGTTACAGCCGAATGGCGTGCAGGTTGATCCTCATTTGGGGTTTCGGGGTAGCCCTGAGGGCAATGTTTTACTTCTGTAGGGCAGGCAGAGTGCGGCATTGTAGTTCTGGATTGCCCAACTGGAGGGCTTGTGGGCCAGTAGTCTGAGGACGGAGTCTGAGAACCCAAGCTAGGCCTAGGTTTCTGGGTGAGGATATGGCAGGCACAATCTACAGACCTCAATCGAGAGCTCGTGCATCTGAAGTCAGGGCAAGGATCAGACGATCGCTCAGGTTGGACTTTCTGCCCTGATGGCCCTTTCTTGAAGGGGGTTGGGACACGAGGACATGGGGGTTTTCCCACAATGGGTGTTGTGACAAGTTCCAAACTGCAAAGATTCTTCTGCAGGACAATTGAGACCTGTTGGTTGGCTCCAGGCCAACGATTCTGAGCAGGGTTCTAAGGATGGATGGCTGGGTAGCCCACCTCGCATTCCAATTGTCTCCAAGCAACAAGACAGTTTAGATCTGCTGGATGTGGGGGGCAACCGAGGAGGCTGAGTTGAAATGGACTCTCCTGTGGATGTGTCCTAATATGTTTTTGTGTCTATGGAGACCTTGGAATGAAGCGGTGGCCCTGGGGCCCTGAAGGGTTCTCCTAAACAGAGGCTTTGACACAGCTCCAACGTGGAAGTTTCCCATGTGTAAATGAGATTTGTTCTGATGGGTGAGTCAAGAAACAGCCATATGCTGGTATTGAAATCCAGGCCTCTGAGGAGAGATGCCTGGAAACCAAAGCAATGGATCCGATTAGTGCCTAGGGGCCTGTCCGTTCCTTTTTACTTCTGGGGACATCAGTCCACGGGTCTGAGTGCAGGTAGGTGCTCAGATGGGCTCAGATTGCCCCTGTTTGTCCTGGGAAGCCACAACTCTTGGGATGGCCTCAGGGACTTTGGAGGTTATCCTACTAGTAGAGTTGTGGCCATTGGAATGGGCACATACAATTCCCTTGGAGAGGGCAAGTACAGTCCTCAGGTTTGGCTCCAGGGCCCTGAGCCTGTAGGGTGTGTAGGCCAGAGCTGTTTGGACAGTTGTCTGAAAACACAAACTCGGCTTATGTTTTGGGTCATAGGTATGGCAGGACTGATCTACAGACCATGAGGAGAACACTTCGGGATATGAAAAAAGGGCGAGTGTGAGGCTCTTGCTCAAGTTTTTGTCTCTGGATATCGTGTCACTCATGGTCGTGAAATTGCCGGGTGACTTCATGGGAAATGGACGAGTCTTACTCTCTGGGGGTTCGGTCCCGTCCAAAGAGTTTGGGGTCATTCTGGGGATGAAAGAAGTCCGTTTTTTTGTTGTTGTCGATTTGTTTCATTTTGTTTTTCAACCTCAGATGTCCCACCAAATGAGGGATTCCAGCGTAGAGCCCTGAGGTGGGGCGACTGGACAACCAGAAATCTGGTTAAAAATTGGGGACTAGGGACATGTCAAGCCCATTATGACATCTAATGGTCCAGCCACTGAGAGGACTTACTAGAGGACAGGACTCACGCTGAGGTCACAATGCGTGTTTATGCTCTCGTCGCACTCAAGAATGGGCGGGGACTCAGGGTGAATGCTGGTTTCACCTACACTGAACCTGGGACAACATGCCAACCACAAGGTTTCTTGCCATGTGTCAGGAAGAGTTCTGATTTCTGCATCACAGTCACCCGTAGGCAGTGATTGGAGATAAGGTCTAGGTTCTGAAGCCTGAAAACTGAGGTAGGGAAGAGATGATGACCTAAGGCCAGGGCGGGTCTGATGTGCTCAGTGTGTGGTCAGCTGGCTGGGTGTTGGTCAGCAGGTCCGGGCTCAGGTTGTGTCAGACAGTGCATTAGTGCCCAGGTGAGACTATATAATTTGGGTATATTCGAGTGCCGTGTAGGTTTATCTTCATTTAAGCTGCCTGGTCAGCTCATTAGGCAATATATTTTTTCTAGAGGGCAGGCAGAGTGCTTCATTGTCGGTCCGGAATTGCCATACTTGAGGGCTTCGGGGCCAGGAGAGTGCGTACGGAAGTCTGAGAACACAAGCTAGACTTCGGATTCAGGGTGAGGGCACGGCAGGTACACCCTGCAGATCTGAACCAATATCTCATGCATCTGAAGTCAGGACGAGGATCCCACGTTGGCTCAGGTTGGAGTTTCTGTGCATGACGGCCCCTTCATGAAGGGAGCGGAATCTCGAGGCCATGGAGGTTTTCCACGTTGGGAGATGTGGGATGCCCCCTTCAAGGATTCCTTCTGCGGGACAATTGAGACCTGTTGGACAGCTCCAGGACATCCCATATGGAATGACTCCAGAGCACCGTTCAAGGATGGATGCCTGGGAAGTCCGCCTCGCCTTCCCATTGTCTCCTAGCAACAAGACAGTTTAGATCTAATGGATCTGCGGGAGCAACCGGGGTGGCTGAGTTGAAATGCACATTCCAGAGGATGGGTCCTAATGTGTGTTTGTGTCCATGAGGGCCTTGGAATGGGGAGGTGGCACCGGGACCCTGAAGTATTCTCCTATGCTTTGGCATAGCTCCCATGCACAAGTTTCCTTGTGGAGACGAGATTTGTTCTGTTGGGTGGCTCAGGAAATCCCCTCTGCTGGTATTGGAATGCAGGCTTTTGAGGAGACATGCCTGTAAACCAAAGCAATGGATCCGATAATGGCCTCGGGTCCTTTCTGGTTCAATCTTCTTGGTATGTGTGGAGGTAGATGAGTGGAGGTAGATGCTCAGCCGGTATCAACCGCCCTTTTTTGTCCCGGGCGACCTACACTATTGGGATGGCCTCAGGGACTTTGGAGGGTTCTCCTAATTTGTAGGATTTTTGACAATGGAATGGGCAGAATTCCCATGGATTGTGTGGGGGCAGTCCTAATGTGTGGCTCCAGGGGCCCCAGCCTGGAGGGAGTGTGGCCCAGGACTTTGAGGACAGAAGACTGAAAACACAAACTCAGCTTAAGTTTGGGGACGTAGGTATGGCACGCCCGATCTACAAACCATGAGAAGAACTCTTCAGGATATGAAGAATGAGCGAGTCTGAGTCGCTTGCTCAGGCTTTTGTCTCTGGATTTTGTTTCAGCGATGGCCGTGGAATGTTGGGGAGGTCTCATGGGCCATGGACGAATCTTCCTCTCTGTGGATTTGGCCCGATCCCAATTGTTTTTCGTCAATCTGTGGGATGGGAGGACTCCTTTCAGGTTTGTTACCTCTGGTGTCCCACCAAAAGAGGAATTCCAAAGCAGAGCCCTGGGGAAGAGTGAAGGGACACCCCGAACTATGGTTAAAAATTGGGGACTAGGGGCATGGCAAGCCCAATATGCTGTCTCTTCATATAGGCCCTGAGAAGCCTTACCTGAGGTCTGGGCTCAGGCTGAGGGTCACATTGTGTGTTTGTGACCAATGTGGCCTGCAAGCATGGGCTGGGCCTCATGGGCCTCGCTTGTTTCAACTACACTGAACGTTGGACAACATGCCAACCACAAGGTTCCTTGCCATGGGGAAAGAGTTCTGATTTCTGCATCATTTTCAACCCTGGGCAGTGGTTGGAGATAAGGTCTAGGTTCTGAGTGAAAACCGCTGTTGGGAAGAGATGACGACCTAAGGCCATGGCGGGTCCGATGTGCTCAGTGTGCGGCCAGCTGTCTGGGTGGGACCAGGAGGTCCAGGCTCAGGCTGGGTCAGAAGGGGAAATAGTGCCCAGGTCAGCCTATATGTTGGGGTTACAGCCGAATGGCGTCCAGGTTGATCCTCATTTGGGGTTTCGGGGTAGCCCTGAGGGCAATGTTTTACTTCTGTAGGGCAGGCAGAGTGCGGCATTGTAGTTCTGGATTGCCCAACTGGAGGGCTTGTGGGCCAGTAGTCTGAGGACGGAGTCTGAGAACCCAAGCTAGGCCTAGGTTTCTGGGTGAGGATATGGCAGGCACAATCTACAGACCTCAATCGAGAGCTCGTGCATCTGAAGTCAGGGCAAGGATCAGACGATCGCTCAGGTTGGACTTTCTGCCCTGATGGCCCTTTCTTGAAGGGGGTTGGGACACGAGGACATGGGGGTTTTCCCACAATGGGTGTTGTGACAAGTTCCAAACTGCAAAGATTCTTCTGCAGGACAATTGAGACCTGTTGGTTGGCTCCAGGCCAACGATTCCGAGCAGGGTTCTAAGGATGGATGGCTGGGTAGCCCACCTCGCATTCCAATTGTCTCCAAGCAACAAGACAGTTTAGATCTGCTGGATGTGGGGGGCAACCGAGGAGGCTGAGTTGAAATGGACTCTCCTGTGGATGTGTCCTAATATGTTTTTGTGTCTATGGAGACCTTGGAATGAAGCGGTGGCCCTGGGGCCCTGAAGGGTTCTCCTAAACAGAGGCTTTGACACAGCTCCAACGTGCATGTTTCCCATGTGTAGATGAGATTTGTTCTGATGGGTGAGTCAAGAAACAGCCATATGCTGGTATTGAAATCCAGGCCTCTGAGGAGAGATGCCTGGAAACCAAAGCAATGGATCCGATTAGTGCCTAGGGGCCTGTCCGTTCCTTTTTACTTCTGGGGACATCAGTCCACGGGTCTGAGTGCAGGTAGGTGCTCAGATGGGCTCAGATTGCCCCTGTTTGTCCTGGGAAGCCACAACTATTGGGATGGCCTCAGGGACTTTGGAGGTTATCCTACTAGTAGCATTGTGGCCATTGGAATGGGCACATACAATTCCCTTGGAGAGGGCAAGTACAGTCCTCAGGTTTGGCTCCAGGGCCCTGAGCCTGTAGGGTGTGTAGGCCAGAGCTGTTTGGACAGTTGTCTGAAAACACAAACTCGGCTTATGTTTTGGGTCATAGGTATGGCAGGACTGATCTACAGACCATGAGGAGAACACTTCGGGATATGAAAAAAGGGCGAGTGTGAGGCTCTTGCTCAAGTTTTTGTCTCTGGATATCGTGTCACTCATGGTCGTGAAATTGCCGGGTGACTTTATGGGAAATGGACGAGTCTTACTCTCTGGGGGTTCGGTCCCGTCCAAAGAGTTTGGGGTCATTCTGGGGATGAAAGAAGTCCGTTTTTTTGTTGTTGTCGATTTGTTTCATTTTGTTTTTCAACCTCAGATGTCCCACCAAATGAGGGATTCCAGCGTAGAGCCCTGAGGTGGGGCGACTGGACAACCAGAAATCTGGTTAAAAATTGGGGACTAGGGACATGTCAAGCCCATTATGACATCTAATGGTCCAGCCACTGAGAGGACTTACTAGAGGACAGGACTCACGCTGAGGTCACAATGCGTGTTTATGCTCTCGTCGCACTCAAGAATGGGCGGGGACTCAGGGTGAATGCTGGTTTCACCTACACTGAACCTGGGACAACATGCCAACCACAAGGTTTCTTGCCATGGGTCAGGAAGAGTTCTGATTTCTGCATCACAGTCACCCGTGGGCAGTGATTGGAGATAAGGTCTAGGTTCTGAAGCCTGAAAACTGAGGTAGTGAAGAGATGATGACCTAAGGCCAGGGCGGGTCTGATGTGCTCAGTGTGTGGTCAGCTGTCTGGGTGTTGGTCAGCAGGTCCGGGCTCAGGTTGTGTCAGACAGTGCATTAGTGCCCAGGTTAGACTATATAATTTGGGTACATTCGAGTGCCGTTTAGGTTTATCTTCATTTAAGCTGCCTGGTCAGCTCATTAGGCAATATATTTTTTCTAGAGGGCAGGCAGAGTGCTTCATTGTCGGTCCGGAATTGCCAAACTTGAGGGCTTCGGGGCCAGGAGAGTGCGGACGGAAGTCTGAGAACACAAGCTAGACTTTGGATTCAGGGTGAGGGCACGGCAGGTACCCCCTGCAGATCTGAACCAATATCTCATGCATCTGAAGTCAGAGCGAGGATCCGACGTTGGCTCAGGTTGGAGTTTCTGTGCATGACGGCCCCTTCATGAAGGGAGCGGAATCTCGAGGCCATGGAGGTTTTCCACGTTGGGAGATGTGGGATGCCCCCCTTCAAGGATTCCTTCTGCGGGACAATTGAGACCTGTTGGACAGCTCCAGGACATCCCATATGGAATGACTCCAGAGCACCGTTCGAGGATGGATGCCTGGGAAGTCCGCCTCGCCTTCCAATTGTCTCCTAGCAACAAGACAGTTTAGATCTAATGGATCTGCGGGAGCAACCGGGGTGGCTGAGTTGAAATGCACTTTCCAGAGGATGGGTCCTAATGTGTGTTTGTGTCCATGAGGGCCTTGGAATGGGGAGGTGGCACCGGGATCCTGAAGTATTCTCCTAAGCTTTGGCATAGCTCCCATGCACAAGTTTCCTTGTGTAGACGAGATTTGTTCTGATGGGTGCTTCAGGAAATCCCCTCTGCTGGTTTTGGAATCAAGGCTTTTGAGGAGACATGCCTGTAAACCAAAGCAATGGATCCGATAATGGCCTCGGGTCCTGTCTGGTTCAATCTTCTTGGTATGAGTGGAGGTAGATGAGTGGAGGTAGATGCTCAGCTGGTATCAACCGCCCTTTTTTGTCCCGGGCGACCTACACTATTGGGATGGCCTCAGGGACTTTGGAGGGTTCTCCTAATTTGTACGATTTTTGACAATGGAATGGGCAGAAATCCCATGGATTGGGTGGGGGCAGTCCTAATGTGTGGCTCCAGGGGCCCCAGCCTGGAGGGAGTGTGGCCCAGGACTTTGAGGACAGAAGACTGAAAACACAAACTCAGCTTAAGTTTGGGGACGTAGGTATGGCACGCCCGATCTACAAACCCTGAGAAGAACTCTTCAGGATATGAAGAATGAGCGAGTCTGAGTCGCTTGCTCAGGCTTTTGTCTCTGGATTTTGTTTCAGCGATGGCCGTGGAATGTTGGGGAGGTCTCATGGGCCATGGACGAATCTTCCTCTCTGTGGATTTGGCCCGATCCCTATTGTTTTTCGTCAATCTGTGGGATGGGAGGACTCCTTTCAGGTTTGTTACCTCTGGTGTCCCACCAAAAGAGGAATTCCAAAGCAGAGCCCTGGGGAAGAGTGAAGGGACACCCCGAACTATGGTTAAAAATTGGGGCCTAGGGGCATGGCAAGCCCAATATGCTGTCTCTTCATATAGGCCCTGAGAGGCCTTACCTGAGGACTGGGCTCAGGCTGAGGGTCACAATGTGTGTTTGTGACCAATGTGGCCCGCAAGCATGGGCTGGGCCTCATGGGCCACGCTTGTTTCAACTACACTGAACGTTGGACAACATGCCGAGCACAAGGTTTTTTGCCATGGGGAAAGAGTTCTGATTTCTGCATCATTTTCAACCCTGGGCAGTGGTTGGAGATAAGGTCTAGGTTCTGGAGCCTAAAAAACCAAAGTTGGGAAGAGATGACGACCTAAGGCCATGGTGGGTCCGAAGTGCTCAGTGTGCGGCCAGCTGTCTGGGTGGGACCTGGAGGTCTAGGACAGGCTGGGTCAGAAGGGGAAATAGTGCCCAGGTCAGCCTATATGTTTGGGGTACAGCCGAATGGCGTGCAGGTTGATCCTCATTTGGGGTTTCGGTGTAGTCCTGAGGGCAATGTTTTATTTCTGTAGGGCAGGCAGAGTGCGGCATTGTAGTTCTGGATTGCCCAACTGGAGGGCTTGTGGGCCAGTAGTCTGAGGACGGAGTCTGAGAACCCAAGCTAGGCCTAGGTTTCTGGGTGAGGATATGGCAGGCACAATCTACAGACCTCAATAGAGATCTCGTGCATCTGAAGACAGGGCAAGGATCAGACGATCGCTCAGGTTGGACTTTCTGCCCTGATGGCCCTTTCTTGAAGGGGGTTGGATCACGAGGACATGGGGGTTTTCCCACGATGGGAGTTGTGAGAAGCTCCAAACTGCAAAGATTCTTCTGCAGGACAATTGAGACCTGTTGGTTGGCTCCAGGCCAACGATTCTGAGCAGGGTTCTAAGGATGGATGGCTGGGTAGCCCACCTCGCATTCCAATTGTCTCCAAGCAACAAGACAGGTTAGATCTGCTGGATGTGGGGGGCAACCGAGGAGGCTGAGTTGAAATGGACTCTCCTGTGGATGTGTCCTAATATGTTTTTGTGTCTATGGAGACCTTGGAATGAAGCGGTGGCCCTGGGGCCCTGAAGGGTTCTCCTAAACAGAGGCTTTGACACAGCTCCAACGTGCATGTTTCCCATGTGTAGATGAGATTTGTTCTGATGGGTGAGCCAAGAAACAGCCATATGCTGGTATTGAAATCCAGGCCTCTGAGGAGAGTTTCCTGGAAACCAAAGCAATGGATCTGATTAGTGCCTAGGGGCCTGTTCGTTCCTTTTTACCTCTGGGGACATCAGTCTACGGGTCTGAGTGCAGGAAGGTGCTCAGATGGGCTCAGATTGCCCCCTGTTTGTCCTGGGAAGCCACAACTATTGGGATGGCCTCAGGGACTTTGGAGGTTATCCTATTAGTAGGCTTGTGGCCATTGGAATGGGCACATACAATTCCCTTGGAGAGGGCAAGTACAGTCCTCAGGTTTGGCTCCAGGGCCCTGAGCCTGTAGGGTGTGTAGGCCAGAGCTCTTTGGACATTTGTCTGAAAACACAAACTAGGCTTATGTTTTGGGTCATAGGTATGGCAGGACTGATCTACAGACCATGAGGAGAACACTTCGGGATATGAAAAAAGGGAGAGTGTGAGGCTCTTGCTCAAGTTTTTGTCTCTGGATATCGTGTCACTCATGGTCGTGAAATTGCCGGGTGACTTCATGGGAAATGGACGAGTCTTACTCTCTGGGGGTTCGGTCCCGTCCAAAGAGTTTGGGGTCATTCTGGGGATGGAAGAAGTCCGTTTTTTTGTTGTTGTTGTCGATTTGTTTCATTTTGTTTTTCCAACTCAGATGTCCCACCAAATGAGGGATTCCAGAGTAGAGCCCTGGGGTGTGGCGACTGGACAACCAGAAATCTGGTTAAAAATTGGGGACTAGGAACATGTCAAGCCCATTATGACATCTAATGGTCAAGCCACTGAGAGGACTTACTAGAGGACAGGACTCACGCTGAGGTCACAATGCGTGTTTATGCTCTCGTCGCACTCAAGAATGGGCGGGGCCTCAGGGTGAATGCTGTTTTCTCCTACACTGAACGTTGGACAACATGCCAACCACAAGGTTTCTTGCCATGGGTCAGGATGAGTTCTGATTTCTGCATCACAGTCACCCGTGGGCAGTGATTGGAGATAATGTCTAGGTTCTGAAACCTGAAAACTGAGGTAGGGAAGAGATGATGACCTAAGGCCATGGCGGGTCTGAGGTGCTCAGGGCGCGGTCAGCTGTCTGGGTGTTGGTCAGCAGGTCCGGGCTCAGGTTGTGTCACACAGTGCATTTCTGCCCAAGTTAGACTATATAATTTGGGTACATTCGAGTGCCGTTTAGGTTTACCTTCATTTAAGCTGCCTGGTCAGCTCATTAGGCAATATATTTTTTCTAGAGGGCAGGCAGAGTGCTTCATTGTCTGTCCGGAATTGCCAAACTTGAGGGCTTCGGGGCCAGGAGAGTGCGGACGGAAGTCTGAGAACACAAGCTAAACTTCGGATTCAGGGTGAGGGCACGGCACGTACCCCCTGCAGATCTGAACCAATATCTCATGCATCTGAAGTCAGAGCGAGGATCCGACGTTGGCTCAGGTTGGAGTTTCTGTGCATGACGGCCCCTTCATGAAGGGAGCGGAATCTCGAGGCCATGGAGGTTTTCCACGTTGGGAGATGTGGGATGCCCCCCTTCAAGGATTCCTTCTGCGGGACAATTGAGACCAGTTGGATAGCTCCAGGACATCCCATATGGAATGAATCCAGAGCACCGTTCGAGGATGGATGCCTGGGAAGTCCGCCTCGCCTTCCAATTGTCTCCTAGCAACAAGACAGTTTAGATCTAATGGATCTGCGGGAGCAACCGGGGTGGCTGAGTTGAAATGCACTTTCCAGAGGATGGGTCCTAACGTGTGTTTGTGTCCATGAGGGCCTTGGAATGGGGAGGTGGCACCGGGACCCTGAAGTATTCTCCTAAGCTTTGGCATAGCTCCCATGCACAATTTTCCTTGTGGAGACGAGATTTGTTCTGATGGGTGCCTCAGGAAATCCCCTCTGCTGGTATTGGAATCCAGGCTTTTGAGGAGACATGCCTGTAAACCAAAGCAATGGATCCGATAATAGCCTCGGGTCCTGTCTGGTTCAATCTTCTTGGTATGAGTGGAGGTAGATGAGTGGAGGGAGATGCTCAGCTGGTATCAAAAGCCCTTTTTTGTCCCGGGCGACCTACACTATTGGGATGGCCTCAGGGACTTTGGAGGGTTCTCCTAATTTGTACGATTTTTGACAATGGAATGGGCAGAAATCCCATGGATTGGTTGGGGGCAGTCCTAATGTGTGGCTCCAGGGGCCCCAGCCTGGAGGGAGTGTGGCCCAGGACTTTCAGGACAGAAGTCTGAAAACACAAACTCAGCTTAAGTTTGGGGACGTAGGTATGGCACGCCCGATCTACAAACCATGAGAAGAACTCTTCAGGATATGAAGAATGAGCGAGTCTGAGTCGCTTGCTCAGGCTTTTGTCTCTGGATTTTGTTTCAGCGATGGCCGTGGAATGTTGGGGATGTCTCATGGGCCATGGACGAATCTTCCTCTCTGTGGATTTGGCCCGATCCCAATTGTTTTTCGTCAATCTGTGGGATGGGAGGACTCCTTTCAGGTTTGTTACCTCAGGTGTCCCACCAAAAGAGGAATTCCAAAGCAGAGCCCTGGGGAAGAGTGAAGGGACACCCCGAACTATGGTTAAAAATTGGGGCCTAGGGGCATGGCAAGCCCAATATGCTGTCTCTTCATATAGGCCCTGAGAGGCCTTACCTGAGGACTGGGCTCAGCCTGAGGGTCACAATGTGTGTTTGTGACCAATGTGGCCCGCAAGCATGGGCTGGGCCTCATGGGCCACGCTTGTTTCAACTACACTGAACGTTGGACAACATGCCAAGCACAAGGTTTCTTGCCATGGGGAAAGTGTTCTGATTTCTGCATCATTTTCAACCCTGGGCAGTGGTTGGAGATAAGGTCTAGGTTCTGGAGCCTGAAAACCGCAGTTGGGAAGAGATGACGAACTAAGGCCATGGCGGGTCCGATGTGCTCAGTGTGCGGCCAGCTGTCTGGGTGGGACCAAAAGGTCCAGGCTCAGGCTGAGTCAGAAGGGATAATAGTGCCCAGGTCAGCCTATATGTTTGGGGTACAGCCAATGGCGTGCAGGTTGATCCTCATTTGGGGTTTCGGGGTAGCCCTGAGGGCAATGTTTTACTTCTGTAGGGCAGGCAGAGTGCGGCATTGTAGTTCTGGATTGCCCAACTGGAGGGCTTGTGGGCCAGTAGTCTGAGGACGGAGTCTGAGAACCCAAGCTAGGCCTAGGTTTCTGGGTGAGGATATGGCAGGCACAATCTACAGACCTCAATAGAGATCTCGTGCATCTGAAGTCAGGGCAAGGATCAGACGATCGCTCAGGTTGGACTTTCTGCCCTGATGGCCCTTTCTTGAAGGGGGTTGGATCACGAGGACATGGGGGTTTTCCCACGATGGGAGTTGTGAGAAGCTCCAAACTGCAAAGATTCTTCTGCAGGACAATTGAGACCTGTTGGTTGGCTCCAGGCCAACGATTCCGAGCAGGGTTCTAAGGATGGATGGCTGGGTAGCCCACCTCGCATTCCAATTGTCTCCAAGCAACAAGACAGGTTAGATCTGCTGGATGTGGGGGGCAACCGAGGAGGCTGAGTTGAAATGGACTCTCCTGTGGATGTGTCCTAATATGTTTTTGTGTCTATGGAGTCCTTGGAATGAAGCAGTGGCCCTGGGGCCCTGAAGGGTTCTCCTAAACAGAGGCTTTGACACAGCTCCAACGTGCATGTTTCCCATGTGTAGATGAGATTTGTTCTGATGGGTGAGCCAAGAAACAGCCATATGCTGGTATTGAAATCCAGGCCTCTGAGGAGAGTTTCCTGGAAACCAAAGCAATGGATCTGATTAGTGCCTAGGGGCCTGTTCGTTCCTTTTTACCTCTGGGGACATCAGTCTACGGGTCTGAGTGCAGGAAGGTGCTCAGATGGGCTCAGATTGCCCCCTGTTTGTCCTGGGAAGCCACAACTATTGGGATGGCCTCAGGGACTTTGGAGGTTATCCTATTAGTAGGCTTGTGGCCATTGGAATGGGCACATACAATTCCCTTGGAGAGGGCAAGTACAGTCCTCAGGTTTGGCTCCAGGGCCCTGAGCCTGTAGGGTGTGTAGGCCAGAGCTCTTTGGACATTTGTCTGAAAACACAAACTAGGCTTATGTTTTGGGTCATAGGTATGGCAGGACTGATCTACAGACCATGAGGAGAACACTTCGGGATATGAAAAAAGGGCGAGTGTGAGGCTCTTGCTCAAGTTTTTGTCTCTGGATATCGTGTCACTCATGGTCGTGAAATTGCCGGGGGACTTCATGGGAAATGGACGAGTCTTACTCTCTGGGGGTTCGGTCCCGTCCAAAGAGTTTGCGGTCATTCTGGGGATGGAAGAAGTCCGTTTTTTTGTTGTTGTTGTCGATTTGTTTCATTTTGTTTTTCAACCTCAGATGTCCCACCAAATGAGGGATTCCAGAGTAGAGCCCTGGGGTGGGGCGACTGGACAACCAGAAATCTGGTTAAAAATTGGGGACTAGGGACATGTCAAGCCCATTATGACATCTAATGGTCAAGCCACTGAAAGGACTTACTAGAGGACAGGACTCACACTGAGGTCACAATGCGTGTTTATGCTCTCGTCGCACTCAAGAATGTGCGGGGCCTCAGGGTGAATGCTGTTTTCTCCTACACTGAACGTTGGACAACATGCCAACCACAAGGTTTCTTGCCATGGGTCAGGATGAGTTCTGATTTCTGCATCACAGTCACCTGTGGGCAGTGATTGGAGATAATGTCTAGGTTCTGAAACCTGAAAACTGAGGTAGGGAAGAGATGATGACCTAAGGCCATGGCGGGTCTGATGTGCTCAGGGCACGGTCAGCTGTCTGGGTGTTGGTCAGCAGGTCCGGGCTCAGGTTGTGTCACACAGTGCATTTCTGCCCAAGTTATACTATATAATTTGGGTACATTCGAGTGCCGTGTAGGTTTATCTTCATTTAACCTGCCTGGTCAGCTCATTAGGCAATATATTTTTTCTAGAGGGCAGGCAGAGTGCTTCATTGTCGGTCCGGAATTGCCAAACATGAGGGCTTCGGGGCCAGGAGAGTGAGGACGGAAGTCTGAGAACACAAGCTAGACTTCGGATTCAGGGTGAGGGCACGGCAGGTACCCCCTGCAGATCTGAACCAATATCTCATGCATCTGAAGTCAGGGCGAGGATCCGACGTTGGCTCAGGTTGGAGTTTCTGTGCATGACGGCCCCTTCATGAAGGGAGCGGAATCTCGAGGCCATGGAGGTTTTCCACGTTGGGAGATGTGGGATGCCCCCTTCAAGGATTCCTTCTGCGGGACAATTGAGACCTGTTGGACAGCTCCAGGACATCCCATATGGAATGACTCCAGAGCACCATTCGAGGATGGATGCCTGGGAAGTCCGCCTCGCCTTCCAATTGTCTCCTAGCAACAAGACAGTTTAGATATAATGGCTCTGCGGGAGCAACCGGGGTGGATGAGTTGAAATGCACTTTCCAGAGGATGGGTCCTAACGTGTGTTTGTGTCCATGAGGGCCTTGGAATGGGGAGGTGGCACCGGGACCCTGAAGTATTCTCCTAAGCTTTGGCATAGCTCCCATGCACAAGTTTCCTTGTGGAGACGAGATTTGATCTGATGGGTGCCTCAGGAAATCCCCTCTGCTGGTATTGGAATCCAGGCTTTTGAGGAGACATGCCTGTAAACCAAAGCAATGGATCCGATAATGGCCTCGGGTCCTGTCTGGTTCAATCTTCTTGGTATGAGTGGAGGTAGATGAGTGGAGGTAGATGCTCAGCTGGTATCAACCACCCTTTTTTGTCCCGGGTGACCTACACTATTGGGATGGCCTCAGGGACTTTGGAGGGTTCTCCTAATTTGTACGATTTTTGACAATGGAATGGGCAGAATTCCCATGGATTGGGTGGGGGCAGTCCTAATGTGTGGCTCCAGGGGCCCCAGCCTGGAGGGAGTGTGGCCCAGGACTTTGAGGACAGAAGACTGAAAACACAAACTCAGCTTAAGTTTGGGGACGTAGGTATGGCACGCCCCATCTACAAACCATGAGAAGAACTCTTCAGGATATGAAGAATGAGCGAGTCTGAGTCGCTTGCTCAGGCTTTTGTCTCTGGATTTTGTTTCAGCGATGGCCGTGGAATGTTGGGGAGGTCTCATGGGCCATGGACGAATCTTCCTCTCTGTGGATTTGGCCCGATCCCAATTGTTTTTCGTCCATCTGTGGGATGGGAGGACTCCTTTCAGGTTTGTTACCTCTGGTGTCCCACCAAAAGAGGAATTCCAAAGCAGAGCCCTGGGGAATAGTGAAGGGACTCCCCGAACTATGGTTAAAATTTGGGGCCTAGGGGCATGGCAAGCCCAATATGCTGTCTCTTCCTATAGGCCCTGAGAGGCCTTACCTGAGGACTGGGCTCAGGCTGAGGTTCACAATGTGTGTTTGTGACCAATGTGGCCCGCAAGCATGGGCTGGGCCTCATGGGCCACGCTTGTTTCAACTACACTGAACGTTGGACAACATGCCAACCACAAGGTTTCTTGCCATGGGGAAAGAGTTCTGATTTCTGCATCATTTTCAACCCTGGGCAGTGGTTGGAGATAAGGTCTAGGTTCTGGAGCCTGAAAACCGCAGTTGGGAAGAGATGACGACCTAAGGCCATGGCGGGTCCGATGTGCTCAGTGTGCGGCCAGCTGTCTGGGTGGGACCAGGAGGTCCAGGCTCAGGCTGGGTCAGAAGGGGAAATAGTGCCCAGGTCAGCCTATATGTTTGGGGTACAGCCGATTGGCGTGCAGGTTGATCCTCATTTGGTGTTTCGGGTAGCCCTGAGGGCAATGTTTTACTTCTGTAGGGCAGGCAGAGTGCGGCATTGTAGTTCTGGATTGCCCAACTGGAGGGCTTGTGGGCCAGTAGTCTGAGGACGGAGTCTGAGAACCCAAGCTAGGCCTAGGTTTCTGGGTGAGGATATGGCAGGCACAATCTACAGACCTCAATCGAGATCTCGTGCATCTGAAGTCAGGGCAAGGATCAGACGATCGCACAGGTTGGACTTTCTGCCCTGATGGCCCTTTCTTGAAGGGGGTTGGATCACGAGGACATGGGGGTTTTCCCACGATGGGAGTTGTGAGAAGCTCCAAACTGCAAAGATTCTTCTGCAGGACAATTGAGACCTGTTGGTTGGCTCCAGGCCAACGATTCCGAGCAGGGTTCTAAGGATGGATGGCTGGGTAGCCCACCTCGCATTCCAATTGTCTCCAAGCTACAAGACAGGTTAGATCTGCTGGATGTGGGGGGCAACCGAGGAGGCTGAGTTGAAATGGACTCTCCTGTGGATGTGTCCTAATATGTTTTTGTGTCTATGGAGACCTTGGAATGAAGCGGTGGCCCTGGGGCCCTGAAGGGTTCTCCTAAACAGAGGCTTTGACACAGCTCCAACGTGCATGTTTCCCATGTGTAGATGAGATTTTTTCTGATGGGTGAGTCAAGAAACAGCCATATGCTGGTATTGAAATCCAGGCCTCTGAGGAGAGTTTCCTGGAAACCAAAGCAATGGATCCGATTAGTGCCTAGGGGCCTGTTCGTTCCTTTTTACCTCTGGGGACATCAGTCTACGGGTCTGCGTGCAGGTAGTTGCTCAGATGGGCTCAGATTGCCCCCTGTTTGTCCTGGGAACCCACAACTATTGGGATGGCCTCAGGGACTTTGGAGGTTATCCTATTAGTAGGGTTGTGGCCATTGGAATGGGCACATACAATTCCCTTGGAGAGGGCAAGTACAGTCCTCAGGTTTGGCTCCAGGGCCCTGAGCCTGTAGGGTGTGTAGGCCAGAGCTGTTTGGACAGTTGTCTGAAAACACAAACTCGGCTTATGTTTTGGGTCATAGGTATGGCAGGACTGATCTACAGACCATGAGGAGAACACTACGGGATTTAAAAAAGGGCGAGTGTGAGGCTCTTGCTCAAGTTTTTGTCTCTGGATATCGTGTCACTCATGGTCGTGAAATTGCCGGGTGACTTCATGGGAAATGGACGAGTCTTACTCTCTGGGGGTTCGGTCCTGTCCAAAGCGTTTGCGGTCATTCTGGGGATGGAAGAAGTCCGTTTTTTTGTTGTTTTTGTCGATTTTTTTCATTTTGTTTTTCAACCTCAGATGTCCCACCAAATGAGGGATTCCAGAGTAGAGCCCTGGGGTGGGGCGACTGGACAACCAGAAATCTGGTTAAAAATTGGGGACTAGGGACATGTCAAGCCCATTATGACATCTACTGGACCAGCCACTGAGAGGACTTACTAGAGGACAGGACTCAAGCTGAGGTCACAATGCGTGTTTATGCTCTCGTCGCACTCAAGAATGGGCGGGGCCTCAGGGTGAATGCTGTTTTCTCCTACACTGAACGTTGGACAACATGCCAACCACAAGGTTTCTTGCCATGGGTCAGGAAGAGTTCTGATATCTGCATCACAGTCACCCGTGGGCAGTAATTGGAGATAAGGTCTAGGTTCTGAAGCCTGAAAACTGAGGTAGGGAAGAGATGATGACCTAAAGCCAGGGCGGGACTTTTGTGCTCACCGTGCGGTCATCTGTCTGGGTGTTGGTCAGCAGGTCCGGGCTCAGGTTGTGTCAGACAGTGCATTAGTGCCCAGGTTTGACTATATAATTTGGGTACATTCCAGTGCCGTGTAGGTTTGTCTTCATTTAAGCTGCCTGGTCAGCTCATTAGGCAATATATTTTTTCTAGAGGGCAGGCAGAGTGCTTCATTGTCGGTCCAGAATTGCCAAACATGAGGGCTTCGGGGGCAGGAGAGTGAGGACGGAAGTCTGAGAACACAAGACTTCGGATTCAGAGTGAGGGCACGGCAGGTACCCCCTGCAGATCTGAACCAATATCTCATGCATCTGAAGTCAGGTCGAGGATCCGACGTTGGCTCAGGTTGGAGTTTCTGTGCATGACGGCCCCTTCATGAAGGGAGCGAAATCTCGAGGCCATGGAGGTTTTCCACGTTGGGAGATGTGGGATGCCCCCTTCAAGGATTCCTTCTGCGGGACAATTGAGACCTGTTGGACAGCTCCAGGACATCCCATATGGAATGACTCCAGAGCACCATTCGAGGATGGATGCCTGGGAAGTCCGCCTCGCCTTCCAATTGTCTCCTAGCAACAAGATAGTTTAGATCTAATGGCTCTGCGGGAGCAACCGGGGTGGCTGAGTTGAAATGCACTTTCCAGAGGATGGGTCCTAATGTGTGTTTGTGTCCATGAGGGCCTTGGAATGGGGAGGTGGCACCGGGACACTAAAATATTCTCCTAAGCTTTGGCATAGCTCCCATGCACAAGTTTCCTTGTGGAGACGAGATTTGTTCTGATGGGTGCCTCAGGAAAACCCCTCTACTGGTATTGAAATCCAGGCTTTTGAAGAGACATGCCTGTAAACCAAAGCAATGGATCCGATAATGGCCTCGGGTCCTGTCTGGTTCAATCTTCTTGGTATGAGTGGAGGTAGATGAGTGGAGGAAGATGCTCAGCAGGTATCAACAGCCCTTTTTTGTCCCGGGCGACCTACACTATTGGGATGGCCTCAGGGACTTTGGAGGGTTCTCCTAATTTGTACGATTTTTGACAATGGAATGGGCAGAATTCCCATGGATTGGGTGGGGGCAGTCCTAATGTGTGGCTCCAGGGGCCCCAGCCTGGAGGGAGTGTGGCCCAGGACTTTGAGGACAGAAGACTGAAAACACAAACTCAGCTTAAGTTTGGGGACGTAGGTATGGCACGCCCCATCTACAAACCATGAGAAGAACTCTTCAGGATATGAAGAATGAGCGAGTCTGAGTCGCTTGCTCAGGCTTTTGTCTCTGGATTTTGTTTCAGCGATGGCCGTGGAATGTTGGGGAGGTCTCATGGGCCATGGACGAATCTTCCTCTCTGTGGATTTGGCCCGATCCCAATTGTTTTTCGTCCATCTGTGGGATGGGAGGACTCCTTTCAGGTTTGTTACCTCTGGTGTCCCACCAAAAGAGGAATTCCAAAGCAGAGCCCTGGGGAATAGTGAAGGGACTCCCCGAACTATGGTTAAAATTTGGGGCCTAGGGGCATGGCAAGCCCAATATGCTGTCTCTTCCTATAGGCCCTGAGAGGCCTTACCTGAGGACTGGGCTCAGGCTGAGGTTCACAATGTGTGTTTGTGACCAATGTGGCCCGCAAGCATGGGCTGGGCCTCATGGGCCACGCTTGTTTCAACTACACTGAACGTTGGACAACATGCCAACCACAAGGTTTCTTGCCATGGGGAAAGAGTTCTGATTTCTGCATCATTTTCAACCCTGGGCAGTGGTTGGAGATAAGGTCTAGGTTCTGGAGCCTGAAAACCACAGTTGGGAAGAGATGACGACCTAAGGCCATGGCGGGTCCGATGTGCTCAGTGTGCGGCCAGCTGTCTGGGTGGGACCAGGAGGTCCAGGCTCAGGCTGGGTCAGAAGGGGAAATAGTGCCCAGGTCAGCCTATATGTTTGGGGTACAGCCGATTGGCATGCAAGTTGATCCTCATTTGGGGTTTCGGGGTAGCCCTGAGGGCAATGTTTTACTTCTGTAGGGCAGGCAGAGTGCGGCATTATAGTTCTGGATTGCCCAACTGGAGGGCTTGTGGGCCAGTAGTCTGAGGACGGAGTCTGAGAACCCAAGCTAGGCCTAGGTTTCTGGGTGAGGATATGGCAGGCACAATCTACAGACCTCAATAGAGATCTAGTGCATCTGAAGTCAGGGCAAGGATCAGACGATCGCTCAGGTTGGACTTTCTGCCCTGATGGCCCTTTCTTGAAGGGGGTTGGATCACGAGGACATGGGGGTTTTCCCACGATGGGAGTTGTGAGAAGCTCCAAACTGCAAAGATTCTTCTGCAGGACAATTGAGACCTGTTGGTTGGCTCCAGGCCAACGATTCCGAGCAGGGTTCTAAGGATGGATGGCTGGGTAGCCCACCTCGCATTGCAATTGTCTCCAAGCAACAAGACAGTTTAGATCTGCTAGATGTGGGGGGCAACCGAGGAGGCTGAGTTGAAATGGACTCTCCTGTGGATGTGTCCTAATATGTTTTTGTGTCTATGGAGACCTTGGAATGAAGCGGTGGCCCTGGGGCCCTGAAGGGTTCTCCTAAACAGAGGCTTTGACACAGCTCCAACGTGCATATTTCCCATGTGTAGATGAGATTTGTTCTGATGGGTGAGTCAAGAAACAGCCATATGCTGGTATTTAAATCCAGGCCTCTGAGGAGAGTTTCCTGGAAACCAAAGGAATGGATCCGATTAGTGCCTAGGGGCCTGTTCGTTCCTTTTTACCTCTGGGGACATCAGTCTACGGGTCTGAGTGCAGGTAGGTGCTCAGATGGGGTCAGATTGCCCCCTGTTTGTCCTGGGAAGCCACAACTATTGGGAGGGCCTCAGGGACTTTGGAGGTTATCCTATTAGTAGGGTTGTGGCCATTGGAATGGGCACATACAATTCCCTTGGAGAGCGCAAGTACAGTCCTCAGGTTTGGCTCCAGGGCCCTGAGCCTGTAGGGTGTGTAGGCCAGAGCTGTTTGGACAGTTGTCTAAAAACACAAACTCGGCTTATGTTTTGGGTCATAGGTATGGCAGGACTGATCTACAGACCATGAGGAGAACACTTCGGGATATGAAAAAAGGGCGAGTGTGAGGCTCTTGCTCAAGTTTTTGTCTCTGGATATCGTGTCACTCGTGGTCGTGAAATTGCCGGGTGACTTCATGGGAAATGGACGAGTCTTACTCTCTGGGGGTTCGGTCCCATCCAAAGAGTCTGCGGTCATTCTGGGGATGGAAGAAGTCCGTTTTTTTGTTGTTGTTGTCGATTTTTTTCATTTTGTTTTTCAACCTCAGATGTCCCACGAAATGAGGGATTCCAGAGTAGAGCCCTGGGGTGGGGCGACTGGACAACCAGAAATCTGGTTAAAAATTGGGGACTAGGGACATGTCAAGCCCATTATGACATCTAATGGTCCAGCCACTGAGAGGACTTACTAGAGGACAGGACTCACGCTGAGGTCACAATGCGTGTTTATGCTCTTGTCGCACTCAAGAATGGGCGGGGCCTCAGGGTGAATGCTGTTTTCTCCTACACTGAACGTTGGACAACATGCCAAACACAAGGTTTCTTGCCATGGGTCAGGAAGAGTTCTCATTTCTGCATCACAGTCACCCGTGGGCAGTGATTGGAGATAAGGTCTAGGTTCTGAAGCCTGAAAACTGAGGTAGGGAAGAGATGATGACCTAAGGCCAGGGCGGGTCTGATGTGCTCAGGGTGCGGTCAGCTGTCTGGGTGTTGGTCAGCAGGTCCGGGCTCAGGTTGTGTCAGACAGTGCATTAGTGCCCAGGTTAGACTATATAATTTGGGTACATTCCAGTGCCGTGTAGGTTTGTCTTCATTTAAGCTGCCTGGTCAGCTCATTAGGCAATATATTTTTTCTAGAGGGCAGGCAGAGTGCTTCATTGTCGGTCCGGAATTGCCAAACATGAGGGCTTCGGGGCCAGGAGAGTGAGGACGGAAGTCTGAGAACACAAGCTAGACTTCGGATTCAGGGTGAGGGTACGGCAGGTACCCCCTGCAGATCTGAACCAATATCTCATGCATCTGAAGTCAGGTCGAGGATCCGACGTTGGCTCAGGTTGGAGTTTCTGTGCATGACGGCCCCTTCATGAAGGGAGCGGAATCTCGAGGCCATGGAGGTTTTCCACGTTGGGAGATGTGGGATGCCCCCTTCAAGGATTCCTTCTGCGGGACAATTGAGACCTGTTGGACAGCTCCAGGACATCCCATATGGAATGACTCCAGAGCACCATTCGAGGATGGATGCCTGGGAAGTCCGCCTCGCCTTCCAATTGTCTCCTAGCAACAAGACAGTTTAGATCTAATGGATCTGCGGGAGCAACCGGGGTGGCTGAGTTGAAATGCACTTTCCAGAGGATGGGTCCTAACGTGTGTTTGTGTCCATGAGGGCCTTGGAATGGGGAGGTGGCACCGGGACCCTGAAGTATTCTCCTTAGCTTTGGCATAGCTCCCATGCACAAGTTTCCTTGTGGAGACGAGATTTGTTCTGATGGGTGCCTCAGGAAATCCCCTCTGCTGGTATTGGAATCCAGGCTTTTGAAGAGACATGCCTGTAAACCAAAGCAATGGATCCGATAATGGCCTCGGGTCCTGTCTGGTTCAATCTTCTTGGTTTGAGTGGAGGTAGATGAGTGGATGAAGATGCTCAGCCGGTATCAACAGCCCTTTTTTGTCCCGGGCGATCTACACTATTGGGATGGCCTCAGGGACTTTGGAGGGTTCTCCTAATTTGTACGATTTTTGACAATGGAATGGGCAGAATTCCCATGGATTGGGTGGGGGCAGTCGTAAAGTGTGGCTCCAGGGGCCCCAGCCTGGAGGGAGTGTGGCCCAGGACTTTGAGGACAGAAGACTGAAAACACAAACTCAGCTTAAGTTTGGGGACGTAAGTATGGCACGCCCGATCTACAAACCATGAGACAAACTCTTCAGGATATGAAGAATGAGCGAGTCTGGGTCGCTTGCTCAGGCTTTTGTCTCTGGATTTTGTTTCAGCGATGGCCGTGGAATGTTGGGGAGGTCTCATGGGCCATGGACGAATCTTCCTCTCTGTGGATTTGGCCCGATCCCAATTGTTTTTCGTCAATCTGTGGGATGGGAGGACTCCTTTCAGGTTTGTTACCTCTGGTGTCCCAGCAAAAGAGGAATTCCAAAGCAGAGCCCTGGGGAAGAGTAAAGGGACACCCCGAACTATGGTTAAAAATTGGGGACTAGGGGCATGGCAAGCCCAATATGCTGTCTCTTCATATAGGCCCTGAGAGGCCTTACAGAGGACTGGGCTCAGGTTGAGGGTCACAATGTGTGTTTGTGACCAATGTGGCCCGCAAGCATGGGCTGGGCCTCATGGGCCACGCTTGTTTCAACTACACTGAATGTTGGACAACATGCCAAGCACAAGGTTTCTTGCCATGGGGAAAGAGTTCTGATTTCTGCATCATTTTCAACCCTGGGCAGTGGTTCGAGATAAGGTCTAGGTTCTGGAGCCTGAAAACCGCAGTTGGGAAGAGATGACGACCTAAGGCCATGGCGGGTCCGATGTGCTCAGTGTGCGGCCAGCTGTCTGGGTGGGACCAGGAGGTCCAGGCACAGGCTGGGTCAGAAGGGGAAATAGTGCCCAGGTCAGCCTATATGTTTGGGGTACAGCCGATTGGCATGCAGGTTGATCCTCATTTGGGGTTTCGGGGTAGCCCTGAGGGCAATGATTTACTTCTGTAGGGCAGGCAGAGTGCGGCATTGTAGTTCTGGATTGCCCAACTGGAGGGCTTGTGGGCCAGTAGTCTGAGGACGGAGTCTGAGAACCCAAGCTAGGCCTAGGTTTCTGGGTGAGGATATGGCAGGCACAATCTACAGACCTCAATAGAGATCTCGTGCATCTGAAGTCAGGGCAAGGATCAGACGATCGCTCAGGTTGGACTTTCTGCCCTGATGGCCCTTTCTTGAAGGGGGTTGGATCACGAGGACATGGGGGTTTTCCCACGATGGGAGATGTGAGAAGCTCCAAACTGCAAAGATTCTTCTGCAGGACAATTGAGACCTGTTGGTTGCCTCCAGGCCAACGATTCCGAGCAGGGTTCTAAGGATGGATGGCTGGGTAGCCCACCTCGTATTCCAATTGTCTCCAAGCAACAAGACAGGTTAGATCTGCTGGATGTGGGGGGCAACCTAGGAGGCTGAGTTGAAATGGACTCTCCTGTGGATGTGTCTTAATATGTTTTTGTGTCTATGGAGACCTTGGAATGAAGCGGTGGCCCTGGGGCCCTGAAGGGTTCTCCTAAACAGAGGCTTTGACACAGCTCCAACGTACATGTTTCCCAAGTGTAGATGAGATTTGTTCTGATGGGTGAGTCAAGAAACAACCATATGCTGGTATTGAAATCCAGGCCTCTGAGGAGAGTTTCCTGGAAACCAAAGCAATGGATCCGATTAGTGCCTAGGGGCCTGTTAGTTCCTTTTTACCTCTGGGGACATCAGTCTACGGGTCTGAGTGCAGGTAGGTGCTCAGATGGGCTCAGATTGCCCCTGTTTGTCCTGGGAAGCCACAACTCTTGGGATGGCCTCAGGGACTTTGGAGGTTATCCTATTAGTAGGGTTGTGGCCATTGGAATGGGCACATACAATTCCCTTGGAGAGGGCAAGTACAGTCCTCAGGTTTGGCTCCAGGGCCCTGAGCCTGTAGGGTGTGTAGGCCAGAGCTGTTTGGACAGTTGTCTGAAAACACAAACTCGGCTTATGTTTTGGGTCATAGGTATGGCAGGACTTGTCTACAGACCATGAGGAGAATACTTCGGGATATGAAAAAAGGGCGAGTGTGAGGCTCTTGCTCAAGTTTTTGTCTCTGGATATCGTGTCACTCATGGTCGTGAATTGCCGGGTGACTTCTTGGGAAATGGACGAGTCTTACTCTCTGGGGGTTCAGTCCCGTCCAAAGAGTTTGGGGTCATTCTGGGGATGGAAGAAGTCCGTTTTTTTGTTGTTGTTGTCGATTTATTCATTTTGTTTTTCAACCTCAGATGTCCCACCAAATGAGGGATTCCAGAGTAGAGCCCTGGGGTGGGGCGACTGGACAACCAGAAATCTGGTTAAAAATTGGGGACTAGGGACATGTCAAGCCCATTATGACATCTTATGGTCCAGCCACTGAGAGGACTTACTAGAGGACAGGACTCACGCTGAGGTCACAATGCGTGTTTATGCTCTCGTCGAACTCAAGAATGGGCGGGGCCTCAGGGTGAATGCAGTTTTCTCCTACACTGAACGTTGGACAACATGCCAACCACAAGGTTTCTTGCCATGGGTCAGGAAGAGTTCTGATTTCTGCATCACAGTCACCCGTGGGCAGTGATTGGAGATAAGGTCTAGGTTCTGAAGCCTGAAAACTGAGGTAGTGAAGAGATGATGACCTAAGGCCATGGCGGGTCTGATGTGCTCAGGGTGCGGTCAGCTGTCTGGGTGTTGGTCAGCAGGTCCGGGCTCAGGTTGTGTCAGACAGTGCATTAGTGCCCAGGTTAGACTATATAATTTGGGTACATTCGAGTGCCGTGTAGGTTTATCTTCATTTAAGCTGCCTGGGCAGCTCATTAGGCAATATATTTTTTCTAGAGGGCAGGCAGAGTGCTTCATTGTCGGTCCGGAATTGCCAAACATGAGGGCTTCGGGGCCAGGAGAGTGAGGACGGAAGTCTGAGAACACAAGCTAGACTTCGGATTCAGGGTGAGGGCACGGCAGGTACCCCCTGCAGATCTGAACCAATATCTCATGCATCTGATGTCAGGGCGAGGATCCGACGTTGGCTCAGGTTGGAGTTTCTGTGCATGACGGCCCCTTCATGAAGGGAGCGGAATCTCGAGGCCATGGAGGTTTTCCACGTTGGGAGATGTGGGTTGCCCCCTTCAAGGATTCCTTCTGCGGGACAATTGAGACCTGTTGGACAGCTCCAGGACATCCCATATGGAATGACTCCAGAGCACTCTTCCAGGATGGATGCCTGGGAAGTCCGCCTCGCCTTCCAATTGTCTCTGAGCAACAAGACAGTTTAGATCTAATGGATCTGCGGGAGCAACCGGGGTGGCTGAGTTGAAATGCACTTTCCAGAGGATGGGTCCTAACGTGTGTTTGTGTCCATGAGGGCCTTGGAATGGGGAGGTGGCACCGGGACCCTGAAGTATTCTCCTAAGCTTTGGCATAGCTCCCATGCACAAGTTTCCTTGTGGAGACGAGATTTGTTCTGATGGGTGCCTCAGGAAATCCACTCTGCTGGTATTGGAATCCAGGCTTTTGAGGAGACATGCCTGTAAACCAAAGCAATGGATCCGATAATGGCCTCGGGTCCTGTCTGGTTCAATCTTCTTGGTATGAGTGGAGGTAGATGAGTGGAGGTAGATGCTCAGCCGGTATCAACCGCCCTTTTTTGTCCCGGGCGACCTACACTATTGGGATGGCCTCAGGGACTTTGGAGGGTTCTCCTAATTTGTACGATTTTTGACAATGGAATGGGCAGAATTCCCATGGATTGGGTGGGGGCAGTCCTAATGTGTGGCTCCAGGGGCCCCAGCCTGGAGGGAGTGTGGTCCAGGACTTTGAGGACAGAAGACTGAAAACACAAACTCAGCTTAAGTTTGGGGACGTAGGTATGGAACGCCCGATCTACAAACCATGAGAAGAACTCTTCAGGATATGAAGAATGAGCGAATCTGAGGCGCTTGCTCAGGCTTTTGTCTCTAGATTTTGTTTCAGCTATGGCCGTGGAATGTTGGGGAGGGCTTATGTGACATGGACGAATATTCCTCTCTGTGTTTTGGCCCAATCCCAATTGTTTTTCGTCAATCTGTGGGATGGGAGGACTCCTTTCAGGTTTATTACCTCAGGTGTCCCACCAAAAGAGGAATTCCAAAGCAGAGCCCTGGGGAAGAGTGAAGGGACAACCCGAACTATGGTTAAAAATTGGGGCCTAGGGGCATGGCAAGCCCAATATGCTGTCTCTTCATATAGGCCCTGAGAGGCCTTACCTGAGGACTGGGCTCAGGCTGAGGGTCACAATGTGTGTTTGTGACCAATGTGGCCCGCAAGCATGGGCTGGGCCTCATGGGCCACGCTTGTTTCAACTACACTGAACGTTAGACAACATGCCAACCACAAGGTTTCTTGCCATGGGGAAAGAGTTCTGATTTCTGCATCATTTTCAACCCTGGGCAGTGGTTGGAGATAAGGTCTAGGTTCTGGAGCCTGAAAACCGCAGTTGGGAAGAGATGACGACCTAAGGCCATGGCGGGTCCGATGTGCTCAGTGTGCGGCCAGCTGTCTGGGTGGGACCAGGAGGTCCAGGCTCAGGCTGGGTCAGAAGGGGAAATAGTGCCAGGTCAGCCTATATGTTTGGGGTACAGCCGAATGGCGTGCAGGTTGATCCTCATTTGGGGTTTCGGGGTAGCCCTGAGGGCAATGTTTTACTTCTGTAGGGCAGGCAGAGTGCGGCATTGTAGTTCTGGATTGCCCAACTGGAGGGCTTGTGGGCCAGTAGTCTGAGGACGGAGTCTGAGAACCCAAGCTAGGCCTAGGTTTCTGGGTGAGGATATGGCAGGCACAATATACAGACCTCAATAGAGATCTCGTGCATCTGAAGTCAGGGCAAGGATCAGACGATCGCTCAGGTTGGACTTTCTGCCCTGATGGCCCTTTCTTGAAGGGGGTTGGATCACGAGGACATGGGGGTTTTCCCACGATGGGAGTTGTGAGAAGCTCCAAACTGCAAAGATTCTTCTGCAGGACAATTGAGACCTGTTGGTTGGCTCCAGGCCAACGATTCCGAGCAGGGTCCTAAGGATGGATGGATGGGTAGCCCACCTCGCATTCCAATTGTCTCCAAGCAACAAGACAGGTTAGTTCTGCTGGATGTGGGGGGCAACCGAGGAGGCTGAGTTGGAATGGACCCTCCTGTGGATGTGTCCTAATATGTTTTTGTGTCTATGGAGACCTTGGAATGAAGAGGTGGCCCTGGGTCCCTGAAGGGTTCTCCTAAACAGAGGCTTTGACACAGCTCCAACGTGCATGTTTCCCATGTGTAGATGAGATTTGTTCTGATGGTTGAGTTAAGAAACTGCCATATGCTGGTATTGAAATCCAGGCCTCTGAGGAGAGATGCCTGGAAACCAAAGCAATGGATCCGATTAGTGCTAGGGGCCTGTTCGTTCCTTTTTACCTCTGGGGACATCAGTCTACGGGTCTGAGTGCAGGTAGGTGCTCAGATGGGCTCAGATTGCCCCTGTTTGTCCTGGGAAGCCACAACTCTTGGGATGGCCTCAGGGACTTTGGAGGTTATCCTATTAGTAGGGTTGTGGCCATTGGAATGGGCACATACAATTCCCTTGGAGAGGGCAAGTACAGTCCTCAGGTTTGGCTCCAGGGCCCTGAGCCTGTAGGGTGTGTAGGCCAGAGCTGTTTGGACAGTTGTCTGAAAACACAAACTCGGCTTATGTTTTGGGTCATAGGTATGGCAGGACTTGTCTACAGACCATGAGGAGAATACTTCGGGATATGAAAAAAGGGCGAGTGTGAGGCTCTTGCTCAAGTTTTTGTCTCTGGATATCGTGTCACTCATGGTCGTGAATTGCCGGGTGACTTCTTGGGAAATGGACGAGTCTTACTCTCTGGGGGTTCAGTCCCGTCCAAAGAGTTTGGGGTCATTCTGGGGATGGAAGAAGTCCGTTTTTTTGTTGTTGTTGTCGATTTATTCATTTTGTTTTTCAACCTCAGATGTCCCACCAAATGAGGGATTCCAGAGTAGAGCCCTGGGGTGGGGCGACTGGACAACCAGAAATCTGGTTAAAAATTGGGGACTAGGGACATGTCAAGCCCATTATGACATCTTATGGTCCAGCCACTGAGAGGACTTACTAGAGGACAGGACTCACGCTGAGGTCACAATGCGTGTTTATGCTCTCGTCGAACTCAAGAATGGGCGGGGCCTCAGGGTGAATGCTGGTTTCTCCTACACTGAACGTTGGACAACATGCCAACCACAAGGTTTCTTGCCATGGGTCAGGAAGAGTTCTGATTTCTGCATCACAGTCACCCGTGGGCAGTGATTGGAGATAAGGTCTAGGTTCTGAAGCCTGAAAACTGAGGTAGTGAAGAGATGATGACCTAAGGCCATGGCGGGTCTGATGTGCTCAGGGTGCGGTCAGCTGTCTGGGTGTTGGTCAGCAGGTCCGGGCTCAGGTTGTGTCAGACAGTGCATTAGTGCCCAGGTTAGACTATATAATTTGGGTACATTCGAGTGCCGTGTAGGTTTATCTTCATTTAAGCTGCCTGGGCAGCTCATTAGGCAATATATTTTTTCTAGAGGGCAGGCAGAGTGCTTCATTGTCGGTCCGGAATTGCCAAACATGAGGGCTTCGGGGCCAGGAGAGTGAGGACGGAAGTCTGAGAACACAAGCTAGACTTCGGATTCAGGGTGAGGGCACGGCAGGTACCCCCTGCAGATCTGAACCAATATCTCATGCATCTGATGTCAGGGCGAGGATCCGACGTTGGCTCAGGTTGGAGTTTCTGTGCATGACGGCCCCTTCATGAAGGGAGCGGAATCTCGAGGCCATGGAGGTTTTCCACGTTGGGAGATGTGGGTTGCCCCCTTCAAGGATTCCTTCTGCGGGACAATTGAGACCTGTTGGACAGCTCCAGGACATCCCATATGGAATGACTCCAGAGCACTCTTCCAGGATGGATGCCTGGGAAGTCCGCCTCGCCTTCCAATTGTCTCTGAGCAACAAGACAGTTTAGATCTAATGGATCTGCGGGAGCAACCGGGGTGGCTGAGTTGAAATGCACTTTCCAGAGGATGGGTCCTAACGTGTGTTTGTGTCCTTGAGGGCCTTGGAATGGGGAGGTGGCACCGGGACCCTGAAGTATTCTCCTAAGCTTTGGCATAGCTCCCATGCACAAGTTTCCTTGTGGAGACGAGATTTGTTCTGATGGGTGCCTCAGGAAATCCCCTCTGCTGGTATTGGAATCCAGGCTTTTGAGGAGACATGCCTGTAAACCAAAGCAATGGATCCGATAATGGCCTCGGGTCCTGTCTGGTTCAATCTTCTTGGTATGAGTGGAGGTAGATGAGTGGAGGTAGATGCTCAGCCGGTATCAACCGCCCTTTTTTGTCCCGGGCGACCTACACTATTGGGATGGCCTCAGGGACTTTGGAGGGTTCTCCTAATTTGTACGATTTTTGACAATGGAATGGGCAGAATTCCCATGGATTGGTTGGGGGCAGTCCTAATGTGTGGCTCCAGGGGCCCCAGCCTGGAGGGAGTGTGGTCCAGGACTTTGAGGACAGAAGACTGAAAACACAAACTCAGCTTAAGTTTGGGGACGTAGGTATGGCACGCCCGATCTACAAACCATGAGAAGAACTCTTCAGGATATGAAGAATGAGCGAATCTGAGGCGCTTGCTCAGGCTTTTGTCTCTGGATTTTGTTTCAGCGATGGCCGTGGAATATTGGGGAGGGCTCATGTGACATGGACGAATATTCCTCTCTGTGTTTTGGCCCGATCCCAATTGTTTTTCGTCAATCTGTGGGATGGGAGGACTCCTTTCAGGTTTATTACCTCAGGTGTCCCACCAAAAGAGGAATTCCAAAGCAGAGCCCTGGGGAAGAGTGAAGGGACAACCCGAACTATGGTTAAAAATTGGGGCCTAGGGGCATGGCAAGCCCAATATGCTGTCTCTTCATATAGGCCCTGAGAGGCCTTACCTGAGGACTGGGCTCAGGCTGAGGGTCACAATGTGTGTTTGTGACCAATGTGGCACGCAAGCATGGGCTGGGCCTCATGGGCCACGCTTGTTTCAACTACACTGAACGTTGGACAACATGCCAACCACAAGGTTTCTTGCCATGGGGAAAGAGTTCTGATTTCTGCATCATTTTCAACCCTGGGCAGTGGTTGGAGATAAGGTCTAGGTTCTGGAGCCTGAAAACCGCAGTTGGGAAGAGATGACGACCTAAGGCCATGGCGGGTCCGATGTGCTCAGTGTGCGGCCAGCTGTCTGGGTGGGACCAGGAGGTCCAGGCTCAGGCTGGGTCAGAAGGGGAAATAGTGCCAGGTCAGCCTATATGTTTGGGGTACAGCCGAATGGCGTGCAGGTTGATCCTCATTTGGGGTTTCGGGGTAGCCCTGAGGGCAATGTTTTACTTCTGTAGGGCAGGCAGAGTGCGGCATTGTAGTTCTGGATTGCCCAACTGGAGGGCTTGTGGGCCAGTAGTCTGAGGACGGAGTCTGAGAACCCAAGCTAGGCCTAGGTTTCTGGGTGAGGATATGGCAGGCACAATCTACAGACCTCAATAGAGATCTCGTGCATCTGAAGTCAGGGCAAGGATCAGACGATCGCTCAGGTTGGACTTTCTGCCCTGATGGCCATTTCTTGAAGGGGGTTGGATCACGAGGACATGGGGGTTTTCCCACGATGGGAGTTGTGAGAAGCTCCAAACTACAAAAATTCTTCTGCAGGACAATTGAGACCTGTTGGTTGGCTCCAGGCCAACGATTCCGAGCAGGGTCCTAAGGATGGATGGATGGGTAGCCCACCTCGCATTCCAATTGTCTCCAAGCAACAAGACAGGTTAGATCTGCTGGATGTGGGGGGCAACCGAGGAGGCTGAGTTGAAATGGACCCTCCTGTGGATGTGTCCTAATATGTTTTTGTGTCTATGGAGACCTTGGAATGAAGCGGTGGCCCTGGGTCCCTGAAGGGTTCTCCTAAACAGAGGCTTTGACACAGCTCCAACGTGCATGTTTCCCATGTGTAGATGAGATTTGTTCTGATGGTTGAGTCAAGAAACAGCCATATGCTGGTATTGAAATCCAGGCCTCTGAGGAGAGATGCCTGGAAACCATAGCAATGGATCCGATTAGTGCTAGGGGCCTGTTCGTTCCTTTTTACCTCTGGGGACATCAGTCTACGGGTCTGAGTGCAGGTAGGTGCTCAGATGGGCTCAGATTGCCCCTGTTTGTCCTGGGAAGCCACAACTCTTGGGATGGCCTCAGGGACTTTGGAGGTTATCCTATTAGTAGGGTTGTGGCCATTGGAATGGGCACATACAATTCCCTTGGAGAGGGCAAGTACAGTCCTCAGGTTTGGCTCCAGGGCCCTGAGCCTGTAGGGTGTGTAGGCCAGAGCTGTTTGGACAGTTGTCTGAAAACACAAACTCGGCTTATGTTTTGGGTCATAGGTATGGCAGGACTTGTCTACAGACCATGAGGAGAATACTTCGGGATATGAAAAAAGGGCGAGTGTGAGGCTCTTGCTCAAGTTTTTGTCTCTGGATATCGTGTCACTCATGGTCGTGAATTGCCGGGTGACTTCTTGGGAAATGGGCGAGTCTTACTCTCTGGGGTTCGGTCCCGTCCAAAGAGTTTGGGGTCATTCTGGGGATGGAAGAAGTCCGTTTTTTTGTTGTTGTTGTCGATTTATTCATTTTGTTTTTCAACCTCAGATGTCCCACCAAATGAGGGATTCCAGAGTAGAGCCCTGGGGTGGGGCGACTGGACAACGAGAAATCTGGTTAAAAATTGGGGACTAGGGACATGTCAAGCCCATTATGACATCTTATGGTCCAGCCACTGAGAGGACTTACTAGAGGACAGGACTCACGCTGAGGTCACAATGCGTGTTTATGCTCTCGTCGCACTCAAGAATGGGCGGGGCCTCAGGGTGAATGCTGGTTTCTCCTACACTGAACGTTGGACAACATGCCAACCACAAGGTTTCTTGCCATGGGTCAGGAAGAGTTCTGATTTCTGCATCACAGTCACCCGTGGGCAGTGATTGGAGATAAGGTCTAGGTTCTGAAGCCTGAAAACTGAGGTAGTGAAGAGATGATGACCTAAGGCCATGGCGGGTCTGATGTACTCAGGGTGCGGTCAGCTGTCTGGGTGTTGGTCAGCAGGTCCGGGCTCAGGTTGTGTCAGACAGTGCATTAGTGCCCAGGTTAGACTATATAATTTGGGTACATTCGAGTGCCGTGTAGGTTTATCTTCATTTAAGCTGCCTGGGCAGCTCATTAGGCAATATATTTTTTCTAGAGGGCAGGCAGAGTGCTTCATTGTCGGTCCGGAATTGCCAAACATGAGGGCTTCGGGGCCAGGAGAGTGAGGACGGAAGTCTGAGAACACAAGCTAGACTTCGGATTCAGGGTGAGGGCACGGCAGGTACCCCCTGCAGATCTGAACCAATATCTCATGCATCTGATGTCAGGGCGAGGATCCGACGTTGGCTCAGGTTGGAGTTTCTGTGCATGACGGCCCCTTCATGAAGGGAGCGGAATCTCGAGGCCATGGAGGTTTTCCACGTTGGGAGATGTGGGTTGCCCCCTTCAAGGATTCCTTCTGCGGGACAATTGAGACCTGTTGGACAGCTCCAGGACATCCCATATGGAATGACTCCAGAGCACTCTTCCAGGATGGATGCCTGGGAAGTCCGCCTCGCCTTCCAATTGTCTCTGAGCAACAAGACAGTTTAGATCTAATGGATCTGCGGGAGCAACCGGGGTGGCTGAGTTGAAATGCACTTTCCAGAGGATGGGTCCTAACGTGTGTTTGTGTCCTTGAGGGCCTTGGAATGGGGAGGTGGCACCGGGACCCTGAAGTATTCTCCTAAGCTTTGGCATAGCTCCCATGCACAAGTTTCCTTGTGGAGACGAGATTTGTTCTGATGGGTGCCTCAGGAAATCCCCTCTGCTGGTATTGGAATCCAGGCTTTTGAGGAGACATGCCTGTAAACCAAAGCAATGGATCCGATAATGGCCTCGGGTCCTGTCTGGTTCAATCTTCTTGGTATGAGTGGAGGTAGATGAGTGGAGGTAGATGCTCAGCCGGTATCAACCGCCCTTTTTTGTCCCGGGCGACCTACACTATTGGGATGGCCTCAGGGACTTTGGAGGGTTCTCCTAATTTGTACGATTTTTGACAATGGAATGGGCAGAATTCCCATGGATTGGTTGGGGGCAGTCCTAATGTGTGGCTCCAGGGGCCCCAGCCTGGAGGGAGTGTGGTCCAGGACTTTGAGGACAGAAGACTGAAAACACAAACTCAGCTTAAGTTTGGGGACGTAGGTATGGCACGCCCGATCTACAAACCATGAGAAGAACTCTTCAGGATATGAAGAATGAGCGAATCTGAGGCGCTTGCTCAGGCTTTTGTCTCTGGATTTTGTTTCAGCGATGGCCGTGGAATATTGGGGAGGGCTCATGTGACATGGACGAATATTCCTCTCTGTGTTTTGGCCCGATCCCAATTGTTTTTCGTCAATCTGTGGGATGGGAGGACTCCTTTCAGGTTTATTACCTCAGGTGTCCCACCAAAAGAGGAATTCCAAAGCAGAGCCCTGGGGAAGAGTGAAGGGACAACCCGAACTATGGTTAAAAATTGGGGCCTAGGGGCATGGCAAGCCCAATATGCTGTTTCTTCATATAGGCCCTGAGAGGCCTTACCTGAGGACTGGGCTCAGGCTGAGGGTCACAATGTGTGTTTGTGACCAATGTGGCCCGCAAGCATGGGCTGGGCCTCATGGGCCACGCTTGTTTCAACTACACTGAACGTTGGACAACATGCCAACCACAAGGTTTCTTGCCATGGGGAAAGAGTTCTGATTTCTGCATCGTTTTCAACCCTGGGCAGTGGTTGGAGATAAGGTCTAGGTCCTGGAGCCTGAAAACCGCAGTTGGGAAGAGATGACGACCTAAGGCCATGGCGGGTCCGATGTGCTCAGTGTGCGGCCAGCTGTCTGGGTGGGACCAGGAGGTCCAGGCTCAGGCTGGGTCAGAAGGGGAAATAGTGCCCAGGTCAGCCTATATGTTTGGGGTACAGCCGGATGGCGTGCAGGATGATCCTCATTTGGGGTTTCGGGGTAGCCCTGAGGGCAATATTTTACTTCTGTAGGGCAGGCAGAGTGCAGCATTGTAGTTCTGGATTGCCCAACTGGAGGGCTTGTGGGCCAGTAGTCTGAGGACGGAGTCTGAGAACCCAAGCTAGCCCTAGGTTTCTGGGTGAGGATATGGCAGGCACAATCTACAGACCTCAATAGAGATCTCGTGCATCTGAAGTCAGGGCAAGGTTCAGACGATCGCTCAGGTTGGACTTTCTGCCCTGATGGCCCTTTCTTGAAGGGGGTTGGATCACGAGGACATGGGGGTTTTCCCACGATGGGAGTTGTGAGAAGCTCCAAACTGCAAAGATTCTTCTGCAGGACAATTGAGACCTGTTGGTTGGCTCCAGGCCAACGATTCCGAGCAGGGTTCTAAGGATGGATGGCTGGGTAGCCCACCTCGCATTCCAATTGTCTCCAAGCAACAAGACAGGTTAGATCTGCTGGATGTGGGGGGCAACCGAGGAGGCTGATTTGAAATGGACTCTCCTGTGGATGTGTCCTAATATGTTTTTGTGTCTATGGAGACCTTGGAATAAAGCGGTGGCCCTGGGGCCCTGAAGTGTTCTCCTAAACAGAGGCTTTGACACAGCTCCAACGTGCATGTTTCCCATGTGTAGATGAGATTTGTTCTGATGGGTGAGTCAAGAAACAGCCATATGCTGGTATTGAAATCCAGGCCTCTGAGGAGAGATGCCTGGAAACCAAAGCAATGGATCCGATTAGTGCCTAGGGGCCTGTTCGTTCCTTTTTACCTCTGGGGACATCAGTCTACGGGTCTGAGTGCAGGTAGGTGCTCAGATGGGCTCAGATTGCCCCTGTTTGTCCTGGGAAGCCACAACTCTTGGGATGGCCTCAGGACTTTGGAGGTTATCCTATTAGTAGGGTTGTGGCCATTGGAATGGGCACATACAATTCCCTTGGAGAGGGCAAGTACAGTCCTCAGGTTTGGCTCCAGGGCCCTGAGCCTGTAGGGTGTGTAGGCCAGAGCTGTTTGGACAGTTGTCTGAAAACACAAACTCGGCTTATGTTTTGGGTCATAGGTATGGCAGGACTGATCTACAGACCATGAGGAGAACACTTCGGGATATGAAAAAAGGGCGAGTGTGAGGCTCTTGCTCAAGTTTTTTCTCTGGATATCGTGTCACTCATGGTCGTGAAATTGCCGGGTGACTTCACGGGAAATGGACGAGTCTTACTCTCTGGGGGTTCGGTCCCGTCCAAGGAGTTTGCGGTCATTCTGGGGATGGAAGTAGTCCGTTTCTTTGTTGTTGTTGTCGATTTGTTTCATTTTGTTTTTCAACCTCAGATGTCCCACCAAATGAGCGATTCCAGAGTAGAGCCCTGGGGTGGGGCGACTGGACAACGAGAAATCTGGTTAAAAATTGGGGACTAAGGACATGTCAAGCCCATTATGACATCTTATGGTCCAGCCACTGAGAGGACTTACTAGAGGACAGGATTCACGCTGAGGTCACAATGCGTGTTTATGCTCTCGTCGCACTCAAGAATGGGCGGGGCCTCAGGGTGAATGCTGGTTTCTCCTACACTGAACGTTGGACAACATGCCAACCACAAGGTTTCTTGCCATGGGTCAGGAAGAGTTCTGATTTCTGCATCACAGTCACCAGTGGGCAGTGATTGGAGATAAGGTCTAGGTTCTGAAGCCTGAAAACTGAGGTAGGGAAGAGATGATGACCTAAGGCCATGGCGGGTCTGATGTGCTCAAGGTGCGGTCAGCTGTCCGGGTGTTGGTCAGCAGGTCCGGGCTCAGGTTTTGTCAGACACTGCATTAGTGCCCAGGTTAGACTATATAATTTGGGTACATTCGAGTGCCGTGTAGGTTTATCTTCATTTAAGATTCCTGGTCAGCTCATTAGGCAATCTCTTTTTTCTAGAGGGCAGGCAGAGTGCTTCATTGTCGGTCCGGAATTGCCAAACATGCGGGCTTCGGGGCCAGGAGAGTGAGGACGGAAGTCAGAACACAAGCTAGACTTCGGATTCAGGGTGAGGGCACGGCAGGTACCCCCTGCAGATCTGAACCAATATCTCATGCATCTGAAGTCAGGGCGAGGATCCGACGTTGGCTCAGGTTGCAGTTTCTGTGCATGACGGCCCCTTCATGAAGGGAGCGGAATCTCGAGGCCATGGAGGTTTTCCACGTTGGGAGATGTGGGATGCCCCCTTCAAGGATTCCTTCTGCGGGACAATTGAGACCTGTTGGACAGCTCCAGGACATCCCATATGGAATGACTCCAGAGCACTGTTCCAGGATGGATGCCTGGGAAGTCCGCCTCGCCTTCCAATTGTCTCCTAGCAACAAGACAGTTTAGATCTAATGGATCTGCGGGAGCAACCGGGGTGGCTGAGTTGAAATGCACTTTCCAGAGGATGGGTCCTAACGTGTGTTTGTGTCCATGAGGGCCTTGGAATGGGGAGGTGGCACCGGGACCCTGAAGTATTCTCCTAAGCTTTGGCATAGCTCCCATGCACAAGTTTCCTTGTGGAGACGAGATTTGTTCTGATGTGTGCCTCAAGAAATCCCCTCTGCTGGTACTGGAATCCAGGCTTTTGAGGAGACATGCCTGTAAACCAAAGCAATGGATCCGATAATGGCCTCGGGTCCTGTCTGGTTCAATCTTCTTGGTATGAGTGGAGGTAGATGAGTGGAGGTAGATGCTCAGCCGGTATCAACCGCCCTTTTTTGTCCCGGGCGACCTACACTATTGGGATGGCCTCAGGGACTTTGGAGGGTTCTCCTAATTTGTACGATTTTTGACAATGGAATGGGCAGAATTGCCATGGATTGGGTGGGGGCAGTCCTAATGTGTGGCTCCAGGGGCCCCAGCCTGGAGGGAGTGTGGCCCAGGACTTTGAGGACAGAAGACTGAAAACACAAACTCAGCTTAAGTTTGGGGACGTAGGTATGGCACGCCCGATCTACAAACCATGAGAAGAACTCTTCAGGATATGAAGAATGAGCGAATCTAAGGCGCTTGCTCAGGCTTTTGTCTCTGGATTTTGTTTCAGCGATGGCCGTGGAATGTTGGGGAGGTCTCATGGGCCATGGACGAATCTTCCTCTCTGTGGATTTGGCCCGAACCCAATTGTTTTTCGTCAATCTGTGGGATGGGAGGACTCCTTTCAGGGTTGTTACCTCAGGTGTCCCACCAAAAGAGGAATTCCAAAGCAGAGCCCTGGGGAAGAGTGAAGGGACAACCCGAACTATGGTTAAAAATTGGGGCCTAGGGGCATGGCAAGCCCAATATGCTGTCTCTTCATATAGGCCCTGAGAGGCCTTACCTGAGGACTGGGCTCAGGCTGAGGGTCACAATGTGTGTTTGTGACCAATGTGGCCCGCAAGCATGGGCTGGGCCTCATGGGCCACACTTGTTTCAACTACACTGAACGTTGGACAACATGCCAACCACAAGGTTTCTTGCCATGGGGAAAGAGTTCTGATTTCTGCATCATTTTCAACCCTGGGCAGTGGTTGGAGATAAGGTCTAGGTTCTAGAGCCTGAAAACAGCAGTTGGGAAGAGATGACGACCTAAGGCCATGGCGGGTCCGATGTGCTCAGTGTGCGGCCAGCTGTCTGGGTGGGACCAGGAGGTCCAGGCTCAGGCTGGGTCAGAAGGGGAAATAGTGCCCAGGTCAGCCTATATGTTTGGGGTACAGCCGAATGGCGTGCAGGTTGATCCTCATTTGGGGTTTCGGGGTAGCCCTGAGGGCAATGTTTTACTTCTGTAGGGCAGGCATAGTGCGGCATTGTAGTTCTGGATTGCCCAACTGGAGGGCTTGTGGGCCAGTAGTCTGAGGACGGAGTCTGAGAACCCAAGCTAGGCCTAGGCAGGCACAATCTACAGACCTCAATAGAAATCTCGTGCATCTGAAGTCAGGGCAAGGATCAGACGATCGCTCAGGTTGGACTTTCTGCCCTGATGGCCCTTTCTTGAAGGGGGTTGGATCACGAGGACATGGGGGTTTTCCCACGATGGGAGTTGTGAGAAGCTCCAAACTGCAAAGATTCTTCTGCAGGACAATTGAGACCTGTTGGTTGGCTCCAGGCCAACGATTCCGAGCAGGGTTCTAAGGATGGATGGCTGGGTAGCCCACCTCGCATTCCAATGTCTCCAAGCAACAAGACAGGTTAGATCTGCTGGATGTGGGGGGCAACCGAGGAGGCTGAGTTGAAATGGACTCTCCTGTCGATGTATCCTAATATGTTTTTGTGTCTATGGAGACCTTGGAATGAAGCGGTGGCCCTGGGGCCCTGAAGGGTTCTCCTAAACAGAGGCTTTGACACAGCTCCAACGTGCATGTTTCCCATGTGTAGATGAGATTTGTTCTGATGGGTGAGTCAAGAAACAGCCATATGCTGGTATTGAAATCCAGGCCTCTGAGGAGAGATGCCTGGAAACCAAAGCAATGGATCCGATTAGTGCCTAGGGGCCTGTTCGTTCCTTTTTACCTCTGGGGACATCAGTCTACGGGTCTGAGTGCAGGTAGGTGCTCAGATGGGCTCAGATTGCCCCTGTTTGTCCTGGGAAGCCATAATTCTTAGGATGGCCTCAGGGACTTTGGAGGTTATCCTATTAGTAGGGTTGTGGCCATTGGAATGGGCACATACAATTCCCTTGGAGAGGGCAAGTACAGTCCTCAGGTTTGGCTCCAGGGCCCTGAGCCTGTAGGGTGTGTAGGCCAGAGCTGTTTGGACAGTTGTCTGAAAACACAAACTCGGCTTATGTTTTGGGTCATAGGTATGGGAGGACTGATCTACAGACCATGAGGAGAACACTTCGGGATATGAAAAAAGGGCGAGTGTGAGGCTCTTGCTCAAGTTTTTGTCTCTGGATATCGTGTCACTCAAGGTCGTGAAATTGCCGGGTGACTTCATGGGAAATGGACGAGTCTTACTCTCTGGGGTTCGGTCCCGTCCAAAGAGTGTGGGGTCATTCTGGGGATGGAAGAAGTCCGTTTTTTTGTTGTTGTTGTCGATTTGTTTCATTTTGTTTTTCAACCTCAGATGTCCCACCAAATGAGGGATTCCAGAGTAGAGCCCTGGGGTGGGGCGACTGGACAACCAGAAATCTGGTTAAAAATTGGGGACTAAGGACATGTCAAGCCCATTATGACATCTTATGGTCCAGCCACTGAGAGGACTTACTTGAGGACAGGACTCACGCTGAGGTCACAATGCGTGTTTATGCTCTCGTCGCACTCAAGAATGGGCGGGACCTCAGGGAGAATGCTGGTTTCTCCTACACTGAACGTTGGACAACATGCCAACCACAAGGTTTCTTGCCATGGGTCAGGAAGAGTTCTGATTTCTGCATCACAGTCACCCGTGGGCAGTGATTGGAGATAAGGTCTAGGTTCTGAAGCCTGAAAACTGAGGTAGGGAAGAGATGATGACCTAAGGCCATGGCGGGTCTGATGTGCTCAGGGTGCGGTCAGCTGTCTGGTTTTGGTCAGCAGGTCGGGGCTCAGGTTGTGTCAGACAGTGCATTAGTGCCCAGGTTAGACTATATAATTTGGGTACATTCGAGTGCCGTGTAGGTTTATCCTCATTTAAGCTGCCTGGGCAGCTCATTAGGCAATATATTTTTTTCTAGAGGGCAGGCAGAGTGCTTCATTGTCGGTCCGGAATTGCCAAACTTGAGGGCTTCAAGGCCAGGAGAGTGAGGACAGAAGTCTGAGAACACAAGCTAGACTTCGGATTCAGGGTGAGGGCACGGCAGGTACCCCCTGCAGATCTGAACCAATATCTCATGCATTGAAGTCAGGGCGAGGATCCGACGTTGGCTCAGTTTGGAGTTTCTGTGCATGACGGCCCCTTCATGAAGGGAGCGGAATCTCGAGGCCATGGAGGTTTTCCACGTTGGGAGATGTGGGATGCCCCCTTCAAGGATTCCTTCTGCGGGACAATTGAGACCTGTTGGACAGCTCCAGGACATCCCATATGGAATGACTCCAGAGCACCATTCGAGGATGGATGCCTGGGAAGTCCGCCTCGCCTTCCAATTGTCTCCTAGCAACAAGACAGTTTAGATCTAATGGATCTGCGGGAGCAACCGGTGTGGCTGAGTTGAAATGCACTTTCCAGAGGATGGGTCCTAACGTGTGTTTGTGTCCATGAGGGCCTTGGAATGGGGAGGTGGCACCGGGACCCTGAAGTATTCTCCTAAGCTTTGGCATAGCTCCCATGCACAAGTTTCCTTGTGTAGACGAGATTTGTTCTGATGGGTGCCTCAGGAAATCCCCTCTGCTGGTATTGGAATCCAGGCTTTTGAGGAGACATGCCTGTAAACCAAAGCAATGGATCCGATAATGGCCTCGGGTCCTGTCTGGTTCAATCTTCTTGGTATGAGTGGAGTTAGATGAGTGGAGGTAGATGCTCAGCTGGTATCAACCGCCCTTTATGTCCCGGGTGACCTACAATACTGGGTGGCCTCAGGGACTTTGGAGGGTTCTCCTAATTTGTACGATTTTTGACAATGGAATGGGCAGAATTCCCATGGATTGGTTGGGGGCAGTCCTAATGTGTGGCTCCAGGGGCCCCAGCCTGGAGGGAGTGTGGTCCAGGACTTTGAGGACAGAAGACTGAAAACACAAACTCAGCTTAAGTTTGGGGACGTAGGTATGGCACGCCCGATCTACAAACCATGAGAAGAACTCTTCAGGATATGAAGAATGAGCGAATCTGAGGCGCTTGCTCAGGCTTTTGTCTCTGGATTTTGTTTCAGCGATGGCCGTGGAATATTGGGGAGGGCTCATGTGACATGGACGAATATTCCTCTCTGTGTTTTGGCCCAATCCCAATTGTTTTTCGTCAATCTGTGGGATGGGAGGACTCCTTTCAGGTTTATTACCTCAGGTGTCCCACCAAAAGAGGAATTCCAAAGCAGAGCCCTGGGGAAGAGTGAAGGGACAACCCGAACTATGGTTAAAAATTGGGGCCTAGGGGCATGGCAAGCCCAATATGCTGTTTCTTCATATAGGCCCTGAGAGGCCTTACCTGAGGACTGGGCTCAGGCTGAGGGTCACAATGTGTGTTTGTGACCAATGTGGCCCGCAAGCATGGGCTGGGCCTCATGGGCCACGCTTGTTTCAACTACACTGAACGTTGGACAACATGCCAACCACAAGGTTTCTTGCCATGGGGAAAGAGTTCTGATTTCTGCATCGTTTTCAACCCTGGGCAGTGGTTGGAGATAAGGTCTAGGTCCTGGAGCCTGAAAACCGCAGTTGGGAAGAGATGACGACCTAAGGCCATGGCGGGTCCGATGTGCTCAGTGTGCGGCCAGCTGTCTGGGTGGGACCAGGAGGTCCAGGCTCAGGCTGGGTCAGAAGGGGAAATAGTGCCCAGGTCAGCCTATATGTTTGGGGTACAGCCGGATGGCGTGCAGGATGATCCTCATTTGGGGTTTCGGGGTAGCCCTGAGGGCAATATTTTACTTCTGTAGGGCAGGCAGAGTGCAGCATTGTAGTTCTGGATTGCCCAACTGGAGGGCTTGTGGGCCAGTAGTCTGAGGACGGAGTCTGAGAACCCAAGCTAGCCCTAGGTTTCTGGGTGAGGATATGGCAGGCACAATCTACAGACCTCAATAGAGATCTCGTGCATCTGAAGTCAGGGCAAGGTTCAGACGATCGCTCAGGTTGGACTTTCTGCCCTGATGGCCCTTTCTTGAAGGGGGTTGGATCACGAGGACATGGGGGTTTTCCCACGATGGGAGTTGTGAGAAGCTCCAAACTGCAAAGATTCTTCTGCAGGACAATTGAGACCTGTTGGTTGGCTCCAGGCCAACGATTCCGAGCAGGGTTCTAAGGATGGATGGCTGGGTAGCCCACCTCGCATTCCAATTGTCTCCAAGCAACAAGACAGGTTAGATCTGCTGGATGTGGGGGGCAACCGAGGAGGCTGATTTGAAATGGACTCTCCTGTGGATGTGTCCTAATATGTTTTTGTGTCTATGGAGACCTTGGAATAAAGCGGTGGCCCTGGGGCCCTGAAGTGTTCTCCTAAACAGAGGCTTTGACACAGCTCCAACGTGCATGTTTCCCATGTGTAGATGAGATTTGTTCTGATGGGTGAGTCAAGAAACAGCCATATGCTGGTATTGAAATCCAGGCCTCTGAGGAGAGATGCCTGGAAACCAAAGCAATGGATCCGATTAGTGCCTAGGGGCCTGTTCGTTCCTTTTTACCTCTGGGGACATCAGTCTACGGGTCTGAGTGCAGGTAGGTGCTCAGATGGGCTCAGATTGCCCCTGTTTGTCCTGGGAAGCCACAACTCTTGGGATGGCCTCAGGACTTTGGAGGTTATCCTATTAGTAGGGTTGTGGCCATTGGAATGGGCACATACAATTCCCTTGGAGAGGGCAAGTACAGTCCTCAGGTTTGGCTCCAGGGCCCTGAGCCTGTAGGGTGTGTAGGCCAGAGCTGTTTGGACAGTTGTCTGAAAACACAAACTCGGCTTATGTTTTGGGTCATAGGTATGGCAGGACTGATCTACAGACCATGAGGAGAACACTTCGGGATATGAAAAAAGGGCGAGTGTGAGGCTCTTGCTCAAGTTTTTTCTCTGGATATCGTGTCACTCATGGTCGTGAAATTGCCGGGTGACTTCACGGGAAATGGACGAGTCTTACTCTCTGGGGGTTCGGTCCCGTCCAAGGAGTTTGCGGTCATTCTGGGGATGGAAGTAGTCCGTTTCTTTGTTGTTGTTGTCGATTTGTTTCATTTTGTTTTTCAACCTCAGATGTCCCACCAAATGAGGGATTCCAGAGTAGAGCCCTGGGGTGGGGCGACTGGACAACGAGAAATCTGGTTAAAAATTGGGGACTAAGGACATGTCAAGCCCATTATGACATCTTATGGTCCAGCCACTGAGAGGACTTACTAGAGGACAGGATTCACGCTGAGGTCACAATGCGTGTTTATGCTCTCGTCGCACTCAAGAATGGGCGGGGCCTCAGGGTGAATGCTGGTTTCTCCTACACTGAACGTTGGACAACATGCCAACCACAAGGTTTCTTGCCATGGGTCAGGAAGAGTTCTGATTTCTGCATCACAGTCACCAGTGGGCAGTGATTGGAGATAAGGTCTAGGTTCTGAAGCCTGAAAACTGAGGTAGGGAAGAGATGATGACCTAAGGCCATGGCGGGTCTGATGTGCTCAAGGTGCGGTCAGCTGTCCGGGTGTTGGTCAGCAGGTCCGGGCTCAGGTTTTGTCAGACACTGCATTAGTGCCCAGGTTAGACTATATAATTTGGGTACATTCGAGTGCCGTGTAGGTTTATCTTCATTTAAGATTCCTGGTCAGCTCATTAGGCAATCTCTTTTTTCTAGAGGGCAGGCAGAGTGCTTCATTGTCGGTCCGGAATTGCCAAACATGCGGGCTTCGGGGCCAGGAGAGTGAGGACGGAAGTCTGAGAACACAAGCTAGACTTCGGATTCAGGGTGAGGGCACGGCAGGTACCCCCTGCAGATCTGAACCAATATCTCATGCATCTGAAGTCAGGGCGAGGATCCGACGTTGGCTCAGGTTGCAGTTTCTGTGCATGACGGCCCCTTCATGAAGGGAGCGGAATCTCGAGGCCATGGAGGTTTTCCACGTTGGGAGATGTGGGATGCCCCCTTCAAGGATTCCTTCTGCGGGACAATTGAGACCTGTTGGACAGCTCCAGGACATCCCATATGGAATGACTCCAGAGCACTGTTCCAGGATGGATGCCTGGGAAGTCCGCCTCGCCTTCCAATTATCTCCTAGCAACAAGACAGTTTAGATCTAATGGATCTGCGGGAGCAACCGGGGTGGCTGAGTTGAAATGCACTTTCCAGAGGATGGGTCCTAACGTGTGTTTGTGTCCATGAGGGCCTTGGAATGGGGAGGTGGCACCGGGACCCTGAAGTATTCTCCTAAGCTTTGGCATAGCTCCCATGCACAAGTTTCCTTGTGGAGACGAGATTTGTTCTGATGTGTGCCTCAAGAAATCCCCTCTGCTGGTACTGGAATCCAGGCTTTTGAGGAGACATGCCTGTAAACCAAAGCAATGGATCCGATAATGGCCTCGGGTCCTGTCTGGTTCAATCTTCTTGGTATGAGTGGAGGTAGATGAGTGGAGGTAGATGCTCAGCCGGTATCAACCGCCCTTTTTTGTCCCGGGCGACCTACACTATTGGGATGGCCTCAGGGACTTTGGAGGGTTCTCCTAATTTGTACGATTTTTGACAATGGAATGGGCAGAATTGCCATGGATTGGGTGGGGGCAGTCCTAATGTGTGGCTCCAGGGGCCCCAGCCTGGAGGGAGTGTGGCCCAGGACTTTGAGGACAGAAGACTGAAAACACAAACTCAGCTTAAATTTGGGGACGTAGGTATGGCACGCCCGATCTACAAACCATGAGAAGAACTCTTCAGGATATGAAGAATGAGCGAATCTAAGGCGCTTGCTCAGGCTTTTGTCTCTGGATTTTGTTTCAGCGATGGCCGTGGAATGTTGGGGAGGTCTCATGGGCCATGGACGAATCTTCCTCTCTGTGGATTTGGCCCGAACCCAATTGTTTTTCGTCAATCTGTGGGATGGGAGGACTCCTTTCAGGGTTGTTACCTCAGGTGTCCCACCAAAAGAGGAATTCCAAAGCAGAGCCCTGGGGAAGAGTGAAGGGACAACCCGAACTATGGTTAAAAATTGGGGCCTAGGGGCATGGCAAGCCCAATATGCTGTCTCTTCATATAGGCCCTGAGAGGCCTTACCTGAGGACTGGGCTCAGGCTGAGGGTCACAATGTGTGTTTGTGACCAATGTGGCCCGCAAGCATGGGCTGGGCCTCATGGGCCACACTTGTTTCAACTACACTGAACGTTGGACAACATGCCAACCACAAGGTTTCTTGCCATGGGGAAAGAGTTCTGATTTCTGCATCATTTTCAACCCTGGGCAGTGGTTGGAGATAAGGTCTAGGTTCTAGAGCCTGAAAACAGCAGTTGGGAAGAGATGACGACCTAAGGCCATGGCGGGTCCGATGTGCTCAGTGTGCGGCCAGCTGTCTGGGTGGGACCAGGAGGTCCAGGCTCAGGCTGGGTCAGAAGGGGAAATAGTGCCCAGGTCAGCCTATATGTTTGGGGTACAGCCGAATGGCGTGCAGGTTGATCCTCATTTGGGGTTTCGGGGTAGCCCTGAGGGCAATGTTTTACTTCTGTAGGGCAGGCATAGTGCGGCATTGTAGTTCTGGATTGCCCAACTGGAGGGCTTGTGGGCCAGTAGTCTGAGGACGGAGTCTGAGAAACCAAGCTAGGCCTAGGTTTCTGGGTGAGGATATGGCAGGCACAATCTACAGACCTCAATAGAAATCTCGTGCATCTGAAGTCAGGGCAAGGATCAGACGATCGCTCAGGTTGGACTTTCTGCCCTGATGGCCCTTTCTTGAAGGGGGTTGGATCACGAGGACATGGGGGTTTTCCCACGATGGGAGTTGTGAGAAGCTCCAAACTGCAAAGATTCTTCTGCAGGACAATTGAGACCTGTTGGTTGGCTCCAGGCCAACGATTCCGAGCAGGGTTCTAAGGATGGATGGCTGGGTAGCCCACCTCGCATTCCAATGTCTCCAAGCAACAAGACAGGTTAGATCTGCTGGATGTGGGGGGCAACCGAGGAGGCTGAGTTGAAATGGACTCTCCTGTCGATGTGTCCTAATATGTTTTTGTGTCTATGGAGACCTTGGAATGAAGCGGTGGCCCTGGGGCCCTGAAGGGTTCTCCTAAACAGAGGCTTTGACACAGCTCCAACGTGCATGTTTCCCATGTGTAGATGAGATTTGTTCTGATGGGTGAGTCAAGAAACAGCCATATGCTGGTATTGAAATCCAGGCCTCTGAGGAGAGATGCCTGGAAACCAAAGCAATGGATCCGATTAGTGCCTAGGGGCCTGTTCGTTCCTTTTTACCTCTGGGGACATCAGTCTACGGGTCTGAGTGCAGGTAGGTGCTCAGATGGGCTCAGATTGCCCCTGTTTGTCCTGGGAAGCCATAATTCTTAGGATGGCCTCAGGGACTTTGGAGGTTATCCTATTAGTAGGGTTGTGGCCATTGGAATGGGCACATACAATTCCCTTGGAGAGGGCAAGTACAGTCCTCAGGTTTGGCTCCAGGGCCCTGAGCCTGTAGGGTGTGTAGGCCAGAGCTGTTTGGACAGTTGTCTGAAAACACAAACTCGGCTTATGTTTTGGGTCATAGGTATGGGAGGACTGATCTACAGACCATGAGGAGAACACTTCGGGATATGAAAAAAGGGCGAGTGTGAGGCTCTTGCTCAAGTTTTTGTCTCTGGATATCGTGTCACTCAAGGTCGTGAAATTGCCGGGTGACTTCATGGGAAATGGACGAGTCTTACTCTCTGGGGGTTCGGTCCCGTCCAAAGAGTGTGGGGTCATTCTGGGGATGGAAGAAGTCCGTTTTTTTGTTGTTGTTGTCGATTTGTTTCATTTTGTTTTTCAACCTCAGATGTCCCACCAAATGAGGGATTCCAGAGTAGAGCCCTGGGGTGGGGCGACTGGACAACCAGAAATCTGGTTAAAAATTGGGGACTAAGGACATGTCAAGCCCATTATGACATCTTATGGTCCAGCCACTGAGAGGACTTACTTGAGGACAGGACTCACGCTGAGGTCACAATGCGTGTTTATGCTCTCGTCGCACTCAAGAATGGGCGGGACCTCAGGGAGAATGCTGGTTTCTCCTACACTGAACGTTGGACAACATGCCAACCACAAGGTTTCTTGCCATGGGTCAGGAAGAGTTCTGATTTCTGCATCACAGTCACCCGTGGGCAGTGATTGGAGATAAGGTCTAGGTTCTGAAGCCTGAAAACTGAGGTAGGGAAGAGATGATGACCTAAGGCCATGGCGGGTCTGATGTGCTCAGGGTGCGGTCAGCTGTCTGGTTTTGGTCAGCAGGTCGGGGCTCAGGTTGTGTCAGACAGTGCATTAGTGCCCAGGTTAGACTATATAATTTGGGTACATTCGAGTGCCGTGTAGGTTTATCCTCATTTAAGCTGCCTGGGCAGCTCATTAGGCAATATATTTTTTTCTAGAGGGCAGGCAGAGTGCTTCATTGTCGGTCCGGAATTGCCAAACTTGAGGGCTTCAAGGCCAGGAGAGTGAGGACAGAAGTCTGAGAACACAAGCTAGACTTCGGATTCAGGGTGAGGGCACGGCAGGTACCCCCTGCAGATCTGAACCAATATCTCATGCATTGAAGTCAGGGCGAGGATCCGACGTTGGCTCAGTTTGGAGTTTCTGTGCATGACGGCCCCTTCATGAAGGGAGCGGAATCTCGAGGCCATGGAGGTTTTCCACGTTGGGAGATGTGGGATGCCCCCTTCAAGGATTCCTTCTGCGGGACAATTGAGACCTGTTGGACAGCTCCAGGACATCCCATATGGAATGACTCCAGAGCACCATTCGAGGATGGATGCCTGGGAAGTCCGCCTCGCCTTCCAATTGTCTCCTAGCAACAAGACAGTTTAGATCTAATGGATCTGCGGGAGCAACCGGTGTGGCTGAGTTGAAATGCACTTTCCAGAGGATGGGTCCTAACGTGTGTTTGTGTCCATGAGGGCCTTGGAATGGGGAGGTGGCACCGGGAACCTGAAGTATTCTCCTAAGCTTTGGCATAGCTCCCATGCACAAGTTTCCTTGTGTAGACGAGATTTGTTCTGATGGGTGCCTCAGGAAATCCCCTCTGCTGGTATTGGAATCCAGGCTTTTGAGGAGACATGCCTGTAAACCAAAGCAATGGATCCGATAATGGCCTCGGGTCCTGTCTGGTTCAATCTTCTTGGTATGAGTGGAGGTAGATGAGTGGAGGTAGATGCTCAGCTGGTATCAACCGCCCTTTATGTCCCGGGTGACCTACAATATTGGGTGGCCTCAGGGACTTTGGAGGGTTCTCCTAATTTGTACGATTTTTGACAATGGAATGGGCAGAATTCCCATGGATTGGGTGGAGGCAGTCCTAATGTGTGGCTCCAGGGGCCCCAGCCTGGAGGGAGTGTGGCCCAGGACTTTGAGGACAGAAGACTGAAAACACAAACTCAGCTTAAGTTTGGGGACGTAGGTATGGCACGCCCGATCTACAAACCATGAGAAGAACTCTTCAGGATATGAAGAATGAGCGAGTCTGAGGCGCTTGCTCAGGCTTTTGTCTCTGGATTTTGTTTCAGCGATGGCCGTGGAATGTTGGGGAGGTCTCATGGGCCATGGACGAATCTTCCTCTCTGTGGATTTGGCCCGATCCCAATTTTTTTTCGTCAATCTGTGGGATGGGAGGACTCCTTTCAGTTTTGTTACCTCAGGTGTCCCACCAAAAGAGGAATTCCAAAGCAGAGCCCTGTGGAAGAGTGAAGGGACAACCCGAACTACGGTTAAAAATTGGTGCCTAGGGGCATGGCAAGCCCAATATGCTGTCTCTTCATATAGGCCCTGAGAGGCCTTACCTGAGGACTGGGCTCAGGCTGAGGGTCACAATGTGTGTTTGTGACCAATGTGGCCCGCAAGCATGGGCTGGGCCTCATGGGCCACGCTTGTTTCAACTACACTGAACGTTGGACAACATGCCAACCACAAGGTTTCTTGCCATGGGGAAAGAGTTCTGATTTCTGCATCATTTTCAACCCTGGGCAGTGGTTGGAGATAAGGTCTAGGTTCTGGAGCCTGAAAACCGCAGTTGGGAATAGATGACGACCTAAGGCCATGGCGGGTCCGATGTGCTCAGTGTGCGGCCAGCTGTCTGGGTGGGACAAGGAGATCCAGGCTCAGGCTGGGTCAGAAGGGGAAATAGTGCCCAGGTCAGCCTATATGTTTGGGGTACAGCCGAATGTCGTGCAGATTGATCCTCATTTGTGGTTACGGGGTAGCCCTGAGGGCAATGTTTTACTTTTGTAGGGCAGGCAGAGTGCGGCATTGTAGTTCTGGATTGCCCAACTGGAGGGCTTGTGGGCCAGTAGTCTGAGGACGGAGTCTGAGAACCCAAGCTAGGCCTAGGTTTCTGGGTGAGGATATGGCAGGCACAATCTACAGACCTCAATCGAGATCTCGTGCATCTGAAGTCAGGGCAAGGATCAGACGATCGCTCAGGTTGGACTTTCTGCCCTGATGGCCCTTTCTTGAAGGGGGTTGGATCACGAGGACATGGGGGTTTTCCCACGATGGGAGTTGTGAGAAGCTCCAAACTGCAAAGATTCTTCTGCAGGACAATTGAGACCTGTTGGTTGGCTCCAGGCCAACGATTCCGAGCAGAATTCTAAGGATGGATGGCTGGGTAGCCCACCTCGCATTCCAATTGTCTCCAAGCAACAAGACAGGTTAGATCTGCTGGATGTGGGGGGCAACCGAGGAGGCTGAGTTGAAATGGACTCTCCTGTGGATGTGTCCTAATATGTTTTTGTGTCTATGGAGACCTTGGAATGAAGCGGTGGCCCTGGGGCCCTGAAGGGTTCTCCTAAACTGAGGCTTTGACACAGCTCCAACGTGCATGTTTCCCATGTGTAGATGAGATTTGTTCTGATGGGTGAGTCAAGAAACAGCCATATGCTGGTATTGAAATCCAGGCCTCTGAGGAGAGATGCCTGGAAACCAAAGCAATGGATCCGATTAGTGCCTAGGGGCCTGTTCGTTCCTTTTTACCTCTGGGGACATCAGTCTACGGGTCTGAGTGCAGGTAGGTGCTCAGATGGGCTCAGATTGCCCCTGTTTGTCCTGGGAAGCCACAACTCTTGGGATGGCCTCAGGACTTTGGAGGTTATCCTATTAATAGGGTTGTGGCCATTGGAATGGGCACATACAATTCCCTTGGAGAGGGCAAGTACAGTCCTCAGGTTTGGCTCCAGGGCCCTGAGCCTGTAGGGTGTGTAGGCCAGAGCTGTTTGGACAGTTGTCTGAAAACACAAACTCGGCTTATGTTTTGGGTCATAGGTATGGCAGGACTGATCTACAGACCATGAGGAGAACACTTCGGGATATGAAAAAAGGGCGAGTGTGAGGCTCTTGCTCAAGTTTTTGTCTCTGGATATCGTGTCACTCATGGTCGTGAAATTGCCGGGTGACTTCATGGGAAATGGACGAGTCTTACTCTCTGGGGGTTCGGTCACGTCCAAGGAGTTTGCGGTCATTCTGGGGATGGATGAAGTCCGGTTTTTTGTTGTTGTTGTCGATTTGTTTCATTTTGTTTTTCAACCTCAGATGTCCCACCAAATGAGGGATTCCAGAGTAGAGCCCTGGGGTGGGGCGACTGGACAACCAGAAATCTGGTTAAAAATTGGGGACTAAGGACATGTCAAGCCCATTATGACATCTTATGGTCCAGCCACTGAGAGGACTTACTAGAGGACAGGACTCACGCTGAGGTCACAATGCGTGTTTATGCTCTCGTCGCACTCAAGAATGGACGGGGCATCAGGGTGAATGCTGGTTTCTCCTACACTGAACGTTGGACAACATGCCAACCACAAGGTTTCTTGCCATGGGTCAGGAAGAGTTCTGATTTCTGCATCACAGTCACCCGTGGGCAGTGATTGGAGATAAGGTCTAAGCTCTGAAGCCTGAAAATTGAGGTAGTGAAGAGATGATGACCTAAGGCCATGGCGGGTCTGATGTGCTCAGGGTGCGGTCAGCTGTCTGGGTGTTGGTCAGCAGGTCCGGGCTCAGGTTGTGTCAGACAGTGCATTAGTGCCCAGGTTAGACTATATAATTTGGGTACATTCGAGTGCCGTGTAGGTTTATCTTCATTTAAGCTGCCTGGGCAGCTCATTAGGCAATACATTTTTTCTAGAGGGCAGGCAGAGTGCTTCATTGTCGGTCCGGAATTGCCGAACATGAGGGCTTCGGGGCCAGGAGAGTGAGGACGGAAGTCTGAGAACACAAGCTAGTCTTCGGATTCAGGGTGAGGGCACGGCAGGTACCTCCTGCAGATCTGAACCAATATCTCATGCATCTGAAGTCAGGGCGAGGATCCGACGTTGGCTCAGTTTGGAGTTACTGTGCATGACGGCCCCTTCATGAAGGGAGCGGAATCTCGAGGCCATGGAGGTTTTCCACGTTGGGAGATGTGGGATGCCCCCTTCAAGGATTCCTTCTGCGGGACAATTGAGACCTGTTGGACAGCTCCAGGACATCCCATATGGAAATACTCCAGAGCACCGTTCCAGGATGGATGCCTGGGAAGTCCGCCTCGCCTTCCAATTGTCTCTGAGCAACAAGACAGTTTAGATCTAATGGATCTGCGGGAGCAACCGGGGTGGCTGAGTTGAAATGCACTTTCCAGAGGATGGGTCCTAACGTGTGTTTGTGTCCATGAGGGCCTTGGAATGGGGAGGTGGAACCGGGACCCTGAAGTATTCTCCTAAGCTTTGGCATAGCTCCCATGCACAAGTTTCCTTGTGGAGACGAGATTTGTTCTGATGGGTGCCTCAGGAAATCCCCTCTGCTGGTATTGGAATCCAGGCTTTTGAGGAGACATGCCTGTAAACCAAAGCAATGGATCCGATAATGGCCTCGGGTCCTGTCTGGTTCAATCTTCTTGGTATGAGTGGAGGTAGATGAGTGGAGGTAGATGCTCAGCTGGTATCAACCGCCCTTTATGTCCCGGGTGACCTACACTATTGGGATGGCCTCAGGGACTTTGGAGGGTTCTCCTAATTTGTATGATTTTTGACAATGGAATGGGCAGAATTCGCATGGATTGGCTTGGGGAAGTCCTAATGTGTGGCTCCAGGGGCCCCAGCCTGGAGGGAGTGTGGCCCAGGACTTTGAGGACAGAAAACTGAAAACACAAACTCAGCTTAAGTTTGGGGACGTAGGTATGGCACGCCCGATCTACAAACCATGAGAAGAACTCTTCAGGATATGAAGAATGAGCGAGTCTGAGGCGCTTGCTCAGGCTTTTGTCTCTGGATTTTGTTTCAGCGATGGCCGTGGAATGTTAGGGAGGTCTCATGGGCCATGGACGAATCTTCCTCTCAGTGGATTTGGCCCGATCCCAATTGTTTTTCGTCAATCTGTGGGATGGGAGGACTCCTTTCAGGTTTGTTACCTCAGGTGTCCCACCAAAAGAGGAATTCCAAAGCAGAGCCCTGGGGAAGAGTGAAGGGACAACCCGAACTATGGTTAAAAATTGGGGCCTAGGGGCATGGCAAGCCCAATATGCTGTCTCTTCATATAGGCCCAGAGAGGCCTTACCTGAGGACTGGGCTCAGGCTGAGGGTCACAATGTGTGTTTGTGACCAATGTGGCCCGCAAGCATGGGCTGGGCCTCATGGGCCACGCTTGTTTCAACTACACTGAACGTTGGACAACATGCCAACCACAAGGTTTCTTGCCATGGGGAAAGAGTTCTGATTTCTGCATCATTTTCAACCCTGGGCAGTGGTTGGAGATAAGGTCTAGGTTCTGGAGCCTGAAAACCGCAGTTGGGAAGAGATGACGACCTAAGGCCATGGCGGGTCCATGTGCTCAGTGTGCGGCCAGCTGTCTGGGTGGGACCAGGAGGTCCAACTCAGGCTGGGTCAGAAGGGGAAATAGTGCCCAGGTCAGCCTATATGTTTGGGGTACAGCCGATTGGCGTGCAGGTTGATCCTCATTTGGGGTTTCGGGTTAGCCCTGAGGGCAATGTTTTACTTCTGTAGGGCAGGCAGAGTGCGGCATTGTAGTTCTGGATTGCCCAACTGGAGGACTTGTGGGCCAGTAGTCTGAGGACGGAGTCTGAGAACCCAAGCTAGGCCTAGGTTTCTGGGTGAGGATATGGCAGGCACAATCTACAGACCTCAATCGAGATCTCGTGCATCTGAAGTCAGGGCAAGGATCAGACGATCGCTCAGGTTGGACTTTCTGCCCTGATGGCCCTTTCTTGAAGGGGGTTGGATCACGAGGACATGGGGGTTTTGCCCACGATGGGAGTTGTGAGAAGCTCCAAACTGCAAAGATTCTTCTGCAGGACAATTGAGACCTGTTGGTTGGCTCCAGGCCAACGATTCCGAGCAGGGTTCTAAGGATGGATAGCTGGGTAGCCCACCTCGCATTCCAATTGTCTCCAAGCAACAAGACAGGTTAGATCTGCTGGATGTGGGGGGCAACCGAGGAGGCTGAGTTGAAATGGACTCTCCTGTCGATGTGTCCTAATATGTTTTTGTGTCTATGGAGACCTTGGAATGAAGCGGTGGCCCTGGGCCCTAAAGGGTTCTCCTAAATTGAGGCTTTGACACAGCTCCAACGTGCATGTTTCCCATGTGTAGATGAGATTTGTTCTGATGGGTGAGTCAAGAAACAGCCATATGCTGGTATTGAAATCCAGGCCTCTGAGGAGAGATGCCTGGAAACCAAAGCAATGGATCCGATTAGTGCCTAGGGGCCTGTTTGTTCCTTTTTACCTCTGGGGAAATCAGTCTACGGGTCTGAGTGCAGGTAGGTGCTCAGATGGGCTCAGATTGCCCCTGTTTGTCCTGGGAAGCCACAACTCTTGGGATGGCCTCAGCGACTTTTAGGTTATCCTATTAGTAGGGTCGTGGCCATTGGAATGGGCACATACAATTCCCTTGGAGAGGGCAAGTACAGTCCTCAGGTTTGGCTCCAGGGCCCTGAACCTGTAGGGTGTGTAGGCCAGAGCTGTTTGGACAGTTGTCTAAAAACACAAACTCGGCTTATGTTTTGGGTCATAGGTATGGCAGGACTGATCTACACACCAGAGGAGAACTCTTCGGGATATGAAAAAAGGGCGAGTGTGAGGCTCTTGCTCAAGTTTTTGTCTCTGGATATCGTGTCACTCATGGTCGTGAAATTGCCGGGTGACTTCATGGGAAATGGACGAGTCTTACTCTCTGGGGGTTCGGTCCCGTCCAAAGAGTTGGCGGTCATTCTGGGGATGGAAGAAGTCCGTTTTTTTGTTGTTGTTGTCGATTTGTTTCATTTTGTTTTTCAACCTCAGATGTCCCACCAAATGAGGGATTCCAGAGTAGAGCCCTGGGGTGGGGCGACTGGACAACCAGAAATCTGGTTAAAAATTGGGGACTAGGGACATGTCAAGCCCATTATGACATCTAATGGTCCAGCCACTGAGAGGACTTACTAGAGGACAGGACTCACGCTGAGTTCACAATGCGTGTTTATGCACTCGTCGCACTCAAAAATGGGCGGGGCCTCAGGGTGAATGCTGGTTTCTCCTACACTGAATGTTGGACAACATGCCAACCACAAGGTTTCTTGCCATGGGTCAGGAAGAGTTCTGATTTCTGCATCACAGTCACCCGTGGGCAGTGATTGGAGATAAGGTCTAGGTTCTGAAGCCTGAAAACTAAGGTAGGGAAGAGATGATGACCTAAGGCCATGGCGGGTCTGATGTGCTCAGGGTGCGGTCAGCTGTCTGGGTGTTGGTCAGCAGGTCCGGGCTCAGGTTTTGTCAGACAGTGCATTAGTGCCCAGGTTAGACTATATAATTTGGGTACATTCGAGTGCCGTGTAGGTTTATCCTCATTTAAGCTGCCTGGGCAGCTCATTAGGCAATACATTTTTTCTAGAGGGCAGGCAGAGTGCTTCATTGTCGGTCCGGAATTGCCAAACTTGAGGGCTTCGGGGCCAGGAGAGTGAGGACGGAAGTCTGAGAACACAAGCTAGACTTCGGATTCAGGGTGAGGGCACGGCAGGTACCTCCTGCAGATCTGAACCAATATCTCATGCATCTGAAGTCAGGGCGAGGATCCGACGTTGGCTCAGGTTGGAGTTTCTGTGCATGACGGCCCCTTCATGAAGGGAGCGGAATCTCGAGGCCATGGAGGTTTTCCACGTTGGGAGATGTGGGATGCCCCCTTCAAGGATTCCTTCTGCGGGACAATTGAGACCTGTTGGACAGCTCCAGGACATCCCATATGGAATGACTCCAGAGCACAGTTCCAGGATGGATGCCTGGGAAGTCCGCCTCGCCTTCCAATTGTCTCCTAGCAACAAGACAGTTTATATCTAATGGATCTGCGGGAGCAACCGGGGTGGCTGAGTTGAAATGCACTTTCCAGAGGATGGGTCCTAACGTGTGTTTGTGTCCATGAGGGCCTTGGAATGGGGAGGTGGCACCGGGACCCTGATGTATTCTCCTAAGCTTTGGCATAGCTCCCATGCAAAAGTTTCCTTGTGGAGACGAGATTTGTTCTGATGGGTGCCTCAAGAACCCCCTCTGCTGGTATTGGAATCCAGGCTTTTGAGGAGACATGCCTGTAAACCAAAGCAATGGATCCGATAATGGCCTCGGGTCCTGTCTGGTTCAATCTTCTTGGTATGAGTGGAGGTAGATGAGTGGAGGTAGATGCTCAGCCGGTATCAAACGCCCTTTATGTCCCGGGTGACCTACACTATTGGGATGGCCTCAGGGACTTTGGAGGGTTCTCCTAATTTGTACGATTTTTGACAATGGAATGGGCAGAATTCCCATGGATTGGGTGGAGGCAGTCCTAATGTGTGGCTCCAGGAGCCCCAGCCTGGAGGGAGTGTGGCCCAGGTCTTGAGGACAGAAGACTGAAAACACAAACTCAGCTTAAGTTTTGGGACGTAGGTATGGCACGCCCGATCTACAAACCATGAGAAGAACTCTTCAGGATATGAAGAATGAGCGAGTCTGAGGCGCTTGCTCAGGCTTTTGTCTCTGGATTTTGTTTCAGCGATGGCCGTGGAATGTTAGGGAGGTCTCATGGGCCATGGACGAATCTTCCTCTCTGTGGATTTGGCCCGATCCCAATTGTTTTTCGTCAATCTGTGGGATGGGAGGACTCCTTTCAGGTTTGTTACCTCTGGTGTCCCACCAAAAGAGGAATTCCAAAGCAGAGCCCTGGGGAAGAGTGAAGGGACAACCCGAACTATGGTTAAAAATTGGGGCCTAGGGGCATGGCAAGCCCAATATGCTGTCTCTTCATATAGGCCCTGAGAGGCCTTACCTGAGGACTGGGCTCAGGCTGAGGGTCACAATGTGTGTTTGTGACCAATGTGGCCCGCAAGCATGGGCTGGGCCTCATGGGCCACGCTTGTTTCAACTACACTGAACGTTGGACAACATGCCAACCACAAGGTTTCTTGCCATGGGGAAAGAGTTCTGATTTCTGCATCATTTTCAACCCTGGGCAGTGGTTGGAGATAAGGTCTAGGTTCTGGAGCCTGAAAACCGCAGTTGGGAAGAGATGACGACCTAAGGCCATGGCGGGTCCGATGTGCTCAGTGTGCGGCCAGCTGTCTGGGTGGGACCAGGAGGTCCAACTCAGGCTGGGTCAGAAGGGGAAATAGTGCCCAGGTCAGCCTATATGTTTGGGGTACAGCCGATTGGCGTGCAGGTTGATCCTCATTTGGGGTTTCGGGGTAGCCCTGAGGGCAATGTTTTACTTCTGTAGGGCAGGCAGAGTGCGGCATTGTAGTTCTGGATTGCCAAACTGGAGGACTTGTGGGCCAGTAGTCTGAGGACGGAGTCTGAGAACCCAAGCTAGGCCTAGGTTTCTGGGTGAGGATATGGCAGGCACAATCTACAGACCTCAATAGAGATCTCGTGCATCTGAAGTCAGGGCAAGGATCAGACGATCGCTCAGGTTGGACTTTCTGCCCCGATGGCCCTTTCTTGAAGGGGGTTGGATCACGAGGACATGGGGGTTTTGCCCACGATGGGAGTTGTGAGAAGCTCCAAACTGCAAAGATTCTTCTGCAGGACAATTGAGACCTGTTGGTTGGCTCCAGGCCAACGATTCCGAGCAGGGTTCTAAGGATGGATGGCTGGGTAGCCCACCTCGCATTCCAATTGTCTCCAAGCAACAAAACAGGTTAGATCTGCTGGATGTGGGGGGCAACCGAGGAGGCTGGGTTGAAATGGACTCTCCTGTCGATGTGTCCTAATATGTTTTTGTGTCTATGGAGACCTTGGAATGAAGCGGTGGCCCTGGGCCCTAAAGGGTTCTCCTAAATTGAGGCTTTGACACAGCTCCAACGTGCATGTTTCCCATGTGTAGATGAGATTTGTTCTGATGGGTGAGTCAAGAAACAGCCATATGCTGGTATTGAAATCCAGGCCTCTGAGGAGAGATGCCTGGAAACCAAAGCAATGGATCCGATTAGTGCCTAGGGGCCTGTTTGTTCCTTTTTACCTCTGGGGAAATCAGTCTACGGGTCTGAGTGCAGGTAGGTGCTCAGATGGGCTCAGATTGCCCCTGTTTGTCCTGGGAAGCCACAACTCTTGGGATGGCCTCAGCGACTTTTAGGTTATCCTATTAGTAGGGTCGTGGCCATTGGAATGGGCACATACAATTCCCTTGGAGAGGGCAAGTACAGTCCAGGTTTGGCTCCAGGGCCGTGAACCTGTAGGGTGTGTAGGCCAGAGCTGTTTGGACAGTTGTCTAAAAACACAAACTCGGCTTATGTTTTGGGTCATAGGTATGGCAGGACTGATCTACACACCATGAGGAGAACACTTCGGGATATGAAAAAAGGGCGAGTGTGAGGCTCTTGCTCAAGTTTTTGTCTCTGGATATCGTGTCACTCATGGTCGTGAAATTGCCGGGTGACTTCATGGGAAATGGACGAGTCTTACTCTCTGGGGGTTCGGTCCCGTCCAAAGAGTTTGCGGTCATTCTGGGGATGGAAGAAGTCCGTTTTATTGTTGTTGTTGTCGATTTGTTTCATTTTGTTTTTCAACCTCAGATGTCCCACCAAATGAGGGATTCCAGAGTAGAGCCCTGGGGTGGGGCGACTGGACAACCAGAAATCTGGTTAAAAATTGGGGATTAGGGACATGTCAAGCCCATTATGACATCTAATGGTCCAGCCACTGAGAGGACTTACTAGAGGACAGGACTCACGCTGAGTTCACAATGCGTGTTTATGCACTCGTCGCACTCAAGAATGGGCGGGGCCTCAGGGTGAATGCTGGTTTCTCCTACACTGAATGTTGGACAACATGCCAACCACAAGGTTTCTTGCCATGGGTCAGGAAGAGTTCTGATTTCTGCATCACAGTCACCCGTGGGCAGTGATTGGAGATAAGGTCTAGGTTCTGAAGCCTGAAAACTGAGGTAGGGAAGAGATGATGACCTAAGGCCATGGCGGGTCTGATGTGCTCAGGGTGCGGTCAGCTGTCTGGGTGTTGGTCAGCAGGTCCGGGCTCAGGTTTTGTCAGACAGTGCATTAGTGCCCAGGTTAGACTATATAATTTGGGTACATTCGAGTGCCGTGTAGGTTTATCCTCATTTAAGCTGCCTGGGCAGCTCATTAGGCAATACATTTTTTCTAGAGGGCAGGCAGAGTGCTTCATTGTCGGTCCGGAATTGCCAAACTTGAGGGCTTCGGGGCCAGGAGAGTGAGGACGGAAGTCTGAGAACACAAGCTAGACTTCGGATTCAGGGTGAGGGCACGGCAGGTACCCCCTGCAGATCTGAACCAATATCTCATGCATCTGAAGTCAGGGCGAGGATCCGACGTTGGCTCAGGTTGGAGTTTCTGTGCATGACGGCCCCTTCATGAAGGGAGCGGAATCTCGAGGCCATGGAGGTTTTCCACGTTGGGAGATGTGGGATGCCCCCTTCAAGGATTCCTTCTGCGGGACAATTGAGACCTGTTGGACAGCTCCAGGACATCCCGTATGGAATGACTCCAGAGCACTGTTCCAGGATGGATGCCTGGGAAGTCCGCCTCGCCTTCCAATTGTCTCCTAGCAACAAGACAGTTTAGATCTAATGGATCTGCGGGAGCAACCGGGGTGGCTGAGTTGAAATGCACTTTCCAGAGGATGGGTCCTAACGTATGTTTGTGTCCATGAGGGCCTTGGAATGGGGAGGTGGCACCGGGACCCTGATGTATTCTCCTAAGCTTTGGCATAGCTCCCATGCAAAAGTTTCCTTGTGGAGACGAGATTTGTTCTGATGGGTGCCTCAAGAACCCCCTCTGCTGGTATTGGAATCCAGGCTTTTGAGGAGACATGCCTGTAAACCAAAGCAATGGATCCGATAATGGCCTCGGGTCCTGTCTGGTTCAATCTTCTTGGTATGAGTGGAGGTAGATGAGTGGAGGTAGATGCTCAGCCGGTATCAACCGCCCTTTATGTCCCGGGTGACCTACACTATTGGGATGGCCTCAGGGACTTTGGAGGGTTCTCCTAATTTGTACGATTTTTGACAATGGAATGGGCAGAATTCCCATGGATTGGGTGGAGGCAGTCCTAATGTGTGGCTCCAGGAGCCCCAGCCTGGAGGGAGTGTGGCCCAGGACTTGAGGACAGAAGACTGAAAACACAAACTCAGCTTAAGTTTGGGGACGTAGGTATGGCACGCCCGATCTACAAACCATGAGAAAAACTCTTCAGGATATGAAGAATGAGCGAGTCTGAGGCGCTTGCTCAGGCTTTTGTCTCTGGATTTTGTTTCAGCGATGGCCGTGGAATGTTGGGGAGGTCTCATGGGCCATGGACGAATCTTCCTCTCTGTGGATTTGGCCCAATCCCAATTGTTTTTCGTCAATCTGTGGGATGGGAGGATTCCTTTCAGGTTTGTTACCTCAGGTGTCCCACCAAAAGAGGAATTCCAAAGCAGAGCCCTGGGGAAGAGTGAAGGGACAACCCGAACTATGGTTAAAAATTGGGGCCTAGGGGCATGGCAAGCCCAATATGCTGTCTCTTCATATAGGCCCTGAGAGGCCTTACCTGAGGACTGGGCTCAGGCTGAGGGTCCCAATGTGTGTTTGTGACCAATGTAGCCTGCAAGCATGGGCTGAGCCACATGGGCCACGCTTGTTTCAACTACACCGAACGTTGGACAACATGCCAACTACAAGGTTTCTTGCCATGGGGAAAGAGTTCTGGTTTCTGCATCATTTTCAACCCTGGGCAGTGGTTGGAGATAAGGTGTAGGTTCTGGAGCCTGAAAACCGCAGTTGGGAAGAGATGACGACCTAAGGCCATGGCGGGTCCGATGTGCTCAGTGTGCGGCCAGCTGTCTGGGTGGGACCAGGAGGTCCAGGCTCAGGCTGGGTCAGAAGGGGAAATAGTGCCCAGGTCAGCCTATATGTTTGGGGTACAGCCGAATGGCGTGCAGGTTGATCCTCATTTGGGGTTTCGGGGTAGCCCTGATGGCAATGTTTTACTTCTGTAGGGCAGGCAGAGTGCGGCATTGTAGTTCTGGATTGCCCAACTGGAGGGCTTGTGGGCCAGTAGTCTGAGGACGGAGTCTGAGAACCCAAGCTAGGCCTAGGTTTCTGGGTGAGGATATGGCAGTCACAATCTACAGACCTCAATAGAGATCTCGTGCATCTGAAGTCAGGGCAAGGATCAGACGATCGCTCAGGTTGGACTTTCTGCCCTGATGGCCCTTTCTTGAAGGGGGTTGGATCACGAGGACATGGGGGTTTTCCCACGATGGGAGTTGTGAGAAGCTCCAAACTGCAAAGATTCTTCTGCAGGACAATTGAGACCTGTTGGTTGGCTCCAGGCCAACGATTCCGAGCAGGGTTCTAAGGATGGATGGCTGGGTAGCCCACCTCGCATTCCAATTGTCTCCAAGCAACAAGACAGGTTAGATCTGCTGGATGTGGGGGGCAACAGAGGAGGCTGAGTTGAAATGGACTCTCCTGTGGATGTGTCCTAATATGTTTTTGTGTCTATGGAGATTTTGTAATGAAGCGGTGGCCTTGGGGCCCTGAAGGGTTCTCCTAAACAGAGGCTTTGACACAGCTGAAACGTGCATGTTTCCCATGTGTAGATGAGATTTGTTCTGATGGGTGAGTCAAGAAACAGCCATATGCTGGTATTGAAATCCAGGCCTCTGAGGAGAGATGCCTGGAAACCAAAGCAATGGATCCGATTAGTGCCTAGGGGCCTGTTCGTTCCTTTTTACCTCTGGGGACATCAGTCTACGGGTCTGAGTGCAGGTAGGTGCTCAGATGGGCTCAGATTGCCCCTGTTTGTCCTGGGAAGCCACAACTCTTGGGATGGCCTCAGGGACTTTGGAGGTTATCCTATTAGTAGGGTTGTGGCCATTGGAATGGGCACATACAATTCCCTTGGAGAGGGCAAGTACAGTCCTCAGGTTTGGCTCCAGGGCCCTGAGCCTGTAGGGTGTGTAGGCCAGAGCTGTTTGGACAGTTGTCTGAAAACACAAACTCGGCTTATGTTTTGGGTCATAGGTATGGCAGGACTGATCTACAGACCATGAGGAGAACACTTCGGGATATGAAAAAAGGGCGAGTGTGAGGCTCTTGCTCAAGTTTTTGTCTCTGGATATCGTGTCACTCATGGTCGTGAAATTGCCGGGTGACTTCATGGGAAATGAACGAGTCTTACTCTCTGGGGGTTCGGTCCCGTCCAAAGAGTTTGCGTTCATTCTGGGGATGGATGAAGTCCGGTTTTTTGTTGTTGTTGTCGATTTGTTTCATTTTGTTTTTCAACCTCAGATGTCCCACCAAATGAGGGATTCCAGAGTAGAGCCCTGGGGTGGGGCGACTGGACAACGAGAAATCTGGTTAAAAATTGGGGACTAAGGACATGTCAAGCCCATTATGACATCTTATGGTCCAGCCACTGAGAGGACTTACTAGAGGACAGGACTCACGCTGAGGTCACAATGCGTGTTTATGCTCTCGTCGCACTCAAGAATGGACGGGGCCTCAGGGTGAATGCTGGTTTCTCCTACACTGAACGTTGGACAACATGCCAACCACAAGGTTTCTTGCCATGGGTCAGGAAGAGTTCTGATTTCTGCATCACAGTCACCCGTGGGCAGTGATTGGAGATAAGGTCTAAGCTCTGAAGCCTGAAAATTGAGGTAGTGAAGAGATGATGACCTAAGGCCATGGCGGGTCTGATGTGCTCAAGGGTGCGGTCAGCTGTCTGGGTGTTGGTCAGCAGGTCCGGGCTCAGGTTGTGTCAGACAGTGCATTAGTGCCCAGGTTAGACTATATAATTTGGGTACATTCGAGTGCCGTGTAGGTTTATCTTCATTTAAGCTGCCTGGGCAGCTCATTAGGCAATCTCTTTTTTCTAGAGGGCAGGCAGAGTGCTTCATTGTCGGTCCGGAATTGCCGAACATGAGGGCTTCGGGGCCAGGAGAGTGAGGACGGAAGTCTGAGAACACAAGCTAGTCTTCGGATTCAGGGTGAGGGCACGGCAGGTACCTCCTGCAGATCTGAACCAATATCTCATGCATCTGAAGTCAGGGCGAGGATCCGACGTTGGCTCAGTTTGGAGTTACTGTGCATGACGGCCCCTTCATGAAGGGAGCGGAATCTCGAGGCCATGGAGGTTTTCCACGTTGGGAGATGTGGGATGCCCCCTTCAAGGATTCCTTCTGCGGGACAATTGAGACCTGTTGGACAGCTCCAGGACATCCCATATGGAAATACTCCAGAGCACCGTTCCAGGATGGATGCCTGGGAAGTCCGCCTCGCCTTCCAATTGTCTCCTAGCAACAAGACAGTTTAGATCTAATGGATCTGCGGGAGCAACCGGGGTGGCTGAGTTGAAATGCACTTTCCAGAGGATGGGTCCTAACGTGTGTTTGTGTCCATGAGGGCCTTGGAATGGGGAGGTGGCACCGGGACCCTGAATTATTCTCCTAAGCTTTGGCATAGCTCCCATGCACAAGTTTCCTTGTGGAGACGAGATTTGTTCTGATGGGTGCCTCAGGAAATCCCCTCTGCTGGTATTGGAATCCAGGCTTTTGAGGAGACATGCCTGTAAACCAAAGCAATGGATCCGATAATGGCCTCGGGTCCTGTCTGGTTCAATCTTCTTGGTATGAGTGGAGGTAGATGAGTGGAGGTAGATGCTCAGCTGGTATCAACCGCCCTTTATGTCCCGGGTGACCTACACTATTGGGATGGCCTCAGGGACTTTGGAGGGTTCTCCTAATTTGTATGATTTTTGACAATGGAATGGGCAGAATTCGCATGGATTGGCTGGGGGAAGTCCTAATGTGTGGCTCCAGGGGCCCCAGCCTGGAGGGAGTGTGGCCCAGGACTTTGAGGACAGAAGACTGAAAACACAAACTCAGCTTAAGTTTGGGGACGTAGGTATGGCACGCCCGATCTACAAACCATGAGAAGAACTCTTCAGGATATGAAGAATGAGCGAGTCTGAGGCGCTTGCTCAGGCTTTTGTCTCTGGATTTTGTTTCAGCGATGGCCGTGGAATGTTAGGGAGGTCTCATGGGCCATGGACGAATCTTCCTCTCTGTGGATTTGGCCCGATCCCAATTGTTTTTCGTCAATCTGTGGGATGGGAGGACTCCTTTCAGGTTTGTTACCTCAGGTGTCCCACCAAAAGAGGAATTCCAAAGCAGAGCCCTGGGGAAGAGTGAAGGGACAACCCGAACTATGGTTAAAAATTGGGGCCTAGGGGCATGGCAAGCCCAATATGCTGTCTCTTCATATAGGCCCTGAGAGGCCTTACCTGAGGACTGGGCTCAGGCTGAGGGTCACAATGTGTGTTTGTGACCAATGTGGCCCGCAAGCATGGGCTGGGCCTCATGGGCCACGCTTGTTTCAACTACACTGAACGTTAGACAACATGCCAACCACAAGGTTTCTTGCCATGGGGAAAGAGTTCTGATTTCTGCATCATTTTCAACCCTGGGCAGTGGTTGGAGATAAGGTCTAGGTTCTGGAGCCTGAAAACCGCAGTTGGGAAGAGATGACGACCTAAGGCCATGGCGGGTCTGATGTGCTCAGTGTGCGGCCAGCTGTCTGGGTGGGACCAGGAGGTCCAACTCAGGCTGGGTCAGAAGGGGAAATAGTGCCCAGGTCAGCCTATATGTTTGGGGTACAGCCGATTGGCGTGCAGGTTGATCCTCATTTGGGGTTTCGGGGTAGCCCTGAGGGCAATGTTTTACTTCTGTAGGGCAGGCAGAGTGCTGCATTGTAGTTCTGGATTGCCCAACTGGAGGACTTGTGGGCCAGTAGTCTGAGGACGGAGTCTGAGAACCCAAGCTAGGCCTAGGTTTCTGGGTGAGCATATGGCAGGCACAATCTACAGACCTCAATCGAGATCTCGTGCATCTGAAGTCAGGGCAAGGATCAGACGATCGCTCAGGTTGGACTTTCTGCCCTGATGGCCCTTTCTTGAAGGGGGTTGGATCACGAGGACATGGGGGTTTTGCCCACGATGGGAGTTGTGAGAAGCTCCAAACTGCAAAGATTCTTCTGCAGGACAATTGAGACCTGTTGGTTGGCTCCAGTCCAACGATTCCGAGCAGGGTTCTAAGGATGGATGGCTGGGTAGCCCACCTCGCATTCCAATTGTCTCCAAGCAACAAGACAGGTTAGATCTGCTGGATGTGGGGGGCAACCGAGGAGGCTGAGTTGAAATGGACTCTCCTGTCGATGTGTCCTAATATGTTTTTGTGTCTATGGAGACCTTGGAATGAAGCGGTGGCCCTGGGCCCTAAAGGGTTCTCCTAAATTGAGGCTTTGACACAGCTCCAACGTGCATGTTTCCCATGTGTAGATGAGATTTGTTCTGATGGGTGAGTCAAGAAACAGCCATATGCTGGTATTGAAATCCAGGCCTCTGAGGAGAGATGCCTGGAAACCAAAGCAATGGATCCGATTAGTGCCTAGGGGCCTGTTTGTTCCTTTTTACCTCTGGGGAAATCAGTCTACGGGTCTGAGTGCAGGTAGGTGCTCAGATGGGCTCAGATTGCCCCTGTTTGTCCTGGGAAGCCACAACTCTTGGGATGGCCTCAGCGACTTTTAGGTTATCCTATTAGTAGGGTCGTGGCCATTGGAATGGGCACATACAATTCCCTTGGAGAGGGCAAGTACAGTCCTCAGGTTTGGCTCCAGGGCCCTGAACCTGTAGGGTGTGTAGGCCAGAGCTGTTTGGACAGTTGTCTAAAAACACAAACTCGGCTTATGTTTTGGGTCATAGGTATGGCAGGACTGATCTACACACCATGAGGAGAACACTTCGGGATATGAAAAAAGGGCGAGTGTGAGGCTCTTGCTCAAGTTTTTGTCTCTGGATATCGTGTCACTCATGGTCGTGAAATTGCCGGGTGACTTCATGGGAAATGGACGAGTCTTACTCTCTGGGGGTTCGGTCCCGTCCAAAGAGTTTGGGGTCATTCTGGGGATGGAAGAAGTCCGTTTTTTTGTTGTTGTTGTCGATTTGTTCCATTTTGTTTTTCAACCTCAGATGTCCCACCAAATGAGGGATTCCAGAGTAGAGCCCTGGGGTGGGGCGACTGGACAACCAGAAATCTGGTTAAAAATTGGGGACTAGGGACATGTCAAGCCCATTATGACATCTAATGGTCCAGCCACTGAGAGGACTTACTAGAGGACAGGACTCACGCTGAGTTCACAATGCGTGTTTATGCACTCGTCGCACTCAAGAATGGGCGGGGCCTCAGGGTGAATGCTGGTTTCTCCTCCACTGAATGTTGGACAACATGCCAACCACAAGGTTTCTTGCCATGGGTCAGGAAGAGTTCTGATTTCTGCATCACAGTCACCCGTGGGCAGTGATTGGAGATAAGGTCTAGGTTCTGAAGCCTGAAAACTGAGGTAGGGAAGAGATGATGACCGAAGGCCATGGCGGGTCTGATGTGCTCAGGGTGCGGTCAGCTGTCTGGGTGTTGGTCAGCAGGTCCGGGCTCAGGTTTTGTCAGACAGTGCATTAGTGCCCAGGTTAGACTATATAATTTGGGTACATTCGAGTGCCGTGTAGGTTTATCCTCATTTAAGCTGCCTGGGCAGCTCATTAGGCAATACATTTTTTCTAGAGGGCAGGCAGAGTGCTTCATTGTCGGTCCGGAATTGCAAAACTTGACGGCTTCGGGGCCAGGAGAGTGAGGACGGAAGTCTGAGAACACAAGCTAGTCTTCGGATTCAGGGTGAGGGCACGGCAGGTACCCCCTGCAGATCTGAACCAATATCTCATGCATCTGAAGTCAGGGCGAGGATCCGACGTTGGCTCAGGTTGGAGTTTCTGTGCATGACGGCCCCTTCATGAAGGGAGCGGAATCTCGAGGCCATGGAGGTTTTCCACGTTGGGAGATGTGGGATGCCCCCTTCAAGGATTCCTTCTGCGGGACAATTGAGACCTGTTGGACAGCTCCAGGACATCCCATATGGAATGACTCCAGAGCACTGTTCCAGGATGGATGCCTGGGAAGTCCGCCTCGCCTTCCAATTGTCTCCTAGCAACAAGACAGTTTAGATCTAATGGATCTGCGGGAGCAACCGGGGTGGCTGAGTTGAAATGCACTTTCCAGAGGATGGGTCCTAACGTGTGTTTGTGTCCATGAGGGCCTTGGAATGGGGAGGTGGCACCGGGACCCTGAAGTATTCTCCTAAGCTTTGGCATAGCTCCCATGCAAAAGTTTCCTTGTGGAGACGAGATTTGTTCTGATGGGTGCCTCAAGAACCCCCTCTGCTGGTATTGGAATCCAGGCTTTTGAGGAGACATGCCTGTAAACCAAAGCAATGGATCCGATAATGGCCTCGGGTCCTGTCTGGTTCAATCTTCTTGGTATGAATGGAGGTAGATGAGTGGAGGTAGATGCTCAGCCGGTATCAACCGCCCTTTATGTACCGGGTGACCTACACTATTGGGATGGCCTCAGGGACTTTGGAGGGTTCTCCTAATTTGTACGATTTTTGACAATGGAATGGGCAGAATTCCCATGGATTGGGTGGAGGCAGTCCTAATGTGTGGCTCCAGGAGCCCCAGCCTGGAGGGAGTGTGGCCCAGGACTTGAGGACAGAAGACTGAAAACACAAACTCAGCTTAAGTTTGGGGACGTAGGTATGGCACGCCCGATCTACAAACCATGAGAAGAACTCTTCAGGATATGAAGAATGAGCGAGTCTGAGGCGCTTGCTCAGGCTTTTGTCTCTGGATTTTGTTTCAGCGATGACCGTGGAATGTTGGGGAGGTCTCATGGGCCATGGACGAATCTTCCTCTCTGTGGATTTGGCCCAATCCCAATTGTTTTTCGTCAATCTGTGGGATGGGAGGATTCCTTTCAGGTTTGTTACCTCAGGTGTCCCACCAAAAGAGGAATTCCAAAGCAGAGCCCTGGGGAAGAGTGAAGGGACAACCCGAAGTACGGTTAAAAATTGGGGCCTAGGGGCATGGCAAGCCCAATATTCTGTCTCTTCATATAGGCCCTGAGAGGCCTTACCTGAGGACTGGGCTCAGGCTGAGGGTCCCAATGTGTGTTTGTGACCAATGTAGCCCGCAAGCATGGGCTGGGCCACATGGGCCACGCTTGTTTCAACTACACCGAACGTTGGACAACATGCCAACCACAAGGTTTCTTGCCATGGGGAAAGAGTTCTGGTTTCTGCATCATTTTCAACCCTGGGCAGTGGTTGGAGATAAGGTGTAGGTTCTGGAGCCTGAAAACCGCAGTTGGGAAGAGATGACGACCTAAGGCCATGGCGGGTTCGATGTGCTCAGTGTGCGGCCAGCTGTCTGGGTGGGACCAGGAGGTCCAGGCTCAGGCTGGGTCAGAAGGGGAAATAGTGCCCAGGTCAGCCTATATGATTGGGGTACAGCCGAATGGCGTGCAGGTTGATCCTCATTTGGGGTTTCGGGGTAGCCCTGAGGGCAATGTTTTACTTCTGTAGGGCAGGCAGAGTGCGGCATTGTAGTTCTGGATTGCCCAACTGGAGGGCTTGTGGGCCAGTAGTCTGTGGACGCAGTCTGAGAACCCAAGCTAGGCCTAGGTTTCTGGGTGAGGATATGGCAGGCACAATCTACAGACCTCAATCGAGATCTCGTGCATCTGAAGTCAGGGCAAGGATCAGACGATCGCTCAGGTTGGACTTTCTGCCCTGATGGCCCTTTCTTGAAGGGGGTTGGATCACGAGGACATGGGGGTTTTCCCACGATGGGAGTTGTGAGAAGCTCCAAACTGCAAAGATTCTTCTGCAGGACAATTGAGACCTGTTGGTTGGCTCCAGGCCAACGATTCCGAGCAGGGTTCTAAGGATGGATGGCTAGTTAGCCCACCTCGCATTCCAATTGTCTCCAAGCAACAAGACAGGTTAGATCTGCTGGATGTGGGGGGCAACCGAGGAGGCTGAGTTGAAATGGACTCTCCTGTCGATGTGTCCTAATATGTTTTTGTGTCTATGGAGACCTTGGAATGAAGCGGTGGCCCTGGGCCCTAAACGGTTCTCCTAAATTGAGGCTTTGACACAGCTCCAACGTGCATGTTTCCCATGTGTAGATGAGATTTGTTCTGATGGGTGAGTCAAGAAACAGCCATATGCTGGTATTGAAATCCAGGCCTCTGAGGAGAGATGCCTGGAAACCAAAGCAATGGATCCGATTAGTGCCTAGGGGCCTGTTCGTTCCTTTTTACCTCTGGGGACATCAGTCTACGGGTCTGAGTGCAGGTAGGTGCTCAGATGGGCTCAGATTGCCCCTGTTTGTCCTGGGAAGCCACAACTCTTGGGATGGCCTCAGGGACTTTGGAGGTTATCCTATTAGTAGGGTTGTGGCCATTGGAATGGGCACATACAATTCCCTTGGAGAGGGCAAGTACAGTCCTCAGGTTTGGCTCCAGGGCCCTGAGCCTGTAGGGTGTGTAGGCCAGAGCTGTTTGGACAGTTGTCTGAAAACACAAACTCGGCTTATGTTTTGGGTCATAGGTATGGCAGGACTGATCTACAGACCATGAGGAGAACACTTCGGGATATGAAAAAAGGGCGAGTGTGAGGCTCTTGCTCAAGTTTTTGTCTCTGGATATCGTGTCACTCATGGTCGTGAAAGTGCCGGGTGACTTCATGGGAAATGAACGAGTCTTACTCTCTGGGGGTTCGGTCCCGTCCAAAGAGTTTGCGGTCATTCTGGGGATGGAAGAAGTCCGGTTTTTTGTTGTTGTTGTCGATTTGTTTCATTTTGTTTTTCAACCTCAGATGTCCCACCAAATGATGGATTCCAGAGTAGAGCCCTGGGGTGGGGCGACTGGACAACCAGAAATCTGGTTAAAAATTGGGGACTAAGGACATGTCAAGCCCATTATGACATCTTATGGTCCAGCCACTGAGAGGACTTACTAGAGGACAGGACTCACGCTGAGGTCACAATGCGTGTTTATGCACTCGTCGCACTCAAGAATGGGCGGGGCCTCAGGGTGAATGCTGGTTTCTCCTACACTGAATGTTGGACAACATGCCAACCACAAGGTTTCTTGCCATGGGTCAGGAAGAGTTCTGATTTCTGCATCACAGTCACCCGTGGGCAGTGTTTGGAGATAAGGTCTAAGCTCTGAAGCCTGAAAATTGAGGTAGTGAAGAGATGATGACCTAAGGCCATGGCGGGTCTGATGTGCTCAAGGGTGCGGTCAGCTGTCTGGGTGTTGGTCAGCAGGTCCGGGCTCAGGTTGTGTCAGACAGTGCATTAGTGCCCAGGTTAGACTATATAATTTGGGTACATTCGAGTGCCGTGTAGGTTTATCTTCATTTAAGCTGCCTGGGCAGCTCATTAGGCATACTCTTTTTTCTAGAGGGCAGGCAGAGTGCTTCATTGTCGGTCCGGAATTGCCGAACATGAGGGCTTCGGGGCCAGGAGAGTGAGGACGGAAGTCTGAGAACACAAGCTAGTCTTCGGATTCAGGGTGAGGGCACGGCAGGTACCTCCTGCAGATCTGAACCAATATCTCATGCATCTGAAGTCAGGGCGAGGATCCGACGTTGGCTCAGTTTGGAGTTACTGTGCATGACGGCCCCTTCATGAAGGGAGCGGAATCTCGAGGCCATGGAGGTTTTCCACGTTGGGAGATGTGGGATGCCCCCTTCAAGGATTCCTTCTGCGGGACAATTGAGACCTGTTGGACAGCTCCAGGACATCCCATATGGAAATACTCCAGAGCACCGTTCCAGGATGGATGCCTGGGAAGTCCGCCTCGCCTTCCAATTGTCTCCTAGCAACAAGACAGTTTAGATCTAATGGATCTGCGGGAGCAACCGGGGTGGCTGAGTTGAAATGCACTTTCCAGAGGATGGGTCCTAACGTGTGTTTGTGTCCATGAGGGCCTTGGAATGGGGAGGTGGCACCGGGACCCTGAATTATTCTCCTAAGCTTTGGCATAGCTCCCATGCACAAGTTTCCTTGTGGAGACGAGATTTGTTCTGATGGGTGCCTCAGGAAATCCCCTCTGCTGGTATTCGAATCCAGGCTTTTGAGGAGACATGCCTGTAAACCAAAGCAATGGATCCGATAATGGCCTCGGGTCCTGTCTGGTTCAATCTTCTTGGTATGAGTGGAGGTAGATGAGTGGAGGTAGATGCTCAGCTGGTATCAACCGCCCTTTATGTCCCGGGTGACCTACACTATTGGGATGGCCTCAGGGACTTTGGAGGGTTCTCCTAATTTGTATGATTTTTGACAATGGAATGGGCAGAATTCGCATGGATTGGCTGGGGGAAGTCCTAATGTGTGGCTCCAGGGGCCCCAGCCTGGAGGGAGTGTGGCCCAGGACTTTGAGGACAGAAGACTGAAAACACAAACTCAGCTTAAGTTTGGGGACGTAGGTATGGCACGCCCGATCTACAAACCATGAGAAGAACTCTTCAGGATATGAAGAATGAGCGAGTCTGAGGCGCTTGCTCAGGCTTTTGTCTCTGGATTTTGTTTCAGCGATGGCCGTGGAATGTTAGGGAGGTCTCATGGGCCATGGACGAATCTTCCTCTCTGTGGATTTGGCCCGATCCCAATTGTTTTTCGTCAATCTGTGGGATGGGAGGACTCCTTTCAGGTTTGTTACCTCAGGTGTCCCACCAAAAGAGGAATTCCAAAGCAGAGCCCTGGGGAAGAGTGAAGGGACAACCCGAACTATGGTTAAAAATTGGGGCCTAGGGGCATGGCAAGCCCAATATGCTGTCTCTTCATATAGGCCCTGAGAGGCCTTACCTGAGGACTGGGCTCAGGCTGAGGGTCACAATGTGTGTTTGTGACCAATGTGGCCCGCAAGCATGGGCTGGGCCTCATGGGCCACGCTTGTTTCAACTACACTGAACGTTGGACAACATGCCAACCACAAGGTTTCTTGCCATGGGGAAAGAGTTCTGATTTCTGCATCATTTTCAACCCTGGGCAGTGGTTGGAGATAAGGTCTAGGTTCTGGAGCCTGAAAACCGCAGTTGGGAAGAGATGACGACCTAAGGCCATGGCGGGTCCGATGTGCTCAGTGTGCGGCCAGCTGTCTGGGTGGGACCAGGAGGTCCAACTCAGGCTGGGTCAGAAGGGGAAATAGTGCCCAGGTCAGCCTATATGTTTGGGGTACAGCCGATTGGCGTGCAGGTTGATCCTCATTTGGGGTTTCGGGGTAGCCCTGAGGGCAATGTTTTACTTCTGTAGGGCAGGCAGAGTGCTGCATTGTAGTTCTGGATTGCCAAACTGGAGGACTTGTGGGCCAGTAGTCTGAGGACGGAGTCTGAGAACCCAAGCTAGGCCTAGGTTTCTGGGTGAGCATATGGCAGGCACAATCTACAGACCCCAATCGAGATCTCGTGCATCTGAAGTCAGGGCAAGGATCAGACGATCGCTCAGGTTGGACTTTCTGCCCTGATGGCCCTTTCTTGAAGGGGGTTGGATCACGAGGACATGGGGGTTTTGCCCACGATGGGAGTTGTGAGAAGCTCCAAACTGCAAAGATTCTTCTGCCGGACAATTGAGACCTGTTGGTTGGCTCCAGGCCAACGATTCCGAGCAGGGTTCTAAGGATGGATGGCTGGGTAGCCCACCTCGCATTCCAATTGTCTCCAAGCAACAAGACAGGTTAGATCTGCTGGATGTGGGGGGCAACCGAGGAGGCTGAGTTGAAATGGACTCTCCTGTCGATGTGTCCTAATATGTTTTTGTGTCTATGGAGACCTTGGAATGAAGCGGTGGCCCTGGGCCCTAAAGGGTTCTCCTAAATTGAGGCTTTGACACAGCTCCAACGTGCATGTTTCCCATGTGTAGATGAGATTTGTTCTGATGGGTGAGTCAAGAAACAGCCATATGCTGGTATTGAAATCCAGGCCTCTGAGGAGAGATGCCTGGAAACCAAAGCAATGGATCCGATTAGTGCCTAGGGGCCTGTTTGTTCCTTTTTACCTCTGGGGAAATCAGTCTACGGGTCTGAGTGCAGGTAGGTGCTCAGATGGGCTCAGATTGCCCCTGTTTGTCCTGGGAAGCCACAACTCTTGGGATGGCCTCAGCGACTTTTAGGTTATCCTATTAGTAGGGTCGTGGCCATTGGAATGGGCACATACAATTCCCTTGTAGAGGGCAAGTACAGTCCTCAGGTTTGGCTCCAGGGCCCTGAACCTGTAGGGTGTGTAGGCCAGAGCTGTTTGGACAGTTGTCTAAAAACACAAACTCGGCTTATGTTTTGGGTCATAGGTATGGCAGGACTGATCTACACACCATGAGGAGAACACTTCGGGATATGAAAAAAGGGCGAGTGTGAGGCTCTTGCTCAAGTTTTTGTCTCTGGATATCGTGTCACTCATGGTCGTGAAATTGCCGGGTGACTTCATGGGAAATGGACGAGTCTTACTCTCTGGGGGTTCGGTCCCGTCCAAAGAGTTTGGGGTCATTCTGGGGATGGAAGAAGTCCGTTTTTTTGTTGTTGTTGTCGATTTGTTTCATTTTGTTTTTCAACCTCAGATGTCCCACCAAATGAGGGATTCCAGAGTAGAGCCCTGGGGTGGGGCGACTGGACAACCAGAAATCTGGTTAAAAATTGGGGACTAGGGACATGTCAAGCCCATTATGACATCTAATGGTCCAGCCACTGAGAGGACTTACTAGAGGACAGGACTCACGCTGAGTTCACAATGCGTGTTTATGCACTCGTCGCACTCAAGAATGGGCGGGGCCTCAGGGTGAATGCTGGTTTCTCCTCCACTGAATGTTGGACAACATGCCAACCACAAGGTTTCTTGCCATGGGTCAGGAAGAGTTCTGATTTCTGCATCACAGTCACCCGTGGGCAGTGATTGGAGATAAGGTCTAGGTTCTGAAGCCTGAAAACTGAGGTAGGGAAGAGATGATGACCTAAGGCCATGGCGGGTCTGATGTGCTCAGGGTGCGGTCAGCTGTCTGGGTGTTGGTCAGCAGGTCCGGGCTCAGGTTTTGTCAGACAGTGCATTAGTGCCCAGGTTAGACTATATAATTTGGGTACATTCGAGTGCCGTGTAGGTTTATCCTCATTTAAGCTGCCTGGGCAGCTCATTAGGCAATACATTTTTTCTAGAGGGCAGGCAGAGTGCTTCATTGTCGGTCCGGAATTGCCAAACTTGAGGGCTTCGGGGCCAGGAGAGTGAGGACGGAAGTCTGAGAACACAAGCTAGTCTTCGGATTCAGGGTGAGGGCACGGCAGGTACCCCCTGCAGATCTGAACCAATATCTCATGCATCTGAAGTCAGGGCGAGGATCCGACGTTGGCTCAGGTTGGAGTTTCTGTGCATGACGGCCCCTTCATGAAGGGAGCGGTATCTCGAGGCCATGGAGGTTTTCCACGTTGGGAGATGTGGGATGCCCCCTTAAAGGATTCCTTCTGCGGGACAATTGAGACCTGTTGGACAGCTCCAGGACATCCCATATGGAATGACTCCAGAGCACTGTTCCAGGATGGATGCCTGGGAAGTCCGCCTCGCCTTCCAATTGTCTCCTAGCAACAAGACAGTTTAGATCTAATGGATCTGCGGGAGCAACCGGGGTGGCTGAGTTGAAATGCACTTTCCAGAGGATGGGTCCTAACGTGTGTTTGTGTCCATGAGGGCCTTGGAATGGGGAGGTGGCACCGGGACCCTGATGTATTCTCCTAAGCTTTGGCATAGCTCCCATGCAAAAGTTTCCTTGTGGAGACGAGATTTGTTCTGATGGGTGCCTCAAGAACCCCCTCTGCTGGTATTGGAATCCAGGCTTTTGAGGAGACATGCCTGTAAACCAAAGCAATGGATCCGATAATGGCCTCGGGTCCTGTCTGGTTCAATCTTCTTGGTATGAGTGGAGGTAGATGAGTGGAGGTAGATGCTCAGCCGGTATCAACCGCCCTTTATGTCCCGGGTGACCTACACTATTGGGATGGCCTCAGGGACTTTGGAGGGTTCTCCTAATTTGTACGATTTTTGACAATGGAATGGGCAGAATTCCCATGGATTGGGTGGAGGCAGTCCTAATGTGTGGCTCCAGGAGCCCCAGCCTGGAGGGAGTGTGGCCCAGGACTTGAGGACAGAAGACTGAAAACACAAACTCAGCTTAAGTTTGGGGACGTAGGTATGGCACGCCCGATCTACAAACCATGAGAAGAACTCTTCAGGATATGAAGAATGAGCGAGTCTGAGGCGCTTGCTCAGGCTTTTGTCTCTGGATTTTGTTTCAGCGATGGCCGTGGAATGTTGGGGAGGTCTCATGGGCCATGGACGAATCTTCCTCTCTGTGGATTTGGCCCAATCCCAATTGTTTTTCGTCAATCTGTGGGATGGGAGGATTCCTTTCAGGTTTGTTACCTCAGGTGTCCCACCAAAAGAGGAATTCCAAAGCAGAGCCCTGGGGAAGAGTGAAGGGACAACCCGAAGTACGGTTAAAAATTGGGGCCTAGGGGCATGGCAAGCCCAATATGCTGTCTCTTCATATAGGCCCTGAGAGGCCTTACCTGAGGACTGGGCTCAGGCTGAGGGTCCCAATGTGTGTTTGTGACCAATGTAGCCCGCAAGCATGGGCTGGGCCACATGGGCCACGCTTGTTTCAACTACACCGAACGTTGGACAACATGCCAACCACAAGGTTTCTTGCCATGGGGAAAGAGTTCTGGTTTCTGCATCATTTTCAACCCTGGGCAGTGGTTGGAGATAAGGTGTAGGTTCTGGAGCCTGAAAACCGCAGTTGGGAAGAGATGACGACCTAAGGCCATGGCGGGTCCGATGTGCTCAGTGTGCGGCCAGCTGTCTGGGTGGGACCAGGAGGTCCAGGCTCAGGCTGGGTCAGAAGGGGAAATAGTGCCCAGGTCAGCCTATATGTTTGGGGTACAGCCGAATGGCGTGCAGGTTGATCCTCATTTGGGGTTTCGGGGTAGCCCTGATGGCAATATTTTACTTCTGTAGGGCAGGCAGAGTGCGGCATTGTAGTTCTGGATTGCCCAACTGGAGGGCTTGTGGGCCAGTAGTCTGAGGACGGAGTCTGAGAACCCAAGCTAGGCCTAGGTTTCTGGGTGAGGATATGGCAGGCACAATCTACAGACCTCAATAGAGATCTCGTGCATCTGAAGTCAGGGCAAGGATCAGACGATCGCTCAGGTTGGACTTTCTGCCCTGATGGCCCTTTCTTGAAGGGGGTTAGATCACGAGGACATGGGGGTTTTCCCACGATGGGAGTTGTGAGAAGCTCCAAACTGCAAAGATTCTTCTGCAGGACAATTGAGACCTGTTGGTTGGCTCCAGGCCAACGATTCCGAGCAGGGTTCTAAGGATGGATGGCTGGGTAGCCCACCTCGCATTCCAATTGTCTCCAAGCAACAAGACAGTTAGATCTGCTGGATGTGGGGGGCAACAGAGGAGGCTGAGTTGAAATGGACTCTCCTGTGGATGTGTCCTAATATGTTTTTGTGTCTATGGAGATTTTGGAATGAAGCGGTGGCCCTGGGGCCCTGAAGGGTTCTCCTAAACAGAGGCTTTGACACAGCTGCAACGTGCATGTTTCCCATGTGTAGATGAGATTTGTTCTGATGGGTGAGTCAAGAAACAGCCATATGCTGGTATTGAAATCCAGGCCTCTGAGGAGAGATGCCTGGAAACCAAAGCAATGGATCCGATTAGTGCCTAGGGGCCTGTTCGTTCCTTTTTACCTCTGGGGACATCAGTCTACGGGTCTGAGTGCAGGTAGGTGCTCAGATGGGCTCAGATTGCCCCTGTTTGTCCTGGGAAGCCACAACTCTTGGGATGGCCTCAGGGACTTTGGAGGTTATCCTATTAGTAGGGTTGTGGCCATTGGAATGGGCACATACAATTCCCTTGGAGAGGGCAAGTACAGTCCTCAGGTTTGGCCCCAGGGCCCTGAGCCTGTAGGGTGTGTAGGCCAGAGCTGTTTGGACAGTTGTCTGAAAACACAAACTCGGCTTATGTTTTGGGTCATAGGTATGGCAGGACTGATCTACAGACCATGAGGAGAACACTTCGGGATATGAAAAAAGGGCGAGTGTGAGGCTCTTGCTCAAGTTTTTGTCTCTGGATATCGTGTCACTCATGGTCGTGAAATTGCCGGGTGACTTCATGGGAAATGAACGAGTCTTACTCTCTGGGGTTTCGGTCCCGTCCAAAGAGTTTGCGGTCATTCTGGGGATGGATGAAGTCCGGTTTTTTGTTGTTGTTGTCGATTTGTTTCATTTTGTTTTTCAACCTCAGATGTCCCACCAAATGAGGGATTCCAGAGTAGAGCCCTGGGGTGGGGCGACTGGACAACCAGAAATCTGGTTAAAAATTGGGGACTAAGGACATGTCAAGCCCATTATGACATCTTATGGTCCAGCCACTGAGAGGACTTACTAGAGGACAGGACTCACGCTGAGGTCACAATGCGTGTTTATGCTCTCGTCGCACTCAAGAATGGACGGGGCCTCAGGGTGAATGCTGGTTTCTCCTACACTGAACGTTGGACAACATGCCAACCACAAGGTTTCTTGCCATGGGTCAGGAAGAGTTCTGATTTCTGCATCACAGTCACCCGTGGGCAGTGATTGGAGATAAGGTCTAGGTTCTGAAGCCTGAAAACTGAGGTAGGGAAGAGATGATGACCTAAGGCCATGGCGGGTCTGATGTGCTCAGGGTGCAGTCAGCTGTCTGGGTGTTGGTCAGCAGGTCCGGGCTCAGGTTGTGTCAGACAGTGCATTAGTGCCCAGGTTAGACTATATAATTTGGGTACATTCGAGTGCCGTGTAGGTTTATCTTCATTTAAGCTGCCTGGGCAGCTCATTAGGCAATATATTTTTTCTAGAGGGCAGGCAGAGTGCTTCATTGTCGGTCCGGAATTGCCAAACATGAGGGCTTCGGGGCCAGGAGAGTGAGGACGGAAGTCTGAGAACACAAGCTAGACTTCGGATTCAGGGTGAGGGCACGGCAGGTACCCCCTGCAGATCTGAACCAATATCTCATGCATCTGAAGTCAGGGCGAGGATCCGACGTTGGCTCAGGTTGGAGTTTCTGTGCATGACGGCCCCTTCATGAAGGGAGCGGAATCTCGAGGCCATGGAGGTTTTCCACGTTGGGAGTTGTGGGATGCCCCCATCAAGGATTCCTTCTGCGGGACAATTGAGACCTGTTGGACAGCTCCAGGACATCCCATATGGAATGACTCCAGAGCACTGTTCCAGGATGGATGCCTGGGCAGTCCGTCTTGCCTTCCAATTGTCTCCTAGCAACAAGACAGTTTAGATCTAATGGATCTGCGGGAGCAACCGGGGTGGCTGAGTTGAAATGCACTTTCCAGAGGATGGGTCCTAACGTGTGTTTGTGTCCATGAGGGCCTTGGAATAGGGAGGTGGCACCGGGACCCTGAAGTATTCTCCTAAGCTTTGGCATAGCTCCCATGCACAAGTTTCCCTGTGGAGACGAGATTTGTTCTGATGGGTGCCTCAGGAAATCCCCTCTGCTGGTATTGGAATCCAGGCTTTTGAGGAGACATGCCTGTAAACCAAAGCAATGGATCCGATAATGGCCTCGGGTCCTGTCTAGTTCAATCTTCTTGGTATGAGTGGAGGTAGATGAGTGGAGGTAGATGCTCAGCCAGTATCAACCGCCCTTTTTTGTCCCGGGCGACCTACACTATTGGGATGGCCTCAGGGACTTTGGAGGGTTCTCCTAATTTGTACGATTTTTGACAATGGAATGAGCAGAATTCCCATGGATTGGGTGGGGACAACCTAATGTGTGTCTCCAGGGGCCCAGCCTGGAGGGAGTGTGGCCCAGGACTTTGAGGACAGAAGACTGAAAACACAAACTCAGCTTAAGTTTGGGGACGTAGGTATGGCACGCCCGATCTACAAACCATGAGAAGAACTCTTCAGGATATGAAGAATGAGCGAGTCTGAGGCGCTTGCTCAGGCTTTTGTCTCTAGATTTTGTTTCAGCGGTGGCCGTGGAATGTTGGGGAGGGCTCATGTGCCATGGACGAATCTTCCTCTCTGCGTTTTGGCCCGATCCCAATTGTTTTTCGTCAATCTGTGGGATGGGAGGACTCCTTTCAGGTTTGTTACCTCTGGTGTCCCACCAAAAGAGGAATTCCAAAGCAGAGCCCTGGGGAAGAGTGAAGGGACAAGCCGAACTATGGTTAAAAATTGGGGCCTAGGGGCATGGCAAGCCCAATATGCTGTCTCTTCATATAGGCCCTGAGAGGCCTTACCTGAGGACTGGGCTCAGGCTGAGGGTCCCAATGTGTGTTTGTGACCAATGTGGCCCGCAAGCATGGGCTGGGCCACATGGGCCACGCTTGTTTCAACTACACCGAACGTTGGACAACATGCCAACCACAAGGTTTCTTGCCATGGGGAAAGAGTTCTGATTTCTGCATCATTTTCAACCCTGGGCAGTGGTTGGAGATAAGGTGTAGGTTCTGGAGCCTGAAAACCGCAGTTGGGAAGAGATGACGACCTAAGGCCATGGCGGGTCCGATGTGCTCAGTGTGCGGCCAGCTGTCTGGGTGGGACCAGGAGGTCCAGGCTCAGGCTGGGTCAGAAGGGGAAATAGTGCCCAGGTCAGCCTATATGATTGGGGTACAGCCGAATGGCGTGCAGGTTGATCCTCATTTGGGGTTTCGGGGTAGCCCTGAGGGCAATGTTTTACTTCTGTAGGGCAGGCAGAGTGCGGCATTGTAGTTCTGGATTGCCCAACTGGAGGGCTTGTGGGCCAGTAGTCTGAGGACGGAGTCTGAGAACCCAAGCTAGGCCTAGGTTTCTGGGTGAGGATATGGCAGGCACAATCTACAGACCTCAATCGAGATCTCGTGCATCTGAAGTCAGGGCAAGGATCAGACGATCGCTCAGGTTGGACTTTCTGCCCTGATGGCCCTTTCTTGAAGGGGGTTGGATCACGAGGACATGGGGGTTTTCCCACGATGGGAGTTGTGAGAAGCTCCAAACTGCAAAGATTCTTCTGCAGGACAATTGAGACCTGTTGGTTGGCTCCAGGCCAACGATTCCGAACAGGGTTCTAAGGATGGATGGCTGGGTAGCCCACCTCGCATTCCAATTGTCTCCAAGCAACAAGACAGGTTAGATCTGCTGTATGTGGGGGGCAACCGAGGAGGCTGAGTTGAAATGGACTCTCCTGTGGATGTGTCCTAATATGTTTTTGTGTCTATGGAGACCTTGGAATGAAGCGGTGGCCCTGGGGCCCTGAAGGGTTCTCCTAAACAGAGGCTTTGACACAGCTCCAACGTGCATGTTTCCCATGTGTAGATGAGATTTGTTCTGATGGGTGAGTCAAGAAACAGCCATATGCTGGTATTGAAATCCAGGCCTCTGAGGAGAGATGCCTGGAAACCAAAGCAATGGATGCGATTAGTGTCTATGGGCCTGTTCGATCCTTTTTACCTCTGGGGACATCAGTCTACGGGTCTGAGTGCAGGTAGGTGCTCAGATGGGCTCAGATTGCCCCTGTTTGTCCTAGGAAGCCACAACTCTTGGGATGGCCTCAGGGACTTTGGAGGTTATCCTACTAGTAGGGTTGTGGCCATTGGAATGGGCACATACAATTCCCTTGGAGAGGGCAAGTACAGTCCTCAGGTTTGGCTCCAGGGCCCTGAGCCTGTAGGGTGTGTAGGCCAGAGCTGTTTGGACAGTTGTCTGAAAACACAAACTCGGCTTATGTTTTGAGTCATAGGTATAGAAGGACTGATCTACAGACCATGAGGAGAACACTTCGGGATATGAAAAAAAAAGCGAGTGTGAGGCTCTTGCTCAAGTTTTTGTCTCTGGATATCGTGTCACTCATGGTCGTGAAATTGCCGGGTGACTTCATGGGAAATGGACGAGTCTTACTCTCTGGGGGTTCGGTCCTTTCCAAAGAGTTTGCGGTCATTCGGGGATGGAAGAAGTCCGTTTTTTTGTTGTTGTTGTCGATTTATTCATTTTGTTTTTCAACCTCAGATGTCCCACCAAATGAGGGATTCCAGAGTAGAGCCCTGGGGTGGGGCGACTGGACAACCAGAAATCTGCTTAATAATTGGGGACTAGGGACATGTCAAGCCCATTATGACATCTAATGGTCCAGCCCCTGAGAGGACTTACTAGAGGACAGGACTCACGCTGAGGTCACAATGCGTGTTTATGCTCTCGTCGCACTCAAGAATGGGCGGGGCCTCAGGGTGAATGCTGGTTTCTCCTACACTGAACGTTGGACAACATGCCAACCACAAGGTTTCTTGCCATGGGTCAGGAAGAGTTCTGATTTCTGCATCACAGTCACCCGTGGGCAGTGATTGGAGATAAGAACTAGGTTCTGAAGCCTGAAAACTGAGGTAGGGAAGAGATGATGACCTAAGGCCATGGCGGGTCTGATGTGCTCAGGTGCGGTCAGCTGTCTGGGTGTTGGTCAGCACGTCCGGGCTCAGGTTGTGTCAGACAGTGCATTAGTGGCCAGGTTAGACTATATAATTTGGGTACATTCGAATGCCGTGTAGGTTTATCCTCATTTAAGCTGCCTGGGAAGCTCATTAGGCAATACATTTTTTCTAGAGGGCCGGCAGAGTGCTTCATTGTCGGTCTGGAATTGCCAAACTTGAGGGCTTCGGGGCCAGGAGAGTGAGGACAGAAGTCTGAGAACACAAGCTAGACTTCGGATTCAGGGTGAGGGCACGGCAGGTACCCTCTGCAGATCTGAACAAATATCTCATGCATCTGAAGTCAGGGCGAGGATCCGACGTTGGCTCAGGTTGGAGTTTCTGTGCATGACGGCCCCTTCATGAAGGGAGCGGAATCTCGAGGCCATGGAGGTTTTCCACGTTGGGAGATGTGGGATGCCCCCTTCAAGGATTCCTTCTGCGGGACAATTGAGACCTGTTGGACAGCTCCAGGACATCCCATATGGAATGACTCCAGAACACTGTTCCAGGATGGATGCCTGGGAAGTCCGCCTCGCCTTCCAATTGTCTCCTAGCAACAAGACAGTTTAGATCTTATGGATCTGCGGGAGCAACCGGGGTGGCTGAGTTGAAATGCACTTTCCAGAGGATGGGTCCTAACGTGTGTTTGTGTCCATGAGGGCCTTGGAATGGGGAGGTGGAACCGGGACCCTGAAGTATTTCCTAAGCTTTGGCATAGCTCCCATGCAAAAGTTTCCTTGTGGAGACGAGATTTGTTCTGATGGGTGCCTCAAGAAATCCCCTCTGCTGGTATTGGAATCCAGGCTTTTGAGGAGACATGCCTGTAAACCAAAGCAATGGATCCGATAATGGCCTCGGGTCCTGTCTGGTTCAATCTTCTTGGTATGAGTGGAGGTAGATGAGTGGAGGTAGATGCTCAGCTGGTATCAACCGCCCTTTTTTGTCCCGGGCGATCTACACTATTGGGATGGCCTCAGGGACTTTGGAGGGTTCTCCTAATTTGTACGATTTTTGACAATGGAATGGGCAGAATTCCCATGGATTGGGTGGGGGCAGTACTAATGTGTGGCTCCAGGGGCCCCAGCCTGGAGGGAGTGTGGCCCAGGACTTTGAGGACAGAAGACTGAAAACACAAACTCAGCTTAAGTTTGGGGACGTAGGTATGGCACGCCCGATCTACAAACCATGAGAAGAACTCTTCAGGATATGAAGAATGAGCGAGTCTGAGGCGCTTGCTCAGGCTTTTGTCTCTGGATTTTGTTTCAGCGATGGCCGTGGAATGTTGGGGAGGTCTCATGGGCCATGGACGAATCTTCCTCTCTGTGGATTTGGCCCGATCCCAATTGTTTTTCGTCAATCTGTGGGATGGGAGGACTCCTTTCAGGTTTGTTACCTCAGGTGTCCCACCAAAAGAGGAATTCCAAAGCAGAGCCCTGGGGAAGAGTGAATGGACAACCCGAACTACGGTTAAAAATTGGGACCTAGGGTCATGGCAAGCCCAATATGCTGTCTCTTCATATAGGCCCTGAGAGGCCTTACCTGAGGACTGGGCTCAGGCTGAGGGTCACAATGTGTGTTTGTGACCAATGTGGCCCGCAAGCATGGGCTGGGCCTCATGGGCCACGCTTGTTTCAACTACACTGAACGTTGGACAACATGCCAACCACAAGGTTTCTTGCCATGGGGAAAGAGTTCTGATTTCTGCATCATTTTCAACCCTGGGCAGTGGTTGGAGATAAGGTGTAGGTTCTGGAGCCTGAAAACCGCAGTTGGGAAGAGATGACGACCTAAGGCCATGGCGGGTCCGATGTGCTCAGTGTGCGGCCAGCTGTCTGGGTGGGACCAGGAGGTCCAGGCTCAGGCTGGGTCAGAAGGGGAAATAGTGCCCAGGTCAGCCTATATGTTTGGGGTACAGCCGAATGGCGTGCAGGTTGATCCTCATTTGGGGTTTCGGGGTAGCCCTGATGGCAATGTTTTACTTCTGTAGGGCAGGCAGAGTGCGGCATTGTAGTTCTGGATTGCCCAACTGGAGGGCTTGTGGGCCAGTAGTCTGAGGACGGAGTCTGAGAACCCAAGCTAGGCCTAGGTTTCTGGGTGAGGATATGGCAGGCACAATCTACAGACCTCAATAGAGATCTCGTGCATCTGAAGTCAGGGCAAGGATCAGACGATCGCTCAGGTTGGACTTTCTGCCCTGATGGCCCTTTCTTGAAGGGGGTTGGATCACGAGGACATGGGGGTTTTCCCACGATGGGAGTTGTGAGAAGCTCCAAACTGCAAAGATTCTTCTGCAGGACAATTGAGACCTGTTGGTTGGCTCCAGGCCAACGATTCCGAGCAGGGTCCTAAGGATGGATGGATGGGTAGCCCACCTCGCATTCCAATTGTCTCCAAGCAACAAGACAGGTTAGATCTGCTGGATGTGGGGGGCAACCGAGGAGGCTGAGTTGGAATGGACCCTCCTGTGGATGTGTCCTAATATGTTTTTGTGTCTATGGAGACCTTGGAATGAAGCGGTGGCCCTGGGTCCCTGAAGGGTTCTCCTAAACAGAGGCTTTGACACAGCTCCAACGTGCATGTTTCCCATGTGTAGATGAGATTTGTTCTGATGGGTGAGTCAAGAAACAGCCATATGCTGGTATGGAAATCCAGGCCTCTGAGGAGAGATGCCTGGAAACCAAAGCAATGGATCCGATTAGTGCTAGGGGCCTGTTCGTTCCTTTTTACCTCTGGGGACATCAGTCTACGGGTCTGAGTGCAGGAAGGTGCTCAGATGGGCTCAGATTGCCCCTGTTTGTCCTGGGAAGCCACAACTCTTGGGATGGCCTCAGGGACTTTGGAGGTTATCCTATTAGTAGGGTTGTGGCCATTGGAATGGGCACATACAATTCCCTTGGAGAGGGCAAGTACAGTCCTCAGGTTTGGCTCCAGGGCCCTGAGCCTGTAGGGTGTGTAGGCCAGAGCTGTTTGGACAGTTGTCTGAAAACACAAACTCGGCTTATGTTTTGGGTCATAGGTATGGCAGGACTTGTCTACAGACCAAGAGGAGAATACTTCGGGATATGAAAAAAGGGCGAGTGTGAGGCTCTTGCTCAAGTTTTTGTCTCTGGATATCGTGTCACTCATGGTCGTGAATTGCCGGGTGACTTCTTGGGAAATGGACGAGTCTTACTCTCTGGGGGTTCGGTCCCCTCCAAAGAGTTTGGGGTCATTCTGGGGATGGAAGAAGTCCGTTTTTTTGTTGTTGTTGTCGATTTATTCATTTTGTTTTTCAACCTCAGATGTCCCACCAAATGAGGGATTCCAGAGTAGAGCCCTGGGGTGGGGCGACTGGACAACCAGAAATCTGGTTAAAAATTGGGGACTAGGGACATGTCAAGCCCATTATGACATCTTATGGTCCAGCCACTGAGAGGACTTACTAGAGGACAGGACTCACGCTGAGGTCACAATGCGTGTTTATGCTCTCGTCGAACTCAAGAATGGGCGGGGCCTCAGGGTGAATGCTGGTTTCTCCTACACTGAACGTTGGACAACATGCCAACCACAAGGTTTCTTGCCATGGCTCAGGAAGAGTTCTGATTTCTGCATCACAGTCACCCGTGGGCAGTGATTGGAGATAAGGTCTAGGTTCTGAAGCGTGAAAACTGAGGTAGTGAAGAGATGATGACCTAAGGCCATGGCGGGTCTGATGTGCTCAGGGTGCGGTCAGCTGTCTGGGTGTTGGTCAGCAGGTCCGGGCTCAGGTTGTGTCAGACAGTGCATTAGTGCCCAGGTTAGACTATATAATTTGGGTACATTCGAGTGCCGTGTAGGTTTATCTTCATTTAAGCTGCCTGGGCAGCTCATTAGGCAATCTCTTTTTTCTAGAGGGCAGGCAGAGTGCTTCATTGTCGGTCCGGAATTGCCAAACATGAGGGCTTCGGGGCCAGGAGAGTGAGGACGGAAGTCTGAGAACACAAGCTAGACTTCGGATTCAGGGTGAGGGCACGGCAGGTACCCCCTGCAGATCTGAACCAATATCTCATGCATCTGATGTCAGGGCGAGGATCCGACGTTGGCTCAGGTTGGAGTTTCTGTGCATGACGGCCCCTTCAGGAAGGGAGCGGAATCTCGAGGCCATGGAGGTTTTCCACGTTGGGAGATGTGGGTTGCCCCCTTCAAGGATTCCTTCTGCGGGACAATTGAGACCTGTTGGACAGCTCCAGGACATCCCATATGGAAATACTCCAGAGCACCGTTCCAGGATGGATGCCTGGGAAGTCCGCCTCGCCTTCCAATTGTCTCCTAGCAACAAGACAGTTTAGATCTAATGGATCTGCGGGAGCAACCGGGGTGGCTGAGTTGAAATGCACTTTCCAGAGGATGGGTCCTAACGTGTGTTTGTGTCCATGAGGGCCTTGGAATGGGGAGGTGGCACCGGGACCCTGAAGTATTCTCCTAAGCTTTGGCATAGCTCCCATGCACAAGTTTCCTTGTGGAGACGAGATTTGTTCTGATGGGTGCCTCAGGAAATCCCCTCTGCTGGTATTGGAATCCAGGCTTTTGAGGAGACATGCCTGTAAACCAAAGCAATAGATCCGATAATGGCCTCGGGTCCTTTCTGGTTCAATCTTCTTGGTATGAGTGGAGGTAGATGAGTGGAGGTAGATGCTCAGCTGGTATCAACCGCCCTTTATGTCCCGGGTGACCTACACTATTGGGATGGCCTCAGGGACTTTGGAGGGTTCTCCTAATTTGTATGATTTTTGACAATGGAATGGGCAGAATTCGCATGGATTGGCTGGGGGAAGTCCTAATGTGTGGCTCCAGGGGCCCCAACCTGGAGGGAGTGTGGCCCAGGACTTTGAGGACAGAAGACTGAAAACACAAACTCAGCTTAAGTTTGGGGACGTAGGTATGGCACGCCCGATCTACAAACCATGAGAAGAACTCTTCAGGATATGAAGAATGAGCGAGTCTGAGGCGCTTGCTCAGGCTTTTGTCTCTGGATTTTGTTTCAGCGATGGCCGTGGAATGTTAGGGAGGTCTCATGGGCCATGGACGAATCTTCCTCTCTGTGGATTTGGCCCGATCCCAATTGTTTTTCGTCAATCTGTGGGATGGGAGGACTCCTTTCAGGTTTGTTACCTCAGGTGTCCCACCAAAAGAGGAATTCCAAAGCAGAGCCCTGGGGAAGAGTGAAGGGACAACCCGAACTATGGTTAAAAATTGGGGCCTAGGGGCATGGCAAGCCCAATATGCTGTCTCTTCATATAGGCCCTGAGAGGCCTTACCTGAGGACTGGGCTCAGGCTGAGGGTCACAATGTGTGTTTGTGACCAATGTGGCCCGCAAGCATGGGCTGGGCCTCATGGGCCACGCTTGTTTCAACTACACTGAACGTTGGACAACATGCCAACCACAAGGTTTCTTGCCATGGGGAAAGAGTTCTGATTTCTGCATCATTTTCAACCCTGGGCAGTGGTTGGAGATAAGGTCTAGGTTCTGGAGCCTGAAAACCGCAGTTGGGAAGAGATGACGACCTAAGGCCATGGCGGGTCCGATGTGCTCAGTGTGCGGCCAGCTGTCTGGGTGGGACCAGGAGGTCCAACTCAGGCTGGGTCAGAAGGGGAAATAGTGCCCAGGTCAGCCTATATGTTTGGGGTACAGCCGATGGCGTGCAGGTTGATCCTCATTTGGGGTTTCGGGTTAGCCCTGAGGGCAATGTTTTACTTCTGTAGGGCAGGCAGAGTGCGGCATTGTAGTTCTGGATTGCCAAACTGGAGGACTTGTGGGCCAGTAGTCTGAGGACGGAGTCTGAGAACCCAAGCTAGGCCTAGGTTTCTGGGTGAGGATATGGCAGGCACAATCTACAGACCTCAATCGAGATCTCGTGCATCTGAAGTCAGGGCAAGGATCAGACGATCGCTCAGGTTGGACTTTCTGCCCTGATGGCCCTTTCTTGAAGGGGGTTGGATCACGAGGACATGGGGGTTTTGCCCACGATGTGAGTTGTGAGAAGCTCCAAACTGCAAAGATTCTTCTGCAGGACAATTGAGACCTGTTGGTTGGCTCCAGGCCAACGATTCCGAGCAGGGTTCTAAGGATGGATGGCTGGGTAGCCCACCTCGCATTCCAATTGTCTCCAAGCAACAAGACAGGTTAGATCTGCTGGATGTGGGGGGCAACCGAGGAGGCTGAGTTGAAATGGACTCTCCTGTCGATGTGTCCTAATATGTTTTTGTGTCTATGGAGACCTTGGAATGAAGCGGTGGCCCTGGGCCCTAAAGGGTTCTCCTAAATTGAGGCTTTGACACAGCTCCAACGTGCATGTTTCCCATGTGTAGATGAGATTTGTTCTGATGGGTGAGTCAAGAAACAGCCATATGCTGGTATTGAAATCCAGGCCTCTGAGGAGAGATGCCTGGAAACCAAAGCAATGGATCCGATTAGTGCCTAGGGGCCTGTTTGTTCCTTTTTACCTCTGGGGAAATCAGTCTACGGGTCTGAGTGCAGGTAGGTGCTCAGATGGGCTCAGATTGCCCCTGTTTGTCCTGGGAAGCCACAACTCTTGGGATGGCCTCAGCGACTTTTAGGTTATCCTATTAGTAGGGTCGTGGCCATTGGAATGGGCACATACAATTCCCTTGGAGAGGGCAAGTACAGTCCTCAGGTTTGGCTCCAGGGCCCTGAACCTGTAGGGTGTGTAGGCCAGAGCTGTTTGGACAGTTGTCTAAAAACACAAACTCGGCTTATGTTTTGGGTCATAGGTATGGCAGGACTGATCTACACACCATGAGGAGAACACTTCGGGATATGAAAAAAGGGCGAGTGTGAGGCTCTTGCTCAAGTTTTTGTCTCTGGATATCGTGTCACTCATGGTCGTGAAATTGCCGGGTGACTTCATGGGAAATGGACGAGTCTTACTCTCTGGGGGTTCGGTCCCGTCCAAAGAGTTTGCGGTCATTCTGGGGATGGAAGAAGTCCGTTTTTTTGTTGTTGTTGTCGATTTGTTTCATTTTGTTTTTCATCCTCAGATGTCCCACCAAATGAGGGATTCCAGAGTAGAGCCCTGGGGTGGGGCGACTGGACAACCAGAAATCTGGTTAAAAATTGGGGACTAGGGACATGTCAAGCCCATTATGACATCTAATGGTCCAGCCACTGAGAGGACTTACTAGTGGACAGGACTCACGCTGAGTTCACAATGCGTGTTTATGCACTCGTCGCACTCAAGAATGGGCGGGGCCTCAGGGTGAATGCTGGTTTCTCCTACACTGAATGTTGGACAACATGCCAACCACAAGGTTTCTTGCCATGGGTCAGGAAGAGTTCTGATTTCTGCATCACAGTCACCCGTGGGCAGTGATTGGAGATAAGGTCTAGGTTCTGAAGCCTAAAAACTGAGGTAGGGAAGAGATGATGACCTAAGGCCATGGCGGGTCTGATGTGCTCAGGGTGCGGTCAGCTGTCTGGGTGTTGGTCAGCAGGTCCGGGCTCAGGTTTTGTCAGACAGTGCATTAGTGCCCAGGTTAGACTATATAATTTGGGTACATTCGAGTGCCGTGTAGGTTTATCCTCATTTAAGCTGCCTGGGCAGCTCATTAGGCAATACATTTTTTCTAGAGGGCAGGCAGAGTGCTTCATTTTCGGTCCGGAATTGCCAAACTTGAGGGCTTCGGGGCCAGGAGAGTGAGGACGGAAGTCTGAGAACACAAGCTAGACTTCGGATTAAGGGTGAGGGCACGGCAGGTACCCCCTGCAGATCTGAACCAATATCTCATGCATCTGAAGTCAGGGCGAGGATCCGACGTTGGCTCAGGTTGGAGTTTCTGTGCATGACGGCCCCTTCATGAAGGGAGCGGAATCTCGAGGCCATGGAGGTTTTCCACGTTGGGAGATGTGGGATGCCCCCTTCAAGGATTCCTTCTGCGGGACAATTGAGACCTGTTGGACAGCTCCAGGACATCCCATATGGAATGACTCCAGAGTACTGTTCCAGGATGGAAGCCTGGGAAGTCCGCCTCGCCTTCCAATTGTCTCCTAGCAACAAGACAGTTTAGATCTAATGGATCTGCGGGAGCAACCGGGGTGGCTGAGTTGAAATGCACTTTCCAGAGGATGGGTCCTAACGTGTGTTTGTGTCCATGAGGGCCTTGGAATGGGGAGGTGGCACCGGGACCCTGATGTATTCTCCTAAGCTTTGGCATAGCTCCCATGCAAAAGTTTCCTTGTGGAGACGAGATTTGTTCTGATGGGTGCCTCAAGAACCCCCTCTGCTGGTATTGGAATCCAGGCTTTTGAGGAGACATGCCTGTAAACCAAAGCAATGGATCCGATAATGGCCTCGGGTCCTGTCTGGTTCAATCTTCTTGGTATGAGTGGAGGTAGATGAGTGGAGGTAGATGCTCAGCCGGTATCAACCGCCCTTTATGTCCCGGGTGACCTACACTATTGGGATGGCCTCAGGGACTTTGGAGGGTTCTCCTAATTTGTACGATTTTTGACAATGGAATGGGCAGAATTCCCATGGATTGGGTGGAGGCAGTCCTAATGTGTGGCTCCAGGAGCCCCAGCCTGGAGGGAGTGTGGCCCAGGACTTGAGGACAGAAGACTGAAAACACAAACTCAGCTTAAGTTTGGGGACGTAGGTATGGCACGCCCGATCTACAAACCATGAGAAGAACTCTTCAGGATATGAAGAATGAGCGAGTCTGAGGCGCTTGCTCAGGCTTTTGTCTCTGGATTTTGTTTCAGCGATGGCCGTGGAATGTTGGGGAGGTCTCATGGGCCATGGACGAATCTTCCTCTCTGTGGATTTGGCCCAATCCCAATTGTTTTTCGTCAATCTGTGGGATGGGAGGATTCCTTTCAGGTTTGTTACCTCAGGTGTCCCACCAAAAGAGGAATTCCAAAGCAGAGCCCTGGGGAAGAGTGAAGGGACAACCCGAAGTACGGTTAAAAATTGGGGCCTAGGGGCATGGCAAGCCCAATATGCTGTCTCTTCATATCGGCCCTGAGAGGCCTTGCCTGAGGACTGGGCTCAGGCTGAGGGTCCCAATGTGTGTTTGTGACCAATGTAGCCCGCAAGCATGGGCTGGGCCACATGGGCCACGCTTGTTTCAACTACACCGAACGTTGGACAACATGCCAACCACAAGGTTTCTTGCCATGGGGAAAGAGTTCTGGTTTCTGCATCATTTTCAACCCTGGGCAGTGGTTGGAGATAAGGTGTAGGTTCTGGAGCCTGAAAACCGCAGTTGGGAAGAGATGACGACCTAAGGCCATGGCGGGTCCGATGTGCTCAGTGTGCGGCCAGCTGTCTGGGTGGGACCAGGAGGTCCAGGCTCAGGCTGGGTCAGAAGGGGAAATAGTGCCCAGGTCAGCCTATATGTTTGGGGTACAGCCGAATGGCGTGCAGGTTGATCCTCATTTGGGGTTTCGGGGTAGCCCTGAGGGCAATGTTTTACTTCTGTAGGGCAGGCAGAGTGCGGCATTGTAGTTCTGGATTGCCCAACTGGAGGGCTTGTGGGCCAGTAGTCTGAGGACGGAGTCTGAGAACCCAAGCTAGGCCTAGGTTTCTGGGTGAGGATATGGCAGGCACAATCTACAGACCTCAATAGAGATCTCGTGCATCTGAAGTCAGGGCAAGGATCAGACGATCGCTCAGGTTGGACTTTCTGCCCTGATGGCCCTTTCTTGAAGGGGGTTGGATCACGAGGACATGGGGGTTTTCCCACGATGTGAGTTGTGAGAAGCTCCAAACTGCAAAGATTCTTCTGCAGGACAATTGAGACCTGTTGGTTGGCTCCAGGCCAACGATTCCGAGCAGGGTTCTAAGGATGGATGGCTGGGTAGCCCACCTCGCATTCCAATTGTCTCCAAGCAACAAGACAGGATAGATCTGCTGGATGTGGGGGGCAACAGAGGAGGCTGAGTTGAAATTGACTCTCCTGTGGATGTGTCCTAATATGTTTTTGTGTCTATGGAGATTTTGGAATGAAGCGGTGGCCCTGGGGCCCTGAAGGGTTCTCCTAAACAGAGGCTTTGACACAGCTCCAACGTGCATGTTTCCCATGTGTAGATGAGATTTGTTCTGATGGGTGAGTCAAGAAACAGCCATATGCTGGTATTGAAATCCAGGCCTCTGAGGAGAGATGCCTGGAAACCAAAGCAATGGATCCGATTAGTGCCTAGGGGCCTGTTCGTTCCTTTTTACCTCTGGGGACATCAGTCTACGGGTCTGAGTGCAGGTAGGTGCTCAGATGGGCTCAGATTGCCCCTGTTTCTCCTGGGAAGCCACAACTCTTGGGATGGCCTCAGGGACTTTGGAGGTTATCCTATTAGTAGGGTTGTGGCCATTGGAATGGGCACATACAATTCCCTTGGAGAGGGCAAGTACAGTCCTCAGGTTTGGCCCCAGGGCCCTGAGCCTGTAGGGTGTGTAGGACAGAGCTGTTTGGACAGTTGTCTGAAAACACAAACTCAGCTTATGTTTTGGGTCATAGGTATGGCAGGACTGATCTACAGACCATGAGGAGAACACTTCGGGATATGAAAAAAGAAGCGAGTGTGAGGCTCTTGCTCAAGTTTTTGTCTCTGGATATCGTGTCACTCATGGTCGTGAAATTGCCGGGTGACTTCATGGGAAATGAACGAGTCTTACTCTCTGGGGGTTCGGTCCCGTCCAAAGAGTTTGCGGTCATTCTGGGGATGGATGAAGTCCGGTTTTTTGTTGTTGTTGTCGATTTGTTTCATTTTGTTTTTCAACCTCAGATGTCCCACCAAATGAGGGATTCCAGAGTAGAGCCCTGGGGTGGGGCGACTGGACAACCAGAAATCTGGTTAAAAATTGGGGACTAAGGACATGTCAAGCCCATTATGACATCTTATGGTCCAGCCACTGAGAGGACTTACTAGAGGACAGGACTCACGCTGAGGTCACAATGCGTGTTTATGCTCTTGTCGCACTCAAGAATGGACGGGGCCTCAGGGTGAATGCTGGTTTCTCCTACACTGAACGTTGGACAACATGCTAACCATAAGGTTTCTTGCCATGGGTCAGGAAGAGTTCTGATTTCTGCATCACAGTCACCCGTGGGCAGTGATTGGAGATAAGGTCTAAGCTCTGAAGCCTGAAAATTGAGGTAGTGAAGAGATGATGACCTAAGGCCATGGCGGGTCTGATGTGCTCAAGGGTGCGGTCAGCTGTCTGGGTGTTGGTCAGCAGGTCCGGGCTCAGGTTGTGTCAGACAGTGCATTAGTGCCCAGGTTAGACTATATAATTTGGGTACATTCGAGTGCCGTGTAGGTTTATCTTCATTTAAGCTGCCTGGGCAGCTCATTATGCAATCTCTTTTTTCTAGAGGGCAGGCAGAGTGCTTCATTGTCGGTCCGGAATTGCCGAACATGAGGGCTTCGGGGCCAGGAGAGTGAGGACGGAAGTCTGAGAACACAAGCTAGTCTTCGGATTCAGGGTGAGGGCACGGCAGGTACCTCCTGCAGATCTGAACCAATATCTCATGCATCTGAAGTCAGGGCGAGGATCCGACGTTGGCTCAGTTTGGAGTTACTGTGCATGACGGCCCCTTCATGAAGGGAGCGGAATCTCGAGGCCATGGAGGTTTTCCACGTTGGGAGATGTGGGATGCCCCCTTCAAGGATTCCTTCTGCGGGACAATTGAGACCTGTTGGACAGCTCCAGGACATCCCATATGGAAATACTCCAGAGCACCGTTCCAGGATGGATGCCTGGGAAGTCCGCCTCGCCTTCAAATTGTCTCCTAGCAACAAGACAGTTTAGATCTAATGGATCTGCGGGAGCAACCGGGGTGGCTGAGTTGAAATGCACTTTCCAGAGGATGGGTCCTAACGTGTGTTTGTGTCCATGAGGGCCTTGGAATGGGGAGGTGGCACCGGGACCCTGAAGTATTCTCCTAAGCTTTGGCATAGCTCCCATGCACAAGTTTCCTTGTGGAGACGAGATTTGTTCTGATGGGTGCCTCAGGAAATCCCCTCTGCTGGTATTGGAATCCAGGCTTTTGAGGAGACATGCCTGTAAACCAAAGCAATGGATCCGATAATGGCCTCGGGTCCTGTCTGGTTCAATCTTCTTGGTATGAGTGGAGGTAGATGAGTGGAGGTAGATGCTCAGCTGGTATCAACCGCCCTTTATGTCCCGGGTGACCTACACTATTGGGATGGCCTCAGGGACTTTGGAGGGTTCTCCTAATTTGTATGATTTTTGACAATGGAATGGGCAGAATTCGCATGGATTGGCTGGGGGAAGTCCTAATGTGTGGCTCCAGGGGCCCCAGCCTGGAGGGAGTGTGGCCCAGGACTTTGAGGACAGAAGACTGAAAACACAAACTCAGCTTAAGTTTGGGGACGTAGGTATGGCACGCCCGATCTACAAACCATGAGAAGAACTCTTCAGGATATGAAGAATGAGCGAGTCTGAGGCGCTTGCTCAGGCTTTTGTCTCTGGATTTTGTTTCAGCGATGGCCGTGGAATGTTAGGAGGTCTCATGGGCCATGGACGAATCTTCCTCTCTGTGGATTTGGCCCGATCCCAATTGTTTTTCGTCAATCTGTGGGATGGGAGGACTCCTTTCAGGTTTGTTACCTCAGGTGTCCCACCAAAAGAGGAATTCCAAAGCAGAGCCCTGGGGAAGAGTGAAGGGACAACCCGAACTATGGTTAAAAATTGGGGCCTAGGGGCATGGCAAGCCCAATATGCTGTCTCTTCATATAGGCCCTGAGAGGCCTTACCTGAGGACTGGGCTCAGGCTGAGGGTCACAATGTGTGTTTGTGACCAATGTGGCCCGCAAGCATGGGCTGGGCCTCATGGGCCACGCTTGTTTCAACTACACTTTACGTTGGACAACATGCCAACCACAAGGTTTCTTGCCATGGGGAAAGAGTTCTGATTTCTGCATCATTTTCAACCCTGGGCAGTGGTTGGAGATAAGGTCTAGGTTCTGGAGCCTGAAAACCGCAGTTGGGAAGAGATGACGACCTAAGGCCATGGCGGGTCCGATGTGCTCAGTGTGCGGCCAGCTGTCTGGGTGGGACCAGGAGGTCCAGGCTCAGGCTGGGTCAGAAGGGGAAATAGTGCCCAGGTCAGCCTATATGTTTGGGGTACAGCCGATTGGCGTGCAGGTTGATCCTCATTTGGGGTTTCGGGTTAGCCCTGAGGGCAATGTTTTACTTCTGTAGGGCAGGCAGAGTGCGGCATTGTAGTTCTGGATTGCCAAACTGGAGGACTTGAGGGCCAGTAGTCTGAGGACGGAGTCTGAGAACCCAAGCTAGGCCTAGGTTTCTGGGTGAGGATATGGCAGGCACAATCTACAGACCTCAATCGAGATCTCGTGCATCTGAAGTCAGGGCAAGGATCAGACGATCGCTCAGGTTGGACTTTCTGCCCTGATGGCCCTTTCTTGAAGGGGGTTGGATCACGAGGACATGGGGGTTTTGCCCACGATGTGAGTTGTGAGAAGCTCCAAACTGCAAAGATTCTTCTGCAGGACAATTGAGACCTGTTGGTTGGCTCCAGGCCAACGATTCCGAGCAGGGTTCTAAGGATGGATGGCTGGGTAGCCCACCTCGCATTCCAATTGTCTCCAAGCAACAAGACAGGTTAGATCTGCTGGATGTGGGGGGCAACCGAGGAGGCTGAGTTGAAATGGACTCTCCTGTCGATGTGTCCTAATATGTTTTTGTGTCTATGGAGACCTTGGAATGAAGCGGTGGCCCTGGGCCCTAAAGGGTTCTCCTAAATTGAGGCTTTGACACAGCTCCAACGTGCATGTTTCCCATGTGTAGATGAGATTTGTTCTGATGGGTGAGTCAAGAAACAGCCATATGCTGGTATTGAAATCCAGGCCTCTGAGGAGAGATGCCTGGAAACCAAAGCAATGGATCCGATTAGTGCCTAGGGGCCTGTTTGTTCCTTTTTACCTCTGGGGAAATCAGTCTACGGGTCTGAGTGCAGGTAGGTGCTCAGATGGGCTCAGATTGCCCCTGTTTGTCCTGGGAAGCCACAACTCTTGGGATGGCCTCAGCGACTTTTAGGTTATCCTATTAGTAGGGTTGTGGCCATTGGAATGGGCACATACAATTCCCTTGGAGAGGGCAAGTACAGTCCTCAGGTTTGGCTCCAGGGCCCTGAACCTGTAGGGTGTGTAGGCCAGAGCTGTTTGGACAGTTGTCTAAAAACACAAACTCGGCTTATGTTTTGGGTCATAGGTATGGCAGGACTGATCTACACACCATGAGGAGAACACTTCGGGATATGAAAAAAGGGCGAGTGTGAGGCTCTTGCTCAAGTTTTTGTCTCTGGATATCGTGTCACTCATGGTCGTGAAATTGCCGGGTGACTTCATGGGAAATGGACGAGTCTTACTCTCTGGGGGTTCGGTCCCGTCCAAAGAGTTTGCGGTCATTCTGGGGATGGAAGAAGTCCGTTTTTTTGTTGTTGTTGTCGATTTGTTTCATTTTGTTTTTCAACCTCAGATGTCCCACCAAATGAGGGATTCCAGAGTAGAGCCCTGGGGTGGGGCGACTGGACAACCAGAAATCTGGTTAAAAATTGGGGACTAGGGACATGTCAAGCCCATTATGACATCTAATGGTCCAGCCACTGAGAGGACTTACTAGAGGACAGGACTCACGCTGAGTTCACAATGCGTGTTTATGCACTCGTCGCACTCAAGAATGGGCGGGGCCTCAGGGTGAATGCTGTTTTCTCCTACACTGAATGTTGGACAACATGCCAACCACAAGGTTTCTTGCCATGGGTCAGGAAGAGTTCTGATTTCTGCATCACAGTCACCCGTGGGCAGTGATTGGAGATAAGGTCTAGGTTCTGAAGCCTGAAAACTGAGGTAGGGAAGAGATGATGACCTAAGGCCATGGCGGGTCTGATGTGCTCAGGGTGCGGTCAGCTGTCTGGGTGTTGGTCAGCAGGTCCGGGCTCAGGTTTTGTCAGACAGTGCATTAGTGCCCAGGTTAGACTATATAATTTGGGTACATTCGAGTGCCGTGTAGGTTTATCCTCATTTAAGCTGCCTGGGCAGCTCATTAGGCAATACATTTTTTCTAGAGGGCAGGCAGAGTGCTTCATTGTCGGTCCGGAATTGCCAAACTTGAGGGCTTCGGAGCCTGGAGAGTGAGGACGGAAGTCTGAGAACACAAGCTAGTCTTCGGATTCAGGGTGAGGGCACGGCAGGTACCCCCTGCAGATCTGAACCAATATCTCATGCATCTGAAGTCAGGGCGAGGATCCGACGTTGGCTCAGGTTGGAGTTTCTGTGCATGACGGCCCCTTCATGAAGGGAGCGGAATCTCGAGGCCATGGAGGTTTTCCACGTTGGGAGATGTGGGATGCCCCCTTCAAGGATTCCTTCTGCGGGACAATTGAGACCTGTTGGACAGCTCCAGGACATCCCATATGGAATGTCTCCAGAGCACTGTTCCAGGATGGATGCCTGGGAAGTCCGCCTCGCCTTCCAATTGTCTCCTAGCAACAAGACAGTTTAGATCTAATGGATCTGCGGGAGCAACCGGGGTGGCTGAGTTGAAATGCACTTTCCAGAGGATGGGTCCTAACGTGTGTTTGTGTCCATGAGGGCCTTGGAATGGGGAGGTGGCACCGGGACCCTGATGTATTCTCCTAAGCTTTGGCATAGCTCCCATGCAAAAGTTTCCTTGTGGAGACGAGATTTGTTCTGATGGGTGCCTCAAGAACCCCCTCTGCTGGTATTGGAATCCAGGCTTTTGAGGAGACATGCCTGTAAACCAAAGCAATGGATCCGATAATGGCCTCGGGTCCTGTCTGGTTCAATCTTCTTGGTATGAGTGGAGGTAGATGAGTGGAGGTAGATGCTCAGCCGGTATCAACCGCCCTTTATGTCCCGGGTGACCTACACTATTGGGATGGCCTCAGGGACTTTGGAGGGTTCTCCTAATTTGTACGATTTTTGACAATGGAATGGGCAGAATTCCCATGGATTGGGTGGAGGCAGTCCTAATGTGTGGCTCCAGGAGCCCCAGCCTGGAGGGGGTGTGGCCCAGGACTTGAGGACAGAAGACTGAAAACACAAACTCAGCTTAAGTTTGGGGACGTAGGTATGGCACGCCCGATCTACAAACCATGAGAAGAACTCTTCAGGATATGAAGAATGAGCGAGTCTGAGGCGCTTGCTCAGGCTTTTGTCTCTGGATTTTGTTTCAGCGATGGCCGTGGAATGTTGGGGAGGTCTCATGGGCCATGGACGAATCTTCCTCTCTGTGGATTTGGCCCAATCCCAATTGTTTTTCGTCAATCTGTGGGATGGGAGGATTCCTTTCAGGTTTGTTACCTCAGGTGTCCCACCAAAAGAGGAATTCCAAAGCAGAGCCCTGGGGAAGAGTGAAGGGACAACCCGAAGTACGGTTAAAAATTGGGGCCTAGGGGCATGGCAAGCCCAATATGCTGTCTCTTCATATCGGCCCTGAGAGGCCTTGCCTGAGGACTGGGCTCAGGCTGAGGGTCCCAATGTGTGTTTGTGACCAATGTAGCCCGCAAGCATGGGCTGGGCCACATGGGCCACGCTTGTTTCAACTACACCGAACGTTGGACAACATGCCAACCACAAGGTTTCTTGCCATGGGGAAAGAGTTCTGGTTTCTGCATCATTTTCAACCCTGGGCAGTGGTTGGAGATAAGGTGTAGGTTCTGGAGCCTGAAAACCGCAGTTGGGAAGAGATGACGACCTAAGGCCATGGCGGGTCCGATGTGCTCAGTGTGCGGCCAGCTGTCTGGGTGGGACCAGGAGGTCCAGGCTCAGGCTGGGTCAGAAGGGGAAATAGTGCCCAGGTCAGCCTATATGTTTGGGGTACAGCCGAATGGCGTGCAGGTTGATCCTCATTTGGGGTTTCGGGGTAGCCCTGAGGGCAATGTTTTACTTCTGTAGGGCAGGCAGAGTGCGGCATTGTAGTTCTGGATTGCCCAACTGGAGGGCTTGTGGGCCAGTAGTCTGAGGACGGAGTCTGAGAACCCAAGCTAGGCCTAGGTTTCTGGGTGAGGATATGGCAGGCACAATCTACAGACCTCAATCGAGATCTCGTGCATCTGAAGTCAGGGCAAGGATCAGACGATCGCTCAGGTTGGACTTTCTGCCCTGATGGCCCTTTCTTGAAGGGGGTTGGATCACGAGGACATGGGGGTTTTGCCCACGATGGGAGTTGTGAGAAGCTCCAAACTGCAAAGATTCTTCTGCAGGACAATTGAGACCTGTTGGTTGGCTCCAGGCCAACGATTCCGAGCAGGGTTCTAAGGATGGATGGCTGGGTAGCCCACCTCGCATTCCAATGGTCTCCAAGCAACAAGACAGGTTAGATCTGCTGGATGTGGGGGGCAACCGAGGAGGCTGAGTTGAAATGGACTCTCCTGTCGATGTGTCCTAATATGTTTTTGTGTCTATGGAGACCTTGGAATGAAGCGGTGGCCCTGGGCCCTAAAGGGTTCTCCTAAATTGAGGCTTTGACACAGCTCCAACGTGCATGTTTCCCATGTGTAGATGAGATTTGTTCTGATGGGTGAGTCAAGAAACAGCCATATGCTGGTATTGAAATCCAGGCCTCTGAGGAGAGATGCCTGGAAACCAAAGCAATGGATCCGATTAGTGCCTAGGGGCCTGTTTGTTCCTTTTTACCTCTGGGGAAATCAGTCTACGGGTCTGAGTGCAGGTAGGTGCTCAGATGGGCTCAGATTGCCCCTGTTTGTCCTGGGAAGCCACAACTCTTGGGATGGCCTCAGCGACTTTTAGGTTATCCTATTAGTAGGGTCGTGGCCATTGGAATGGGCACATACAATTCCCTTGGAGAGGGCAAGTACAGTCCTCAGGTTTGGCTCCAGGGCCCTGAACCTGTAGGGTGTGTAGGCCAGAGCTGTTTGGACAGTTGTCTAAAAACACAAACTCGGCTTATGTTTTGGGTCATAGGTATGGCAGGACTGATCTACACACCATGAGGAGAACACTTCGGGATATGAAAAAAGGGCGAGTGTGAGGCTCTTGCTCAAGTTTTTGTCTCTGGATATCGTGTCACTCATGGTCGTGAAATTGCCGGGTGACTTCATGGGAAATGGACGAGTCTTACTCTCTGGGGGTTCGGTCCCGTCCAAAGAGTTTGCGGTCATTCTGGGGATGGAAGAAGTCCGTTTTTTTGTTGTTGTTGTCGATTTGTTTCATTTTGTTTTTCAACCTCAGATGTCCCACCAAATGAGGGATTCCAGAGTAGAGCCCTGGGGTGGGGCGACTGGACAACCAGAAATCTGGTTAAAAATTGGGGACTAGGGACATGTCAAGCCCATTATGACATCTAATGGTCCAGCCACTGAGAGGACTTACTAGAGGACAGGACTCACGCTGAGTTCACAATGCGTGTTTATGCACTCGTCGCACTCAAGAATGGGCGGGGCCTCAGGGTGAATGCTGGTTTCTCCTACACTGAATGTTGGACAACATGCCAACCACAAGGTTTCTTGCCATGGGTCAGGAAGAGTTCTGATTTCTGCATCACAGTCACCCGTGGGCAGTGATTGGAGATAAGGTCTAGGTTCTGAAGCCTGAAAACTGAGGTAGGGAAGAGATGATGACCTAAGGCCATGGCGGGTCTGATGTGCTCAGGGTGCGGTCAGCTGTCTGGGTGTTGGTCAGCAGGTCCGGGCTCAGGTTTTGTCAGACAGTGCATTAGTGCCCAGGTTAGACTATATAATTTGGGTACATTCGAGTGCCGTGTAGGTTTATCCTCATTTAAGCTGCCTGGGCAGCTCATTAGGCAATACATTTTTTCTAGAGGGCAGGCAGAGTGCTTCATTGTCGGTCCGGAATTGCCAAACTTGAGGGCTTCGGGGCCTGGAGAGTGAGGACGGAAGTCTGAGAACACAAGCTAGTCTTCGGATTCAGGGTGAGGGCACGGCAGGTACCCCCTGCAGATCTGAACCAATATCTCATGCATCTGAAGTCAGGGCGAGGATCCGACGTTGGCTCAGGTTGGAGTTTCTGTGCATGACGGCCCCTTCATGAAGGGAGCGGAATCTCGAGGCCATGGAGGTTTTCCACGTTGGGAGATGTGGGATGCCCCCTTCAAGGATTCCTTCTGCGGGACAATTGAGACCTGTTGGACAGCTCCAGGACATCCCATATGGAATGTCTCCAGAGCACTGTTCCAGGATGGATGCCTGGGAAGTCCGCCTCGCCTTCCAATTGTCTCCTAGCAACAAGACAGTTTAGATCTAATGGATCTGCGGGAGCAACCGGGGTGGCTGAGTTGAAATGCACTTTCCAGAGGATGGGTCCTAACGTGTGTTTGTGTCCATGAGGGCCTTGGAATGGGGAGGTGGCACCGGGACCCTGATGTATTCTCCTAAGCTTTGGCATAGCTCCCATGCAAAAGTTTCCTTGTGGAGACGAGATTTGTTCTGATGGGTGCCTCAAGAACCCCCTCTGCTGGTATTGGAATCCAGGCTTTTGAGGAGACATGCCTGTAAACCAAAGCAATGGATCCGATAATGGCCTCGGGTCCTGTCTGGTTCAATCTTCTTGGTATGAGTGGAGGTAGATGAGTGGAGGTAGATGCTCAGCCGGTACCAACCGCCCTTTATGTCCCGGGTGACCTACACTATTGGGATGGCCTCAGGGACTTTGGAGGGTTCTCCTAATTTGTACGATTTTTGACAATGGAATGGGCAGAATTCCCATGGATTGGGTGGAGGCAGTCCTAATGTGTGGCTCCAGGAGCCCCAGCCTGGAGGGAGTGTGGCCCAGGACTTGAGGACAGAAGACTGAAAACACAAACTCAGCTTAAGTTTGGGGACGTAGGTATGGCACGCCCGATCTACAAACCATGAGAAGAACTCTTCAGGATATGAAGAATGAGCGAGTCTGAGGCGCTTGCTCAGGCTTTTGTCTCTGGATTTTGTTTCAGCGATGGCCGTGGAATGTTGGGGAGGTCTCATGGGCCATGGACGAATCTTCCTCTCTGTGGATTTGGCCCAATCCCAATTGTTTTTCGTCAATCTGTGGGATGGGAGGATTCCTTTCAGGTTTGTTACCTCAGGTGTCCCACCAAAAGAGGAATTCCAAAGCAGAGCCCTGGGGAAGAGTGAAGGGACAACCCGAAGTACGGTTAAAAATTGGGGCCTAGGGGCATGGCAAGCCCAATATGCTGTCTCTTCATATAGGCCCTGAGAGGCCTTACCTGAGGACTGGGCTCAGGCTGAGGGTCCCAATGTGTGTTTGTGACCAATGTAGCCCGCAAGCATGGGCTGGGCCACATGGGCCACGCTTGTTTCAACTACACCGAACGTTGGACAACATGCCAACCACAAGGTTTCTTGCCATGGGGAAAGAGTTCTGGTTTCTGCATCATTTTCAACCCTGGGCAGTGGTTGGAGATAAGGTGTAGGTTCTGGAGCCTGAAAACCGCAGTTGGGAAGAGATGACGACCTAAGGCCATGGCGGGTTCGATGTGCTCAGTGTGCGGCCAGCTGTCTGGGTGGGACCAGGAGGTCCAGGCTCAGGCTGGGTCAGAAGGGGAAATAGTGCCCAGGTCAGCCTATATGATTGGGGTACAGCCGAATGGCGTGCAGGTTGATCCTCATTTTGGGTTTCGGGGTAGCCCTGAGGGCAATGTTTTACTTCTGTAGGGCAGGCAGAGTGCGGCATTGTAGTTCTGGATTGCCCAACTGGAGGGCTTGTGGGCCAGTAGTCTGAGGACGCAGTCTGAGAACCCAAGCTAGGCCTAGGTTTCTGGGTGAGGATATGGCAGGCACAATCTACAGACCTCAATAGAGATCTCGTGCATCTGAAGTCAGGGCAAGGATCAGACGATCGCTCAGGTTGGACTTTCTGCCCTGATGGCCCTTTCTTGAAGGGGGTTGGATCACGAGGACATGGGGGTTTTCCCACGATGGGAGTTGTGAGAAGCTCCAAACTGCAAAGATTCTTCTGCAGGACAATTGAGACCTGTTGGTTGGCTCCAGGCCAACGATTCCGAGCAGGGTTCTAAGGATGGATGGCTGGGTAGCCCACCTCGCATTCCATTGTCTCCAAGCAACAAGACAGGTTAGATCTGCTGGATCTGCTCAACCGAGGAGGCTGAGTTGAAATGGACTCTCCTGTGGATGTGTCCTAATATGTTTTTGTGTCTATGGAGACCTTGGAATGAAGCAGTGGCCCTGGGGCCCTGAATGGTTCTCCTAAACAGAGGCTTTGACACAGCTCCAACGTGCATGTTTCCCATGTGTAGATGAGATTTGTTATGATGGGTGAGTCAAGAAACAGCCATATGCTGGTATTGAAATCCAGGCCTCTGAGGAGAGATGCCTGGAAACCAAAGCAATGGATCCGATTAGTGCCTAGGGGCCTGTTCGTTCCTTTTTACCTCTGGGGACATCAGTCTACGGGTCTGAGTGCAGGTAGGTGCTCAGATCGGCTCAGATTGCCCCTGTTTGTCCTGGGAAGCCACAACTCTTGGGATGGCCTCAGGGACTTTGGAGGTTATCCTACTAGTAGGGTTGTGGCCATTGGAATGGGCACATACAATTCCCTTGGAGAGGGCAAGTACAGTCCTCAGGTTTGGCTCCAGGGCCCTGAGCCTGTAGGGTGTGTAGGCCAGAGCTGTTTGGACAGTTGTCTGAAAACACAAACTCAGCTTATGTTTTGGGTCATAGGTATGGCAGGACTGATCTACAGACCATGAGGAGAACACTTCGGGATATGAAAAAAGAAGCGAGTGTGAGGCTCTTGCTCAAGTTTTTGTCTCTGGATATCGTGTCACTCATGGTCGTGAAATTGCCGGGTGACTTCATGGGAAATGGACGAGTCTTACTCTCTGGGGGTTCAGTCCTGTCCAAAGAGTTTGCGGTCATTCTGGGGATGGAAGAAGTCCGTTTTTTTGTTGTTGTTGTCGATTTGTTTCATTTTGTTTTTCAACCTCAGATGTCCCACCAAATGAGGGATTCCAGAGTAGAGCCCTGGGGTGGGGCGACTGGACAACCAGAAATCTGGTTAAAAATTGGGGACTAGGGACATGTCAAGCCCATTATGACATCTAATGGTCCAGCCCCTGAGAGGACTTACTAGAGGACAGGACTCACGCTGAGGTCACAATGCGTGTTTATGCTCTCGTCGCACTCAAGAATGGGCGGGGCCTCAGGGTGAATGCTGGTTTCTCCTACACTGAACGTTGGACAACATGCCAACCACAAGGTTTCTTGCCATGGGTCAGGAAGAGTTCTGATTTCTGCATCACAGTCACCCGTGGGCAGTGATTGGAGATAAGGTCTTGGTTCTGAAGCCTGAAAACTGAGGTAGGGAAGAGATGATGACCTAAGGCCATGGCGGGTCTGATGTGCTCAGGGTGCGGTCAGCTGTCTGGGTGTTGGTCAGCAGGCCCGGGCTCAGGTTGTGTCAGACAGTGCATTAGTGCCCAGGTTAGACTATATAATTTGGGTACATTCGAGTGCCGTGTAGGTTTATCCTCATTTAAGCTGCCTGGGCAGCTCATTAGGCAATACATTTTTTCTAGAGGGCCGGCAGAGTGCTTCATTGTCGGTCCGGAATTGCCAAACTTGAGGGCTTCGGGGCCAGGAGAGTGAGGACGGAAGTCTGAGAACACAAGCTAGTCTTCGGATTCAGGGTGAGGGCACGGCAGGTACCCCCTGCAGATCTGAACCAATATCTCATGCATCTGAAGTCAGGGCGAGGATCCGACGTTGGCTCAGGTTGGAGTTTCTGTGCATGACGGCCCCTTCATGAAGGGAGCGGAATCTCGAGGCCATGGAGGTTTTCCACGTTGGGAGATGTGGGATGCCCCCTTCAAGGATTCCTTCTGCGGGACAATTGAGACCTGTTGGACAGCTCCAGGACATCCCATATGGAATGACTCCAGAGCACTGTTCCAGGATGGATGCCTGGGAAGTCCGCCTCGCCTTCCAATTGTCTCCTAGCAACAAGACAGTTTAGATCTAATGGATCTGCGGGAGCAACCGGGGTGGCTGAGTTGAAATGCACTTTCCAGAGGATGGGTCCTAACGTGTGTTTGTGTCCATGAGGGCCTTGGAATGGGGAGGTGGCACCGGGACCCTGATGTATTCTCCTAAGCTTTGGCATAGCTCCCATGCAAAAGTTTCCTTGTGGAGACGAGATTTGTTCTGATGGGTGCCTCAAGAACCCCCTCTGCTGGTATTGGAATCCAGGCTTTTGAGGAGACATGCCTGTAAACCAAAGCAATGGATCCGATAATGGCCTCGGGTCCTGTCTGGTTCAATCTTCTTGGTATGAGTGGAGGTAGATGAGTGGAGGTAGATGCTCAGCCGGTATCAACCGCCCTTTATGTCCCGGGTGACCTACACTATTGGGATGGCCTCAGGGACTTTGGAGGGTTCTCCTAATTTGTACGATTTTTGACAATGGAATGGGCAGAATTCCCATGGATTGGGTGGAGGCAGTCCTAATGTGTGGCTCCAGGGTCCCCAGCCTGGAGGGAGTGTGGCCCAGGACTTGAGGACAGAAGACTGAAAACACAAATTCAGCTTAAGTTTGGGGACGTAGGTATGGCACGCCCGATCTACAAACCATGAGAAGAACTCTTCAGGATATGAAGAATGAGCGAGTCTGAGGCGCTTGCTCAGGCTTTTGTCTCTGGATTTTGTTTCAGCGATGGCCGTGGAATGTTGGGGAGGTCTCATGGGCCATGGACGAATCTTCCTCTCTGTGGATTTGGCCCAATCCCAATTGTTTTTCGTCAATCTGTGGGATGGGAGGATTCCTTTCAGGTTTGTTACCTCAGGTGTCCCACCAAAAGAGGAATTCCAAAGCAGAGCCCTGGGGAAGAGTGAAGGGACAACCCGAAGTACGGTTAAAAATTGGGGCCTAGGGGCATGGCAAGCCCAATATGCTGTCTCTTCATATAGGCCCTGAGAGGCCTTACCTGAGGACTGGGCTCAGGCTGAGGGTCCCAATGTGTGTTTGTGACCAATGTAGCCCGCAAGCATGGGCTGGGCCACATGGGCCACGCTTGTTTCAACTACACCGAACGTTGGACAACATGCCAACCACAAGGTTTCTTGCCATGGGGAAAGAGTTCTGGTTTCTGCATCATTTTCAACCCTGGGCAGTGGTTGGAGATAAGGTGTAGGTTCTGGAGCCTGAAAACCGCAGTTGGGAAGAGATGACGACCTAAGGCCATGGCGGGTTCGATGTGCTCAGTGTGCGGCCAGCTGTCTGGGTGGGACCAGGAGGTCCAGGCTCAGGCTGGGTCAGAAGGGGAAATAGTGCCCAGGTCAGCCTATATGATTGGGGTACAGCCGAATGGCGTGCAGGTTGATCCTCATTTGGGGTTTCGGGGTAGCCCTGAGGGCAATGTTTTACTTCTGTAGGGCAGGCAGAGTGCGGCATTGTAGTTCTGGATTGCCCAACTGGAGGGCTTGTGGGCCAGTAGTCTGAGGACGCAGTCTGAGAACCCAAGCTAGGCCTAGGTTTCTGGGTGAGGATATGGCAGGCACAATCTACAGACCTCAATAGAGATCTCGTGCATCTGAAGTCAGGGCAAGGATCAGACGATCGCTCAGGTTGGACTTTCTGCCCTGATGGCCCTTTCTTGAAGGGGGTTGGATCACGAGGACATGGGGGTTTTCCCACGATGGGAGTTGTGAGAAGCTCCAAACTGCAAAGATTCTTCTGCAGGACAATTGAGACCTGTTGGTTGGCTCCAGGCCAACGATTCCGAGCAGGGTTCTAAGGATGGATGGCTGGGTAGCCCACCTCGCATTCCAATTGTCTCCAAGCAACAAGACAGGTTAGATCTGCTGGATGTGGGGGGCAACCGAGGAGGCTGAGTTGAAATGGACTCTCCTGTGGATGTGTCCTAATATGTTTTTGTGTCTATGGAGACCTTGGAATGAAGCAGTGGCCCTGGGGCCCTGAATGGTTCTCCTAAACAGAGGCTTTGACACAGCTCCAACGTGCATGTTTCCCATGTGTAGATGAGATTTGTTATGATGGGTGAGTCAAGAAACAGCCATATGCTGGTATTGAAATCCAGGCCTCTGAGGAGAGATGCCTGGAAACCAAAGCAATGGATCCGATTAGTGCCTAGGGGCCTGTTCGTTCCTTTTTACCTCTGGGGACATCAGTCTACGGGTCTGAGTGCAGGTAGGTTCTCAGATCGGCTCAGATTGCCCCTGTTTGTCCTGGGAAGCCACAACTCTTGGGATGGCCTCAGGGACTTTGGAGGTTATCCTACTAGTAGGGTTGTGGCCATTGGAATGGGCACATACAATTCCCTTGGAGAGGGCAAGTACAGTCCTCAGGTTTGGCTCCAGGGCCCTGAGCCTGTAGGGTGTGTAGGCCAGAGCTGTTTGGACAGTTGTCTGAAAACACAAACTCAGCTTATGTTTTGGGTCATAGGTATGGCAGGACTGATCTACAGACCATGAGGAGAACACTTCGGGATATGAAAAAAGAAGCGAGTGTGAGGCTCTTGCTCAAGTTTTTGTCTCTGGATATCGTGTCACTCATGGTCGTGAAATTGCCGGGTGACTTCATGGGAAATGGACGAGTCTTACTCTCTGGGGGTTCAGTCCTGTCCAAAGAGTTTGCGGTCATTCTGGGGATGGAAGAAGTCCGTTTTTTTGTTGTTGTTGTCGATTTGTTTCATTTTGTTTTTCAACCTCAGATGTCCCACCAAATGAGGGATTCCAGAGTAGAGCCCTGGGGTGGGGCGACTGGACAACCAGAAATCTGGTTAAAAATTGGGGACTAGGGACATGTCAAGCCCATTATGACATCTAATGGTCCAGCCCCTGAGAGGACTTACTAGAGGACAGGACTCACGCTGAGGTCACAATGCGTGTTTATGCTCTCGTCGCACTCAAGAATGGGCGGGGCCTCAGGGTGAATGCTGGTTTCTCCTACACTGAACGTTGGACAACATGCCAACCACAAGGTTTCTTGCCATGGGTCAGGAAGAGTTCTGATTTCTGCATCACAGTCACCCGTGGGCAGTGATTGGAGATAAGGTCTTGGTTCTGAAGCCTGAAAACTGAGGTAGGGAAGAGATGATGACCTAAGGCCATGGCGGGTCTGATGTGCTCAGGGTGCGGTCAGCTGTCTGGGTGTTGGTCAGCAGGCCCAGGCTCAGGTTGTGTCAGACAGTGCATTAGTGCCCAGGTTAGACTATATAATTTGGGTACATTCGAGTGCCGTGTAGGTTTATCCTCATTTAAGCTGCCTGGGCAGCTCATTAGGCAATACATTTTTTCTAGAGGGCCGGCAGAGTGCTTCATTGTCGGTCTGGAATTGCCAAACTTGAGGGCTTCGGGGCCAGGAGAGTGAGGACGGAAGTCTGAGAACACAAGCTAGTCTTCGGATTCAGGGTGAGGGCACGGCAGGTACCCCCTGCAGATCTGAACCAATATCTCATGCATCTGAAGTCAGGGCGAGGATCCGACGTTGGCTCAGGTTGGAGTTTCTGTGCATGATGGCCCCTTCATGAAGGGAGCGGAATCTCGAGGCCATGGAGGTTTTCCACGTTGGGAGATGTGGGATGCCCCCTTCAAGGATTCCTTCTGCGGGACAATTGAGACCTGTTGGACAGCTCCAGGACATCACATATGGAATGACTCCAGAGCACCGTTCGAGGACGGATGCCTGGGAAGTCCGCCTCGCCTTCCAATTGTCTCCTAGCAACAAGACAGTTTAGATCTAATGGTTCTGCGGGAGCAACCGGGGTGGCTGAGTTGAAATGCACTTTGCAGAGGATGGGTCCTAATGTGTGTTTGTGTCCATGAGGGCCTTGGAATGGGGAGGTGGAACCGAGAACCTGAAGTATTCTCCTAAGCTTTGGCATAGCTCCCATGCAAAAGTTTCCTTGTGGAGACGAGATTTGTTCTGATGGGTGCCTCAAGAAATCCCCTCTGCTGGTATTGGAATCCAGGCTTTTGAGGAGACATGCCTGTAAACCAAAGCAATGGATCCGATAATGGCCTCGGGTCCTGTCTGGTTCAATCTTCTTGGTATGAGTGGAGGTAGATGAGTGGAGGTAGATGCTCAGCCGGTATCAACCGCCCTTTATGTCCCGGGTGACCTACACCTTTGGGATGGCCTCAGGGACTTTGGAGGGTTCTCCTAATTTGTACGATTTTTGACAATGGAATGGGCAGAATTCCCATGGATTGGGTGGGGGCAGTCCTAATGTGTGGCTCCAGGGGCCCCAGCCTGGAGGGAGTGTGTCCCAGGACTTTGAGGACAGAAGACTGAAAACACAAACTCAGCTTAAGTTTGGGGACGTAGGTATGGCACGCCCGATCTACAAACCATGAGAAGAACTCTTCAGGATATGAAGAATGAGCGAGTCTGAGGCGCTTGCTCAGGCTTTTGTCTCTGGATTTTGTTTCAGCGATGGCCGTGGAATGTTGGGGAGGTCTCATGGGCCATGGACGAATCTTCCTCTCTGTGGATTTGGCCCGATCCCAATTGTTTTTCATCAATCTGTGGGATGGGAGGACTCCTTTCACGTTTGTTACCTCAGGTGTCCCACCAAAAGAGGAATTCCAAAGCAGAGCCCTGGGGAACAGTGAAGGGACAACCCGAACTACGGTTAAAAATTGGGGCCTAGGGGCATGGCAAGCCCAATATGCTGTCTTTTCATATAGGCCCTGAGAGGCCTTACCTGAGGACTGGGCTCAGGCTGAGGGTCACAATGTGTGTTTGTGACCAATGTGGCCCGCAAGCATGGGCTGGGCCTCATGGGCCACGCTTGTTTCAACTACACTGAACGTTGGACAACATGCCAAGCACAAGGTTTCTTGCCATGGGGAAAGAGTTCTGATTTCTGCAACATTTTCAACACTGGGCAGTGGTTGGAGATAAGGTCTAGGTTCTGGAGCCTGAAAACCGCAGTTGGGAAGAGATGACGACCTAAGGCCATGGCGGGTCCGATGTGCTCAGTGTGCGGCCAGCTGTCTGGGTGGGACCAGGAGGTCCAGGCTCAGGCTGGGTCAGAAGGGGAAATACTGCCCAGGTCAGCCTATATGTTTGGGGTACAGCCGAATGGCGTGCAGGTTGATCCTCATTTGGGGTTTCGGGGTAGCCCTGAGGGCAATGTTTTACTTCTGTAGGGCAGGCAGAGTGCGGCATTGTAGTTCTGGATTGCCCAACTGGAGGGCTTGTGGGCCAGTAGTCTGAGGACGGAGTCTGAGAACCCGAGCTAGGCCTAGGTTTCTGGGTGAGGATATGGCAGGCACAATCTACAGACCTCAATAGAGTTCTCGTGCATCTGAAGTCAGGGCAAGGATCAGACGATCACTCAGGTTGGACTTTCTGCCCTGATGGCCCTTTCTTGAAGGGGGTTGGATCACGAGGACATGGGGGTTTTCCCACGATGGGAGTTGTGAGAAGCTCCAAACTGCAAAGATTCTTCTGCAGGACAATTGAGACCTGATGGTTGGCTCCAGGCCAACGATTCCGAGCAGGGTTCTAAGGATGGATGGCTGGGTAGCGCACCTCGCATTCCAATGGTCTCCAAGCAACAAGACAGGTTAGATCTGCTGGATGTGGGGGGCAACCGAGGAGGCTGAGTTGCAATGGACTCACCTGTGGATGTGTCCTAATATGTTTTTGTGTCTATGGAGACCTTGGAATGAAGCGGTGGCCCTGGGGCCCTGAAGGGTTCTCCTAAACAGAGGCTTTGACACAGCTGCAACGTGCATGTTTCCCATGTGTAGATGAGATTTGTTCTGATGGGTGAGTCAAGAAACAGCCATATGCTGGTATTGAAATCCAGGCCTCTGAGGAGAGATGCCTGGAAACCAAAGCAATGGATCCGATTAGTGCCTAGGGGCCTGTTCGTTCCTTTTTACCTCTGGGGACATCAGTCTACGGGTCTGAGTGCAGGTAGGTGCTCAGATGGGCTCAGATTGCCCCTGTTTGTCCTGGGAAGCCACAACTCTTGGGATGGCCTCAGGGACTTGGAGGTTATCCTATTAGTAGGGTTGTGTCCATTGGAATGGGCACATACAATTCCCTTGGAGAGGGCAAGTACAGTCCTCAGGTTTGGCTCCAGGGCCCTGAACCTGTAGGGTGTGTAGGCCAGAGCTGTTTGGACAGTTGTCTGAAAACACAAACTCGGCTTATGTTTTGGGTCATAGGTATGGCAGGACTGATCTACAGACCATGAGGAGAACACTTCGGGATATGAAAAAAGGGCGAGTGTGAGGCTCTTGCTCAAGTTTTTGTCTCTGGATATCGTGTCACTCATGGTCGTGAAATTGCCGGGTGACTTCATGGGAAATGGACGAGTCTTACTCTCTGGGGGTTCGGTCCCGTCCAAAGAGTTTGGGGTCATTCTGGGGATGGAAGAAGTCCGTTTTTTTGTTGTTGTTGTCGATTTGTTTCATTTTGTTTTTCAACCTCAGATGTCCCACCAAATGAGGGATTCCAGAGTAGAGCCCTGGAGTGGGGCGACTGGACAACCAGAAATCTGGTTAAAAATTGGGGACTAGGGACATGTCAAGCCCATTATGACATCTTATGGTCCAGCCACTGAGAGGACTTACTAGAGGACAGGACTCACGCTGAGGTCACAATGCGTGTTTATGCTCTCGTCGCACTCAAGAATGGGCGGGGCCTCAGGGTGAATGCTGGTTTCTCCTACACTGAACGTTGGACAACATGCCAACCACAAGGTTTCTTGCCATGGGTCAGGAAGAGTTCTGATTTCTGCATCACAGTCACCCGTGGGCAGTGATTGGAGATAAGGTCTAAGCTCTGAAGCCTGAAAATTGAGGTAGTGAAGAGATGATGACCTAAGGCCATGGCGTGTCTGATGTGCTCAGGGTGCGGTCAGCTGTCTGGGTGTTGGTCAGCAGGTCCGGGCTAAGGTTGTGTCAGACAGTGCATTAGTGCCCAGGTTAGACTATATAATTTGGGTACATTCGAGTGCCGTGGAGGTTTATCTTCATTTAAGCTGCCTGGGCAGCTCATTAGGCAATATATTTTTTCTAGAGGGCAGGCAGAGTGCTTCATTGTCGGTCCGGAATTGCCAAACATGAGGGCTTCGGGGCCAGGAGAGTGAGGACGGAAGTCTGAGAACACAAGCTAGACTTCGGATTCAGGGTGAGGGCACGGCAGGTACCCCCTGCAGATCTGAACCAATATCTCATGCATCTGAAGTCAGGGCGAGGATCCGACGTTGGCTCAGGTTGGAGTTTCTGTGCATGACGGCCCCTTCATGAAGAGAGCGGAATCTCGAGGCCATGGAGGTTTTCCACGTTGGGAGATGTGGGATGCCCCCTTCAAGGATTCCTTCTGCGGGACAATTGAGACCTGTTGGACAGCGCCAGGACATCCCATATGGAATGACTCCAGAGCACCGTTCCAGGATGGATGCCTGGGAAGTCCGCCTCGCCTTCCAATTGTCTCCTAGCAACAAGACAGTTTAGATCTAATGAATCTGTGGGAGCAATCGGGGTGGCCCAGTTGAAATGCACTTTCCAGAGGATGGTTCCTAACGTGTGTTTGTGTCCATGAGGGCCTTGGAATGGGGAGGTGGCACCGGGACCCTGAAGTATTCTCCTAAGCTTTGGCATAGCTCCCATGCACAAGTTTCCTTGTGGAGACGAGATTTGTTCTGATGGGTGCCTCAGGAAATCCCCTCTGCTTGTATTGGAATGCAGGCTTTTGAGGAGACATGCCTGTACACGAAAGCAATGGATCCGATAATGGCCTTGGGTCCTGTCTGGTTCAATCTTCTTGGTATGAGTGGAGGTAGATGAGTGGAGGTAGATGCTCAGCTGGTATCAACCGCCATTTATGTCCCGGGTGACCTACACTATTGGGATGGCCTCAGGGACTTTGGAGGGTTCTCCTAATTTGTACGATTTTTGACAATGGAATGGGCAGAATTCGCATGGATTGGGTGGGGGAAGTCCTAATGTGTGGCTCCAGGGGCCCCAGCCTGGAGGGAGTGTGTCCCAGGACTTTGAGGACAGAAGACTGAAAACACAAACTCAGCTTAAGTTTGGGGACGTAGGTATGGCACGCCCGATCTACAAACCATGAGAAGAACTCTTCAGGATATGAAGAATGAGCGAGTCTGAGGCGCTTGCTCAGGCTTTTGTCTCTGGATTTTGTTTCAGCGATGGCCGTGGAATGTTAGGGTGATCTCATGGGCCATGGACGAATCTTCCTCTCTGTGGATTTGGCCCGATCCCAATTGTTTTTCGTCAATCTGTGGGATGGGAGGACTCCTTTCAGGTTTGTTACCTCAGGTGTCCCACCAAAAGAGGAATTCCAAAGCAGAGCCCTGGGGAAGAGTGAAGGGACAACCCGAACTATGGTTAAAAATTGGGGCCTAGGGGCATGGCAAGCCCAATATGCTGTCTCTTCATATAGGCCCTGAGAGGCCTTACCTGAGGACTGGGCTCAGGCTGAGGGTCACAATGTGTGTTTGTGACCAATGTGGCCCGCAAGCATGGGCTGGGTTTCATGGGCCACGCTTGTTTCAACTACACTGAACGTTGGACAACATGCCAACCACAAGGTTTCTTGCCATGGGGAAAGAGTTCTGATTTCTGCATCATTTTCAACCCTGGGCAGTGGTTGGAGATAAGGTCTAGGTTCTGGAGCCTGAAAACCGCAGTTGGGAAGAGATGACGACCTAAGGCCATGGCGGGTCCGATGTGCTCAGTATATGGCCAGCTGTCTGGGTGGGACCAGGAGGTCCAGGCTCAGGCTGGGTCAGAAGGGGAAATAGTGCCCAGGTCAGTTTATATGTTTGGTGTACAGCCGAATGGCGTGCAGGTTGATCCTCATTTGGGGTTTCGGGGTAGCCCTGAGGGCAATGTTTTACTTCTGTAGGGCAGGCAGAGTGCGGCATTGTAGTTCTGGATTGCCCAACTGGAGTGCTTGTGGGCCAGTAGTCTGAGGACGGAGTCTGAGAACCCAAGCTAGGCCTAGGTTTCTGGGTGAGGATATGGCAGGCACAATCTACAGACCTCAATAGAGATCTCGTGCATCTGAAGTCAGGGCAAGGATCAGACGATCGCTCAGGTTGGACTTTCTGCCCTGATGGCCCTTTCTTGAAGGGGGTTGGATCACGAGGACATGGGGGTTTTCCCACGATGGGAGTTGTGAGAAGCTCCAAACTGCAAAGATTCTTCTGCAGGACAATTGAGACCTGTTGGTTGGCTCCAGGCCAACGATTCCGAGCAGGGTTCTAAGGATGGATGGCTGGGTAGCCCACCTCGCATTCCAATTGTCTCCAAGCAACAAGACAATTTAGATCTGCTGGATGTGGGGGGCAACCGAGGAGGCTGAGTTGAAATGGACTCTCCTGGGGATGTGTCCTAATATGTTTTTGTGTCTATGGAGACCTTGGAATGAAGCGGTGGCCCTGGGGCCCTGAAGGGTTCTCCTAAACAGAGGCTTTGACACAGCTCCAACGTGCATGTTTCCCATGTGTAGATGAGATTTGTTCTGATGGGTGAGTCAAGAAACAGCCATATGCTGGTATTGAAATCCAGGCCTCTGAGGAGAGTTTCCTGGAAACCAAAACAATGGATCCGATTAGTGCCTAGGGGCCTGTTCGTTCCTTTTTACCTCTGGGGACATCAGTCTACGGGTCTGAGTGCAGGTAGGTGCTCAGATGGGCTCAGATTGCCCCTGTTTGTCCTGGGAAGCCACAACTCTTGGGATGGCCTCAGGGACTTTGGAGGTTATCCTATTAGTAGGGTCGTGGCCATTGGAATGGGCACATACAATTCCCTTTGAGAGGGCAAGTACAGTCCTCAGGTTTGGCTCCAGGGCCCTGAGCCTGTAGGATGCGTAGGCCAGAGCTGTTTGGACAGTTGTCTGAAAACACAAACTCGGCTTATGTTTTGGGTCATAGGTATGGCAGGACTGATCTACAGACCATGAGGAGAACACTTCGGGATATGAAAAAAGGGCGAGTGTGAGGCTCTTGCTCAAGTTTTTGTCTCTGGATATCGTGTCACTCATGGTCGTGAAATTGCCGGGTGACTTCATGGGAAATGGACGAGTCTTACTCTCTGGGGGTTCGGTCCCGTCCAAAGAGTTTGCGGTCATTCTGGGGATGGAAGAAGTCCGTTTTTTTGTTGTTGTTGTCGATTTGTTTCATTTTGTTTTTCAACCTCAGATGTCCCACCAAATGAGGGATTCCAGAGTAGAGCCCTGGGGTGGGGCGACTGGACAACCAGAAATCTGGTTAAAAATTGGGGACTAGGGACATGTCAAGCCCATTATGACATCTAATGGTCCAGCCACTGAGAGGACTTACTAGAGGACAGGACTCACGCTGAGGTCACAATGCCTGTTTATGCACTCGTCGCACTCAAGAATGGGCGGGACCTCAGGGTGAATGCTGGTTTCTCCTACACTGAACGTTGGACAACATGCCAACCACAAGGTTTCTTGCCATGGGTCAGGAAGAGTTCTGATTTCTGCATCACAGTCACCCGTGGGCAGTGATTGGAGATAAGGTCTAGGTTCTGAAGCCTGAAAACAGAGGTAGGGAAGAGATGATGACCTAAAACCATGGCGGGTCTGATGTGCTCAGCGTGCGGTCAGCTGTCTGGGTGTTGGTCAGCAGGTCCGGGCTCAGGTTGTGTCAGACAGTGCATTAGTGCCCAGGTTAGACTATATAATTTGGGTACATTCGAGTGCCGTGTAGGTTTATCTTCATTTAAGCTGCCTGGGCAGCTCATTAGGCAATATATTTTTTCTAGAGGGCAGGCAGAGTGCTTCATTGTCGGTCCGGAATTGCCAAACTTGAGGGCTTCGGGGCCAGGAGAGTGAGGACGGAAGTCTGAGAACACAAGCTAGACTTCGGATTCAGGGTGAGGGCACGGCAGGTACCCCCTGCAGATCTGAACCAATATCTCATGCATCTGAAGTCAGGGCGAGGATCCGACGTTGGCTCAGCTTGGAGTTTCTGTGCATGACGGCCCCTTCATGAAGGGAGCGGAATCTCGAGGCCATGGAGGTTTTCCACGTTGGGAGATGTGGGATGCCCCCTTCAAGGATTCCTTCTGCGGGACAATTGAGACTTGTTGGACAGCTCCAGGACATACCATATGGAATGACTCCAGAACACTGTTCCAGGATGGATGCCTGGGAAGTCCGCCTCGCCTTCCAATTGTCTCCTAGCAACAAGTCAGTTTAGATCTAATGGATCTGCGGGAGCAACCAGGGTGGCTGAGTTGAAATGCACTTTCCAGAGGATGGTTCCTAACGTGTGTTTGTGTCGATGAGGGCCTTGGAATGGGGAGGTGGCACCAGGACCCTGAAGTATTCTCCTAAGCTTTGGCATAGCTCCCATGCACAAGGTTCCTTGTGGAGACGAGATTTGTTCTGATGGGTGCCTCAGGAAATCCCCTCTGCTGGTATTGGAATCCAGGCTTTTGAGGAGACATGCCTGTAAACCAAAGCAATGGATCCGATAATGGCCTCAGGTCCTGTCTGGTTCAATCTTCTTGGTATGAGTGGAGGTAGATGAGTGGAGGTAGATGCTCAGCCGGTATCAACCGCCCTTTTTTGTCCCGGGCGACCTACACTATTGGGATGGCCTCAGGGACTTTGGAGGGTTCTCCTAGTTTGTACGATTTTTGACAATGGAATGAGCAGAATTCCCATGGATTGGGTAGGGGCAGACCTAATGTGTGGCTCCAGGGGCCCCAGCCAGGAGGGAGTGTGGCCCAGGACTTTGAGGACAGAAGACTGAAAACACAAACTCAGCTTAAGTTTGGGGACGTAGGTATGGCACGCCCGATCTACAAACCATGAGAAGAACTCTTCAGGATATGAAGAATGAGCGAGTCTGAGGCGCTTGCTCAGGCTTTTGTCTCTAGATTTTGTTTCAGCGATGGCCGTGGAATTTGGGGAGGTCTCATGGGCCATGGACGAATCTTCCTCTCTGTGTTTTGGCCCGATCCCAATTGTTTTTCGTCAATCTGTGGGATGGGAGGACTCCTTTCAGGTTTGTTACCTCAGGTGTCCCACCAAAAGAGGAATTCCAAAGCAGAGCCCTGGGGAAGAGTGAAGGGACAACCCGATCTATGGTTAAAAATTGGGGCCTAGGGGCATGGCAAGCCCAATATGCTGTCTCTTCATATAGGCCCTGAGAGGCCTTACCTGAGGACTGGGCTCAGGCTGAGGGTCACAATGTGTGTTTGTGACCAATGTGGCCCGCAAGCATGGGCTGGGCCTCATGGGCCACGCTTGTTTCAACTACACTGAACGTTGGACAACATGCCAACCACAAGGTTTCTTGCCATGGGGAAAGAGTTCTGATTTCTGCATCATTTTCAACCCTGGGCAGTGGTTGGAGATAAGGTCTAGGTTCTGGAGCCTGAAAACCGCAGTTGGGAAGAGATGACGACCTAAGGCCATGGCGGGTCCGATGTGCTCAGTGTGCGGCCAGCTGTCTGGGTTGGACCAGGAGGTCCAGGCTCAGGCTGGGTCAGAAGGGGAAATAGTGCCCAGGTCAGCCTATATGTTTGGGGTACAGCCGAATGGCGTGCAGGTTGATCCTCATTTGGGGTTTCGGGGTAGCCCTGAGGGCAATGTTTTACTTCTGTAGGGCAGGCAGAGTGCGGCATTGTAGTTCTGGATTGCCCAACTGGAGGGCTTGTGGGCCAGTAGTCTGAGGACGGAGTCTGAGAACCCAAGCTAGGCCTAGGTTTCTGGGTGAGGATATGGCAGGCATAATCTACAGACCTCAATAGAGATCTCGTGCATCTGAAGTCAGGGCAAGGATCAGACGATCGCTCAAGTTGGACTTTCTGCCATGATGGCCCTTTCTTGAAGGGGGTTGGATCACGAGGACATGGGGGTTTTCCCACGATGGGAGTTGTGAGAAGCTCCAAACTGCAAAGATTCTTCTGCAGGACAATTGAGACCTGTTGGTTGGCTCCAGGCCAACGATTCCGAGCAGGGTTCTAAGGATGGATGGCTGGGTAGCCCACCTCGCATTCCAATTGTCTCCAAGCAACAAGACAGGTTAGATCTGCTGGATGTGGGGGGCAACCGAGGAGGCTGAGTTGAAATGGACTCTCCTGTCGATGTGTCCTAATATGTTTTTGTGTCTATGGAGACCTTGGAATGAAGCGGTGGCCCTGGGGCCCTGAAGGGTTCTCCTAAACATAGGCTTTGACACAGCTCCAACGTGCATGTTTCCCATGTGTAGATGAGATTTGTTCTGATGGGTGAGTCAAGAAACAGACATATGCTGGTATTGAAATCCTGGCCTCTGAGGAGAGATGCCTGGAAACCAAAGCAATGGATCCGATTAGTGCCTAGGGGCCTGTTCGTTCCTTTTTACCTTTGGGGACATCAGTCTACGGGTCTGAGTGCAGGTAGGTGCTCAGATGGGCTCAGATTGCCCCTGTTTGTCCTGGGAAGCCACAACTCTTGTGATGGCCTCAGGGAATTTGGCGGTTATCCTATTAGTAGGGTCGTGGCCATTGGAATGGGCACATACAATTCCCTTCGAGAGGGCAAGTACAGTCCTCAGGTTTGGCTCCAGGGCCCTGAGCCTGTAGGGTGTGTAGGCCAGAGCTGTTTGGACAGTTGTCTGAAAACACAAACTCGGCTTATGTTTTGGGTCATAGGTATGGCAGGACTGATCTACAGACCATGAGGAGAACACTTCGGGATATGAAAAAAGGGCGAGTGTGAGGCTCTTGCTCAAGTTTTTGTCTCTGGATATCGTGTCACTCATGGTCGTGAAATTGCCGGGTGACTTCATGGGAAATGGACGAGTCTTACTCTCTGGGGGTTCGGTCCCGTCCAAAGAGTTTGCGGTCATTCTGGGGATGGAAGAAGTCCGTTTTTTTGTTGTTGTTGTCGATTTGTTTCATTTTGTTTTTCAACCTCAGATGTCCCACCAAATGAGGGATTCCAGAGTAGAGCCCTGGGGTGGGGCGACTGGACAACCAGAAATCTGGTTAAAAATTGGGGACTAGGGACATGTCAAGCCCAGTATGACATCTAATGGTCCAGCCACTGAGAGGACTTACTAGAGGACAGGACTCACGCTGAGGTCACAATGCGTGTTTATGCACTCGTCGCACTCAAGAATGGGCGGGGCCTCAGGGTGAATGCTGGTTTCTCCTACACTGAACGTTGGACAACATGCCAACCACAAGGTTTCTTGCCATGGGTCAGGAAGAGTTCTGATTTCTGCATCACAGTCACCCGTGGGCAGTGATTGGAGATAAGGTCTAGGTTCTGAAGCCTGAAAACGGAGGTAGGGAAGAGATGATGACCTAAGGCCATGGCGGGTCTGATGTGCTCAGCGTGCGGTCAGCTGTCTGGGTGTTGGTCAGCAGGTCCGGGCTCAGGTTGTGTCAGACAGTGCATTAGTGCTCAGGTTAGACTATATAATTTGGGTACATTCGAGTGCCGTGTAGGTTTATCCTCATTTAAGCTGCCTGGGCAGCTCATTAGGCAATACATTTTTTCTAGAGGGCAGGCAGAGTGCTTCATTGTCGGTCCGGAATAGCCAAACTTGAGGGCTTCGGAAGCAGGAGAGTGAGGACCGAATTCTGAGAACACAAGCTAGACTTCGGATTCAGGGTGAGGGCACGGCAGGTACCCCCTGCAGATCTGAACCAATATCTCATGCATCTGAAGTCAGGGCGAGGATCCGACGTTGGCTCAGGTTGGAGTTTCTGTGCATGACGGCCCCTTCATGAAGGGAGCGGAATCTCGAGGCCATGGAGGTTTTCCACGTTGGGAGATGTGGGATGCCCCCTTCAAGGATTCCTTCTGCGGGACAATTGAGACCTGTTGGACAGCTCCAGGACATCCCATATGGAATGACTCCAGAGCACTGTTCCATTATGGATGCCTGGGAAGTCCGCCTCGCCTTCCAATTGTCTCCTAGCAACAAGACAGCTTAGATCTAATGGATCTGCGGGAGCAACCGGGGTGGCTGAGTTGAAATGCACTTTCCAGAGGATGGGTCCTAACGTGTGTTTGTGTCCATGAGGGCCTTGGAATGGGGAGGTGGCACCGGGACCCTGAAGTATTCTCCTAAGCTTTGGCATAGCTCCCATGCACAAGTTTCCTTCGGGAGACGAGATTTGTTCTGATGGGTGCCTCAGGAAATCCCCTCTGCTGGTATTGGAATCCAGGCTTTTGAGGAGACATGCCTGTAAACCAAAGCAATGGATCCGATAATGGCCTCGGGTCCTGTCTGGTTCAATCTTCTTGGTATGAGTGGAGGTAGATGAGTGGAGGTAGATGCTCAGCCGGTATCAACCGCCCTTTTTTGTCCCGGGCGACCTACACTATTGGGATGGCCTCAGGGACTTTGGAGGGTTCTCCTAATTTGTACGATTTTTGACAATGGAATGGGCAGAATTCCCATGGATTGGGTGGGGGCAGTCCTAATGTGTGGCTCCAGGGGCCCCAGCCTGGAGGGAGTGTGTCCCAGGACTTTGAGGACAGAAGACTGAAAACACAAACTCAGCTTAAGTTTGGGGACGTAGGTATGGCACGCCCGATCTACAAACCATGAGAAGAACTCTTCAGGATATGAAGAATGAGCGAGTCTGAGGCGCTTGCTCAGGCTTTTGTCTCTAGATTTTGTTTCAGCGATGGCCGTGGAATGTTGGGGAGGTCTCATGTGCCATGGACGAATCTTCCTCTCTGTGGATTTGGCCCGATCCCAATTGTTTTTCGTCAATCTGTGGGATGGGAGGACTCCTTTCAGGTTTGTTACCTCAGGTGTCCCACCAAAAGAAAAATTCCAAAGCAGAGCCCTGGGGAAGAGTGAAGGGACATCCCGAACTATGGTTAAAAATTGGGGCCTAGGGGCATGGCAAGCCCAATATGCTGTCTCTTCATATAGGCCCTGAGAGGCCTTACCTGAGGACTGGGCTCAGGCTGAGGGTCACAATGTGTGTTTGTGACCAATGTGGCCCGCAAGCATGGGCTGGGCCTCATGGGCCACGCTTGTTTCAACTACAATGAACGTTGGACAACATGCCAACCACAAGGTTTCTTGCCATGGGGAAAGAGTTCTGATTTCTGCATCATTTTCAACCCTGGGCAGTGGTTGGAGATAAGGTCTAGGTTCTGGAGCCTGAAAACCGCAGTTGGGAAGAGATGACGACCTAAGGCCATGGCGGGTCCGATGTGCTCAGTGTGCGGCCAGCTGACTGGGTGGGACCAGGAGGTCCAGGCTCAGGCTGGGTCAGAAGGGGAAATAGTGCCCAGGTCAGCCTATATGTTTGGGGTACAGCCGAATGGCGTGCAGGTTGATCCTCATTTGGGGTTTCGGGGTAGCCCTGAGGGCAATGTTTTACTTCTGTAGGGCAGGCAGAGTGCGGCATTGTAGTTCTGGATTGCCCAACTGGAGGGCTTGTGGGCCAGTAGTCTGAGGACGCAGTCTGAGAACCCAAGCTAGGCCTAGGTTTCTGGGTGAGGATATGGCAGGCACAATCTACAGACCTCAATAGAGATCTCGTGCATCTGAAGTCAGGGCAAGGATCAGACGATCGCTCAAGTTGGACTTTCTGCCCTGATGGCCCTTTCTTGAAGGGGGTTGGATCACGAGGACATGGGGGTTTTCCCACGATGGGAGTTGTGAGAAGCTCCAAACTGCAAAGATTCTTCTGCAGGACAATTGAGACCTGTTGGTTGGCTCCAGGCCAACGATTCCGAGCAGCGTTCTAAGGATGGATGGCTGGGTAGCCCACCTCGCATTCCAATTGTCTCCAAGCAACAAGACAGGTTAGATCTGCTGGATGTGGGGGGCAACCGAGGAGGCTGAGTTGAAATGGACTCTCCTGTCGATGTGTCCTAATATGTTTTTGTGTCTATGGAGACCTTGGAATGAAGCGGTGGCCCTGGGGCCCTGAAGGGTTCTCCTAAACATAGGCTTTGACACAGCTCCAACGTGCATGTTTCCCATGTGTAGATGAGATTTGTTCTGATGGGTGAGTCAAGAAACAGACATATGCTGGTATTGAAATCCTGGCCTCTGAGGAGAGATGCCTGGAAAACAAAGCAATGGATCCGATTAGTGCCTAGGGGCCTGTTCGTTCCTTTTTACCTTTGGGGACATCAGTCTACGGGTCTGAGTGCAGGTAGGTGCTCAGATGGGCTCAGATTGCCCCTGTTTGTCCTGGGAAGCCACAACTCTTGTGATGGCCTCAGGGAATTTGGCGGTTATCCTATTAGTAGGGTCGTGGCAATTGGAATGGGCACATACAATTCCCTTCGAGAGGGCAAGTACAGTCCTCAGGTTTGGCTCCAGGGCCCTGAGCCTGTAGGGTGTGTAGGCCAGAGCTGTTTGGACAGTTGTCTGAAAACACAAACTCGGCTTATGTTTTGGGTCATAGGTATGGCAGGACTGATCTACAGACCATGAGGAGAACACTTCGGGATATGAAAAAAGGGCGAGTGTGAGGCTCTTGCTCAAGTTTTTGTCTCTGGATATCGTGTCACTCATGGTCGTGAAATTGCCGGGTGACTTCATGGGAAATGGACGAGTCTTACTCTCTGGGGGTTCGGTCCCGTCCAAAGAGTTTGCGGTCATTCTGGGGATGGAAGAAGTCCGTTTTTTTGTTGTTGTTGTCGATTTGTTTCATTTTGTTTTTCAACCTCAGATGTCCCACCAAATGAGGGATTCCAGAGTAGAGCCCTGGGGTGGGGCGACTGGACAACCAGAAATCTGGTTAAAAATTGGGGACTAGGGACATGTCAAGCCCAGTATGACATCTAATGGTCCAGCCACTGAGAGGACTTACTAGAGGACAGGACTCACGCTGAGGTCACAATGCGTGTTTATGCACTCGTCGCACTCAAGAATGGGCGGGGCCTCAGGGTGAATGCTGGTTTCTCCTACACTGAACGTTGGACAACATGCCAACCACAAGGTTTCTTGCCATGGGTCAGGAAGAGTTCTGATTTCTGCATCACAGTCACCCGTGGGCAGTGATTGGAGATAAGGTCTAGGTTCTGAAGCCTGAAAACTGAGGTAGGGAAGAGATGATGACCTAAGGCCATGGCGGGTCTGATGTGCTCAGCGTGCGGTCAGCTGTCTGGGTGTTGGTCAGCAGGTCCGGGCTCAGGTTGTGTCAGACAGTGCATTAGTGCTCAGGTTAGACTATATAATTTGGGTACATTCGAGTGCCGTGTAGGTTTATCCTCATTTAAGCTGCCTGGGCAGCTCATTAGGCAATACATTTTTTCTAGAGGGCAGGCAGAGTGCTTCATTGTCGGTCCAGAATAGCCAAACTTGAGGGCTTCGGAAGCAGGAGAGTGAGGACGGAATTCTGAGAACACAAGCTAGACTTCGGATTCAGGGTGAGGGCACGGCAGGTACCCCCTGCAGATCTGAACCAATATCTCATGCATCTGAAGTCAGGGCGAGGATCCGACGTTGGCTCAGGTTGGAGTTTCTGTGCATGACGGCCCCTTCATGAAGGGAGCGGAATCTCGAGGCCATGGAGGTTTTCCACGTTGGGAGATGTGGGATGCCCCCTTCAAGGATTCCTTCTGCGGGACAATTGAGACCTGTTGGACAGCTCCAGGACATCCCATATGGAATGACTCCAGAGCACTGTTCCATTATGGATGCCTGGGAAGTCCGCCTCGCCTTCCAATTGTCTCCTAGCAACAAGACAGCTTAGATCTAATGGATCTGCGGGAGCAACCGGGGTGGCTGAGTTGAAATGCACTTTCCAGAGGATGGGTCCTAACGTGTGTTTGTGTCCATGAGGGCCTTGGAATGGGGAGGTGGCACCGGGACCCTGAAGTATTCTCCTAAGCTTTGGCATAGCTCCCATGCACAAGTTTCCTTCGGGAGACGAGATTTGTTCTGATGGGTGCCTCAGGAAATCCCCTCTGCTGGTATTGGAATCCAGGCTTTTGAGGAGACATGCCTGTAAACCAAAGCAATGGATCCGATAATGGCCTCGGGTCCTGTCTGGTTCAATCTTCTTGGTATGAGTGGAGGTAGATGAGTGGAGGTAGATGCTCAGCCGGTATCAACCGCCCTTTTTTGTCCCGGGCGACCTACACTATTGGGATGGCCTCAGGGACTTTGGAGGGTTCTCCTAATTTGTACGATTTTTGACAATGGAATGGGCAGAATTCCCATGGATTGGGTGGGGGCAGTCCTAATGTGTGGCTCCAGGGGCCCCAGCCTGGAGGGAGTGTGTCCCAGGACTTTGAGGACAGAAGACTGAAAACACAAACTCAGCTTAAGTTTGGGGACGTAGGTATGGCACGCCCGATCTACAAACCATGAGAAGAACTCTTCAGGATATGAAGAATGAGCGAGTCTGAGGCGCTTGCTCAGGCTTTTGTCTCTAGATTTTGTTTCAGCGATGGCCGTGGAATGTTGGGGAGGTCTCATGTGCCATGGACGAATCTTCCTCTCTGTGTTTTGGCCCGATCCCAATTGTTTTTCGTAATCTGTGGGATGGGAGGACTCCTTTCAGGTTTGTTACCTCAGGTGTCCCACCAAAAGAGGAATTCCAAAGCAGAGCCCTGGGGAAGAGTGAAGGGACAACCCGAACTACGGTTAAAAATTGGGGCCTAGGGGCATGGCAAGCCCAATATGCTGTCTCTTCATATAGGCCCTGAGAGGCCTTACCTGAGGACTGGGCTCAGGCTGAGGGTCACAATGTGTGTTTGTGACCAATGTGGCCCGCAAGCATGGGCTGGGCCTCATGGGCCACGCTTGTTTCAACTACAATGAACGTTGGACAACATGCCAACCACAAGGTTTCTTGCCATGGGGAAAGAGTTCTGATTTCTGCATCATTTTCAAACCTGGGCAGCGGTTGGAGATAAGGTCTAGGTTCTGGAGCCTGAAAACCGCAGTTGGGAAGAGATGACGACCTAAGGCCATGGCGGGTCCGATGTGCTCAGTGTGCGGCCAGCTGTCTGGGTGGGACCAGGAGGTCCAGGCTCAGGCTGGGTCAGAAGGGGAAATAGTGCCCAGGTCAGCCTATATGTTTGGGGTACAGCCGAATGGCGTGCAGGTTGATCCTCATTTGGGGTTTCGGGGTAGCCCTGAGGGCAATGTTTTACTTCTGTAGGGCAGGCAGAGTGCGGCATTGTAGTTCTGGATTGCCCAACTGGAGGGCTTGTGGGCCAGTAGTCTGAGGACGCAGTCTGAGAACCCAAGCTAGGCCTAGGTTTCTGGGTGAGGATATGGCAGGCACAATCTACAGACCTCAATAGAGATCTCGTGCATCTGAAGTCAAAGCAAGGATCAGACGATCGCTCAAGTTGGACTTTCTGCCCTGATGGCCCTTTCTTGAAGGGGGTTGGATCACGAGGACATGGGGGTTTTCCCACGATGGGAGTTGTGAGAAGCTCCAAACTGCAAAGATTCTTCTGCAGGACAATTGAGACCTGTTGGTTGGCTCCAGGCCAACGATTCCGAGCAGCGTTCTAAGGATGGATGGCTGGGTAGCCCACCTCGCATTCCAATTGTCTCCAAGCAACAAGACAGGTTAGATCTGCTGGATGTGGGGGGCAACCGAGGAGGCTAAGTTGAAATGGACTCTCCTCTGGATGTGTCCTAATATGTTTTTGTGTCTATGGAGACCTTGGAATGAAGCGGTGGCCCTGGGGCCCTGAAGGGTTCTCCTAAACAGAGGCTTTGACACAGCTCCAACGTGCATGTTTCCCATGTGTAGATGAGATTTGTTCTGATGGGTGAGTCAAGAAACAGCCATATGCTGGTATTGAAATCCAGGCCTCTGAGGAGAGATGCCTGGAAACCTAAGCAATGGATCCGATTAGTGCCTAGGGGCCTGTTCGTTCCTTTTTACCCTTGGGGACATCAGTCTACGGGTCTGAGTGCAGGTAGGTGCTCAGATGGGCTCAGATTGCCCCTGTTTGTCCTGGGAAGCCACAACTCTTGGGATGGCCTCAGCGACTTTGGAGGTTATCCTATTAGTAGGGTCGTGGCAATTGGAATGGGCACATACAATTCCCTTGGAGAGGGCAAGTACAGTCCTCAGGTTTGGCTCCAGGGCCCTGAGCCTGTAGGGTGTGTAGGCCAGAGCTGTTTGGACAGTTGTCTGAAAACACAAACTCGGCTTATGTTTTGGGTCATAGGTATGGCAGGACTGATCTACAGACCATGAGGAGAACACTTCTGGATATGAAAAAAGGGCGAGTGTGAGGCTCTTGCTCAAGTTTTTGTCTCTGGATATCGTGTCACTCATGGTCGTGAAATTGCCGGGTGACTTCATGGGAAATGGACGAGTCTTACTCTCTGGGGGTTCGGTCCCGTCCAAAGAGTTTGGGGTCATTCTGGGGATGGAAGAAGTCCGTTTTTTTGTTGTTGTTGTCGATTTGTTTCATTTTGTTTTTCAACCTCAGATGTCCCACCAAATGAGGGATTCCAGAGTAGAGCCCTGGGGTGGGGCGACTGGACAACCAGAAATCTGGTTAAAAATTGGGGACTAGGGACATGTCAAGCCCATTATGACATCTAATGGTCCAGCCACTGAGAGGACTTACTAGAGGACAGGACTCACGCTGAGGTCACAATGCGTGTTTATGCTCTCGTCGCACTCAAGAATGGGCGGGGCCTCAGGGTGAATGCTGGTTTCTCCTACACTGAACGTTGGACAACATGCCAACCACAAGGTTTCTTGCCATGGGTCAGGGAGAGTTCTGATTTCTGCATCACAGTCACCCGTGGGCAGTGATTGGAGATAAGGTCTAGGTTCTGAAGCCTGAAAACTGAGGTAGGGAAGAGATGATGACCTAAGGCCATGGCGGGTCTGATGTGCTCAGGGTGCGGTCAGCTGTCTGGGTGTTGGTCAGCAGGTCCGGGCTCAGGTTGTGTCAGACAGTGCATTAATGCCCAGGTTAGACTATATAATTTGGGTACATTCGAGTGCCGTGTAGGTTTATCCTCATTTAAGCTGCCTGGGCAGCTCATTAGGCAAGACATTTTTTCTAGAGGGCAGGCAGAGTGCTTCATTGTCGGTCCGGAATTGCCAAACTTGAGGGCTTCGGGGCCAGGATAGTGAGGACGGAAGTCTGAGAACACAAGCTAGACTTCGGATTCAGGGTGAGGGCACGGCAGGTACCCCCTGCAGATCTGAACCAATATCTCATGCATCTGAAGTCAGGGCGAGGATCCGACGTTGGCTCAGGTTGGAGTTTCTGTGCATGACGGCCCCTTCATGAAGGGAGCGGAATCTCGAGGCCATGGAGGTTTTCCACGTTGGGAGATGTGGGATGCCCCCTTCAAGGATTCCTTCTGCGGGACAATTGAGACCTGTTGGACAGCTCCAGGACATCCCATATGGAATGACTCCAGAGCAACGTTCCAGGATGGATGCCTGGGAAGTCCGCCTCGCCTTCCAATTGTCTCCTAGCAACAAGACAGTTTAGATCTAATGGATCTGCGGGAGCAACCGGGGTGGCTGAGTTGAAATGCACTTTCCAGAGGATGGGTCCTAACGTGTGTTTGTGTCCATGAGGGCCTTGGAATGGGGAGGTGGCACCGGGACCCTGAAGTATTCTCCTAAGCTTTGGCATAGCTCCCATGCACAAGGTTCCTTGTGGAGACGAGATTTGTTCTGATGGGTGCCTCAGGAAATCCCCTCTGCTGGTATTGGAATCCAGGCTTTTGAGGAGACATGCCTGTAAACCAAAGCAATGGATCCGATAATGGCCTCGTGTCCTGTCTGGTTCAATCTTCTTGGTATGAGTGGAGGTAGATGAGTGGAGGTAGATGCTCAGCCGGTATCAACCGCCTTTTTTTGTCCCGGGTGACCTACACTATTGGGATGGCCTCAGGGACTTTGGAGGGTTCTCCTAATTTGTACGATTTTTAACAATGGAATGGGCAGAATTCTCATGGATTGGGTGGGGGAAGTCCTAATGTGTGGCTCCAGGGGCCCCAGCCTGGAGGGAGTGTGGCCCAGGACTTTGAGGACAGAAGACTGAAAACACAAACTCAGCTTAAGTTTGGGGACGTAGGTATGGCACGCCCGATCTACAAACCATGAGAAGAACTCTTCAGGATATGAAGAATGAGCGAGTCTGAGGCGCTTGCTCAGGCTTTTTTCTCTGGATTTTGTTTCAGCGATGGCCGTGGAATGTTGGGGAGGTCTCAAGGGCCATGGACGAATCTTCCTCTCTGTGGATTTGGCCCGATCCCAATTGTTTTTCGTCAATCTGTGGGATGGTAGGACTCCTTTCAGGTTTGTTACCTCAGGTGTCCCACCAAAAGAGGAATTCCAAAGCAGAGCCCTGGGGAAGAGTGAAGGGACAACCCGAACTACGGTTAAAAATTGGGGCCTAGGGGCATGGCAAGCCCAATATGCTGTCTCTTCATATAGGCCCTGAGAGGCCTTACCTGAGGACTGGGCTCAGGCTGAGGGTCACAATGTGTGTTTGTGACCAATGTGGCCCGCAAGCATGGGCTGGGCCTCATGGGCCACGCTTGTTTCAACTACACTGAACGTTGGACAACATGCCAACCACAAGGTTTCTTGCCATGGGGAAAGAGTTCTGATTTCTGCATCATTTTCAAACCTGGGCAGTGGTTGGAGATAAGGTCTAGGTTCTGGAGCCTGAAAACCGCAGTTGGGAAGAGATGACGACCTAAGGCCATGGCGGGTCCGATGTGCTCAGTGTGCGGCCAGCTGTCTGGGTGGGACCAGGAGGTCCAGGCTCAGGCTGGGTCAGAAGGGGAAATAGTGCCCAGGTCAGCCTATATGTTTGGGGTACAGCCGAATGGCGTGCAGGTTGATCCTCATTTGGGGTTTCGGGGTAGCCCTGAGGGCAATGTTTTACTTCTGTAGGGCAGGCAGAGTGCGGCATTGTAGTTCTGGATTGCCGAACTGGAGGGCTTGTGGGCCAGTAGTCTGAGGACGCAGTCTGAAAACCGAAGCTAGGCCTAGGTTTCTGGGTGAGGATATGGCAGGCACAATCTACAGACCTCAATAGAGATCTCGTGCATCTGAAGTCAGGGCAAGGATCAGACGATCGCTCAGGTTGGACTTTCTGCCCTGATGGCCCTTTCTTGAAGGGGGTTGGATCACGAGGACATGGGGGTTTTCCCACGATGGGAGTGTGAGAAGCTCCAAACTGCAAAGATTCTTCTGCAGGACAATTGAGACCTGTTGGTTGGCTCCAGGCCAACGATTCCGAGCAGGGTTCTAAGGATGGATGGCTGGGTAGCCCACCTCGCATTCCAATTGTCTCCAAGCAACAAGACAGGTTAGATCTGCTGGATGTGGGGGGCAACCGAGGACGCTGAGTTGAAATGGACTCTCCTGTGGATGTGTCCTAATATGTTTTTGTGTCTATGGAGACCTTGGAATGAAGCGGTGGCCCTTGGGCCCTGAAGGGTTCTCCTAAACAGAGGCTTTGACACAGCTCCAACGTGCATGTTTCCCATGTGTAGATGAGATTTGTTCTGATGGTTGAGTCAAGAAACAGCCATATGCTGGTATTGAAATCCAGGCCTCTGAGGAGAGATGCCTGGAAACCAAAGCAATGGATCCGATTAGTGCCTAGGGGCCTTTTCGTTCCTTTTTACCTCTGGGGACATCAGTCTACGGGTCTGAGTGCAGGTAGGTGCTCAGATGGGCTCAGATTGCCCCTGTTTGTCCTGGGAAGCCACAACTCTTGGGATGGCCTCAGCGACTTTGGAGGTTATCCTATTAGTAGGGTCGTGGCCATTGGAATGGGCACATAAAATTCCCTTGGAGAGGGCAAGGACAGTCCTCAGGTTTGGCTCCAGGGCCCTGAGCCTGTAGGGTGTGTAGGCCAGAGCTGTTTGGACAGTTGTCTGAAAACACAAACTCAGCTTATGTTTTGGGTCATAGGTATGGCAGGACTGATCTACAGACCATGAGGAGAACACTTCGGGATATGAAAAAAGGGCGAGTGTGAGGCTCTTGCTCAAGTTTTTGTCTCTGGATATCGTGTCACTCATGGTCGTGAAATTGCCGGGTGACTTCATGGGAAATGGACGAGTCTTACTCTCTGGGGGTTCGGTCCCGTCCAAAGAGTTTGCGGTCATTCTGGGGATGGAAGAAGTCCGTTTTTTTGTTGTTGTTGTCGATTTGTTTCATTTTGTTTTTCCACCTCAGATGTCCCACCAAATGAGGGATTCCAGAGTAGAGCCCTGGGGTGGGGCGACTGGACAACCAGAAATCTGGTTAAAAATTGGGGACTAGGGACATGTCAAGCCCATTATGACATCTAATGGTCCAGCCACTGAGAGGACTTACTAGAGGACAGGACTCACGCTGAGGTCACAATGCGTGTTTATGCTCTCGTCGCACTCAAGAATGGGCCGGGCCTCAGGGTGAATGCTGGTTTCTCCTACACTGAACGTTGGACAACATGCCAACCACAAGGTTTCTTGCATGGGTCAGGAAGAGTTCTGATTTCTGCATCACAGTCACCCGTGGGCAGTGATTGGAGATAAGGTCTAGGTTCTGAAGCATGAAAACTGAGGTAGGGAAGAGATGATGACCTAAGGCCATGGCGGGTCTGATGTACTCAGGGTGCGGTCAGCTGTCTGGGTGTTGGTCAGCAGGTCCGGGCTCAGGTTGTGTCAGACAGTGCAATAGTGCCCAGGTTAGACTATATAATTTGGGTACATTCGAGTGCCGTGTAGGTTTATCCTCATTTAAGCTGCCTGGGCAGCTCATTAGGCAATACATTTTTTCTAGAGGGCAGGCAGAGTGCTTCATTGTCGGTCCGGAATTGCCAAACTTGAAGGCTTCGGGGCCAGGAGAGTGAGGACGGAAGTCTGAGAACACAAGCTAGTCTTCGGATTCAGGGTGAGGGCACGGCAGGTACCCCCTGCAGATCTGAACCAATATCTCATGCATCTGAAGTCAGGGCGAGGATCCGACGTTGGCTCAGGTTGGAGTTTCTGTGCATGACGGCCCCTTCATGAAGGGAGCGGAATCTCGAGGCCATGGAGGTTTTCCACGTTGGGAGATGTGGGATGCCCCCTTCAAGGATTCCTTCTGCGGGACAATTGAGACCTGTTGGACAGCTCCAGGACATCCCATATGGAATGACTCCAGAGCAACGTTCCATTATGGATGCCTGGGAAGTCCGCCTCGCCTTCCAATTGTCTCCTAGCAACAAGACAGTTTAGATCTAATGGATCTGCGGGAGCAACCGGGGTGGCTGAGTTGAAATGCACTTTCCAGAGGATGGGTCCTAACGTGTGTTTGTATCCATGAGGGCCTTGGAATGGGGAGGTGGCACCGGGACCCTGAAGTATTCTCCTAAGCTTTGGCATAGCTCCCATGCAAAAGTTTCCTTGTGGAGACGAGATTTGTTCTGATGGGTGCCTCAGGAAATCCCCTCTGCTGGTATTGGAATCCAGGCTTTTGAGGAGACATGCCTTTAAACCAAAGCAATGGATCCGATAATGGCCTCGGGTCCTGTCTGGTTCAATCTTCTTGGTATGAGTGGAGGTAGATGAGAGGAGGTAGATGCTCAGCCGGTATCAACCGCCCTTTATGTCCCGGGTGACCTACACTATTGGGATGGCCTCAGGGACTTTGGAGGGTTCTCCTAATTTGTACGATTTTTGACAATGGAATGGGCAGAATTCCCATGGATTGGGTGGGGGCAGTCCTAATGTGTGGCTCCAGGGGCCCCAGCCTGGAGGGAGTGTGGCCCAGGACTTTGAAAACAGAAGACTGAAAACACAAACTCAGCTTAAGTTTGGGGACGTAGGTATGGCACGCCCGATCTACAAACCATGAGAAGAACTCTTCAGGATATGAAGAATGAGCGAGTCTGAGGCGCTTGCTCAGGCTTTTGTCTCTAGATTTTGTTTCAGCGATGGCCGTGGAATGTTGGGGAGGTCTCATGGGTCATGGACGAATCTTCCTCTCTGTGGATTTGGCCCGATCCCAATTGTTTTTCATCAATCTGTGGGATGGGAGGACTCCTTTCAGGTTTGTTACCTCAGGTGTCCCACCAAAAGAGGAATTCCAAAGCAGAGCCCTGGGGAAGAGTGAAGGGACAACCCGAACTATGGTTAAAAATTGGGGCCTAGAGAGAGGAGTCAAGATGGCGGAGAAGTAGCAAGCTGAGACTGCTTCAGCTAGCCAGAGATCAGCTAGATAGCTTATCTAAAGATTGCAAACACCTGAAAATCCATCGGCAGACCGAAGAGAAGAAGAACAGCAATTCTGGAAACAGAAAAACAACCACTTTCTGAAAGGTAGGACCGGCGGAGAAGTGAATCCAAAGCGACGGGAAGATAGACCCCGGGGGGAGGGGCCGGCTCCCGGCAAGCGGCGGAGCAACCGCGCACAAAATCAGGACTTTTAAAAGTCTGTTCCGCTGAGGGACATCAGTCCAGAGGCTAAACCGGGGCGAAGCCCACGCGGGGTCAGCGTGGCCTCAGGTCCCGCAGGGTCACAGAAGGATCGGGGGTGTCTGAGTGTCGCAGAGCTTGCGGGTATTGGAACGGGAAAGCCGGCTACAGAGACAGAGCTGACAGTAAGCTCACAGCTCTGTGTTACCTTGAACCGATCACAGGCTCGGTGAGCTAGGAGCGCGGCCGGAGGTCAGGCAGACGGGAGTAACTGGGCGCTGTTCTCTGAGGGCGCACTGAGGAGTGGGGCCCTGGGCTCTCGGCTCCTCCGGGCCGGAGACCAGGAGGCCACCATTTGTGTTCCCGTCCTCCGGAACTCTACGGAAAGCGCTCAGGGAACAAAAGCTCCTGAAAGCAAACCCGAGCGGATTACTCACCCCGGCCCCGGGTAAGGGCGGTGTAATTCCGCCTGGGGCAAAGACCCTTGAGAATCACTACAACAGGCCCCTCCCCCAGAAGATCAACAAGAAATCCAGCCGAGACCAAGTTCACCTACCAAGGAGTGCGGTTTCAATACCAAGGAGAGCAGCAGAATTCCAGAGGAGGAGAAAGCAAAGCACGGAACTCATGGCTTTTTTCCTGTGATTTTTTTTTAGTCTTGCAGTTAATTTAATTTTTTCTTTTTCATTTTTTTTTCTTTTTTTCTTTTTCTTCTCGCCTTCGGGTAAATTTTTTTTTTTAACTGTTACCTTTTTCTTTTTTAACGATTTTTTACTAGTTTATCTAATATATATATTTTTTCTTTTTTACATTTTTCTCAGGTGTTTTCTTTTTTTAAAAAAATTTTTTTTCTTTTCTTTTTTTTTCTTTCTTCCTTTTTGAACCTCTTTTTATCCCCTTTCTCCCCACTCACGATTTTGGATCTCTTCTAATTTAGTTAAAGCATATTTTCCTGGGGTTGTTGCCACCCTTTTAGTATTTTACTTGCCCCTTCATTTACTCTTATCTGGCCAAAATGACAAGACGTAAAAATTCAACGCAAAAAAAAGAACAAGAGGCAGTACCAAAGGCTAGGGACCTAATCAATACAGACATCGGTAATATGTCAGATCTAGAGTTCAGAATGACAATTCTCAAGGTTCTAGCCGGGCTCGAAAAAGGCATGGAAGATATTAGAGAAACCCTCTCAAGAGATATAAAAGCCCTTTCTGGAGAAATAAAAGAACTAAAATCTAACCATGTTGAAATCAAAAAAGCTATTAATGAGGTGCAATCAAAAATGGAGGCTCTAACTGCTAGGATAAATGAGGCAGAAGAAAGAATTAGTGATATAGAAGACCAAATGACAGAGAATAAAGAAGCTGAGCAAAAGAGGGACAAACAGCTACTGGACCACGAGGGGAGAATTCGAGAATTAAGTGACACCATAAGACGAAACAACATTAGAATAATTGGGATTCCAGAAGAAGAAGAAAGAGAGAGGGGAGCAGAAGGTATACTGAAGAGAATTATTGGGGAGAATTTCCCCAATATGGCAAAGGGAACGAGCATCAAAATTCAGGAGGTTCAGAGAACGCCCCTCAAAATCAATAAGAAGAGGCCCACACCCCGTCACCTAATAGTAAAATTTACAAGTCTCAGTGACAAAGAGAAAATCCTGAAAGCAGCCCAGGAAAAGAAGTCTGTAACATACAATGGTAAAAATATTAGATTGGCAGCTGACTTATCCACAGAGACCTGGCAGGCCAGAAAGAGCTGGCATGATATTTTTAGAGCACTAAACGAGAAAAACATGCAGCCCAGAATACTATATCCAGCTAGGCTATCATTGAAAATAGAAGGAGAGATTAAAAGCTTCCAGGACAAACAACAACTGAAAGAATTTGCAAATACCAAACCAGCTCTACAGGAAATATTGAAAGGGGTCCTCTAAGCAAAGAGAGAGCCTACAAGTGGTAGATCAGAAAGGAACAGAGACCATATACAATAACAGTCACCTTACAGGCAATACAATGGCACTAAATTCATATCTCTCAATAGTTACCCTAAATGTGAATGGGCTAAATGCCCCTGTCAAAAGACACAGGGTATCAGAATGGATAAAAAAACAAAACCCATCTATATGTTGCCTCCAAGAAACTCATTTTAAGCCCGAAGACACCTCCAGATTTAAAGTGAGGGGGTGGAAAAGAATTTACCATACTAATGGACATCAGAAGAAAGCAGGAGTGGCAATCCTTATATCAGATCAATTAGATTTTAAGCCAAAGACTATAATAAGAGATGAGGAAGGACACTATATCATACTCAAAGGGTCTGTCCAACAAGAAGATTTAACAATTTTAAATATCTATGCCCCCAACGTGGGAGCAGCCAACTATATAAACCAATTAATAACAAAATCAAAGAAACACATCAACAACAATACAATAATAGTAGGGGACTTTAACACTCCCCTCACTGAAATGGACAGGTCATCCAAGCAAAAGATCAGCAAGGAAATAAAGGCCTTAAACGACACACTGGACCAGATGGACATCACAGATATATTCAGAACATTTCATCCCAAAGCAACAGAATACACATTCTTCTCTAGTGCACATGGAACATTCTCTAGAATAGATCACATCCTCGGTCCTAAATCAGGACTCAACCGGTATCAAAAGATTGGGATCATTCCCTGCGTATTTTCAGACCACAATGCTCTAAAGCTAGAACTCAACCACAAAAGGAAGTTTGGAAAGAACCCAAATACATGGAGACTAAACAGTATCCTTCTAAAGAATGAATGGGTCAACCGGGAAATTAAAGAAGAATTGAAAAAAATCATGGAAACAAATGATAATGAAAATACAACGGTTCAAAATCTGTGGGACACAATAAAGGCAGTCCTGAGAGGAAAATATATAGCGGTACAAGACTTTCTCAAGAAACAAGAAAGGTCTCAGGTACACAACCTAACCCTACACCTAAAGGAGCTGGAGAAAGAACAAGAAAGAAACCCTAAGCCCAGCAGGAGAAGAGAAATCATAAAGATCAGAGCAGAAATCAATGAAATAGAAACCAAAAAAACAATAGAAAAAATCAACGAAAGTAGGAGCTGGTTCTTTGAAAGAATTAATAAAATTGATAAACCCCTGGCCCGACTTATCAGAAAGAAAAGAGAAAGGACCCAAATAAATAAAATCATGAATGAAAGAGGAGAGATCACAACGAACACCAAAGAAATACAAACTATTATAAGAACATACTATGAGCAACTCTACGGCAATAAATTTGACAATCTGGAAGAAATGGATGCATTCCTAGAAACATATAAACTACCACAACTGAACCAGGAAGAAATAGAAAGCCTGAACAGACCCATAACCAGTAAGGAGATTGAAACAGTCATTAAAAATCTCCAAACAAACAAAAGCCCAGGGCCAGATGGCTTCCCGGGGGAATTCTACCAAACATTTAAAGAAGAACTAATTCCTATTCTCCTGAAACTGTTCCAAAAAATAGAAATGGAAGGAAAACTTCCAAACTCATTTTATGAGGCCAGCATCACCTTGATCCCAAAACCAGACAAGGATCCCACCAAAAAAGAGAGCTATAGACCGATATCCTTGATGAACACAGATGCGAAAATACTCAACAAAATACTAGCCAATAGGATTCAACAGTACATTAAAAAGATTATTCACCACGACCAAGTGGGATTTATTCCAGGGCTGCAAGGTTGGTTCAACATCCGCAAATCAGTCAATGTGATACAACACATCAATAAAAGAAAGAACAAGAACCATATGATACTCTCAATAGATGCTGAAAAAGCATTTGACAAAGTACAGCATCCCTTCCTGATCAAAACTCTTCAAAGTGTAGGGATAGAGGGCACATACCTCAATATCATCAAAGCCATCTATGAAAAACCCATCGCAAATATCATTCTCAATGGAGAAAAACTGAAAGCTTTTCCACTAAGGTCAGGAACACGGCAGGGATGTCCATTATCACCACTGCTATTCAACATAGTACTAGAGGTCCTAGCCTCAGCAATCAGACAACAAAAGGAAATTAAAGGCATCCAAATTGGCAAAGAAGAAGTCAAATTATCACTCTTCGCAGATGATATGATACTATATGTGGAAAACCCAAAAGACTCCACTCCAAAACTGCTAGAACTTATACAGGAATTCAGTAAATTGTCAGGATATAAAATCAATGCACAAAAATCAGTTGCATTTCTCTACACCAACAGCAAGACAGAAGAAAGAGATATTAAGGAGTCAATCCCATTTACAATTGCATCCAAAACCATAAGATACCTAGGAATAAACCTAACCAAAGAGACACAGAATCTATACTCAGAAAACTATAAAGTACTCATGAAAGAAATTGAGGAAGACACAAAGAAATGGAAAAATGTTCCATGCTCCTGGATTGGAAGAATAAATATTGTGAAAATGTCTATGCTACCTAAAGCAATCTACACATTTAATGCAATTCCTATCAAAGTACCATCCATCTTTTTCAAAGAAATGGAACAAATAATGCTAAAATTTATATGGAACCAGAAAAGACCTCGAATAGCCAAAGGGATATTGAAAAAGAAAGCCAACGTTGGTGGCATCACAATTCCGGACTTCAAGCTCTATTACAAAGCTGTCATCATCAAGACAGCATGGTACTGGCACAAAAACAGACACATAGATCAATGGAATAGAATAGAGAGCCCAGAAATAGACCCTCAAATCTATGGTCAACTCATCTTCGACAAAGCAGGAAAGAATGTCCAATGGAAAAAAGACAGCCTCTTCAATAAATGGTGCTGGGAAAATTGGACAGCCACATGCAGAAAAATGAAATTGGACCATTTCCTTACACCACACACAAAAATAGACTCAAAATGGATGAAGGACCTCAATGTGCGAAAGGAATCCATCAAAATCCTTGAGGAGAACACAGGCAGCAACCTCTTCGACCTCTGCCGCAGCAACATCTTCCTAGGAACAACGCAAAAGGCAAGGGAAGCAAGGGAAAAAATGAACTATTGGGATTTCATCAAGATCAAAAGCTTTTGCACAGCAAAGGAAACAGTTAACAAAATCAAAAGACAACTGACAGAATGGGAGAAGATATTTGCAAACGACATATCAGATAAAGGACTAGTGTCCAGAATCTATAAAGAACTTAGCAAACTCAACACCCAAAGAACAAATAATCCAATCAAGAAATGGGCAGAGGACATGAACAGACATTTCTGCAAAGAAGACATCCAGATGGCCAACAGACACATGAAAAAGTGCTCCATATCACTCGGCATCAGGGAAATACAAATCAAAACCACAATGAGATATCACCTCACACCAGTCAGAATGGCTAAAATCAACAAGTCAGGAAATGACAGATGCTGGCGAGGATGTGGAGAAAGGGGAACCCTCCTACACTGTTGGTGGGAATGCAAGCTGGTGCAGCCACTCTGGAAAACAGCATGGAGGTTCCTCAGAATGTTGAAAATTGAACTGCCCTATGACCCAGCAATTGCACTATTGGGTATTTACCCTAAAGATACAAATGTAGTGATCCAAAGGGGCACATGCACCCGAATGTTTATAGCAGCAATGTCCACAATAGCCAAACTATGGAAAGAACCTAGATGTCCATCCACAGATGAATGGATCAAGAAGATGTGGTATATATACACAATGGAATACTATGCAGCCATCAAAAGAAATGAAATCTTGCCATTTGCGACAACATGGATGGAACTAGAGCGTATCATGCTTAGCGAAATAAGTCAAGCAGAGAAAGACAACTATCATATGATCTCCCTGATATGAGGAAGTGGTGATGCAACATGGAGGCTTAAGTGGGTAGGAGAAGAATCAATGAAACAAGATGGGATTGGGAGGGAGACAAACCATAAGTGACTCTTAATCTCACAAAACAAACTGAGGGCTGCTGGGGGGAGGGGGTTTGGGAGAAGGGGGTGGGATTATGGACATTGGGGAGGGTATGTGCTTTGGTGAGTGCTGTGAAGTGTGTAAACCTGGTGATTCACAGACCTGTACCCCTGGGGATAAAAATATATGTTTATAAAAAAAAAAAAAAAAAGAAAGGACAAATACCCAACTTTTGTAGCAGCATGGACGGGACTGGAAGAGATTATTATGCTGAGTGAAATAAGTCAAGCAGAGAGAGTCAATTATCATATGGTTTCACTTATTTGTGGAGCATAACAAATAGCACGGAGGACATGGGGAGTTAGAGAGGAGAAGGGAGTTGGGGGAAATTGGAAGGGGAGGTGAACCATGAGAGACTATGGACTCTGAAAAACAATCTGAGGATTTTGAAGGGGTGGGGGGTGGGAGTTTGGGGTACTAGGTGGTGGGTATTATAAAGGGCACGAATTGCATGGAGCACTGGGTGTGGTGAAAAATAATGAATACTGTTATGCTGAAAATAAAAAATAAATTATAAAAAAAAAAAGAAAGGAAAAAAAAAATTGGGGCCTAGGGGCATGGCAAGCCCAATATGCTGTCTCTTCATATAGGCCCTGAGAGACCTTACCTGAGGACTGGGCTCAGGCTGAGGGTCACAATGTGTGTTTGTGACCAATGTGGCCCGCAAGCATGGGCTGGGCCTCATGGGCCACGCTTGTTTCAACTACACTGAACATTGGACAACATGCCAACCACAAGGTTTCTTGCCATGGGGAAAGAGTTCTGATTTCTGCATCATTTTCAACCCTGGGCAGTGGTTGGAGAAAAGGTCTAGGTTCTGGAGCCTGAAAACCGCAGTTGGGAAGAGATGACGACCTAAGGCCATGGCGGGTCCGATGTGCTCAGTGTGCGGCCAGCTGTCTGGGTGGGACCAGGAGGTCCAGGCTCAGGCTGGGTCAGAAGGGGAAATAGTGCCCAGGTCAGCCTATATGTTTGGGGTACAGCCGAATGGCGTGCAGGTTGATCCTCATTTGGGGTTTCGGGGTAGCCCTGAGGGCAATGTTTTACTTCTGTAGGGCAGGCAGAGTGCGGCATTGTAGTTCTGGATTGCCCAACTGGAGGGCTTGTGGGCCAGTAGTCTGAGGACGCAGTCTGAGAACCCAAGCTAGGCCTAGGTTTCTGGGTGAGGATATGGCAGGCACAATCTACAGACCTCAATAGAGATCTCGTGCATCTGAAGTCAGGGCAAGGATCAGACGATCGCTCAGGTTGGACTTTCTGCCCTGATGGCCCTTTCTTGAAGGGGGTTGGATCACGAGGACATGGGGGTTTTCCCACGATGGGAGTTGTGAGAAGCTCCAAACTGCAAAGATTCTTCTGCAGGACAATTGAGACCTGTTGGTTGGCTCCAGGCCAACGATTCCGAGCAGGGTTCTAAGGATGGATGGCTGGGTAGCCCACCTCGCATTCCAATTGTCTCCAAGCAACAAGACAGGTTAGATCTGCTGGATGTGGGGGGCAACCGAGGAGGCTGAGTTGAAATGGACTCTCCTGGGGATGTGTCCTAATATGTTTTTGTGTCTATGGAGACCTTGGAATGAAGCGGTGGCCCTGGGCCCTGAAGGGTTCTCCTAAACAGAGGCTTTGACACAGCTCCAACGTGCATGTTTCCCATGTGTAGATGAGATTTGTTCTGATGGGTGAGTCAAGAAACAGCCATATGCTGGTATTGTAATCCAGGCCTCTGAGGAGAGATGCCTGGAAACCAAAGCAATGGATCCAATTAGTGCCTAGGGGCCTATTCGTTCCTTTTTACCTCTGGGGACATCAGTCTACGGGTCTGAGTGCAGGTAGGTGCTCAGCTGGGCTCAGATTGCCCCTGTTTGTCCTGGGAAGCCACAACTCTTGGGATGGCCTCAGCGACTTGGGAGGTTATCCTATTAGTAGGGTCGTGGCCATTGGAATGGGCACATACAATTCCCTTGGAGAGGGCAAGTACAGTCCTCAGGTTTGGCTCCAGGGCCCTGAGCCTGTAGGGTGTGTAGGCCAGAGCTGTTTGGACAGTTGTCTGAAAACACAAACTCGGCTTATGTTTTGGGTCATAGGTATGGCAGGACTGATCTACAGACCATGAGGAGAACACTTCGGGATATGAAAAAAGGGCGAGTGTGAGGCTCTTGCTCAAGTTTTTGTCTCTGGATATCGTGTCACTCATGGTCGTGAAATTGCCGGGTGACTTCATGGGAAATGGACGAGTCTTACTCTCTGGGGGTTCGGTCCCGTCTAAAGAGTTTGCGGTCATTCAGGGGATGGAAGAAGTCCGTTTTTTTGTTGTTGTTGTCGATTTGTTTCATTTTGTTTTTCAACCTCAGATGTCCCACCAAATGAGGGATTCCAGAGTAGAGCCCTGGGGTGGGGCGACTGGACAACCAGAAATCTGGTTAAAAATTGGGGACTAGGGACATGTCAAGCCCATTATGACATCTAATGGTCCAGCCACTGAAAGGACTTACTAGAGGACAGGACTCACGCTGAGGTCACAATGCGTGTGTATGCACTCGTCGCACTCAAGAATGGTCGGGGCCTCAGGGTGAATGCTGGTTTCTCCTACACTGAACGTTGGACAACATGCCAACCACAAGGTTTCTTGCCATGGGTCAGGAAGAGTTCTGATTTCTGCATCACAGTCACCCGTGGGCAGTGATTGGAGATAAGGTCTAGGTTCTGAAGCCTGAAAACTGAGGTAGGGAACAGATGATGACCTATGGCCATGGCTGGTCTGATGTGCTCAGGGTGCGGTCAGCTGTCTGGGTGTTGGTCAGCAGGTCCGGGCTCAGGTTGTGTCAGACAGTGCATTAGTGCCCAGGTTAGACTATATAATTTGGGTACATTCGAGTGCCGTATAGGTTTATCCTCATTTAAGCTGCCTTGGCAGCTCATTAGGCAATACATTTTTTCTAGAGGGCAGGCAGAGTGCTTCATTGTCGGTCCGGAATTGCCAAACTTGAGGGCTTCGGGGCCAGGAGAGTGAGGACGGAAGTCTGAGAACACAAGCTAGTCTTCGGATTCAGGGTGAGGGCACGGCAGGTAACCCCTGCAGATCTGAACCAATATCTCATGCATCTGAAGTCAGGGCGAGGATCCGACTTTGGCTCAGGTTGGAGTTTCTGTGCATGACGGCCCCTTCATGAAGGGAGCGGAATCTCGAGGCCATGGAGGTTTTCCACGTTGGGAGATGTGGGATGCCCCCTTCAAGGATTCCTTCTGCGGGACAATTGAGACCTGTTGGACAGCTCCAGGACATCCCATATGGAATGACTCCAGAGCACCGTTCCAGGATGGATGCCTGGGAAGTCCGCCTCGCCTTCCAATTGTCTCCTAGCAACAAGACAGTTTAGATCTAATGGATCTGCGGGAGCAACCGGGGTGGCTGAGTTGAAATGCACTTTCCAGAGGATGGGTCCTAACGTGTGTTTGTGTCCATGAGGGCCTTGGAATGGGGAGGTGGCACCGGGACCCCGAAGTATTCTCCTAAGCTTTGGCATAGCTCCCATGCACAAGTTTCCTTGTGGAGACGAGATTTGTTCTGATGGGTGCCTCAAGAAATCCGCTCTGCTGGTATTGGAATCCAGGCTTTTGAGGAGACATGCCTGTAAACCAAAGCAATGGATCCGATAATGGCCTCGGGTCCTGTCTGGTTCAATCTTCTTGGTATGAGTGGACGTAGATGAGTGGAGGTAGATGCTCAGCCGGTATCAACCGCCCTTTATGTCCCGGGTGACCTACACTATTGGGATGGCCTCAGGGACTTTGGAGGGTTCTCCTAATTTGTACGATTTTTGACAATGGAATGGGCAGAATTGCCATGGATTGGGTGGGGGCAGTCCTAATGTGTGGCTCCAGGGGCCCCAGCCTGGAGGGAGTGTGGCCCAGGACTTTGAGGACAGAAGACTGAAAACACAAACTCAGCTTAAGTTTGGGGACGTAGGTATGGCACGCCCGATCTACAAACCATGAGAAGAACTCTCAGGATATGAAGAATGAGCGAGTCTGAGGCGCTTGCTCAGGCTTTTGTCTCTGGATTTTTTTCAGCGATGGCCGTGGAATGTTGGGGAGGTCTCATGGGCCATGGACGAATCTTCCTCTCTGTTAATTTGGCCCGATCCCAATTGTTTTTCGTCAATCTGTGGGATGGGAGGACTCCTTTCAGGTTTGTTACCTCAGGTGTCCCACCAAAAGAGGAATTCCAAAGCAGAGCCCTGGGGAAGAGTGAAGGGACAACCCGAACTATGGTTAAAAATTGGGGCCTAGGGGCATGGCAAGCCCAATATGCTGTCTCTTCATATAGGCCCTGAGAGGCCTTACCTGAGGACTGGGCTCAGGCTGAGGGTCACAATGTGTGTTTGTGACCAATGTGGCCCGCAAGCATGGGCTGGGCCTCATGGGCCACGCTTGTTTCAACTACACTGAATGTTGGACAACATGCCAACCACTAGGTTTCTTGCCATGGGGAAAGAGTTCTGATTTCTGCATCAGTTTCAACCCTGGGCAGTGGTTGGAGATAAGGTCTAGGTTCTGGAGCCTGAAAACCGCAGTTGGGAAGAGATGACGACCTAAGGCCATGGCGGGTCCAATGTGCTCAGTGTGCGGCCAGCTGTCTGGGTGGGACCAGGAGGTCCAGGCTCAGGCTGGGTCAGAAGGGGAAATAGTGCCCAGGTCAGCCTATATGTTTGGGGTACAGCCGAATGGCGTGCAGGTTGATCCTCATTTGGGGTTTTGGCGTAGCCCTGAGGGCAATGTTTTACTTCTGTAGGGCAGGCAGAGTGCGGCATTGTAGTTCTGGATTGCCCAACTGGAGGGCTTGTGGGCCAGTAGTCTGAGGACGCAGTCTGAGAACCCAAGCTAGGCCTAGGTTTCTGGGTGAGGATATGGCAGGCACAATCTACAGACCTCAATAGAGATCTCGTGCATCTGAAGTCAGGGCAAGGATCAGACGATCACTCAGGTTGGACTTTCTGCCCTGATGGCCCTTTCTTGAAGGGGGATGGATCACGAGGACATGGGGGTTTACCCACGATGGGAGTTGTGTGAAGCTCCAAACTGCAAAGATTCTTCTGCAGGACAATTGAGACCTGTTGGTTGGCTCCAGGCCAACGATTCCGAGCAGGGTTCTAAGGATGGATGGCTGGGTAGCCCACTTCGCATTCCAATTGTCTCCAAGCAACAAGACAATTTAGATCTGCTGGATGTGGGGGGCAACCGAGGAGGCTGAGTTGAAATGGACTCTCCTGGGGATGTGTCCTAATATGTTTTTGTGTCTATGGAGACCTTGGAATGAAGCGGTGGCCCTGGGGCCCTGAAGGGTTCTCCTAAACAGAGGCTTTGACACAGCTGCAACGTGCATGTTTCCCATGTGTAGATGAGATTTGTTCTGATGGGTGAGTCAAGAAACAGCCATATGCTGGTATTGAAATCCAGGCCTCTGAGGAGAGATGCCTGGAAACCAAAGCAATGGATCCGATTAGTGCCTAGGGGCCTGTTCGTTCCTTTTTACCTCTGGGGACATCAGTCTACGGGTCTGAGTGCAGGTATGTGCTCAGATGGGCTCAGATTGAACCTATTTGTCCTGGGAAGCCACAACTCTTGGGATGGCCTCAGGGACATTGGAGGTTATCCTATTAGTAGGGTCGTGGCCATTGGAATGGGCACATACAATTCCCTTGGAGAGGGCAAGTAGAGTCCTCAGGTTTGGCTCCAGGGCCCTGAGCCTGTAGAGTGTGTAGGCCAGTGCTGTTTGGACAGTTGTCTGAAAACACAAACTCGGCTTATGTTTTGGGTCATAGGTATGGCAGGACTGATCTACAGACCATGAGGAGAACACTTCGGGATATGAAAAAAGGGCGAGTGTGAGGCTCTTGCTCAAGTTTTTGTCTCTGGATATCGTGTCACTCATGGTCGTGAAATTGCCGGGTGACTTCATGGGAAATGGACGAGTCTTACTCTCTGGGGGTTCGGTCCCGTCCAAAGAGTTTGCGGTCATTCTGGGGATGGAAGAAGTCCGTTTTTTTGTTGTTGTTGTCGATTTGTTTCATTTTGTTTTTCAACCTCAGATGTCCCACCAAATGAGGGATTCCAGAGTAGAGCCCTGGGGTGGGGCGACTGGACAACCAGAAATCTGGTTAAAAATTGGGGACTAGGGACATGTCAAGCCCATTATGACATCTAATGGTCCAGCCACTGAGAGGACTTACTAGAGGACAGGACTCACGCTGAGGTCACAATGCGTGTTTATGCTCTCGTCGCACTCAAGAATGGGCGGGGCCTCAGGGTGAATGCTGGTTTCTCTTACACTGAACGTTGGACAACATGCCAACCACAAGGTTTCTTGCCATGGGTCAGGAAGAGTTCTGATTTCTGCATCACAGTCACCCGTGGGCAGTGATTGGAGATAAGGTCTAGGTTCTGAAGCATGAAAACTGAGGTAGGGAAGAGATGATGACCTAAGGCCATGGCGGGTCTGATGTGCTCAGGGTGCGGTCAGCTGTCTGGGTGTTGGTCAGCAGGTCCGGGCTCAGGTTGTGTCAGACAGTGCATTAGTGCCCAGGTTAGACTATATAATTTGGGTACATTCGAGTGCCGTGTAGGTTTATCCTCATTTAAGCTGCCTGGGCAGCTCATTAGGCAATACATTTTTTCTAGAGGGCAGGCAGAGTGCTTCATTGTCGGTCCGGAATTGCCAAACTTGAGGGCTTCGGGGCCAGGAGAGTGAGGACGGAAGTCTGAGAACACAAGCTAGACTTCGGATTCAGGGTGAGGGCACGGCAGGTACCCCCTGCAGATCTGAACCAATATCTCATGCATCTGAAGTCAGGGCGAGGATCCGACGTTGGCTCAGGTTGGAGTTTCTGTGCATGACGGCCCCTTCATGAAGGGAGCGGAATCTCGAGGCCATGGAGGTTTTCCACGTTGGGAGATGTGGGATGCCCCCTTCAAGGATTCCTTCTGCGGGACAATTGAGACCTGTTGGACAGCTCCAGGACATCCCATATGGAATGACTCCAGAGCACCGTTCGAGGACGGATGCCTGGGAAGTCCGCCTCGCCTTCCAATTGTCTCCTAGCAACAAGACAGTTTAGATCTAATGGATCTGCGGGAGCAACCGGGGTGGCTGAGTTGAAATGCACTTTCCAGAGGATGGGTCCTAACGTGTGTTTGTGTCCATGAGGGCATTGGAATGGGGAGGTGGCACCGGGACCCTGAAGTATTCTCCTTAGCTTTGGCTTAGCTCCCATGCACAAGTTTCCTTGTGGAGACGAGATTTGTTCTGATGGGTGCCTCAGGAAATCCCCTCTGCTGGTATTGGAATCCAGGCTTTTGAGGAGACATGCCTGTAAACCAAAGCAATGGATCCGATAATGGCCTCGGGTCCTGTCTGGTTCAATCTTCTTGGTATGACTGGAGGTAGATGAGTGGAGGTAGATGCTCAGCCGGTATCAACCGCCCATTTTATGTCCGGGCGACCTACACTATTGGGATGGCCTCAGGGACTTTGGAGGGTTCTCCTAATTTGTACGATTTTTGACAATGGAATGGGCAGAATTCCCATGGATTGGGGGGGGCAGTCCTAATGTGTGGCTCCAGGGGCCCCAGCCTGGAGGGAGTATGGCCCAGGACTTTGAGGACAGAAGACTGAAAACACAAACTCAGCTTAAGTTGGGGACGTAGGTATGGCACGCCCGATCTACAAACCATGAGAAGAACTCTTCAGGATATGAAGAATGAGCGAGTCTGAGGCGCTTGCTCAGGCTTTTGTCTCTGGATTTTGTTTCAGCGATGGCCGTGGAATGTTGCGGAGGTCTCATGGGCCATGGACGAATCGTCTTCTCTGTGGATTTGGCCCGATCCCAATTGTTTTTCGTCAATCTGTGGGATGGGAGGACACCTTTCAGGTTTGTTACCTCAGGTGTCCCACCAAAAGAGGAATTCCAAAGCAGAGCCCTGGGGAAGAGTGAAGGGACAACCCGAACTATGGTTAAAAATTGGGGCCTAGGGGCATGGCAAGCCCAATATGCTGTCTCTTCATATAGGCCCTGAGAGGCCTTACCTGAGGACTGGGCTCAGGCTGAGGGTCACAATGTGTGTTTGTGACCAATGTGGCCCGCAAGCATGGGCTGGGCCTCATGGGCCACGCTTGTTTCAACTACAATGAACGTTGGACAACATGCCAACCACAAGGTTTCTTGCCATGGGGAAAGAGTTCTGATTTCTGCATCATTTTCAACCCTGGGCAGTGGTTGGAGATAAGGTCTAGGTTCTGGAGCCTGAAAACCGCAGTTGGGAAGAGATGACGACCTAAGGCCATGGCGGGTCCGATGTGCTCAGTGTGCGGCCAGCTGTCTGGGTGGGACCAGGAGGTCCAGGCTCAGGCTGGGTCAGAAGGGGAAATAGTGCCCAGGTCAGCCTATATGTTTGGGGTAAAGCCGAATGGCGTGCAGGTGGATCTTCATTTGGGGTTTCGGGGCAGCCCTGAGGGCAATGTTTTACTTCTGTCGGGCAGGCGGAGTGCGGCATTGTAGTTCTGGATTGCCAAGCTGGAGGGATTGTGGGCCAGTAGTCTGAGGACGGAGTCTGAGAACCCAAGCTAAGCCTAGGTTTCTGGGTGAGGATATGGCAGGCACAATCTACAGACCTCAATAGAGATCTCGTGCATCTGAAGTCAGGGCAAGGATCAGACGATCGCTCAGGTTGGACTTTCTGCCCTGATGGCCCTTTCTTGAAGGGGGTTGGATCACGAGGACATGGGGGTTTTCCCACGATGGGAGTTGTGAGAAGCTCCAAACTGCAAAGATTCTTCTGCAGGACAATTGAGACCTGTTGGTTGGCTCCAGGCCAATGATTCCGAGCAGGGTTCTAAGGATGGATGGCTGGGTAGCCCACCTCGCATTCCAATTGTCTCCAAGCAAAAAGACAGGTTAGATCTGCTGGATGTGGGGGGCAACCGAGGAGGCTGAGTTGAAATGGACTCTCCTGGGGATGTGTCCTAATATGTTTTTGTGTCTATGGAGACCTTGGAATGAAGCGGTGGCCCTGGGGCCCTGAAGGGTTCTCCTAAACAGAGGCTTTGACACAGCTCCAACGTGCAAGTTTCCCATGTGTAGATGAGATTTGTTCTGATGGGTGAGTCAAGAAACAGCCATATGCTGGTATTGAAATCCAGGCCTCTGTGGAGTGATGCCTGGAAACCAAAGCAATGGATCCGATTAGTGCCTAGGGGCCTGTTCGTTCCTTATTACCTCTGGGGACATCAGTCTACGGGTCTGAGTGCAGGTAGGTGCTCAGATGGGCTCAGATTGCCCCTGTTTGTCCTGGGAAGCAACAACTATTGGGATGGCCTCAGGGACTTTGGAGGTTATCCTACTAGTAGGGTTGTGGCCATTGGAATGGGCACATACAATTCCCTTGGAGAGGGCAAGTACAGTCCTCAGGTTTGGCTCCAGGGCCCTGAACCTGTAGGGTGTGTAGGCCAGAGCTGTTTGGACAGTTGTCTGAAAACACAAACTCGGCTTATGTTTTGGGTAATAGGTATGGGAGGACTGATCTACAGACCATGAGGAGAACACTTCGGGATATGAAAAAAGGGCGAGTGTGAGGCTCTTGCTCAAGTTTTTGTCTCTGGATATGGTGTCACTCATGGTCGTGAAATTGCCGAGTGACTTCATGGGAAATGGACGAGTCTTACTCTCTGGGGGTTCGGTCCCGTCCAAAGAGTTTGGGGTCCTTCTGGGGATGGAAGAAGTCCGTTTTTTTGTTGTTGTTGTCGATTTGTTTCATTTTGTTTTTCAACCTCAGATGTCCCACCAAATGAGGGATTCCAGAGTAGAGCCCTGGGGTGGGGCGACTGGACAACCAGAAATCTGGTTAAATATTGGGGACTAGGGACATGTCAAGCCCATTATGATATCTAATGGTCCAGCCACTGAGAGGACTTACTAGAGGACAGGACTCACGCTGAGGTCACAATGCGTGTTTATGCTCTCGTCGCAGTCAAGAATGGGCGGGGCCTCAGGGTGAATGCTGGTTTCTCCTACACTGAACGTTGGACAACATGCCAACCACAAGGTTTCTTGCCATGGGTCAGGAAGAGTTCTGATTTCTGCATCACAGTCACCCGTGGGCAGTGATTGGAGGTAAGGTCTAGGTTCTGAAGCCTGAAAACTGAGGTAGGGAAGAGATGATGACCTAAGGCCATGGCGGGTCTGATGTGCTCAGCGTGCGGTCAGCTGTCTGGGTGTTGGTCAGCAGGTCCGGGCTCAGGTTGTGTCAGACAGTGCATTAGTGCCCAGGTTAGACTATATAATTTGGGTACATTCGAGTGCCGTGTAGGTTTATCCTCATTTAAGCTGCCTGGGCTGCTCATTAGGCAATATATATTTTCTAGAGGGCAGGCAGAGTGCTTCATTGTCGGTCCGGAATTGCCAAACTTGAGGGCTTCGGGGCCAGGAGAGTGAGGACGGAAGTCTGAGAACACAAGCTAGACTTCGGATTCAGGGTGAGGGCACGGCAGGTACCCCCTGCAGATCTGAACCAATATCTCATGCATCTGAAGTCAGGGCGAGGATCCGACGTTGGCTCAGGTTGGATTTTCTGTGCATGACGGCCCCTTCATGAAGGGAGCGGAATCTCGAGGCCATGGAGGTTTTCCACGTTGGGAGATGTGGGATGCCCCCTTCAAGGATTCCTTCTGCGGGACAATTGAGACCTGTTGGACAGCTCCAGGACATCCCATATGGAATGACTCCAGAGCACCGTACGAGGATGGATGCCTGGGAAGTCCGCCTCGCCTTCCAATTGTCTCCTAGCAACAAGACAGTTTAGATCTAATGGATCTGCGGGAGCAACCGGGGTGGCTGAGTTGAAATGCAATTTCCAGAGGATGGGTCCTAACGTGTGTTTGTGTCCCTGAGGGCCTTGGAATGGGGAGGTGGCACCGGGACCCTGAAGTATTCTCCTAAGCTTTGGCTTAGCTACCATGCACAAGTTTCCTTGTGGAGACGAGATTTGTTCTGATGAGTGCCTCAGGAAATCCCCTCTGCTGGTATTGGAATCCAGGCTTTTGAGGAGACATGCCTGTATACCAGAGCAATGGATTCGATATTGGCCTCGGGTCCTGTCTGGTTCAATCTCCTTGGTATGAGTGGAGGTAGAAGAGTGGAGGTAGATGCTCAGCCGGTATCAACCGCCCATTTTTTGTCCCGGGCGACCTACACTATTGGGATGGCCTCGGGGACTTTGGAGGGTTCTCCTAATTTGTACGATTTTTGACAATGGAATGGGCAGAATTCCCATGGATTGGGTGGGGGCAGTCGTAAAGTGTGGCTCCAGGGGCCCCAGGCTGGAGGGAGTGTGGCCCAGGACTTTGAGGACAGAAGACTGAAAACACAAACTCAGCTTAAGTTTGGGGACGAGGGTATGGCACGCCCGATCAACAAACCATGAGAAGAACTCTTCAGGATATGAAGAATGAGCGAGTCTGATGCGCTTGCTCAGGCTTTTGTCTCTGACTTTTGTTTCAGCGATGGCCGTGGAATGTTGGGGAGGTCTCATGGGCCAGGGACGAATCTTCCTCTCTGTGGATTTGGCCCGATCCCAATTGGTTTTCGTCAATCTGTGGGATGGGAGGACTCCTTTCAGGTTTGTTACCTCAGGTGTCCCACCAAAAGAGGTATTCCAAAGCAGAGCCCTGGGGAAGAGTGAAGGGACAACACAAACTATGGTTAAAAATTGGGGCCTAGGGGCATGGCAAGCCCAATATGCTGTCTCTTCATATAGGCCCTGAGAGGCCTTACCTGAGGACTGGGCTCAGGCTGAGGGTCACAATGTGTGTTTGTGACCAATGTGGCCTGCAAGCATGGGCTGGACCTCATGGGCCACGCTTGTTTCAACTACACTGAACGTTGGAAAACATGCCAACCACAAGGTTTCTTGCCATGGGGAAAGAGTTCTGATTTCAGCATCATTTCCAAACCTGGGCAGTGGTTGGAGATAAGGTCTAGGTTCTGGAGCCTGAAAACCGCAGTTGGGAAGAGATGACGACCTAAGGCCATGGCGGGTCCGATGTACTCAGTGTGCGGCCAGCTGTCTGGGTGGGACCAGGTGGTCCAGGCTCAGGCTGGGTCAGAAGGGGAAATAGTGCCCAGGTCAGCCTATATGTTTGGGGTACAGCCGAATGGCGTGCAGGTTGATCCTCATTTGGGGATTCGGGGTAGCCCTGAGGGCAATATTTTACTTCTGTAGGGCAGGCAGATTGCGGCATTGTAGTTCTGGATTGCCAAACTGGAGGGCCTCTGGGCCAGTAGTCTGAGGACGGAGTCTGAGAACCCAAGCTAAGCCTAGGTTTCTGGGTGAGGATATGGCAGGCACAATCTACAGACCTCAATCCAGATCTCGTGCATCTGAAGTCAGGGCAAGGATCAGACGATCGCTCAGGTTGGACTTTCTGCCCTGATGGCCCTTCTTGAAGGGGGTTGGATCACGAGGACATGGGGGTTTTCCCACGATGGGAGTTGTGAGAAGCTCCAAATTGCAAAGATTCTTCTGCAGGACAATTGAGACCTGTTGGTTGGCTCCAGGCCAATGATTCCGAGCAGGGTCCTAAGGATGGATGGCTGGGTAGCCCACCTCGCATTCCAATTGTCTCCAAGCAACAAGACAGGTTAGATCTGCTGGATGTGGGGGGCAACCGAGGAGGCTGAGTTGAAATGGACTCTCCTGGGGATGTGTCCTAATATGTTTTTGTGTCTATGGAGACCTTGGAATGAAGCGGTGGCCCTGGGGCCCTGAAGGGTTCTCCTAAACAGAGGCTTTGACACAGCTCCAACGTGCATGTTTCCCATGTGTAGATGAGATTTGTTCTGATGGGTGAGTGAAGAAACAGCCATATGCTGGTATTGAAATCCAGGCCTCTAAGGAGAGATGCCTGGAAACCAAAGCAATGGAACCGATTAGTGCCTAGGGGCCTGTTCGTTCCTTTTTACCTCTGGGGACATCAGTCTACGGGTCTGAGTGCAGGTAGGTGCTCAGATGGGCTCAGATTGCCCCTGTTTGTTTTGGGAAGCCACAACTCTTGGGATGGCCTCAGGGACTTTGGAGGTTATCCTACTAGTAGGGTTGTGGCCATTGGAATGGGCACATACAATTCCCTTGGAGAGGGCAAGTACAGTCCTCAGGTTTGGCTCCAGGGCCCTGAACCTGTAGGGTGTGTAGGCCAGAGCTGTTTGGACAGTTGTCTGAAAACACAAACTCGGCTTATGTTTTGGGTCATAGGTATGGCAGGACTGATCTACAGACCATGAGGAGAACACTTCGGGATATGAAAAAAGGGCGAGTGTGAGGCTCTTGCTCAAGTTTTTGTCTCTGGATATGGTGTCACTCATGGTCGTGAAATTGCCGGGTGACTTCATGGGAAATGGACGAGTCTTAGTCTCTGGGCGTTCGGTCCCTTCCAAAGAGTTTGGGGTCATTCTGGGGATGGAAGAAGTCCGTTTTTTTGTTGTTGTTGTCGATTTGTTTCATTTTGTTTTTCAACCTCAGATGTCCCACCAAATGAGGGATTCCAGAGTAGAGCCCTGGGGTGGGGCGACTGGACAACCAGAAATCTGGTTAAAAATTGGGGACTAGGGACATGTCAAGCCCATTATGACATCTAATGGTCCAGCCACTGAGAGGATTTACTAGAGGACAGGACACACGCTGAGGTCACAATGCGTGTTTATGCTCTTGTCGCACTCAAGAATGGGCGGGGCCTCAGGGAGAATGCTGGTTTCTCCTACACTGAACGTTGGACAACATGCCAACCACAAGGTTTCTTGCCATGGGTAAGGAAGAGTTCTGATTTCTGCATCACAGTCACCCGTGGGCAGTGATTGGAGATAAGGTCTAGGTTCTGAAGCCTGAAAACTGAGGTAGGGAAGAGATGATGACCTAAGGCCATGGCGGGTCTGATGTGCTCAGCGGGCGGTCACCTGTCTGGGTGTTGGTCAGCAGGTCCGGGCTCAGGTTGTGTCAGACAGTGCATTAGTGCCCAGGTTAGACTATATAATTTGGGTACATTCGAGTGCCGTGTAGGTTTATCCTCATTTAAGCTGCCTGGGCTGCTCATTAGGCAATATATTTTTTCTCGAGGGCAGGCAGAGTGCTTCATTGTCGGTCCGGAATTGCCAAACTTGAGGGCTTCGGGGCCAGGAGAGTGAGGACAGAAGTCTGAGAACACAAGGTAGACTTCGGATTCAGGGTGAGGGCATGGCAGGTACCCCCTGCAGATCTGAACCAATATCTCATGCATCTGAAGTCAGGGCGAGGATCCGACGTTGGCTCAGGTTGGAGTTTCTGTGCATGACGGCCCCTTCATGAAGGGAGCGGAATCTCGTGGCCATGGAGGTTTTCCACGTTGGGAGATGTGGGATGCCCCCTTCAAGGATTCCTTCTGCGGAACAATTGAGACCTGTTGGACAGCTCCAGGACATCCCATATGGAATGACTCCAGAGCACCGTTCGAGGATGGATGCCTGGGAAGTCCGCCTCGCCTTCCAATTGTCTCCTAGCAACAAGACAGTTTAGATCTAATGGATCTGCGGGAGCAACCGGGTGGCTGAGTTGAAAAGCACTTACAGAGGATGGGTCCTAACGTGTATTTGTGTCCATGAGGGCCTTGGAATGGGGAGGTGGCACCGGGACCCTGAAGTATTCTCCTAAGCTTTGGCATAGCTCCCATGCACAAGTTTCCTTGTGGAGACGAGATTTGTTCTGATGGGTGCCTCAGGAAATCCCCTCTGCTGGTATTGGAATCCAGGCTTTTGAGGAGACATGCCTGTAAACCAAAGCAATGGATCCGATAATGGCCTCGGGTCCTGTCTGGTTCAATCTTCTTGGTATGAGTGGAGGTAGATGAGTGGAGGTAGATGCTCAGCCGGTATCAACCGCCCTTTTTTGTCCCGGGTGACCTACACTATTGGGATGGCCTCAGGGACTTTGGAGGGTTCTCCTAATTTGTACGATATTTGACAATGGAATGGGCAGAATTCCCATGGATTGGGTGGGGACAGTCCTAATGTGTGGCTCCAGGGGCCCCAGCCTGGAGGGAGTGTGGCCCAGGACTTTGAGGACAGAAGACTGAAAACACAAACTCAGCTTAAGTGTGGGGACGTAGGTATGGCACGCCCGATCTACAAACCATGAGAAGAACTCTTCAGGATATGAAGAATCAGCGAGTCTGAGGAGCTTGCTCAGGCTTTTGTCTCTGGATTTTGTTTCAGCGATGGCCGTAGAATGTTGGGGAGGTCTCATGGGCCATGGACGAATCTTCCTCTCTGTGGATTTGACCCGATCCCAATTGTTTTTCGTCAATCTGTGGGATGGGAGGACACCTTTCAGGTTTGTTACCTCAGGTGTCCCACCAAAAGAGAAATTCCAAAGCAGAGCCCTGGGGAAGAGTGAAGGGTCAACCCGAACTATGGTTAAAAATTGGGGCCTAGGGGCATGGCAAGCCCAATATGCTGTCTCTTCATATAGGCCCAGAGAGGCCTTACCTGAGGACTGGGCTCAGGCTGAGGGTCACAATGTGTGTTTGTGACCAATGTGGCCCGCAAGCATGGGCTGGGCCTCATGGGCCACGCTTGTTTCAACTACACTGAACGTTGGACAACATGCCAACCACCAGGTTTCTTGCCATGGAGAAAGAGTTCTGATTTCTGCATCATTTTCAACCCTGGGCAGTGGTTGGAGATAAGGTCTAGGTTCTGGAGCCTGAAAACCGCAGTTGGGAAGAGATGACGACCTAAGGCCATGGCGGTCCGATGTGCTCAGTGTGCGGCCAGCTGTCTGGGTGGGACCAGGTGGTCCAGGCTCAGGCTGGGTCAGAAGGGGAAATAGTGCCCAGGTCAGCCTATATGTTTGGGGTACAGCCGAATGGCGTGCAGGTAGATCCTCATTTGCGGTTTCGGGGTAGCCCTGAGGGCAATGTTTTACTTCTGTAGGGCAGGCAGAGTGCGGCATTGTAGTTTGGATTGCCCAACTGGAGGGCTTGTGGGCCAGTAGTCTGAGGACGGAGTCTGAGAACCCAAGCTAGGCCTAGGTTTCTGGGTGAGGATATGGCAGGCACAATCTACAGACCTCAATAGAGATCTCGTGCATCTGAAATCAGGGCAAGGATCAGACGATCGCTCAGGTTGGACTTTCTGCCCTGATGGCCCTTTCTTGAAGGGGGTTGGATCACGAGGACATGGGGGTTTTCCCACGATGGGAGTTGTGAGAAACTCCAAACTGCAAAGATTCTTCTGCAGGACAATTGAGACCTGTTGGTTGGCTCCAGGCCAACGATTCCGAGCAGGGTCCTAAGGATGAATGGCTGGGTAGCCCACCTCGCATTCCAATTGTCTCCAAGCAACAAGACAGGTTAGATCTGCTGGATGTGGGGGGCAATCGAGGAGGATGAGTTGAAATGGACTCTCCTGGGGATGTGTCCTAATATGTTTTTGTGTATATGGAGACCTTGGAATGAAGCGGTGGCCCTGGGGCCCTGAAGGGTTCTCCTAAACAGAGGCTTTGACACAGCTCCAACGTGCATGTTTCCCATGTGTAGATGAGATTTGTTCTGATGGGTGAGTCAAGAAACAGCCATATGCTGGTAATGAAATCCAGGCCTCTGGGGAGAGAAGCCTGGAAACCAAAGCAATGGATCCGATTAGTGCCTAGGGGCCTGTTCGTTCCTTTTTACCACTGGGGACATCAGTCTACGGATCTGAATGCAGGTAGGTGCTCAGATGGGCTCAGATTGCCCAGGTTTGTCCTGGGAAGCCAAAACTATTGGGATGGCCTCAGGGACTTTGGAGGTTATCCTACTAGTAGGGTTGTGGCCATTGGAATGGGCACATACAATTCCCTTGGAGAGGGCAAGTAGAGTCCTCAGGTTTGGCTCCAGGGCCCTGAGCCTGTAGGGTGTGTAGGCCAGAGCTGTTTGGACAGTTGTCTGAAAACACAAACTCGGCTTATGTTTTGGGTCATAGGTATGGCAGGACTGATCTACAGACCATGGGGAGAACACTTCGGGATATGAAAAAAGGGCGAGTGTGAGGCTCTTGCTCAAGTTTTTGTCTCTGGATATGGTGTCACTCATGGTCGTGAAATTGCCGGGTGACATCATGGGAAATGGACGAGTCTTACTCTCTGGGGGTTCGGTCCCGTCCAAAGAGTTTGTGGTCATTCTGGGGATGGAAGAAGTCCGTTTTTTTGTTGTTGTTGTCGATTTGTTTCATTTTGTTTTTCAACCTCAGATGTCCCACCAAATGAGGGATTCCAGAGTAGAGCCCTGGGGTGGGGCGACTGGACAACCAGAAATCTGGTTAAAAATTGGGGACTAGGGACATGTCGAGCCCATTATGACATCTAATGGTCCAGCCACTGAGAGGACTTACTAGAGGACAGGACTCACGCTGAGGTCACAATGCGTGTTTATGCTCTCGTCGCACTCAAGAATGGGCCGGGCCTCAGGGAGAATGCTGGTTTCTCCTACACTGAACGTTGGACAACATGCCAACCACAAGGTTTCTTGCCATGGGTCAGGAAGAGTTCTGATTTCTGCATCACAGTCACCCCTGGGCAGTGATTGGAGATAAGGTCTAGGTTCTGAAGCCTGAAAACTGAGGTAGGGAAGAGATGATGACCTAAGGCCATGGCGGGTCTGATGTGCTCAGCGTGCGGTCACCTGTCTGGGTTTTGGTCAGCAGGTCAGGGCTCAGGTTGTGTCAGACAGTGCATTAGTGCCCAGGTTAGACTATATAATTTGGGTACATTCGAGTGCCGTGTAGGTTTATCCTCATTTAAGCTGCCTGGGCTGCTCAAGAGGCAATATATTTTTTCTAGAGGGCAGGCAGAGTGCTCCATTGTCGGTCCGGAAATGCCAAACTAAGGGCTTCGGGGCCAGGAGAGTGAGGACGGAAGTCTGAGAACACAAGCTAGACTTCGGATTCAGGGTGAGGGCATGGCAGGTACCCCCTGCAGATCTGAACCAATATCTCATGCATCTGAAGTCAGGGCGAGGATCCGACGTTGGCTCAGGTTGGAGTTTCTGTGCATGACGGCCCCTTCATGAAGGGAGCGGAATCTCGAGGCCATGGAGGTTTTCCACGTTGGGAGATGTGGGATGCCCCCTTCAAGGATTCCTACTGCGGGACAATTGAGACCTGTTGGACAGCTCCAGGACATCCCATATGGAATGACTCCAGAGCACCGTTCCAGGATGGATGCCTGGGAAGTCCGCGTCGCCTTCCAATTGTCTCCTAGCAACAAGACAGTTTAGATCTAATGGATCTGCGGGAGCAACCGGGGTGGCTGAGTTGAAATGCACTTTCCAGAGGATGGGTCCTAACGTGTATTTGTGTCCATGAGGGCCTTGGAATGGGGAGGTGGCACCGGGACCCTGAAGTATTCTCCTAAGCTTTGGCATAGCTCCCATGCACAAGTTTCCTTGTGGAGACGAGATTTGTTCTGATGGGTGCCTCAGGAAATCCCCTCTGCTGGTATTGGAATCCAGGCTTTTGAGGAGACATGCCTGTAAACCAAAGCAATGGATCCGATAATGGCCTCGGGTCCTGTCTGGTTCAATCTTCTTGGTATGAGTGGAGGTAGATGAGTGGAGGTAGATGCTCAGCCGGTATCAACCGCCCTTTTTTGTCCCGGGCGACCTACACTATTGGGATGGCCTCAGGGACTTTGGAGGGTTCTCCTAATTTGTACGATTTTTGACAATGGAATGGGCAGAATTCCCATGGATTGGGTGGGGGCAGTCCTAATGTGTAGCTCCAGGGGCCCCAGCCTGGAGGGAGTGTGCCCCAGGACTTTGAGGACAGAAGAATGAAAACACAAACTCAGCTTAAGTGTGGGGACGTAGGTATGGCACGCCCGATCTACAAACCATGAGAAGAACTCTTCAGGATATGAAAAATGAGCGAGTCTGAGGAGTTTGCTCAGGCTTTTGTCTCTGGATTTTGTTCAGCGATGGCCGTGGAATGTTGGGGAGGTCTCATGGGCCATGGACGAATCTTCCTCTCTGTGGATTTGACCCGATCCCAATTGTTTTTCGTCAATCTGTGGGATGGGAGGACACCTTTCAGGTTTGTTACCTCAGGTGTCCCACCAAAAGAGGAATTCCAAAGCAGAGCCCTGGGGAAGAGTGAAGGGACAACCCGAACTATGGTTAAAAATTGGGGCCTAGGGGCATGGCAAGCCCAATATGCTGTCTCTTCATATAGGCCCTGAGAGGCCTTACCTGAGGACTGGGCTCAGGCTGAGGGTCACAATGTGTGTTTGTGACCAATGTGGCCCGCAAGCATGGGCTGAGCCTCATGGGCCACGCTTGTTTCAACTACACTGAACGTTGGAGAACATGCCAACCACCAGGTTTCTTGCCATGGGGAAAGAGTTCTGATTTCTGCATCATTTTCAACCCTGGGCAGTGGTTGGAGATAAGGTCTAGGTCTGGAGCCTGAAAACCGCAGTTGGGAAGAGATGACGACCTAAGGCCATGGCGGGTCCGATGTGCTCAGTGTGCGGCCAGCTGTCTGGGTGGGACCAGGAGGTCCAGGCTCAGGCTGGGTCAGAAGGGGAAATAGTGCCCAGGTCAGCCTATATGTTTGGGGTACAGCCGAATGGCGTGCAGGTTGATCCTCATTTGCGGTTTCGGGGTAGCCCTTAGGGCAATGTTTTACTTCTGTAGGGCAGGTAGAGTGTGGCATTGTAGTTCTGGATTGCCAAACTGGAGGGCTTGTGGGCCAGTAGTCTGAAGACGGAGTCTGAGAACCCAAGCTAGGCCTAGGTTTCTGGGTGAGGATATGGCAGGCACAATCTACAGACCTCAATAGAGATCTCGTGCATCTGAAGTCAGGGCAAGGATCAGACGATCGCTCAGTTTGGACTTTCTGCCCTATGGCCCTTTCTTGAAGGGTGTTGGATCACGAGGACATGGGGGTTTTCCCACGATGGGAGTTGTGAGAAGCTCCAAACTGCAATGATTCTTCTGCAGGACAATTGAGACCTGTTGGTTTGCTCCAGGCCAACGATTCCGAGCAGGGTCCTAAGGATGGATGGCTGGGTAGCCCACCTCGCATTCCAATTGTCTCCAAGCAACAAGACAAGTTAGATCTGCTGGATGTGGGGGGCAACCGAGGAGGCTAAGTTGAAATGGACTCTCCTGGGGATGTGTCCTAATATGTTTTTGTGTCTATGGAGACCTTGGAATGAAGCGGTGGCCCTGGGGCCCTGAAGGGTTCTCCTAAACAGAGGCTTTGACTCAGCTCCAACGTGCATGTTTCCCATGTGTAGATGAGATTTGTTCTGATGGGTGAGTCAAGAAACAGCCATATGCTGGTATTGAAATCCAGGCCTCTGAGGAGAGATGCCTGGAAACCAAAGCAATGGATCCGATTAGTGCCTAGGGGCCTGTTCGTTCCTTTTTACCTCTGGGGACATCAGTCTACGGGTCTGAGTGCAGGTAGGTGCTCAGATGGGCTCAGATTGCCCCTGTTTGTCCTGGGAAGCCACAACTATTGGGATGGCCTCAGGGACTTTGGAGGTTATCCTACTAGTAGGGTTGTGGCCATTGGAATGGGCACATACAATTCCCTTGGAGAGGGCAAGTACAGTCCTCAGGTTTGGCTCCAGGGCCCTGAGCCTGTAGGGTGTGTAGGCCAGAGCTGTTTGGACAGTTGTCTGAAAACACAAACTCGGCTTATGTTTTGGGTCATAGGTATGGCAGGACTGATCTACAGACCATGAGGAGAACACTTCGGGATATGAAAAAAGGGCGAGTGTGAGGCTCTTGCTCAAGTTTTTGTCTCTGGATATCGTGTCACTCATGGTCGTGAAATTGCCGGTTGACTTCATGGGAAATGGACGAGTCTTACTCTCTGGGGGTTCGGTCCCGTCCAAAGAGTTTGGGGTCATTCTGGGGATGGAAGAAGTCCGATTTTTTGTTGTTGTGGATTTGTTTCATTTTGTTTTTCAACCTCAGATGTCCCACCAAATGAGGGATTCCAGAGTTGAGCCCTGGGGTGGGGCGACTGGACAACCAGAAATCTGGTTAAGAATTCGGGACTAGGGATATGTCAAGCCCATTATGACATCTAATGGTCCAGCCACTGAGAGGACTTACTAGAGGACAGGACTCACGCTGAGGTCACAATGCGTGTTTATGCTCTCGTCGCACTCAAGAATGGGCGGGGCCTCAGGGTGAATGCTGGTTTCTCCTACACTGAACGTTGGACAACATGCCAACCACAAGGTTTCTTGCCATGGGTCAGGAAGAGTTCTGATTTCTGCATCACAGTCACTCGTGGGCAGTGATTGGAGATAAGGTCTAGGTTCTGAAGCCTGAAAACTGAGGTAGGGAAGAGATGATGACCTAAGGCCATGGCGGGTCTGATGTGCTCAGCGTGCGGTCAGCTGTCTGGGTGTTGGTCAGCAGGTCCGGGCTCAGGTTGTGTCAGACAGTGCATTAGTGCCCAGGTTAGACTATATAATTTGGGTACATTCGAGTGCCGTGTAGGTTTATCCTCATTTAAGCTGCCTGGGCTGCTCATTAGGCAATATATTTTTTCTAGAGGGCAGGCAGAGTGCTTCATTGTCGGTCCGGAATTGCCAAACTTGAGGGCTTCGGGGCCAGGAGAGTGACGACAGAAGTCTGAGAACACAAGCTAGACTTCGGATTCAGGGTGAGGTCACGGCAGGTACCCCCTGCAGATCTGAACCAATATCTCATGCATCTGAAGTCAGGGCGAGGATCCGACGTTGGCTCAGGTTGGAGTTTCTGTGCATGACGGCCCCTTCATGAAGGGAGCGTAATCTCAAGGCCATGGAGGTTTTCCACGTTGGGTGATGTGGGATGCCCCCTTCAAGGATTCCTTCTGCAGGACAATTGAGACCTGTTGGACAGCTCCAGAACATCCCATATGGAATGACTCCAGAGCACCGTTCCAGGATGGATGCCTGGGAAGTCCGCCTCGCCTTCCAATTGTCTCCTAGCAACAAGACAGTTTAGATCTCATGGATCTGCTGGAGCAACCGGGGTGGCTGAGTTGTAATGCAATTTCCATAGGATGGGTCCTAACGTGTGTTTGCGTCCATGAGGGCCTTGGAATGGGGAGGTGGCGCCGGGACCCTGAAGTATTCTCCTAAGCTTTGGCATAGCTCCCATGCACAAGTTTCCTTGTGGAGACGAGATTTGTTCTGATGGGTGCCTCAGGAAATCCCCTCTGCTGGTATTGGAATCCAGGCTTTTGAGGAGACATGCCTGTAAACCAAAGCAATGGATCCGATAATGGCCTCGGGTCCTGTCTGGTTCAATCTTCTTGGTATGAGTGGAGGTAGATGAGTGGAGGTAGATGCTCAGCCGGTATCAACCGCCCTTTTTTGTCCCGGGCGACCTACACTATTGGGATGGCCTCAGGGACTTTGGAGGGTTCTCCTAATTTGTACGATTTTTGACAATGGAATGGGCCGAATTCCCATGGATTGGGTGGGGGCAGTCCTAATGTGTGGCTCCAGGGGTACCAGCCTGGAGGGAGTGTGGCCCAGGACTTTGAGGACTGAAGACTGAAAACACAAACTCAGCTTACGTTTGGGGACGTAGGTATGGCACGCCCGATCTACAAACCATGAGAAGAACTCTTCAGGATATGAAGAATGAGCGAGTCTGAGGAGCTTGCTCAGGCTTTTGTCTCTGGATTTGTTTCAGCGATGGCCGTGGAATGTTGGGGATGTCTCATGTGCCATGGACGAATCTTCCTCTCTGTGGATTTGGCCCGATCCCAATTGTTTTTCGTCAATCTGTGGGATGGGAGGACTCCTTTCAGGTTTGTTACCTCAGGTGTCCCACCAAAAGAGGAATTCCAAAGCAGAGCCCTGGGGAAGAGTGAAGGGACAACCTGAACTATGGTTAAAAATTGGGGCCTAGGGGTATGGCAAGCCCAATATGCTGTCTCTTCATATAGGCCCTGAGAGGCCTTACCTGAGGACTGGGCTCAGGCTGAGGGTCACAATGTGTGTTTGTGACCAATGTGGCCCGCAAGCATGGGCTGGGCCTCATGGGCCACGCTTGTTTCAACTACACTGAACGTTGGACAACATGCCAACCACAAGTTTTCTTGCCATGGGGAAAGAGTTCTGATTTCTGCATCATTTTCAAACTGGGCAGTGGTTGGTGATAAGGTCTAGGTTCTGGAGCCTGAAAACCGCAGTTGGGAAGAGATGACGACCTAAGGCCATGGCGGGTCCGATGTGCTCAGTGTGCGGCCAGCTATCTGGGTGGGACCAGGAGGTCCAGGCTCAGGCAGGGTCAGAAGGGGATATAGTGCCCAGGTCAACCTATATGTTTGGGGTACAGCCGAATGGCGTGCAGGTTGATCCTCATTTGCGGTTTCGGGGTAGCCCTGAGGGCAATGTTTTACTTCTGTCGGGCAGGCAGAGTGCGGCATTGTAGTTCTGGATTGCCCAACTGGAGGGCTTGTGGGCCAGTAGTCTGAGGACGGAGTCTGAGAACCCAAGCTAGGCCTAGGTTTCTGGGTGAGGATATGGCAGGCACAATCTACAGACCTCAATCGAGATCTCGTGCATCTGAAGTCAGGGCAAGGATTAGACGATCGCTCAGGTGGACTTTCTGCCCTGATGGCCCTTTCTTGAAGGGGGTTGGATCACGAGGACATGGGGGTTTTCCCACGATGGGAGTTGTGAGAAGCTCCAAACTGCAAAGATTCTTCTGCAGGACAATTAAGACCTGTTGGTTGGCTCCAGGCCAACGATTCCGAGCAGAGTCCTAAGGATGGATGGCTGGGAGGCCACCTCGCATTCTAATTGTCTCCAAGCAACAAGACAGGTTAGATCTGCTGGATGTGGGGGGCAACCGAGAGGCTGAGTTGAAATGGACTCTCCTGTGGATGTGTCCTAATATGTTTTTGTGTCTATGGAGACCTTGGCTAAAGCGGTGGCCCTGGGGCCCTGAAGGGTTCTCCTAAACAGAGGCTTTGACACAGCTCCAACGTGCATGTTTCCCATGTGTAGATGAGATTTGTTCTGATGGGTGAGTCAAGAAACAGCCATATGCTGGTATTGAAATCCAGGCCTCTGAGGAGAGATGTTTGGAAACCAAAGCAATGGATCCGATTAGTGCCTAGGGGCCTGTTCGTTCCTTTTTACCTCTGGGGACATCAGTCTACGGGTCTGAGTGCAGGTAGGTGCTCAGATGGGCTCAGATTGCCCCTGTTTGTCCTGGGAAGCCACAACTATTGGGATGGCCTCAGGGACTTTGGAGGTTATCCTACTAGTAGGGTTGTGGCCATTGGAATGGGCACATACAATTCCCTTGGAGAGGGCAAGTACAGTCCTCAGGTTTGGCTCCAGGGCCCTGAGCCTGTAGGGTGTGTAGGCCAGAGCTGTTTGGACAGTTGTCTGAAAACACAAACTCAGCTTATGTTTTGGGTCATAGGTATGGCAGGACTGATCTACAGACCATGAGGAGAACACTTCGGGATATGAAAAAAGGGCGAGTGTGAGGCTCTTGCTCGAGTTTTTGTCTCTGGATATCGTGTCACTCATGGTCGTGAAATTGCCGGGTGACTTCATGGGAAATGGACGAGTCTTACTCTCTGGGGGTTTCGGTCCCGTCCAAAGAGTTTGGGGTCATTCTGGGGATGGAAGAAGTCCGTTGTTTTGTTGTTGTCGATTTGTTTCATTTTGTTTTTCAACCTCAGATGTCCCACCAAATGAGGGATTCCATAGTAGAGCCCTGGGGTGGGGCGACTGGACAACCAGAAATCTGGTTAAAAATTGGGGACTAGGGATATGTCAAGCCCATTATGACATCTAATGGTCCAGCCACTGAGAGGACTTACTAGAGGACAGGACTCACGCTGAGGTCACAATGCGTGTTTATGCTCTCATCGCACGCAAGAATGGGCGGGGCCTCAGGGTGAATGCTGGTTTCTCCTACACTGAACGTTGGACAACATGCCAACCACAAGGTTTCTTGCCATGGGTCAGGAAGAGTTCTGATTTCTGCATCACAGTCACCCGTGGGCAGTGATTGGAGATAAGGTCTAGGTTCTGAAGCCTGAAAACTGAGGTAGGGAAGAGATGATGACCTAAGGCCATGGCGGGTCTGATGTGCTCAGCGTGCGGTCAGCTATCTGGGTGTTGGTCAGCAGGTCCGGGCTCAGGTTGTGTCAGACAGTGCATTAGTGCCCAGGATAGACTATATAATTTGGTTACATTCGAGTGCCGTATAGGTTTATCCTCATTTAAGCTGCCTGGGCTGCTCATTAGGCAATATATATTTTCTAGAGGGCAGGTAGAGTGCTTCATTGTCGGTCCGGAATTGCCAAACTTGAGGGCTTCGGGGCCAGGAGAGTGAGGACGGAAGTCTGAGAACACAATCTAGACTTCGGATTCAGGGTGAGGGCACGGCAGGTACCCCCTGCAGATCTGAACCAATATCTCATGCATCTGAAGTCAGGGCGAGGATCCCACGTTGGCTCAGGTTGGAGTTTCTGTGCATGACGGCCCCTTCATGAAGGGAGCGGAATCTCGAGGCCATGGAGGTTTTCCCCGTTGGGAGATGTGGGATGTCCCCTTCAAGGATTCTCTCTGCGGGACAATTGAGACCTGTTGGACAGCTCCAGGACATCCCATATGGAATGACTCCAGAGCACCATTCCAGGATGCATGCCTGGGAAGTCCGCCTCGCCTTCCAATTGTCTCCTAGCAACAAGACAGTTTAGATGTAATGGATCTGCGGGAGCAACCGGGGTGGCTGAGTTGAAATGCACTTTCCAGAGGATGGGTCCTAACGTGTGTTTGTGTCCATGAGGGCCTTGGAATGGGGAGGTGGCACCGGGACCCTGAAGTATTCTCCTAAGCTTTGGCATAGCTCTCATGCACAAGTTTCCTTTTGGAGACGAGATTTGTTCTGATGGGTGCCTCAGGAAATCCCCTCTGCTGGTATTGGAATCCAGGCTTTTGAGGAGACATGCCTGTAAACCAAAGCAATGGATCCGATAATGGCCTCGGGTCCTGTCTGGTTCAATCTTCTTGGTATGAGTGGAGGTAGATGAGTGGAGGTAGATGCTCAGCCGGTATCAACCGCCCTTTTTTGTCCCGGGCGACCTACACTATTGGGATGGCCTCAGGGACTTTGGAGGGTTCTCCTAATTTGTACGATTTTTGACAATGGAATGGGCCGAATTCCCATGGATTGGGTGGGGGCAGTCCTAATGTGTGGCTCCAGGGGCCCCAGCCTGGAGGGAGTGTGGCCCAGGACTTTGAGGACAGAAGACTGAAAACACAAACTCAGCTTACGTTTGGGGACGTAAGTATGGCACGCCCGATCTACAAACCATGAGAAGAACTCTTCAGGATATGAAGATGAGCGAGTCTGAGGAGCTTGCTCAGGCTTTTGTCTCTGGATTTTGTTTCAGCGATGGCCGTGGAATGTTGGGGAGGTCTCATGGGGCATGGACGAATCTTCCTCTCTGTGGATTTGACCCGATCCCAATTGTTTTTCGTCAATCTGTGGGATGGGAGGACTCCTTTCAGGTTTGTTACCTCAGGTGTCCCACCAAAAGACGAATTCCAAAGCAGAGCCCTGGGGAAGAGTGAAGGGACAACCCGAACTATGGTTAAAAATTGGGGCCTAGGGGCATGGCAAGCCCAATATGCTGTCTCTTCATATAGGCCCTGAGAGGCCTTACTTGAGGACTGGGCTCAGGCTGAGGGTCACAATGTGTGTTTGTGACCAATGTGGCCCGCAAGCATGGGCTGGGCCTCATGGGCCACGCTTGTTTCAACTACACTGAACGTTGGACAACATGCCAACCACAAATTTTCTTGCCATGGGGAAAGAGTTCTGATTTCTGCATCATTTTCAACCCTGGGCAATGGTTGGAGATAAAGTCTAGGTTCTGGAGCCTGAAAACCGCAGTTGGGAAGAGATGACGACCTAAGGCCATGGCGGGTCCGATGTGCTCTGTGTGCGGCCAGCTGTCTGGGTGGGTCCAGAAGGTACAGGCTCAGGCTGGGTCAGAAGGGGAAATAGTGCCCAGGTCAGCCTATATGTTTGGGGTACAGCCGAATGGCGTGCAGGTTGATACTCATTTGCGGTTTCGGGGTAGCACTGAGGGCAATGTTTTACTTCTGTAGGGCAGGCAGAGTGCGGCATTGTAGTTCTGGATTGCCAAGCTGGAGGGCTTGTGGGCCAGTAGTCTGAGGACGGAGTCTGAGAACCCAAGCTAGGCCTAGGTTTCTGGGTGAGGATATGGCAGGCACAATCTACAGACCTCAATAGAGATCTCGTGCATCTGAAGTCAGGGCAAGGATCAGACGATCGCTCAGGTGGGACTTTCTGCCCTGATGGACCTCTCTTGAAGGGGGTTGGATCACGAGGACATGGGGGTTTTCCCACGATGGGAGTTGTGAGAAGCTCCAAACTGCAGAGATTCTTCTGCAGGACAATTGAGACCTGATGGTTGGCTCCAGGCCAACGATTCCGAGCAGGGTTCTAAGGATGGATGGCTGGGTAGCCCACCTCGCATTCCAATGGTCTCCAAGCAACAAGACAGGTTAGATCTGCTGGATGTGGGGGGCAATCGTGGAGGCTGAGTTGAAATGGACTCTCCTGTGGATGTGTCCTAATATGTTTTTGTGTCTATGGAGACCTTGGAATGAAGCGGTGGCCCTGGGGCCCTGAAGGGTTCTCCTAAACAGAGGCTTTGACACAGCTCCAACGTGCATGTTTCCCATGTGTAGATGAGATTTGTTCTGATGGGTGAGTCAAGAAACAGCCATATGCTGGTATTGAAATCCAGGCCTCTGAGGAGAGATGCCTGGAAACCAAAGCAATGGATCCGATTAGTGCCTAGGGGCCTGTTCATTCCTTTTTACCTCTGGGGACATCAGTCTACGGGTCTGAGTGCAGGTAGGTGCTCAGATGGGCTCAGATTGCCCCTGTTTGTCCTGGGAAGCCACAACTATTGCGATGGCCTCAGGGACTTTGGAGGTTATCCTACTAGTAGGGTTGTGGCCATTGGAATGGGCACATACAATTCCCTTGGAGAGGGCAAGTACAGTCCTCAGGTTTGGCTCCAGGGCCCTGAGCCTGTAGGGTGTGTAGGCCAGAGCTGTTTGGACAGTTGTCTGAAAACACAAACTCGGCTTATGTTTTGGGTCATAGGTATGGCAGGACTGATCTACAGACCATGAGGAGAACACTTCGGGATATGAAAAAAGGGCGAGTGTGAGGCTCTTGCTCGAGTTTTTGTCTCTGGATATCGTGTCACTCATGGTCGTGAAATTGCCGGGTGACTTCATGGGAAATGGACGAGTCTTACTCTCTGGGGGTTTCGGTCCCGTCCAAAGAGTTTGGGGTCATTCTGGGGATGGAAGAAGTCCGTTGTTTTGTTGTTGTCGATTTGTTTCATTTTGTTTTTCAACCTCAGATGTCCCACCAAATGAGGGATTCCAGAGTAGAGCCCTGGGGTGGGGCGACTGGACAACCAGAAATCTGGTTAAAAATTGGGGACTAGGGATATGTCAAGCCCATTATGACATCTAATGGTCCAGCCACTGAGAGGACTTACTAGAGGACAGGACTCACGCTGAGGTCACAATGCGTGTTTATGCTCTCGTCGCACGCAAGAATGGGCGGGGCCTCAGGGTGAATGCTGGTTTCTCCTACACTGAACGTTGGACAACATGCCAACCACAAGGTTTCTTGCCATGGGTCAGGAAGAGTTCTGATTTCTGCATCACAGTCACCCGTGGGCAGTGATTGGAGATAAGGTCTAGGTTCTGAAGCCTGAAAACTGAGGTAGGGAAGAGATGATGACCTAAGGCCATGGCGGGTCTGATGTGCTCAGCGTGCGGTCAGCTGTCTGGGTGTTGGTCAGCAGGTCCGGGCTCAGGTTGTGTCAGACAGTGCATTAGTGCCCAGGTTAGACTATATAATTTGGTTACATTCGAGTGCCGTATAGGTTTATCCTCATTTAAGCTGCCTGGGCTGCTCATTAGGCAATATATTTTTTCTAGAGGGCAGGCAGAGTGCTTCATTGTCGGTCCGGAATTGCCAAACTTGAGGGCTTCGGGGCCAGGAGAGTGAGGACGGAAGTCTGAGAACACAAGCTAGACTTCGGATTCAGGATGAGGGCACGGCAGGTACCCCCTGCAGATCTGAACCAATATCTCATGCATCTGAAGTCAGGGCGAGGATCCCACGTTGGCTCAGGTTGGAGTTTCTGTGCATGACGGCCCCTTCATGAAGGGAGCGGAATCTCGAGGCCATGGAGGTTTTCCCCGTTGGGAGATGTGGGATGTCCCCTTCAAGGATTCTCTCTGCGGGACAATTGAGACCTGTTGGACAGCTCCAGGACACCCATATGGAATGACTCCAGAGCACCGTTCCAGGATGCATGCCTGGGAAGTCCGCCTCGCCTTCCAATTGTCTCCTAGCAACAAGACAGTTTAGATGTAATGGATCTGCGGGAGCAACCGGGGTGGCTGAGTTGAAATGCACTTTCCAGAGGATGGGTCCTAACGTCTGTTTGTGTCCATGAGGGCCTTGGAATGGGGAGGTGGCACCGGGACCCTGAAGTATTCTCCTAAGATTTTGGCATAGCTCCCATGCACAAGTTTCCTTGTGGAGACGAGATTTGTTCTGATGGGTGCCTCAGGAAATCCCCTCTGCTGGTATTGGAATCCAGGCTTTTGAGGAGACATGCCTGTAAACCAAAGCAATGGATCCGATAATGGCCTCGGGTCCTGTCTGGTTCAATCTTCTTGGTATGAGTGGAGGTAGATGAGTGGAGGTAGATGCTCAGCCGGTATCAACCGCCCTTTTTTGTCCCGGGCGACCTACACTATTGGGATGGCCTCAGGGACTTTGGAGGGTTCTCCTAATTTGTACGATTTTTGACATTGGAATGGGCCGAATTCCCATGGATTGGGTGGGGGCAGTCCTAATGTGTGGCTCCAGGGGCCCCAGCTTGGAGGGAGTGTGGCCCAGGACTTTGAGGACAGAAGACTGAAAACACAAACTCAGCTTACGTTTGGGGACGTAAGTATGGCACGCCCGATCTACAAACCATGAGAAGAACTCTTCAGGATATGAAGATGAGCGAGTCTGAGGAGCTTGCTCAGGCTTTTGTCTCTGGATTTTGTTTCAGCGATGGCCATGGAATGTTGGGGAGGTCTCATGGGCCATGGACGAATCTTCCTCTCTGTGGATTTGGCCCGATCCCAATTGTTTTTCGTCAATCTGTGGGATGGGAGGACTCCTTTCAGGTTTGTTACCTCAGGTGTACCACCAAAAGAGGAATTCCAAAGCAGAGCCCTGGGGAAGAGTGAAGGGAGAACCCGAACTATGGTTAAAAATTGGGGCCTAGGGGCATGGCAAGCCCAATATGCTGTCTCTTCATATATGCCCTGAGAGGCCTTACCTGAGGACTGGGCTCAGGCTGAGGGTCACAATGTGTGTTTGTGACCAATGTGGCCCGCAAGCATGGGCTGGGCCTCATGGGCCACGCTTGTTTCAACTACATTGAACGTTGGACAACATGCCAACCACAAGTTTTCTTGCCATGGGGAAAGAGTTCTGATTTCTGCATCATTTTCAACCCTGGGCAATGGTTGGAGATAAAGTCTAGGTTCTGGAGCCTGAAAACCGCAGTTGGGAAGAGATGACGACCTAAGGCCATGGCGGGTCCGATGTGCTCTGTGTGTGGCCAGCTGTCTGGGTGGGTCCAGGAGGTACAGGCTCAGGCTGGGTCAGAAGGGGAAATAGTGCCCAGGTCAGCCTATATGTTTGGGGTACAGCCGAATGGCGTGCAGGTTGATCCTCATTTGCGGTTTCGGGGTAGCCCTGAGGGCAATGTTTTACTTCTGTAGGGCAGGCAGAGTGCGGCATTGTAGTTATGGATTGCCAAGCTGGAGGGCTTGTGGGCCAGTAGTCTGAGGACGGAGTCTGAGAACCCAAGCTAGGCCTAGGTTTCTGGGTGAGGATATGGCAGGCAAAATCTACAGACCTCAATAGAGATCTCGTGCATCTGAAGTCAGGGCAAGGATCAGACGATCGCTCAGGTGGGACTTTCTGCCCTGATGGACCTTTCTTGAAGGGGGTTGGATCACGAGGACATGGGGGTTTTCCCACGATGGGAGTTGTGAGAAGCTCCAAACTGCAGAGATTCTTCTGCAGGACAATTGAGACCTATTGGTTGGCTCCAGGCCACGATTCCGAGCAGGGTTCTAAGGATGGATGGCTGGGTAGCCCACCTCGCATTCCAATGGTCTCCAAGCAACAAGACAGGTTAGATCTGCTGGATGTGGGGGGCAACCGTGGAGGCTGAGTTGAAATGGACTCTCCTGTGGATGTGTCCTAATATGTTTTTGTGTCTATGGAGACCTTGGAATGAAGCAGTGGCCCTGGGGCCCTGAAGGGTTCTCCTAAACAGAGGCTTTGACACAGCTCCAACGTGCATGTTTCCCATGTGTAGATGAGATTTGTTCTGATGGGTGAGTCAAGAAACAGCCATATGCTGGTATTGAAATCCAGCCTCTGAGGAGAGATGCCTGGAAACCAAAGCAATGGATCCGATTAGTGCCTAGGGGCCTGTTCATTCCTTTTTACCTCTGGGGACATCAGTCTACGGGTCTGAGTGCAGGTAGGTGCTCAGATGGGCTCAGATTGCCCCTGTTTGTCCTGGGAAGCCACAACTATTGGGATGGCCTCAGGGACTTTGGAGGTTATCCTACTAGTAGGGTTGTGGCCATTGGAATGGCCACATACAATTCCCTTGGAGAGGGCAAGTACAGTCCTCAGGTTTGGCTCCAGGGCCCTGAGCCTGTAGGGTGTGTAGGCCAGAGCTGTTTGGACAGTTGTCTGAAAACACAAACTCGGCTTATGTTTTGGGTCATAGGTATGGCAGGACTGATCTACAGACCATGAGGAGAACACTTCGGGATATGAAAAAAGGGCGAGTGTGAGGCTCTTGCTCGAGTTTTTGTCTCTGGATATCGTGTCACTCATGGTCGTGAAATTGCCGGGTGACTTCATGGGAAATGGACGAGTCTTACTCTCTGGGGGTTTCGGTCCCGTCCAAAGAGATTGGGGTCATTCTGGGGATGGAAGAAGTCCGTTGTTTTGTTGTTGTCGATTTGTTTCATTTTGTTTTTCCACCTCAGATGTCCCACCAAATGAGGGATTCCATAGTAGAGCCCTGGGGTGGGGCGACTGGACAACCAGAAATCTGGTTAAAAATTGGGGACTAGGGATATGTCAAGCCCATTATGACATCTAATGGTCCAGCCACTGAGAGGACTTAGTAGAGGACAGGACTCACGCTGAGGTCACAATGCGTGTTTATGCTCTCGTCGCACGCAAGAATGGGCGGGGCCTCAGGGTGAATGCTGGTTTCTCCTACACTGAACGTTGGACAACATGCCAACCACAAGGTTTCTTGCCATGGGTCAGGAAGAGTTCTGATTTCTGCATCACAGTCACCCGTGGGCAGTGATTGGAGATAAGGTCTAGGTTCTGAAGCCTGAAAACTGAGGTAGGGAAGAGATGATGACCTAAGGCCATGGCGGGTCTGATGTGCTCAGCGTGCGGTCAGCTGTCTGGGTGTTGGTCAGCAGGTCCGGGCTCAGGTTGTGTCAGAGAGTGCATTAGTGCCCAGGTTAGACTATATAATTTGGTTACATTCGAGTGCCGTATAGGTTTATCCTCATTTAAGCTGCCTGGGCTGCTCATTAGGCAATATATTTTTTCTAGAGGGCAGACAGAGTGCTTCATTGTCGGTTCGGAATTGCCAAACTTGAGGGCTTCGGGGCCAGGAGAGTGAGGACGGAAGTCTGAGAACACAAGCTAGACTTCGGATTCAGGGTGAGGGCACGGCAGGTACCCCCTGCAGATCTGAACCAATATCTCATGCATTTGAAGTCAGGGCGAGGATCCGACGTTGGCTCAGTTTGGAGTTTCTGTGCATGACGGCCCCTTCATGAAGGGAGCGGAATCTCGAGGCCATGGAGGTTTTCCACGTTGGGAGATGTGGGATGCCCCCTTCAAGGATTCCTTCTGCGGGACAATTGAGACCTGTTGGACAGCTCCAGTTCATCCCTTATGGAATGACTCCAGAGCACCGTTCCAGGATGGATGCCTGGGAAGTCCGCCTCGCCTTCCAATTGTCTCCTAGCAACAAGACAGTTTAGATGTAATGGATCTGCGGGAGCAACCGGGGTGGCTGAGTTGAAATGCACTTTCCAGAGGATGGGTCCTAACGTGTGTTTGTGTCCATGAGGGCCTTGGAATGGGGAAGTGGCACCGGGACCCTGAAGTATTCTCCTAAGCTTTGGCATAGCTCCCATGCACAAGTGTCCTTGTGGAGACGAGATTTGTTCTGATGGGTGCCTCAGGAAATCCCCTCTGCTGGTATTGGAATCCAGGCTTTTGAGGAGACATGCCTGTAAACCAAAGCAATGGATCCGATAATGGCCTCGGGTCCTGTCTGGTTCAATCTTCTTGGTATGAGTGGAGGTAGATGAGTGGAGGTAGATGCTCAGCCGGTATCAACCGCCCTTTTTTGTCCCGGGCGACCTACACTATTGGGATGGCCTCAGGGACTTTGGAGGGTTCTCCTAATTTGTACGATTTTTGACAATGGAATGGGCCGAATTCCCATGGATTGGTTGGGGGCAGTCCTAATGTGTGGCTCCAGGGGCCCCATCCTGGAGGGAGTGTGGCCCAGGACTTTGAGGACAGAAGACTGAAAACACAAACTCAGCTTAAGTGTGGGGACGTAGGTATGGCACGCCCGATCTACAAACCATGAGAAGAACTCTTCAGGATATGAAGAATGAGCGAGTCTGAGGAGCTTACTCAGGCTTTTGTCTCTGGATTTTGTTTCAGCGATGGCCGTGGAATGTTGGGGAGGTCTCATGGGCCATGGACGTATCTTCCTCTCTGTGGATTTGACCTGATCCCAATTTTTTTTCGTCAATATGTGGGATGGGAGGACACCTTTCAGGTTTGTTACCTCAGGTGTCCCACCAAAAGAGGAATTCCAAAGCAGAGCCCTGGGGAAGAGTGAAGGGACAACGCGAACTATGGTTAAAAATTGGGGCCTAGGGGCATGGCAAGCCCAATATGCTGTCTCTTCATATAGGCCCTGAGAGGCCTTACCTGAGGACTGGGCTCAGGCTTTGGGTCACAATGTGTGTTTGTGACCAATGTGGCCCGCAAGCATGGGCTGGGCCTCATGGGCCACGCTTGTTTCAACTACACTGAACGTTGGACAACATGCCAACCACCAGGTTTCTTGCTATGGGGAAAGAGTTCTGATTTCTGCATCATTTTCAACCCTGGGCAGTGGTTGGAGATAAGGTCTAGGTTCTGGAGCCTGAAAACCGCAGTTGGGAAGAGATGACGACCTAAGGCCATGGCGGGTCCGATGTGCTCAGTGTGCGGCCAGCTGTCTGGGTGGGACCAGGAGGTCCAGGCTCAGGCTGGGTCAGAAGGGGAAATAGTGCCCAGGTCAGCCTATATGTTTGGGGTACAGCCGAATGGCGTGCAGGTTGATCCTCATTTGCGGTTTCGGGGTAGCCCTGAGGCAATGTTTTACTTCTGTAGGGCAGGCAGAGTGCGGCATTGTAGTTCTGGATTGCCAAACTGGAGGGCTTGTGGGCCAGTAGTCTGAGGACGGAGTCTGAGAACCCAAGCTAGGCCTAGGTTTCTGGGTGAGGATATGGCAGGCACAATCTACAGTCCTCAATCTAGATCTCGTGCATCTGAAGTCAGGGCAAGGATCAGACGATCGCTCAGGTTGGACTTTCTGCCCTGATGGCCCTTTCTTGAAGGGGGTTGGATCACGAGGACATGGGGGTTTTCCCACGATGGGAGTTGTGAGAAGCTCCAAACTGCAAAGCTTCTTCTGCAGGACAATTGAGACCTGTTGGTTGGCTCCAGGCCAACGATTCCGAGCAGGGTTCTAAGGATGGATGGCTGGGTAGCCCACCTCGCATTCCAATGGTCTCCAAGCAACAAGACAGGTTAGATCTGCTGGATGTGGGGGGCAATCGAGGAGGCTGAGTTGAAATGGACTCTCCTGTGAATGTGTCCTAATATGTTTTTGTGTCTGTGGAGACCTTGGAATGAAGCGGTGGCACTGGGGCCCTGAAGGGTTCTCCTAAACAGAGGCTTTGACACAGCTCCAAAGTGCATGTTTCCCATGTGTAGATGAGATTTGTTCCGATGGGTGAGTCAAATAACATCCATATGCTGGTATTGAAATCCAGGCCTCTGAGGAGAGATGCCTGGAAACCAAAGCAATGGATCCGATTAGTGCCTAGGGGCCTGTTCGTTCCTTTTTACCTCTGGGGACATCAGTCTACGGGTCTGAGTACAGGTAGGTGCTCAGATGGGCTCAGATTGCCCCTGTTTGTCCTGGGAAGCCACAACTATTGGGATGGCCTCAGGGACTTTGGAGGTTATCATACTAGTAGGGTTGTGGCCATTGGAATGGGCACATATAATTCCCTTGGAGAGGGCAAGTACAGTCCTCAGGTTTGGCTCCAGGGCCCTGAGCCTGTAGGGTGTGTAGGCCAGAGCTGTTTGGCCAGTTGTCTGAAAACACAAACTCGGCTTATGTTTTGGGTCATAGGTATGGCAGGACTGATCTACAGACCATGAGGAGAACACTTCGGGATATGAAAAAAGGGCGAGTGTGAGGCTCTTGCTCAAGTTTTTGTCTCTGGATATCGTGTCACTCATGGTCGTGAAATTGCCGGGTGACTTCATGGGAAATGGAGGAGTCTTACACTCTGGGGGTTCGGTCCCGTCCAAAGAGTTTGGGGTCATTCTGGGGATGGAAGGAGTCCGTTTTTTTGTTGTTGTTGTCGATTTGTTTCATTTTGTTTTTCAACCTCAGATGTCCCAACAAATGAGGGATTCCAGAGAAGAGCCCTGGGGTGGGGCGACTGGACAACCAGAAATCTGGTTAAAAATTGGGGACTAGGGACATGTCAAGCCCATTATGACATCTAATGGTCCAGCCACTGAGAGGACTTACTAGAGGACAGGACTCACGCTGAGGTCACAATGCGTGTTTATGCTCTCCTCGCACTCAAGAATGGGCGGGGCCTCAGGGTGAATACTGTTTTCTCCTACACTGAACGTTGGACAATATGCCAACCACAAGGTTTCTTGCCATGGGTCAGGAAGAGTTCTGATTTCTACATCACAGTCACCCGTGGGCAGTGATTGGAGATAAGGTCTAGGTTCTGAAGCCTGAAAACTGAGGTAGGGTAGAGATGATGACCTAAGGCCATGGCGGGTCTGATGTGCTCAGCGTGTGGTCAGCTGTCTGGGTGTTGGTCAGCAGGTCCGGGCTCAGGTTGTGTCAGACAGTGCATTAGTGCCCAGGTTAGACTATATAATTTGGGTACATTCGAGTGCCGTGTTTTTATCTTCATTTAAGCTGTCTGGGCATCACATTAGGCAATATATTGTTTCTAGAGGGCAGGCAGAGTGCTTCATTGTCGGTCCGGAATTGCCAAACTTGAGGGCTTCGGGGCCAGGAGAGTGAGGACGGAAGTCTGAGAACACAAGCTAGACTTCGGATTCAGGGTGAGGGCACGGCAGGTACTCCCTGCAGATCTGAACCAATATCTCATGCATCTGAAGTCAGGGCGAGGATCCCACGTTGGCTCAGGTTGGAGTTTCTGTGCCTGACGGCCCCTTCATGAAGGGAGCGGAATCTCGAGGCCATGGAGGTTTTCCACGTTGGGAGATGTGGGATGCCCCCTTCAAGGATTCCTTCTGCGGGACAATTGAGACCTGTTGGACAGCTCCAGGACATCCCATATGGAATGACTGCAGAGCACTGTTCGAGTATGGATGCCTGGGAAGTCCGCCTCGCCTTCCAATTGTCTCCTAGCAACAAGACAGTTTAGATCTAATGGATCTGCGGGAGCAACCGGGGTGGCTCAGTTGAAATGCACTTTCCAGAGGTTGGGTCCTAACGTGTGCTTGTGTCCATGAGGGCCTTGGAATGGGGAGGTGGCACCGGGACCCTGAAGTATTCTCCTAAGCTTTGGCATAGCTCCCATGCACAAGTTTCCTTGTGGAGACGAGATTTGTTCTGATGGGTGCCTCAGGAAATCCCCTCTGCAGGTATTGGAATCCAGCCTTTTGAGGAGACATGCCTGTAAACCAAAGCAATGGATCCGATAATGGCCTCGGGTCCTGTCTGGTTCAATCTTCTTGGTATGAGTGGAGGTAGATGAGTGGAGGTAGATGCTCAGCCGGTATCAACCGCCCTTTTTTGTCCCGGGCGACCTACACTATTGGGATGGCCTCAGGGACATTGGAGGGTTCTCCTAATTTGTACGATTTTTGAAAATTGAATGGGCAGAATTCCCATGGATTGGGTGGGGGCAGTCCTAATGTGTGGCTCCAGGGGCCCCAGCCTGGAGGGAGTGTGGCCCAGGACTTTGAGGACAGAAGACTGAAAACACAAACTCAGCTTAAGTTTGGGGACGTAGGTATGGCACGCTCGATCTACAAACCATGAGAAGAACTCTTCAGGATATGAAGAATGAGCGAGTCTGAGGCGCTTGCTCAGGCTTTTGTCTCTGGATTTTGTTTCAGCGATGGCCGTGGAATGTTGGGGAGGTCTCATGGGCCATGAACGAATCTTCCTCTCTGTGGATTTCGCCCGATCCCAATTGTTTTTCGTCAATCTGTGGGATGGGAGGACTCCTTTCAGGTTTGTTACCTCAGGTGTCCCACCAAAAGAGGAATTCCAAAGCAGAGCCCTGGGGAAGAGTGAAGGGAGAACCCGAACTATGGTTAAAAATTGGGGCCTAGGGGCATGGCAAGCCCAATATGCTGTCTCTTCATATAGGCCCTGAGAGGCCTTACCTGAGGACTGGGCTCAGGCTGAGGGTCACAATGTGTGTTTGTGACCAATGTGGCCCGCAAGCATGGGCTGGGCCTCATGGGCCACGCTTGTTTCAACTACAATGAACGTTGGACCACATGCCAAGCACAAGGTTTCTTGCCATGGGGAAAGAGTTCTGATTTCTGCATCATTTTCAACCCTGGGCAGTGGTTGGAGATAAGGTCTAGATTCTGGAGCCTGCAAACCGCAGTTGGGAAGAGATGACGACCTAAGGCCATGGCGGGTCCGATGTGCTCAGTGTGCGGCCAGCTGTCTGGGTGGGACCAGGAGGTCCAGGCTCAGGCTGGGTCAGAAGGGGAAATAGTGCCCAGGTCAGCCTCTATGTTTGGGGTACAGCCGAATGGCGTGCAGGTTGATCCTCATTTGGGGTTTCGGGGTAGCCCTGAGGGCAATGTTTTACCTCTGTAGGGCAGGCAGAGTGCGGCATTGTAGTTCTGGATTGCAAAACTGGAGGGCTTGTGGGCCAGTAGTCTGAGGACGGAGTCTGAAAACCCAAGCTAGGCTTAGGTTTCTGGGTGAGGATATGGCAGGCACAATCTACAGACCTCAATAGAGATCTCGTGCATCTGAAGTCAGGGCAAGGATCAGACGATCGCTCAGGTTGGACTTTCTGCCCTGATGGCCCTTTCTTGAAGGGGGTTGGATCACGAGGACATGGGGGTTTTCCCACGATGGGAGTTGTGAGAAGCTCCTAACTGCAAAGATTCTTCTGCAGGACAATTGAGACCTGTTGGTTGGCTCCAGGCCAACGATTCCGAGCAGGGTTCTAAGGATGGATGGCTGGGTAGCCCACCTCGCATTCCAATGGTCTCCAAGCAACAAGACAGGTTAGATCTGCTGGATGTGGGGGGCAATCGAGGAGGCTGAGTTGAAATGGACTCTCTTGTGAATGTGTCCTAATATGTTTTTGTGTCTATGGAGACGTTGGAATGAAGCGGTGGCCCTGGGGCCCTGAAGGGTTCTCCTAAATAGAGGCTTTGACACAGCTCCAACGTGCATGTTTCCCATGTGTAGATGAGATTTGTTCTGATGGGTGAGTCAAGAAACAGCCATATGCTGGTATTGAAATCAAGGCCTCTGATGAGAGATGCCTGCAAACCAAAGCAAGGGATCCGATTAGTGCCTAGGGGCCTGTTCGTTCCTTTTTACCTCTGGGGACATCAGTCTACGGGTCTGAGTGCAGATAGGTGCTCAGATGGGCTCAGATTGTCCCTGTTTGTCCTGGGAAGCCACAACTATTGGGATGGCCTCAGGGACTTTGGAGGTTATCCTACTAGTAGGGTTGTGGCCTTTGGAATGGGCACATACAATTCCTTGGAGACGGCAAGTACAGTTCTCAGGTTTGGCTCCAGGGCCCTGAGCCTGTAGGGTGTGTAGGCCAGAGCTGTTTGGACAGTTGTCTGAAAACACAAACTCGGCTTATGTTTTGGGTCATAGGTATGGCAGGACTGATCTACAGACCATGAGGAGAACACTTCGGGATATGAAAAAAGGGCGAGTGTGAGGCTATTGCTCAAGTTTTTGTCTCTGGATATCGTGTCACTCATGGTCGTGAAATTGCCGGGTGACTTCATGGGAAATGGACCAGTCTTACTCTCTGGGGGTTCCGACCCATCCAAAGAGTTTGGGCTCATTCTGGGGATGGAAGAAGTCCGTTTTTTTGTTGTTGTTGTCGATTTGTTTCATTTTGTTTTTCAACCTCAGATGTCCCACCAAATGATGGATTCCAGAGTAGAGCCCTGGGGTGGGGCGACAGGACAACCAGAAATCTGGTTAAAAATTGGGGACTAGGGACATGTCAAGCCCATTATGACATCTAATGGTCCAGCCACTGAGAGGACTTACTAGAGGACAGGACACACGCTGAGGTCACAATGCGGGTTTATGCTCTCGTCGCACTCAAGAATGGGCGGGGCTTCAGGGTCAATGCTGGTTTCTCCTACACTGAACGTTGGACAACATGCCAACCACAAGGTTTCTTGCCATGGGTCAGGAAGAGTTCTGATTTCTGCATCACAGTCACCCGTGGGCAGTGATTGGAGATAAGGTCTAGGTTCTGAAGCCTGAAAACTGCGGTAGGGAAGAGATGATGACCTAAGGCCATGGCGGGTCTGATGTGCTCAGCGTGCGGTCAGCTGTCTGGGTGTTGGTCAGCAGGTCCGGGCTCAGGTTGTGTCAGACAGTGCATTAGTGCCCTGGTTAGACTATATAATTTGGGTACCTTCGAGTGCCGTTTAGGTTTATCCTCATTTAAGCTGCCTGGGCTGCTCATTAGTGAATATATTTTTTCTAGAGTGCAGGCAGAGTGCTTCATTGTCGGTCCGGAATTGCCAAACTTGAGGGCTTCGGGGCCAGGAGAGTGAGGACGGAAGTCTGAGAACACAAGCTAGACTTCGGATTCAGGGTGAGGGCACGGCAGGTACCCCCTGCAGATCTGAACCAATATCTCATGCATCTGAAGTCAGGGCGAGGATCCGACGTTGGCTCAGTTTGGAGTTTCTGTGCATGACGGCCCCTTCATGAAGGGAGCGGAATCTCGAGGCCATTGAGGTTTTCCACGTTGGGAGATGTGGGATGCCCCCTTCAAGGATTCCTTCTGCGGGACAATTGAGACCTGTTGGACAGCTCCAGGACATCCCATATGGAATGACTCCAGAGCACAGTTCGAGGATGGATGCCTGGGAAGTCCGCCTCGCCTTCCAATTGTCTCCTAGCAACAAGACAGTTTATACCTAATGGATCTGCGGGAGCACCCGGGGTGGCTGAGTTGAAATGCACTTTCCAGAGGATGGGTCCTAACGTGTGTTTGTGTCCATGAGGGCCTTGGAATGGGGAGGTGGTACCGGGACCCTGAAGTTTTCTCCTAAGCTTCGGCATAGCTCCCATGCACAAGTTTCCTTGTGGAGACGAGATTTGTTCTGAAGGGTGCCTCAGGAAATCCCCTCTGCTGGTATTGGAATCCAGGCTTTTGAGGAGACATGCCTGTAAACCAAAGCAATGGATCCGATAATGCCTCAGGTCCTGTCTGGTTATATCTTCTTCTCTGGGGATATCCATCTCTGGTATGAGTGGAGGTAGATGCTCAGCTGGTATCAACCGTTTTTTTTTTTTTTTTTTTTTTTTGTCCCGGGCGACCTACACTATAGGGATGGCCTCAGGGACTTTGGAGGGTTCTCCTAATTTGAACGATTTTTGACAATGGAATGGGCAGAATTCCCATGGATTGGGTGGGGCAGTCCTAATGTGTGGCTCCAGGGGCCCAAGCTGGAGGGAGTGTGGCCCAGGACTTTGAGGACAGAAGACTGAAAAGACAAACTCAGCTTAGGTTTGGGGACTTAGGTCAGGCACGCCCGATCTACAAACCATGAGAAGAACTCTTCAGGAAATGAAGAATGAGCGAGTCTGAGGCGCTTGCTCTGGCTTTTGTCTCTGGATTTTGTATCAGCGATGGCCGTGGAATGTTGGGGAGTCCTCATGGGCCGTGGACGAATCTTCCTCTCTTTGTATTTGGCGTGATCGCAGTTGCTTTTCGTCAATCTGTGGGATGGGAGGACTACTTTCAGGTTTGTTAACTCAGGTGTCCCACCAAAAGAGGAATTCCAAAGCAGAGCTCTGGGGAAGAGTGAAGGGACATCCCGAACTATGGATAAAAATTGGGGCCTAGGGGCATGGCAAGCCCAATATGCTGTCTCTGCATCCAGCCACTGAGAGGCCTTACCTGAAGACTGGGCTCAGGCTGAGGGTCACAATGTGTGTTTGTGACCAATATGGCCCGCAATCATGGGCGGGCCCTCATGGGCCACACTGGTTTCAACTACACTGAAGGTTGGACAACATGCCAACCACAAGGTTTCTTGCATGGGAAAAGAGTTCTGATTTATGCATCATTTTCAAACCAGGGCAGTGATTGGAGATCAGGTCTAGGTTCTGAAGCCTGGAAACCGAGGTTGAGATGAGATGACGACCTAAGGCCATGGCGGGTTTAATGTGCTCAGTGTGCTGCCAGCTGTCTGGGTGGGGCCAGGAGGTCCAGGCTCAGGCTGGGTCAGAAAGGGAAATAGTGCCCAGGTCAGCCTACAAATTTGGGGTACAGCCGAATGGCGTGCAAGTTGATCCTCATTGGGGGATTCTGGGTAGCCCCAGAGGGCAAGGTTTTTCTTCTAAGGGGCAGGCAGAGTGCAGCATTGTAGTTCTGGTTTGCCAAACTGGAGGGCTTGTGGGCCAGTAGTCTGAGGACGGAAGTCTAGGAACCCAAGCTAGGCCTAGGTTTCTGGGTGAGGATATGGAAGGCACAATCTACAGACCTCAATCGAGACCTCGTGCATCTGAAGTCAGGGCAAAGTTCAGACGATCGCTCCTGTTGGACTTTCTGTCCCTGATGGCCCCTTCTTGAAGGGGGTGTTGGATCACGAGGCCATGGGTGTTTTTCCACGATGGGAGTTGTGAGAAGCTACCAGCTGCAAAGATTCTTCTGCAGGACAATTGAGACCTGTTGGTTGGCTCCAGGCCAATGATTCCGAGCAGGGTTCTAAGGATGGATGGCTGGGTAGCCCACCTCGCATTCCAATTGTCTCCAAGCAACAAGACAGGTTAGATCTGCTGAATGTGGGGGGCAACCGAGGAGGCTGAGTTGAAATGGACTCTCCTGTGGATGTGTCCTAATATGTTTTTGTGTCTATGGAGACCTAGGAATGAAGCGGGGGCACTGGGGCCCTGAAGGATTATCCTAAACAGAGGCTTTGAAACAGCTCCAACGTGCATGTTTCCCATGTGTAGATGAGATTTGTTCTGATGGGTGAGTCAAGAAACAGCCATATGCTGGTATTGAAATCCAGGCCTCGGAGGAGAGATGCCTGGAAACCAAAACAATGGATCCGATTAGTGCCTAGGGGCCTGTTCGTTCCTTTTTACCTCTGGGGACATCAGTCTACGGGTCTGAGTGCAGGTAGGTGCTCAGATGGGCTCAGATTACCCCTGTTTGTCCTGGGAAGCCACAACTATTGAGATGGCCTCAGGGACTTTGGAGGTTTATACTTTTAGTAGGGCTTTGGCCATTGGAATGGGCACATACAATTCTCTTGTAGAGGGCAAGTACAGTCCTCAGGTTTGGCTCCAGGGGCCTGAGCCTGTAGGGTGTGTAGGTCAGAGCTGTTTGGTCAGTTGTCTGAAAACACAAACTCGGCTTATGTTTCGGGTCATAGGTATTGCAGGACTGATCTACAGACCATGAGGAGAAGCCTTCGCGATATGAAAATAGGGCGAGTGTGAGGCTCTTGCTCAAGTTTTTGTCTCTGGATATCGTGTCACTCTTGGTCGTGAAATTTCCGGGTGACTCAATGGGAAAGGGACGAGTCTTACTCTCTGGTATTTCGGCCCCGTCGAAAGAGTTTGGGGTCATTCTGGGGATGTAAGAAGTCCGTTTTGTTGTTGTTGTTGTTTTGTTTTGTTTTGTTTTTCACCTCAGATGTCCCACCAAATGAGGGATTCCAGAGTAGAGCCCTGGGGAGTGGCGACTGGACAACCAGAAATCTGGGTAAAAATTGGGGCCTAGGGAAATGTCAAGCCCATTATGATATCTAATGATCCAGCCACTGAGAGGACTTACTAGAGGACAGGACTCAGCTGAGGTCACAATGCGTGTTTATGCTCTCGTCGCACTCAAGAATGGGCGGGGCCTCAGGGTGAATGCTGGTTTCTCCTACACTGAAGGTTGGACAACATGCCAACCGCAAGGTTTCTTGCCATGGGTAAGGAGGAGTTCTGATTTCTGCATCACACTCACCCCTGAACATGGATTGGAGATAAGGACTCGGCCCTGAAGCCTGAAAAGTGAGGTAGGGAAGAGATGATGACCTAAGGCCATGGCGGGACTGATGTGCTCAGTGTGCGGTCAGCTGTCTGGGTGTTGGTCAGGAGGTCCGGGCTCAGGTTGTGTCAGACAGTGCATTAGTGCCCAGGTTAGACTATATAATTTGGGTACATTCGAGTGCCGTGTAGGTTTATCTTCATTTAAGCTGCCTGGGCAGCTCATTAGGCAATATATTTGTTCTAGAGGGCAGGCAGAGTGCTTCATTGTTGGTCAGGAATTGCCAAACTTGAGCGCTTGGGGGCCAGGAGAGTGAGGACGGAAGTCTGAGAACAAAAGCTAGACTTCGGATTCAGGGTGAGGGCACGGCAGGTACCCCTGCAGATCTGAACCAATATCTCATGCATCTGAAGTGAGGTCGAGGATCAGACGTTGGCTCAGGTTGGAGTTTCTGTGCATGACGTCCCTTCATAAAGGGGGCCTAATCTCGAGGCCATGGAGTTTTTCCACGTTGGGAGATGTGGGATGCCCCCTTCAAGGATTCCTTCTGCGGGACAATTGAGACCTATTGGACAGCTCCAGGACATCCCATATGGAACGACTCCTGAGCACCGTTTGAGGATGGATGCCTGGGAAGTCCGCCTCACATTCCAATTGTCTCCTAGCAACAAGACAGTTTAGATCTAATGGATCTGCGGGAGCAACCGGGGTGGCTGAGTTGAAATGGACATTCCTGAGGATGGGTCCTAATGTGTGTTTGTGTCCATGAGAGCCTTGGAATGGGGCAGTGGCACCGGGGCCCTGAAGTATTCTCCTAAGCTTTGGACATAGCTCCCATGCACAAGTTTCCTTGTGGAGACCAGTTTTGTTCTGATGTGTGCCTCAGGAAATCCCCTCTGCTGGTATTGGAATCCAGGGTTTGAGGAGACATGCCTGTAAACCAAAGCAATGGATCCGATAATGCCTCAGGTCCTGTCTGTTTCAATCTTCTTCTCTGGGGACAACCATCTCTGGTATGAGTGGAGGTAGATGCTCAGCTGGAATAAACCGTTTTTTTTTTTTTTTTGTCCCGGGCGACCTACAGTAGAGGGATGGCCTCAGGTACTTTGGAGGGTTCTCCTGATTTGTACGATTTTTGACAATGGAATGGGCAGAATTCCCAATGATTGGGTGGGCGCATTCCTAATGTGTGGCTCCAGGGCCCCCAGCTGGAGGGAGTGTGGCCCAGGACTTTAAGGACAGAAGTCTGAAAACACAAACTCAGCTTAGGATTGGGAACTTAGGTATGGCACGCCCGATCTACAAACCATGAGAAGAACTCTTCAGGATACGAAGAATGAGCGAGTCTGAGGCGCTTGCTCAGGCTATTGTCTCTGGATTTTGTATCAGCGATGGCCGTGGATGTTGGGGAGTCCTCATGGGCCGTGGACGAATCTTCCTCTCTGTGAATTTGGCGTGATCCCAATTGCTTTTCGTCAATCTGTGGGATGGGAGGACTCCTTTCAGGTTTGTAACCACAGGTGACCCGCCAAAAGAGAAATTCCAAAGCAGAGCTCTGGGGAAGAGTGAAGGGACAGTTCGAACTATGGTTAAAAATTGGGGCTTAGTGGCATGGCAAGCCCAATATGCTGTCTCTGCATCCAGCCACTGAGAGGCCTTACCTGAGGACTGGGCTCAGGCTAAGGGTCACAATGTGTGTTTGTGTCCAATGTGGCCCGCAAATATGGGCGGGGCCTCATGGGCCACACTGGTTTCAACTACACTGAACGTTAGACAACATGCCAACCACAAGGTTTCTTGCCATGGGAAAAGAGTTCTGATTTATGCATCATTTTCAAACCAGGGCAGTGATTGGAGATCAGGTCTAGGTTCTGAAGCCTGGAAACCTAGGTTTAGAAGAGATGACGACCTAAGGCCATGGCAGGTCTAATGTGCTCAGTGTGCGGCCAGCTGTCTGGGTGAGGCCAGGAGGTCCAGGCTCAGGCTGGGTCAGAAAGGGCAATAGTGCCCAGGTCAGCCTATATATTTGGGGTACAGCCGAATGGCGTGCAAGTTGATCCTCATTTGGGGATTCTGGGTAGCCCCAGAGAGCAAGGTTTTTCTTCTTGGGGGCAGGCAGAGTGCAGCATTGTAGTTCTGGTTTGCCAAACTGGAGGGTTTGTGGGCCAGTAGTCTGAGGACGGAAGTCTGAGAACCCAAGCTAGGCCTAGGTTTCTGGGTGAGGATATGGCAGGCACAATCTACAGACCTCAATCGAGATCTCGTGCATCTGAAGTCAGGGCAAAGATCAGACGATCACTCCTGTTGGACTTTCTGTCCCTGATGGCCCCTTCTTGAAGGGGGGGTTGGATCACGAGGCCTTGGGGGTTTTCACACGATGGGAGTTGTGAGAAGCTCCCAACTGCAAAGATTCTTCTGCAGGACAATTGAGACCTGTTGGTTGGCTCCGGCCAACGATTCCGAGCAGGGTTCTAAGGATGTATTCCTGGGTAGCCCACCTCGCATTCCAATGTTCTCCAAGCAACAAGACAGGTTAGATCTGCTGGATGTGGGGGAGCAACCCAGGAGGCTGAGTTGAAATGGACTCTCCTGTGGATGTGTCCTAATATGTTGTGTGTCTATGGAGACCTAGGAATGAAGCGGGGGCACTGGGGCCCTGAAGGATTATCCTAAACAGAGGCTTTGAAACAGCTCCAACGTGCATGTTTCCCATGTGTAGATGAGATTTGTTCTGATGGGTGAGTCAAGAAACAGCCATATGCTGGTATTGAAATCCAGGCCTCGGAGGAGAGATGCCTGGAAACCAAAACAATGGATCCGATTAGTGCCTAGGGGCCTGTTCGTTCCTTTTTACCTCTGGGGACATCAGTCTACGGGTCTGAGTGCAGGTAGGTGCTCAGATGGGCTCAGATTACCCCTGTTTGTCCTGGGAAGCCACAACTATTGAGATGGCCTCAGGGACTTTGGAGGTTTATACTATTAGTAGGGCTTTGGCCATTGGAATGGGCACATACAATTCTCTTGTAGAGGGCAAGTAGAGTCCTCAGGTTTGGCTCCAGGGGCCTGAGCCTGTAGGGTGTGTAGGCCAGAGCTGTTTGGTCAGTTGTCTGAAAACACAAACTCGGCTTATGTTTCGGGTCATAGGTTTGGCAGGACTGATCTACAGACCATGAGGAGAAGCCTTCGCGATATGAAAATAGGGCGAGTGTGAGGCTCTTGCTCAAGTTTTTGTCTCTGGATATCGTGTCACTCTTGGTCGTGAAATTTCCGGGTGACTCAATGGGAAAGGGACGAGTCTTACTCTCTGGTGTTTCGGCCCCGTCGAAAGAGATTGGGGTCATTCTGGGGATGGAAGAAGTCCGTTTTGTTGTTGTTGTTGTTTTGTTTTGATTTGTTTTTCAACCTCAGATGTCCCACCAAATGAGGGATTCCAGAGTAGAGCCCTGGGGAGGGGCGACTGGACAACCAGAAATCTGGTTAAAAATTGGGGCCTAGGGAAATGTCAAGCCCATTATGATATCTAATGATCCAGCCACTGAGAGGACTTACTAGAGGACAGGACTCAGCTGAGGTCACAATGCGTGTTTATGCTCTCGTCGCACTCAAGAATGGGCGGGGCCTCAGGGTGAATGCTGGTTTCTCCTACACTGAAGGTTGGATAACATGCCAACCGCAAGGTTTCTTGCCATGGGTAAGGAGGAGTTCTGATTTCTGCATCACACTCACCCCTGAACATGGATTGGAGATAAGGACTCGGCCCCGAAGCCTGAAAACTGAGGTAGGGAAGAGATGATGACCTAAGGCCATGGCGGGACTGATGTGCTCAGTGTGCGGTCAGCTGTCTGGGTGTTGGTCAGGAGGTCCGGGCTCAGGTTCTGTCAGACAGTGCATTCGTGCCCAGGTTAGACTATATAATTTGGGTACATTCGAGTGCCGTGTATGCTGATCCTCATTTAAGCTGCCTGGGCAGCTCATTAGGCAATATATTTGTTCTAGAGGGCAGGCAGAGTGCTTCATTGTTGGTCCGGAATTGCCAAACTTGAGGGCTTGGGGGCCAGGAGTGTGAGGACAGAAGTCTGAGAACAAAAGCTAGACTTCGGATTCAGGGTGAGGGCACGGCAGGTACCCCCTGCAGATCTGAACCAATATCTCATACATCTGAAGTGAGGGCGAGGATCAGACGTTGGCTCAGGTTGGAGTTTCTGTGTATGACGTCCCTTCATGAAGGGGGCCTAATCTCGAGGCCATGGAGTTTTTCCACGTTGGGAGATGTGGGATGCCCCCTTCAAGGATTCCTTTTGCGGGACATTGAGACCTATTGGACAGCTCCAGGACATCCCATATGGAACGACTCCTGAGCACCATTCGAGGATGGATGCCTGGGAAGTCCGCCTCACATTCCAATTGTCTCCTAGCAACAAGACAGTTTAGATCTAATGGATCTGCGGGAGCAACCGGGGTGGCTGAGTTGAAATGGACATTCCTGAGGATGGGTCCTAATGTGTGTTTCTGTCCATGAGGGCCTTGGAATGGGGCGGTGGCACCGGGGCCCTGAAGTATTCTCCTAAGCTTTGGACATAGCTCCCATGCACAAGTTTCCTTGTGGAGACCAGATTTGTTCTGATGTGTGCCTCAGGAAATCCCCTCTGCTGGTATTGGAATCCAGGCTTTTGAGGAGACATGCCTGTAAACCAAAGCAATGGATCCGATAATGCCTCAGGTCCTGTCTGGTTCAATCTTCTTCTCTGGGGACAACCATCTCTGGTATGAGTGGAGGTAGATGCTCAGCTGGTATAAACCGTTTTTTTTTTTTTTTGTCCCGGGCGACCTACACTAGATGGATGGCCTCAGGAACTTTGGAGGGTTCTCCTGATTTGTACGATTTTTGACAATGGAATGGGCAGAATTCCCAAGGATTGGGTGGGCGCATTCCTAATGTGTGGCTCCAGGGGCCCCAGCTGGAGGGAGTGTGGCCCAGGACTTTAAGGACAGAAGTCTGAAAACACAAACTCAGCTTAGGATTGGGAACTTAGGTATGGCACGCCCGATCTACAAACCATGAGAAGAACTCTTCAGGATACGAAGAATGAGCGAGTCTAAGGGGCTTTCTCAGGCTTTTGTCTCTGGATTTTGTATCAGCGATGGCCGTCTCTGGATCCAGCCACTCAGAGGCATTACCTGAGGACTGGGCTCAGGCTGAGGGTCACAATGTGTGTTTGTGACCAATGTGGCCCGCAAGCATGGGCGGGGCCTCATGGGCCACACTGGTTTCAACTACACTGAACGTTGGACAACATGCCAACCAGAAGGTTTCTTGCCATGGGAAAAGAGTTCTGTTTTATGCATCATTTTCAAACCAGGGTAGTGATTGGAGATCAGGTCTAGGTTCTGAAGCCTGGACCGAGGATGAGAAGAGATGACGACACAAGTCCATGGCGGGTCTGATGTGCTCAGTATGCAGCCAGCTGTCTGGGTGGGGCCAGGAGGTCCAGGCTCAGGCTGGGTCAGAAAGGGCAATAGTGCCCAGGTCAGCCTACATATTTGGGGTACAGCCGAATGGCGTGCAAGTTGATCCTCATTTGGGGATTCTGGGTAGCCCCAGAGGGCAATGTTTTTCTTCTGAAGGGCAGGCAGAGTGCAGCATTGTAGTTCTGGTTTGCCAAACTGGAGGGCTTGTGGGCTAGTAGTCTGAGGACGGAAGTCTGAGAACCCAAACTAGGCCTATGTTTATGGGTGAGAATATGGCAGGCACAATCTACAGACCTCAATCGAGATCTCATGCATCTGAAGTCAGGGCAAAGACAGGTGATTGCTCCTGTTGGACTTTCTGTCCCTTCTTGAAGGGGGGGTGGATCACGAGGCCATAAGGGTTTTCCCACGATGGGAGTTGTGAGAAGATCCCAACTGCAAAGATTCTTCTGCAGGACAATTGAGACCTGTTGGTTGCCTCCAGGCCAACGATTCCAAGCAGGGTTCTAAGGATGGATGGCTGGGTAGCCCACCTCGCATTCCAATTGTCTCCAAGCAACAAGACAGGTTAGATCTGCTGGACGTGGGGGAGCAACCGAGGAGGCTGAGTTGAAATGGACTCTCCTGTGGATGTGTCCTAATATGTTTTTGTTTCTATGGAGACCTAGGAATGAAGTGGGGGCACTGGGGCCCTGAAGCATTATCCTAAACAGAGGCTTCGAAACAGCTCCAACGTGCTTGTTTCCCATGTGTAGATGAGATTTGTTCTGATGGGTGAGTCTAGAAACAGCCATATGCTGGTATTGAAATCCAGGCCTCGGAGGAGAGATGCCTGGAAACCAAAACAATGGATCCGATTAGTGCCTAGGGTCCTGTTCGTTCCTTTTTACCTCTGGGGACATCAGTCTACGGGTCTGAGTGCATGTAGGTGCTCCGATGGGCTCAGATTGCCCCTGTTTGTCCTGGGAAGCCACAACTATTGGGATGGCCTCAGGGACTTTGGAGGTTTATACTATTAGTAGGGCTTTGGCCATTGGAATGGGCACATACAGTTCTCTTGTAGAGGGCAAGTACAGTCCTCAGGTTCGGCTCCAGGGCCCTGAGCCTGTAGGGTGTGTAGGCCAGAGCTGTATGGTCAGCTGTCTGAAAACACAAACTCGGCTTATGTTTCGGGTCATAGGTATGGCAGGACTGATCTACAGACCATGAGGATAAGTCAGGGATAGGATCAGACGATCGCTCAGGTTGGAGTTTCTGTCCCTGATGGCCCCTCATGAATGGGGGGGCATCACGAGGCCATGGGGGTTTTCCCACGATGGGAGTTGTGAGAAGCTCCAAACTGCAGAGAGTCTTCTGCAGGACAACTGAGACCTGTTGTTTGGCTCCATTCCAATGATTCTGAGCAGGGTTCTAAGGATGGATGGCTGGGTAGCCCACCTCGCATTCCAATTGTCTCCTAACAACAAGAAAGGTTAGATCTCCTTGATCTTTGGGAAGCAATCAAGGAGGCTAGTTGAAATGGAAACCCCTGGGGATGGGTCGTAATGTGCTTTTGTGTCTATGGAGACCTTGGAATGAAGCGGTGGCACTGGGGCCCTAAAGAATTCTTCTAAACAGAGGCTTTGACACAGCTCCAACGTGCAAGGTTTTCGTGTAGATGAGATGTTTTCTGATGGGTGAGTCAAGAAACAGCTAGATGCTGTTTAGAAATCCAGGCCTCTCAGGAGAGATGCCTGGAAACCAAAGCAATGGATCTGATTAGTGCCTAGGGGCCTGTTCTTTCCTTTTTACCTCTGGGGACAACTGTCTATGGGTCTGAGTGCAGGTAGGTGCTCAGTTGGGCTCAGATTGCCCCTGTTTTTCCTGGGAAGCCACCACTATTGAGATGGATCATGGACTTTGGAGGTTTATCCTATTAGAAGGGTTGTGGCCATTGGAATGGGCACACACAATTCCCTTAGAGAGGGCAAGTACAGTTCTCAGGTTTGGCTCCATGGGCCTGAGCCTGTAGGTTGTGTAGGCCAGGGCTGTTTGGACAGTTGTCTGAAAACACAAACTCGGCTTATGTTTCGGGTCATATGTATTGCAGGACTGACCTACAGACCATGAGGAGAACTCTTCGGGATTTGAAAGAAGGGCGAGTGTGAGGCTCCTGCTCAAGTTTTTGTCTCTGGATATCGTGTCACCCATGGTCGTGGAATTTCTGGGTGACTTCATGGGAAATGGACGAGTCTTACTCTCTGGCAGTTTGGCCCCATCCAAAGAGTTTAGGGTCAATCTGTGGGCTGGAAGAAGTCCGTTTTTTTTGTTTGTTTGTTTTTTTTTTTGTTTTCTTTTTTAACCTCAGGTGTCCCACCAAATGAGCGATTCCAGAGTAGAGCCCTGTTGAGGGGCGACTGGACAATCAGAAATCTGGTTAAAAATTGGAGCCCAGGGACATGTCAAGCCCATTATGACATCTAATGGTCCAGCCACTGAGAGGACTAACTAGAGAACAGGACTCATGCTGAGGGTCACAATGCGTATGTATGCCCTCGTCGCATGTAAGAATGGGCGGGGCCTTAGGGTGAATGCTGGATTCTCCTACACTGAACGTTGGATAACGTGCCAGCCACAAGGGTTCTTTCCATGGGTAAGGAGGAGTTCTGATTTCTACATCACACTCACCCCTGGGCAGTGATTGGAGATAAGGTCTCGGTTCTGAAGCCTGAAAACGGAGGTAGGGAAGTGATGATGACCTAAGGCCATGGCTTGTTTTATGTGCTCAGTGTGCGGTCAGCTTCGGGGTGTTCATCAGGAGGTCCGGGCTCAGGTTGTGTTCGACAGTGCATTAGTGCCCAGGTTAGACTATATAATTTGGGTAACGTCAAGTGCTGTGTAGGTTTATCCTCATTAAAGTGCCTGGGCAGCTCATGAGGCAATAATTTTTTTCCTAGAGGGCAGGCAGAGTGCTGCATTGTGGGTCAGGAATTGCCAACCTTGAGGGCTTCGGGGCCAGGAGTGTGAGGACGGAAGTCTGAGAAGACAAGCTAGACTTGGGTTTCAGGGTGAGGGCACGGCAGGTACCCCCTGCAGATCTGAACCAATATCTCATGCATCTGAATTCAGGGCGAGGATCAGACCTTGGCTCAGGTTGGAGTTTCTGTGCATGACGGCCGCTTCATGAAGGGAGCGGAATCTCGTGGCCATTGAGGTTTTCCCACGTTGGGAGTTGTGGGATGCCCCCTTCAAGGATTCCTTCTGCGGGACAATTGAGACCTGTTGGACAGCTCCAGGACATCCCACATGGAATGACTCCAGAGCACCGTTCGCGGATGGATGCCTGGGAAGCCCGCCTCGCATTCCAATTGTCTCCTAGCAACAAGACAGTTTAGATCTGATGGCTCTGCGGGAGCAACCGGGGTGGCTGAGTTGAAATGGACTTTCCTGAGGATGGGTCCTAATGTGTTTTTGTGTCCATGAGGGCCTTGGAATGGGGCAGTGGCACCGGGACCCTGAAGTACTCTCCTAAGCTTTGGACATGGCTCCCATGCACAGGTTTCCTTGTGGAGACGAGATGAGTTCTGATGGGTGCCTCAGGAAAACCCCTATGCTCGTATTGGAATCAGGCTTTTGAGGACACATGCCTGTAACCCAAAGCAATGGATCCTATTATGGCCTAGGGTCCTGTCTGGTTCAATCTTCTTCTCTGGGGACATCCATCTATGGTATGAGTGGAGGTCGATTATCAGCTGGTGTCAGACAGCCCTTGTTTGTTCCGGGAGACCTACACTATTGGGATGGCCTCAGGGACTTTGGAGTTTTCTCCTAATTTGTACGATTTTGGACCATGGAATGGGCAGAATTCCCATGGATTGGTAGGCACAGTACTAATGTGTGTCTCCAGGGGCCCAGCCTGGAGGGTGTGTGGCCCAAGACTTTGAGGACAGAAGTCTGAAAACACAAAGTCAGCTTAGGTTTTGTGACGTACATATGGCAGCCCGATCTACAAACCATGAGAAGAACTCTTCAGGATATGAAGAAAGTGCGAGTCTGAGGCGCTTGCTCAGGCTTTTGTCTCTGGATTTTGTATCAGCGATGGCGGTGGAATGTCGGGGAGGCCTCATGGGCCATGGACGAATCTTCCTCTCTGAGGATTTGGCCCGATTCCCAATTGCTTTTCGTCAATCTGTGGGATGGGAGGACTCATTTCAGTTTTGTTACCTCAGGTGTCCCACCAAAAGAGGCATTCCAAAGCAAAGCCGTGGGGAAGACTGAAGGGAAAACCCGAACTATGGTTAAAAATTGGGGCCTAGGGGCATGGCAAGCCCAATATGCTATCTCTTCATCCAGCCACTGAGTGGCCTTACTTGAGGACTGGGCTCAGCCTGAGGGTCACAATGTGCGTTTGTGACCAATGTGGCCGGCGAGCATGGGCGGGGCCTCATGGGCCACACTGGTTTCAACTAAACTGAACGTTGGACAACATGCCAACCACAAGGTTTCTTGCCATGGGGAAGGAGTTCTGATTTCTGCATCACCTTCAACCCTGGGCAGTGATTGGAGATAAGGTCTAGGTTCTGAAACCTGAAAACCGAGGTTGGGAAAAGATGACGACCTAAGGCCACGGCGGCTGGATGTGCTCAGTGTGCAGCCAGCTGTCTGGGAGGGGCCAGGTTGTCCAGGCTCAGGCTGTGTCAGAAAGGGCATTAGTGCGCTGGTCAGCCTATGTATTTGGGGTACAGCCAAGTTCGGTGCAGGTTGATCCTCATTTGGGGTTACTGGGTAGCCCCAGAGGACAATGTTTTTCTTCTGGAGGGTGGGCAGGGTGCTGCATTGTAGTTCTGGATTGCCAAACTGGAGGGCTTGTGGGCCAGTAATCTGACGACCAAAGTCTGAGAACACAAGCTAGGCTTAGGTTTCTGGGTGAGGCCACGGCAGGCACAATCTACAGACCTGAATCGAGATCTCGTACATCTGAAGTCAGGGCGATGATCAGACGATCGCTCAGGTTGGAGTTTCTGTCCCTGATGGCCCCTTCATGAATAGGGGGGCATCACGAGGCCATGGGGGTTTTCCCACGATGGGAGTTGTGAGAAGCTCCAAACTGCAGAGAGTCTTCTGCAGGACAATTGAGACCTGTTGTTTGGGTCCAGGCCAATGATTCTGAGCAGGGTTCTAAGGATGGATGGCTGGGTAGCCCACCTCGCATTCCAATTGTCTCCTAGCAACAAGACAGGTTAGATCTCCTGGATCTGTGGGGAGCAACCGAGGACGCTGAGTTGAAATGGACACCCCTGAAGATGGGTCCTAATGTGCTTTTGTGTCTATGGAGACCTTGGAATGAAGCGGTGGCACTGGGGCCCTAAAGGGTTCTCCTAAACAGAGGCTTTGACACAGCTCCAACGTGCAAGTTTCCCATGTGTAGATGAGATGTTTTCTGATGGGTGAGTCAAGAAACAGCTATATGCTGTTTTGATATCCAGGCCTCTGAGGAGGGATGCCTGGAAACCAAAGCAATGGATCTGATTAGTGCCTAGGGGCCTGTTCTTTCCTTTTTTACCTCTGGAGACATCTGTCTATGGGTCTGAGTGCAGGTAGGTGCTCAGTTGGGCTCAGATTGCCCCTGTTTTTCCTGGGAAGCCACCACTATTGAGATGGATCAGGGACTTTGGAGGTTTATCCTATTAGAAGGGTTGTGGCCATTGGAATGGGCACACACAATTCCCTTGGAGAGGGCAAGTACAGTCCTCAGGTTTGGCTCCAGGGGCCTGAGCCTGTAGGTTGTGTAGGCCAGGGCTGTTTGGACAGTTGTCTGAAAACACAAACTCGGCTTATGTTTCGGGTCATAGGTATGGCAGGACTGACCTACAGATCATGAGGAGAACTCTTCGGGATTTGAAAAAAGGGCGAGTGTGAGGCTCCTGCTCAAGTTTTTGTCTCTGGATATCGTGTCACTCATGGTCGTGGAATTTCTGGGTGACTTCATGGGAAATGGACGAGTCTTACTCTCTGGTGGTTTGGCCCCGTCCAAAGACTTGGGGTCAATCTCTGGGCTGGAAGAAGTCGGTTTTGTTGTTGTTGTTGTTGTTGTTTTCTTTTTTAACCTCAGGTGTCCCACCAAATGAGCGATTCCAGAGTAGAGCCCTGGGGAGGGGCGACTGGACAATCAGAAATCTGGTTAAAAATTGGGGCCTAGGAACATGTCAAGCCCATTATGACATCTAATGGTCCAGTCACTGAGAGGACTTACTAGAGGACAGGACTCGTGCTGAGGGTCACAATGCGTATGTATGCCCTCGTCGCTCGAAAGAATGGGCGGGGCCTCAGGGTGAATGCTGGTTTCTCCTACACTGAACGTTGGACAACGTGCCAATCACAAGGGTTCTTGCCATGGGTAAGGAGGAGTTCTGATTTCTGCATCACACTCACCCCTGGGCAGTGATTGGAGATAAGGTCTCGGTTCTGAAGCCTGAAAAAGGAGGTAGGGAAGAGATGATGACCTAAGGCCATGGCGGCTTTTATGTGCTCAGTGTGCGGTCAGCTTTCTGGGTGTTGGTCAGGAGGTCCGGGCTCAGGTTGTGTTCGACAGTGCATTAGTGCCCAGGTTAGACTATATAATTTGGGTAACGTCGAGTGCTGTGTAGGTTTATCTTCATTTAAGGTTCCTGGGCACCTCATGAGGCAATAATTTTTTTTCTAGAGGGCAGGCAGAGTGCTGCATTGTGGGTCCGGAATTGACAAACTAGAGGGCTTCGGGGCCAGGAGTGTGAGGACGGATGTCTGAGAAGACAAGCTAGACTTGGGTTTCAGGGTGAGGGCACGGCAGGTACCCCCTGCAGATCTGAACCAATATCTCATGCATCTGAAGTCAGGGCGAGGATCAGACGTTGGCTCAGGTTGGAGTTTCTGTGCATGACGGCCGCTTCATGAAGGGAGCGGAATCTCGGGGCCATTGAGGTTTTCCCACGTTGGGAGTTGTGGGATGCCCCCTTCAAGGATTCCTTCTGCGGGACAATTGAGACCTGTTGGACAGCTCCAGGACATCCCATATGGAATGACTCCAGAGCACCGTTCGCGGATGGATGCCTGGGAAGCCCGCCTCGCATTCCAATTGTCTCCTAGCAACAAGACAGTTTAGATCTGATGGCTCTGCCGGAGCAACCGGGGTGGCTGAGTTGAAATGGACTTTCCTGAGGATGGGTCCTAATGTGTTTTTGTGTCCATGAGGGCCTTGGAATGGGGCAGTGGCACCGGGACCCTGAGGTACTCTCCTAAGCTTTGGACATGGCTCCCATGCACAGGTTTCCTTATGGAGACGAGATGAGTTCTGATGGGTGCCTCAGGAAAACCCCTATGCTCGTATTGGAATCAGGCTTTTGAGGACACATGCCTGTAACCCAAAGCAATGGATCCTATTATGGCCTAGGGTCCTGTCTGGTTCAATCTTCTTCTCTGGGGACATCCATCTATGGTATGAGTGGAGGTCGATTATCAGCTGGTGTCAGACAGCCCTTGTTTGTTCCGGGCGACCACACTATTGGGATGGCCTCAGGGACTTTGGAGGTTTCTCCTAATTTGTACGATTTTGGACCATGGAATGGGCAGAATTCCCATGGATTGGTAGGCACAGTCCTAATGTGTGTCTCCAGGGGCCCAGCCTGGAGGGTGTGTGGCCCAAGACTTTGAAGACAGAAGTCTGAAAACACAAACTCAGCTTAGGTTTGGGGACGTAGGTATGGCAGGCCCGATCTACAAACCATGAGAAGAACTCATCAGGATATGAAGAAAGTGCGAGTCTGAGGCGCTTGCTCAGGCTTTTGTCTCTGGATTTTGTATCAGCGATGGCCGTGGAATGACGGGGAGGCCTCATGGGCCATGGACGAATCTTCCTCTCTGAGGATTTGGCCCGATTCCCAATTGCTTTTCGTCAATCTGTGGGATGGGAGGACTCATTTCAGTTTTGTTACCGCAGGTGTCCCACCAAAAGAGGAATTCCAAAGCAAAGCCGTGGGGAAGACTGAAGGGAAAACCCGAACTATGGTTAAAAATTGGGGCCTAGGGGCATGGCAAGCCCAATATGCTATCTCTTCATCCAGCCACTGAGTGGCCTTACTTGAGGACTGGGCTCAGCCTGAGGGTCACAATGTGCGTTTGTGACCAATGTGGCCGGCGAGCATGGGCGGGGCCTCATGGGCCACACTGGTTTCAACTACACTGAACGTTGGACAACATGCCAACCACAAGGTTTCTTGCCATGGGGAAGGAGTTCTGATTTCTGCATCACCTTCAACCCTGGGCAGTGATTGGAGATAAGGTCTAGGTTCTGAAACCTGAAAACCGAGGTTGGGAAAAGATGACGACCTAAGGCCACGGCGGCTCGATGTGCTCTTGTGCAGCCAGCTGTCTGGGAGGGGCCAGGGGGTCCAGGCTCAGGCTGTGTCAGAAAGGGCATTAGTGCCCTGGTCAGTCTATGTATTTGGGGTACAGCCAAGGTCGGTGCAGGTTGATCCTCATTTGGGGTTACTGGGTAGCCCCAGAGGACAATGTTTTTCTTCTGGAGGGCGGGCAGGGTGCTGCACTGTAGTTCTGGATTGCCAAACTGGAGGGCTTGTGGGCCAGTAGTCTGACGACCAAAGTCTGAGAACACAAGCTAGGCTTAGGTTTCTGGGTGAGGTCATGGCAGGCACAATCTACAGACCTGAATCGAGATCTCGTGCATCTGAAGTCAGGGCAAGGATCAGACGATCGCTCAGGTTGGAGTTTCTGTCCCTGATGGCCCCTTCATGAATGGGGGGGCATCACGAGGCCATGGGTGTTTTCCCACGATGGGAGTTGTGAGAAGCTCCAAACTGCAGAGAGTCTTCTGCAGGACAATTGAGACCTGTTGTTTGGGTCCAGGCCAATGATTCTGAGCAGGGTTCTAAGGATGGATGGCTGGGTAGCCCACCTCGCATTCCAATTGTCTCCTAGCAACAAGACAGGTTAGATCTCCTGGATCTGTGGGGAGCAACCGAGGACGCTGAGTTGAAATGGACACCCCTGGGGATGGGTCCTAATGAGCTTTTGTGTCTATGGAGACCTTGGAATGAAGCGGTGGCACTGGGGCCCTAAAGGGTTCTCCTAAACAGAGGCTTTGACACAGCTCCAACGTGCAAGTTTCCCATGTGTAGATGAGATGTTTTCTGATGGGTGAGTCAAGAAACAGCTATATGCTGTTTTGATATCCAGGCCTCTGAGGAGAGATGCCTGGAAACCAAAGCAATGGATCTGATTAGTGCCTAGGGGCCTGTTCTTTCCTTTTTTACCTCTGGAGACATCTGTCTATGGGTCTGAGTGCAGGTAGGTGCTCAGTTGGGCTCAGATTGCCCCTGTTTTTCCTGGGAAGCCACCACTATTGAGATGGATCAGGGACTTTGGAGGTTTATCCTATTAGAAGGGTTGTGGCCATTGGAATGGGCACACACAATTCCCTTGGAGAGGGCAAGTACAGTCCTCAGGTTTGGCTCCAGGGGCCTGAGCCTGTAGGTTGTGTAGGCCAGGGCTGTTTGGACAGTTGTCTGAAAACACAAACTCGGCTTATGTTTCGGGTCATAGGTATGGCAGGACTGACCTACAGATCATGAGGAGAACTCTTCGGGATTTGAAAAAAGGGCGAGTGTGAGGCTCCTGCTCAAGTTTTTGTCTCTGGATATCGTGTCACTCATGGTCGTGGAATTTCTGGGTGACTTCATGGGAAATGGACGAGTCTTACTCTCTGGTGGTTTGGCCCCGTCCAAAGACTTGGGGTCAATCTCTGGGCTGGAAGAAGTCGGTTTTGTTGTTGTTGTTGTTGTTGTTTTCTTTTTTAACCTCAGGTGTCCCACCAAATGAGCGATTCCAGAGTAGAGCCCTGGGGAGGGGCGACTGGACAATCAGAAATCTGGTTAAAAATTGGGGCCTAGGAACATGTCAAGCCCATTATGACATCTAATGGTCCAGTCACTGAGAGGACTTACTAGAGGACAGGACTCGTGCTGAGGGTCACAATGCGTATGTATGCCCTCGTCGCTCGAAAGAATGGGCGGGGCCTCAGGGTGAATGCTGGTTTCTCCTACACTGAACGTTGGACAACGTGCCAATCACAAGGGTTCTTGCCATGGGTAAGGAGGAGTTCTGATTTCTGCATCACACTCACCCCTGGGCAGTGATTGGAGATAAGGTCTCGGTTCTGAAGCCTGAAAAAGGAGGTAGGGAAGAGATGATGACCTAAGGCCATGGCGGCTTTTATGTGCTCAGTGTGCGGTCAGCTTTCTGGGTGTTGGTCAGGAGGTCCGGGCTCAGGTTGTGTTCGACAGTGCATTAGTGCCCAGGTTAGACTATATAATTTGGGTAACGTCGAGTGCTGTGTAGGTTTATCTTCATTTAAGGTTCCTGGGCACCTCATGAGGCAATAATTTTTTTTCTAGAGGGCAGGCAGAGTGCTGCATTGTGGGTCCGGAATTGACAAACTAGAGGGCTTCGGGGCCAGGAGTGTGAGGACGGATGTCTGAGAAGACAAGCTAGACTTGGGTTTCAGGGTGAGGGCACGGCAGGTACCCCCTGCAGATCTGAACCAATATCTCATGCATCTGAAGTCAGGGCGAGGATCAGACGTTGGCTCAGGTTGGAGTTTCTGTGCATGACGGCCGCTTCATGAAGGGAGCGGAATCTCGGGGCCATTGAGGTTTTCCCACGTTGGGAGTTGTGGGATGCCCCCTTCAAGGATTCCTTCTGCGGGACAATTGAGACCTGTTGGACAGCTCCAGGACATCCCATATGGAATGACTCCAGAGCACCGTTCGCGGATGGATGCCTGGGAAGCCCGCCTCGCATTCCAATTGTCTCCTAGCAACAAGACAGTTTAGATCTGATGGCTCTGCCGGAGCAACCGGGGTGGCTGAGTTGAAATGGACTTTCCTGAGGATGGGTCCTAATGTGTTTTTGTGTCCATGAGGGCCTTGGAATGGGGCAGTGGCACCGGGACCCTGAGGTACTCTCCTAAGCTTTGGACATGGCTCCCATGCACAGGTTTCCTTATGGAGACGAGATGAGTTCTGATGGGTGCCTCAGGAAAACCCCTATGCTCGTATTGGAATCAGGCTTTTGAGGACACATGCCTGTAACCCAAAGCAATGGATCCTATTATGGCCTAGGGTCCTGTCTGGTTCAATCTTCTTCTCTGGGGACATCCATCTATGGTATGAGTGGAGGTCGATTATCAGCTGGTGTCAGACAGCCCTTGTTTGTTCCGGGCGACCACACTATTGGGATGGCCTCAGGGACTTTGGAGGTTTCTCCTAATTTGTACGATTTTGGACCATGGAATGGGCAGAATTCCCATGGATTGGTAGGCACAGTCCTAATGTGTGTCTCCAGGGGCCCAGCCTGGAGGGTGTGTGGCCCAAGACTTTGAAGACAGAAGTCTGAAAACACAAACTCAGCTTAGGTTTGGGGACGTAGGTATGGCAGGCCCGATCTACAAACCATGAGAAGAACTCATCAGGATATGAAGAAAGTGCGAGTCTGAGGCGCTTGCTCAGGCTTTTGTCTCTGGATTTTGTATCAGCGATGGCCGTGGAATGACGGGGAGGCCTCATGGGCCATGGACGAATCTTCCTCTCTGAGGATTTGGCCCGATTCCCAATTGCTTTTCGTCAATCTGTGGGATGGGAGGACTCATTTCAGTTTTGTTACCGCAGGTGTCCCACCAAAAGAGGAATTCCAAAGCAAAGCCGTGGGGAAGACTGAAGGGAAAACCCGAACTATGGTTAAAAATTGGGGCCTAGGGGCATGGCAAGCCCAATATGCTATCTCTTCATCCAGCCACTGAGTGGCCTTACTTGAGGACTGGGCTCAGCCTGAGGGTCACAATGTGCGTTTGTGACCAATGTGGCCGGCGAGCATGGGCGGGGCCTCATGGGCCACACTGGTTTCAACTACACTGAACGTTGGACAACATGCCAACCACAAGGTTTCTTGCCATGGGGAAGGAGTTCTGATTTCTGCATCACCTTCAACCCTGGGCAGTGATTGGAGATAAGGTCTAGGTTCTGAAACCTGAAAACCGAGGTTGGGAAAAGATGACGACCTAAGGCCACGGCGGCTCGATGTGCTCTTGTGCAGCCAGCTGTCTGGGAGGGGCCAGGGGGTCCAGGCTCAGGCTGTGTCAGAAAGGGCATTAGTGCCCTGGTCAGTCTATGTATTTGGGGTACAGCCAAGGTCGGTGCAGGTTGATCCTCATTTGGGGTTACTGGGTAGCCCCAGAGGACAATGTTTTTCTTCTGGAGGGCGGGCAGGGTGCTGCACTGTAGTTCTGGATTGCCAAACTGGAGGGCTTGTGGGCCAGTAGTCTGACGACCAAAGTCTGAGAACACAAGCTAGGCTTAGGTTTCTGGGTGAGGTCATGGCAGGCACAATCTACAGACCTGAATCGAGATCTCGTGCATCTGAAGTCAGGGCAAGGATCAGACGATCGCTCAGGTTGGAGTTTCTGTCCCTGATGGCCCCTTCATGAATGGGGGGGCATCACGAGGCCATGGGTGTTTTCCCACGATGGGAGTTGTGAGAAGCTCCAAACTGCAGAGAGTCTTCTGCAGGACAATTGAGACCTGTTGTTTGGGTCCAGGCCAATGATTCTGAGCAGGGTTCTAAGGATGGATGGCTGGGTAGCCCACCTCGCATTCCAATTGTCTCCTAGCAACAAGACAGGTTAGATCTCCTGGATCTGTGGGGAGCAACCGAGGACGCTGAGTTGAAATGGACACCCCTGGGGATGGGTCCTAATGAGCTTTTGTGTCTATGGAGACCTTGGAATGAAGCGGTGGCACTGGGGCCCTAAAGGGTTCTCCTAAACAGAGGCTTTGACACAGCTCCAACGTGCAAGTTTCCCATGTGTAGATGAGATGTTTTCTGATGGGTGAGTCAAGAAACAGCTATATGCTGTTTTGATATCCAGGCCTCTGAGGAGAGATGCCTGGAAACCAAAGCAATGGATCTGATTAGTGCCTAGGGGCCTGTTCTTTCCTTTTTTACCTCTGGAGACATCTGTCTATGGGTCTGAGTGCAGGTAGGTGCTCAGTTGGGCTCAGATTGCCCCTGTTTTTCCTGGGAAGCCACCACTATTGAGATGGATCAGGGACTTTGGAGGTTTATCCTATTAGAAGGGTTGTGGCCATTGGAATGGGCACACACAATTCCCTTGGAGAGGGCAAGTACAGTCCTCAGGTTTGGCTCCAGGGGCCTGAGCCTGTAGGTTGTGTAGGCCAGGGCTGTTTGGACAGTTGTCTGAAAACACAAACTCGGCTTATGTTTCGGGTCATAGGTATGGCAGGACTGACCTACAGACCATGAGGAGAACTCTTTGGGATTTGAAAAAAGGGCGATTGTGAGGCTCCTGCTCAAGTTTTTGTCTCTGGATATCGTGTCACTCATGGTCGTGGAATTTCTGGGTAACTTCATGGGAAATGGACGAGTCTTACTCTCTGGTGGTTTGGCCCCGTCCAAAGACTTGGGGTCAATCTGTGGGCTGGAAGAAGTCTGTTTTATTGTTGTTGTTGTTGTTGTTGTTGTTGTTGTTGTTGTTGTTTTCTTTTTTAACCTCAGGTGTCCCACTAAATGAGGGATTCCAGAGTAGAGCCCTGGGGAGGGGCGACTGGACAATCAGAAATCTGGTTAAAAATTGGGGGCTAGGGACATGTCAAGCCCATTATGACATCTAATGGACAAGCCACTGAGAGGACTTACTAGAGGACTGGAGTCATGCTGAGGGTCACAATGCGTATGTATGCCCTCGTCGCACGAAAGAATGGGCGGGGCCTCAGGGTGAATGCTGGTTTCTCCTACACTGAACGTTGGACAACGTGCCAACCACAAGGGTTCTTGCCATGGGTAAGGAGGAGTTCTGATTTCTGCATCACACTCACCCCTGGGCAGTGATTGGAGATAAGGTCTCGGTTCTGAAGCCTGAAAACGGAGGTAGGGAAGAGATGATGACCTAAGGCCATGGCGGCTTTTATGTGCTCAGTGTGCGGTCAGCTTTCTGGGTGTTGGTCAGGAGGTCCGGGCTCAGGTTGTGTTCGACAGTGCATTAGTGCCCAGGTTAGACTATATAATTTGGGTAACGTCGAGTGCTGTGTAGGTTTATCCTCATTTAAGGTGCCTGGGCAGCTCATGAGGCAATAATTTTTTTCCTAGAGGGCAGGCAGAGTGCTGCATTGTGGGTCCGGAATTGCCAACCTTGAGGGCTTCGGGGCCAGGAGTGTGAGGACGGAAGTCTGAGAAGACAAGCTAGACTTGGGTTTCAGGGTGAGGGCACGGCAGGTACCCCCTGCAGATCTGAACCAATATCTCATGCATCTGAAGTCAGGGCGAGGATCACACTTTGGCTCAGGTTGGAGTTTCTGAGCATGACGGCCGCTTCATGAAGGGAGCGGAATCTCGGGGCCATTGAGGTTTTCCCACGTTGGGAGTTGTGGGATGCCCCCTTCAAGGATTCCTTCTGCGGGACAATTGAGACCTGTTGGACAGCTCCAGGACATCCCATATGGAATGACTCCAGAGCACCGTTCGCGGATGGATGCCTGGGAAGCCCGCCTCGCATTCCAATTGTCTCCTAGCAACAAGACAGTTTAGATCTGATGGCTCTGCCGGAGCATCCGGGGTGGCTGAGTTGAAATGGACTTTCCTGAGGATGGGTCCTAATGTGTTTTTGTGTCCATGAGGGCCTTGGAATGGGGCAGTGGCACCGGGACCCTGAAGTACTCTCCTAAGCTTTGGACATGGCTCCCATGCACAGGTTTCCTTGTGGAGACGAGATGAGTTCTGATGGGTGCCTCAGGAAAACCCCTATGCTCGTATTGGAATCAGGCTTTTGAGGACACATGCCTGTAACCCAAAGCAATGGATCCTATTATGGCCTAGGGTCCTGTCTGGTTCAATCTTCTTCTCTGGGGACATCCATCTATGGTATGAGTGGAGGTCGATTATCAGCTGGTGTCAGAGAGCCCTTGTTTGTTCCGGGCGACCTACACTATTGGGATGGCCTCAGGGACTTTGAGGTTTCTCCTAATTTGTACGATTTTGGACCATGGAATGGGCAGAATTCCCATGGATTGGTAGGCACAGTCCTAATGTGTGTCTCCAGGGGCCCAGCCTGGAGGGTGTGTGGCCCAAGACTTTGAAGACAGAAGTCTGAAAACACAAACTCAGCTTAGGTTTGGGGACGTAGGTATGGCAGGCCCGATCTACAAACCATGAGAAGAACTCATCAGGATATGAAGAAAGTGCGAGTCTGAGGCGCTTGCTCAGGCTTTTGTCTCTGGATTTTGTATCAGGGATGGCCGTGGAATGTCGGGGAGGCCTCATGGGCCAGGGACGAATCTTCCTCTCTGAGGATTTGGCCCGATTCCCAATTGCTTTTCGTCAATCTGTGGGATGGGAGGACTCATTTCAGTTTTGTTACCTCAGGTGTCCCACCAAAAGAGGAATTCCAAAGCAAAGCCGTGGGGAAGACTGAAGGGAAAACCCGAACTATGGTTAAAAATTGGGGCCTAGGGGCATGGCAAGCCCAATATGCTATCTCTTCATCCAGCCACTGAGTGGCCTTACTTGAGGACTGGGCTCAGCCTGAGGGTCACAATGTGCGTTTGTGACCAAAGTGGCCGGCGAGCATGGGCGGGGCCTCATGGGCCACACTGGTTTCAACTAAACTGAACGTTGGACAACATGCCAACCACAAGGTTTCTTGCCATGGGGAAGGAGTTCTGATTTCTGCATCACCTTCAACCCTGGGCAGTGATTGGAGATAAGGTCTAGGTTCTGAAACCTGAAAACCGAGTTTGGGAAAAGATGACGACCTAAGGCCACGGTGACTCGATGTGCTCAGTGTGCGGCCAGCTGTCTGGGAGGGGCCAGGGGGTCCAGGCTCAGGCTGTGTCAGAAAGGGCATTAGTGCCCTAGTCAGCCTATGTATTTGGGGTACAGCCAAGGTCGGTGCAGGTTGATCCTCATTTGGGGTTACTGGGTAGCCCCAGAGGACAATGTTTTTCTTCTGGAGGGCGGGCAGGGTGCTGCATTGTAGTTCTGGATTGCCAAACTGGAGGGCTTGTGGGCCAGTAGTCTGACGACCAAAGTCTGAGAACACAAGCTAGGCTTAAGTTTCTGGGTGAGGCCATGGCAGGCACAATCTACAGACCTGAATCGAGATCTCGTGCATCTGAAGTCAGGGCAAGGATCAGACGATCGCTCAGGTTGGAGTTTCTGTCCCTGATGGCACCTTCATGAATGGGGGGGCATCACGAGGCCATGGGTGTTTTCCCACGATGGGAGTTGTGAGAAGCTCCAAACTGCAGTAGTCTTCTGCAGGACAATTGAGACCTGTTGTTTGGGTCCAGGCCAATGATTCTGAGCAGGGTTCTAAGGATGGATGGCTGGGTAGCCCACCTCGCATTCCAATTGTCTCCTAGCAACAAGACAGGTTAGATCTCCTGGATCTGTGGGGAGCAACCGAGGACGCTGAGTTGAAATGGACACCCCTGGGGATGGGTCCTAATGTGCTTTTGTGTCTATGGAGACCTTGGAATGAAGCGGTGGCACTGGGGCCCTAAAGGGTTCTCCTAAACAGAGGCTTTGACACAGCTCCAACGTGCAAGTTTCCCATGTGTAGATGAGATGTTTTCTGATGGGTGAGTCAAGAAACAGCTATATGCTGTTTTGATATCCAGGCCTCTGAGGAGAGATGCCTGGAAACCAAAGCAATGGATCTGATTAGTGCCTAGGGGCCTGTTCTTTCCTTTTTTTACCACTGGAGACATCTGTCTATGGGTCTGAGTGCAGGTAGGTGCTCAGTTGGGCTCAGATTGCCCCTGTTTTTCCTGGGAAGCCACCACTATTGAGATGGATCAGGGACTTTGGAGGTTTATCCTATTAGAAGGGTTGTGGCCATTGGAATGGGCACACACAATTCCCTTGGAGAGGGCAAGTACAGTCCTCAGGTTTGGCTCCAGGGGCCTGAGCCTGTAGGTTGTGTAGGCCAGGGCTGTTTGGACAGTTGTCTGAAAACACAAACTCGGCTTATGTTTCGGGTCATAGGTATGGCAGGACTGACCTACAGACCATGAGGAGAACTCTTCGGGATTTGAAAAAAGGGCGAGTGTGAGGCTCCTGCTCAAGTTTTTGTCTCTGGATATCGTGTCACTCATGGTCGTGGAATTTCTGGGTAACTTCATGGGAAATGGACGAGTCTTACTCTCTGGTGGTTTGGCCCCGTCCAAAGACTTGGGGTCAATCTGTGGGCTGGAAGAAGTCTGTTTTATTGTTGTTGTTGTTGTTGTTGTTGTTGTTGTTGTTGTTTTCTTTTTTAACCTCAGGTGTCCCACCAAATGAGGGATTCCAGAGTAGAGCCCTGGGGAGGGGCGACTGGACAATCAGAAATCTGGTTAAAAATTGGGGCCTAGGGACATGTCAAGCCCATTATGACATCTAATGGACAAGCCACTGAGAGGACTTACTAGAGGACTGGGCTCATGCTGAGGGTCACAATGCATATGTATGCCCTCGTCGCACGAAAGAATGGGCGGGGCCTCAGGGTGAATGCTGGTTTCTCCTACACTGAACGTTGGACAACGTGCCAACCACAAGGGTTCTTGCCATGGGTAAGGAGGATTTCTGATTTCTGCATCACACTCACCCCTGGGCAGTGATTGGAGATAAGGTCTCGGTTCTGAAGCCTGAAAACGGAGGTAGGGAAGAGATGATGACCTAAGGCCATGGCGGCTTTTATGTGCTCAGTGTGCGGTCAGCTTTCTGGGTGTTGGTCAGGAGGTCCGGGCTCAGGTTGTGTTCGACAGTGCATTAGTGCCCAGGTTAGACTATATAATTTGGGTAACGTCGAGTGCTGTGTAGGTTTATCTTCATTTAAGGTTCCTGGGCACCTCATGAGGCAATAATTTTTTTCCTAGAGGGCAGGCAGAGTGCTGCATTGTGGGTCCGGAATTGCCAACCTTGAGGGCTTCGGGGCCAGGAGTGTGAGGACGGAAGTCTGAGAAGACAAGCTAGACTTGGGTTTCAGGGTGAGGGCACGGCAGGTACCCCCTGCAGATCTGAACCAATATCTCATGCATCTGAAGTCAGGGCGAGGATCAGACGTTGGCTCTGGTTGGAGTTTCTGTGCATGACGGCCGCTTCATGAAGGGAGCGGAATCTCGGGGCCATTGAGGTTTTCCCACGTTGGGAGTTGTGGGATGCCCCCTTCAAGGATTCCTTCTGCGGGACAATTGAGACCTGTTGGACAGCTCCAGGACATCCCATATGGAATGACTCCAGAGCACCGTTCGCGGATGGATGCCTGGGAAGCCCGCCTCACATTCCAATTGTCTCCTAAACAAGACAGTTTAGATCTGATGGCTCTGCCGGAGCAACCGGGGTGGCTGAGTTGAAATGGACTTTCCTGAGGATGGGTCCTAATGTGTTTTTGTGTCCATGAGGGCCTTGGAATGGGGCAGTGGCACCGGGACCCTGAAGTACTCTCCTAAGCTTTGGACATGGCTCCCATGCACAGGTTTCCTTGTGGAGACGAGATGAGTTCTGATGGGTGCCTCAGGAAAACCCCTATGCTCGTATTGGAATCAGGCTTTTGAGGACACATGCCTGTAACCCAAAGCAATGGATCCTATTATGGCCTAGGGTCCTGTCTGGTTCAATCTTCTTCTCTGGGGACATCCATCTATGGTATGAGTGGAGGTCGATTATCAGCTGGTGTCAGACAGCCCTTGTTTGTTCCGGGCGACCTACACTATTGGGATGGCCTCAGGGACTTTGAGGTTTCTCCTAATTTGTACGATTTTGGACCATGGAATGGGCAGAATTCCCATGGATTGTTAGGCACAGTCCTAATGTGTGTCTCCAGGGGCCCAGCCTGGAGGGTGTGTGGCCCAAGACTTTGAAGACAGAAGTCTGAAAACACAAACTCAGCTTAGGTTTGGGGACGTAGGTATGGCAGGCCCGATCTACAAACCATGAGAAGAACACATCAGGATATGAAGAAAGTGCGAGTCTGAGGCGCTTGCTCAGGCTTTTGTCTCTGGATTTTGTATCAGCGATGGCCGTGGAATGACGGGGAGGCCTCATGGGCCATGGACGAATCTTCCTCTCTGAGGATTTGGCCCGATTCCCAATTGCTTTTCGTCAATCTGTGGGATGGGAGGACTCATTTCAGTTTTGTTACCTCAGGTGTCCCACCAAAAGAGGAATTCCAAAGCAAAGCCGTGGGGAAGACTGAAGGGAAAACCCGAACTATGGTTAAAAATTGGGGCCTAGGGGCATGGCAAGCCCAATATGCTATCTCTTCATCCAGCCACTGAGTGGCCTTACTTGAGGACTGGGCTCAGCCTGAGGGTCACAATGTGCGTTTGTGACCAATGTGGCCGGCGAGCATGGGCGGGGCCTCATGGGCCACACTGGTTTCAACTACACTGAACGTTGGACAACATGCCAACCACAAGGTTTCTTGCCATGGGGAAGGAGTTCTGATTTCTGCATCACCTTCAACCCTGGGCAGTGATTGGAGATAAGGTCTAGGTTCTGAAACCTGAAAACCGAGGTTGGGAAAAGATGACGACCTAAGGCCACGGCGGCTCGATGTGCTCAGTGTGCAGCCAGCTGTCTGGGAGGGGCCAGGGGGTCCAGGCTCAGGCTGTGTCAGAAAGGGCATTAGTGCCCTGGTCAGCCTATGTATTTGGGGTACAGCCAAGGTCGGTGCAGGTTGATCCTCATTTGGGGTTACTGGGTAGCCCCAGAGGACAATGTTTTTCTTCTGGAGGGCGGGCAGGGTGCTGCATTGTAGTTCTGGATTGCCAAACTGGAGGGCATGTGGGCCAGTAGTCTGACGACCAAAGTCTGAGAACACAAGCTAGGCTTAGGTTTCTTGGTGAGGCCATGGCAGGCACAATCTACAGACCTGAATCGAGATCTCGTGCATCTGAAGTCAGGGCAAGGATCAGACGATCGCTCAGGTTGGAGTTTCTGTCCCTGATGGCCCCTTCATGAATGGGGGGGCATCACGAGGCCATGGGTGTTTTCCCACGATGGGAGTTGTGAGAAGCTCCAAACTGCAGAGAGTCTTCTGCAGGTCAATTGAGACCTGTTGTTTGGGTCCAGGCCAATGATTCTGAGCAGGGTTCTAAGGATGGATGGCTGGGTAGCCCACCTCGCATTCCAATTGTCTCCTAGCAACAAGACAGGTTAGATCTCCTGGATCTGTGGGGAGCAACAAGGACGCTGAGTTGAAATGGACACCCCTGGGGATGGGTCCTAATGAGCTTTTGTGTCTATGGAGACCTTGGAATGAAGCGGTGGCACTGGGGCCCTAAAGGGTTCTCCTAAACAGAGGCTTTGACACAGCTCCAACGTGCAAGTTTCCCATGTGTAGATGAGATGTTTTCTGATGGGTGAGTCAAGAAACAGCTATATGCTGTTTTGATATCCAGGCCTCTGAGGAGAGATGCCTGGAAACCAAAGCAATGGATCTGATTAGTGCCTAGGGGCCTGTTCTTTCCTTTTTTACCTCTGGAGACATCTGTCTATGGGTCTGAGTGGAAGTAGGTGCTCAGTTGGGCTCAGATTCCCCCTGTTTTTCCTGGGAAGCCACCACTATTGAGATGGATCAGGGACTTTGGAGGTTTATCCTATTAGAAGGGTTGTGGCCATTGGAATGGGCACACACAATTCCCTTGGAGAGGGCAAGTACAGTCCTCAGGTTTGGCTCCAGGGGCCTGAGCCTGTAGGTTGTGTAGGCCAGGGCTGTTTGGACAGTTGTCTGAAAACACAAACTCGGCTTATGTTTCGGGTCATAGGTATGGCAGGACTGACCTACAGACCATGAGGAGAACTCTTCGGGATTTGAAAAAAGGGCGAGTGTGAGGCTCCTGCTCAAGTTTTTGTCTCTGGATATTGTGTCACTCATGGTCGTGGAATTTCTGGGTGACTTCATGGGAAATGGACGAGTCTTACTCTCTGGTGGTTTGGCCCCGTCCAAAGACTTGGGGTCAATCTGTGTGCTGGAAGAAGTCTGTTTTATTGTTGTTGTTGTTGTTGTTGTTGTTGTTGTTGTTGTTGTTGTTTTCTTTTTTAACCTCAGGTGTCCCACCAAATGAGGGATTCCAGAGTAGAGCCCTGGGGAGGGGCGACTGGACAATCAGAAATCTGGTTAAAAATTGGGGCCTAGGGACATGTCAAGCCCATTATGACATCTAATGGACAAGCCACTGAGAGGACTTACTAGAGGACTGGACTCATGCTGAGGGTCACAATGCGTATGTATGCCCTCGTCGCACGAAAGAATGGGCGGGGCCTCAGGGTGAATGCTGGTTTCTCCTACACTGAACGTTGGACAACGTGCCAACCACAAGGGTTCTTGCCATGGGTAAGGAGGAGTTCTGATTTCTGCATCACACTCACCCCTGGGCAGTGATTGGAGATAAGGTCTCGGTTCTGAAGCCTGAAAACGGAGGTAGGGAAGAGATGATGACCTAAGGCCATGGCGGCTTTTATGTGCTCAGTGTGCGGTCAGCTTTCTGGGTGTTGGTCAGGAGGTCCGGGCTCAGGTTGTGTTCGACAGTGCATTAGTGCCCAGGTTAGACTATATAATTTGGGTAACGTCGAGTGCTGTGTAGGTTTATCCTCATTTAAGGTGCCTGGGCAGCTCATGAGGCAATAATTTTTTTCCTAGAGGGCAGGCAGAGTGCTGCATTGTGGGTCCGGAATTGCCAACCTTGAGGGCTTCGGGGCCAGGAGTGTGAGGACGGAAGTCTGAGAAGACAAGCTAGACTTGGGTTTCAGGGTGAGGGCACGGCAGGTACCCCCTGCAGATCTGAACCAATATCTCATGCATCTGAAGTCAGGGCGAGGATCAGACGTTGGCTCAGGTTGGAGTTTCTGTGCATGACGGCCGCTTCATGAAGGGAGCGGAATCTCGGGGCCATTGAGGTTTTCCCACGTTGGGAGTTGTGGGATGCCCCCTTCAAGGATTCCTTCTGCGGGACAATTGAGACCTGTTGGACAGCTCCAGGACATCCCATATGGAATGACTCCAGAGCACTGTTCGCGGATGGTTGCCTGGGACCCCGCCTCGCATTCCAATTGTCTCCTAGCAACAAGACAGTTTAGATCTGATGGCTCTGCCGGAGCAACCGGGGTGGCTGAGTTGAAATGGACTTTCCTGAGGATGGGTCCTAATGTGTTTTTGTGTCCATGAGGGCCTTGGAATGGGGCAGTGGCACCGGGTCCCTGAAGTACTCTCCTAAGCTTTGGACATGGCTCCCATGCACAGGTTTCCTTGTGGAGACGAGATGAGTTCTGATGGGTGCCTCAGGAAAACCCCTATGCTCGTATTGGAATCAGGCTTTTGAGGACACATGCCTGTAACCCAAAGCAATGGATCCTATTATGGCCTAGGGTCCTGTCTGGTTCAATCTTCTTCTCTGGGGACATCCATCTATGGTATGAGTGGAGGTCGATTATCAGCTGGTGTCAGACAGCCCTTGTTTGTTCCGGGCGACCTACACTATTGGGATGGCCTCAGGGACTTTGAGGTTTCTCCTAATTTGTACGATTTTGGACCATGGAATGGGCAGAATTCCCATGGATTGGTAGGCACAATCCTAATGTGTGTCTCCAGGGGCCCAGCCTGGAGGGTGTGTGGCCTAAGACTTTGAAGACAGAAGTCTGAAAACACAAACTCAGCTTAGGTTTGGGGACGTAGGTATGGCAGGCCCGATCTACAAACCATGAGAAGAACTCATCAGGATATGAAGAAAGTGCGAGTCTGAGGCGCTTGCTCAGGCTTTTGTCTCTGGATTTTGTATCAGCGATGGCCGTGGAATGTCGGGGAGGCCTCATGGGCCATGGACGAATCTTCCTCTCTGAGGATTTGGCCCGATTCCCAATTGCTTTTCGTCAATCTGTGGGATGGGAGGACTCATTTCAGTTTTGTTACCTCAGGTGTCCCACCAAAAGAGGAATTCCAAAGCAAAGCCGTGGGGAAGACTGAAGGGAAAACCCGAACTATGGTTAAAAATTGGGGCCTAGGGGCATGGCAAGCCCAATATGCTATCTCTTCATCCAGCCACTGAGTGGCCTTACTTGAGGACTGGGCTCAGCCTGAGGGTCACAATGTGCGTTTGTGTCCAGTGTGGCCGGCGAGCATGGGCGGGTCCTCATGGGCCACACTGGTTTCAACTACACTGAACGTTGGACAACATGCCAACCACAAGGTTTCTTGCCATGGGGAAGGAGTTCTGATTTCTGCATCACCTTCAACCCTGGGCAGTGATTGGAGATAAGGTCTAGGTTCTGAAACCTGAAAACCGAGGTTGGGAAAAGATGACGACCTAAGGCCACGGCGGCTCGATGTGCTCAGTGTGCAGCCAGCTGTCTGGGAGGGGCCAGGGGGTACAGGCTCAGGCTGTGTCAGAAAGGGCATTAGTGCCCTGGTCAGCCTATGTATTTGGGGTACAGCCAAGTTCGGTGCAGGTTGATCCTCATTTGGGGTTACTGGGTAGCCCCAGAGGACAATGTTTTTCTTCTGGAGGGCGGGCAGGGTGCTGCATTGTAGTTCTGGATTGCCAAACTGGAGGGCATGTGGGCCAGTAGTCTGACGACCAAAGTCTGAGAACACAAGCTAGGCTTAGGTTTCTTGGTGAGGCCATGGCAGGCACAATCTACAGACCTGAATCGAGATCTCGTGCATCTGAAGTCAGGGCAAGGATCAGACGATCGCTCAGGTTGGAGTTTCTGTCCCTGATGGCCCCTTCATGAATGGGGGGGCATCACGAGGCCATGGGGGTTTTCCCACGATGGGAGTTGTGAGAAGCTCCAAACTGCAGAGAGTCTTCTGCAGGACAATTGAGACCTGTTGTTTGGGTCCAGGCCAATGATTCTGAGCAGGGTTCTAAGGATGGATGGCTGGGTAGCCCACCTCGCATTCCAATTGTCTCCTAGCAACAAGACAGGTTAGATCTCCTGGATATGTGGGGAGCAACCGAGGACGCTGAGTTGAAATGGACACCCCTGGGGATGGGTCCTAATGTGCTTTTGTGTCTATGGAGACCTTGGAATGAAGCGGTGGCACTGGGGCCCTAAAGGGTTCTCCTAAACAGAGGCTTTGACACAGCTCCAACGTGCAAGTTTCCCATGTGTAGATGAGATGTTTTCTGATGGGTGAGTCAAGAAACAGCTATATGCTGTTTTGATATCCAGGCCTCTGAGGAGAGATGCCTGGAAACCAAAGCAATGGATCTGATTAGTGCCTAGGGGCCTGTTCTTTCCTTTTTTACCTCTGGAGACATCTGTCTATGGGTCTGAGTGCAGGTAGGTGCTCAGTTGGGCTCAGATTGCCCCTGTTTTTCCTGGGAAGCCACCACTATTGAGATGGATCAGGGACTTTGGAGGTTTATCCTATTAGAAGGGATGTGGCCATTGGAATGGGCACACACAATTCCCTTGGAGAGGGCAAGTACAGTCCTCAGGTTTGGCTCCAGGGGCCTGAGCCTGTAGGTTGTGTAGGCCAGGGCTGTTTGGACAGTTGTCTGAAAACACAAACTCGGCTTATGTTTCGGGTCATAGGTATGGCAGGACTGACCTACAGACCATGAGGAGAACTCTTCGGGATTTGAAAAAAGGGCGAGTGTGAGGCTCCTGCTCAAGTTTTTGTCTCTGGATATCGTGTCACTCATGGTCGTGGAATTTCTGGGTGACTTCATGGGAAATGGACGAGTCTTACTCTCTGGTGGTTTGGCCCCGTCCAAAGACTTGGGGTCAATCTGTGGGCTGGAAGAAGTCTGTTTTATTGTTGTTGTTGTTGTTGTTGTTGTTGTTGTTTTCTTTTTTAACCTCAGGTGTCCCACCAAATGAGGGATTCCAGAGTAGAGCCCTGGGGAGGGGCGACTGGACAATCAGAAATCTGGTTAAAAATTGGGGCCTAGGGACATGTCAAGCCCATTATGACATCTAATGGACAAGCCACTGAGAGGACTTACTAGAGGACTGGACTCATGCTGAGGGTCACAATGCGTATGTATGCCCTCGTCGCACGAAAGAATGGGCGGGGCCTCAGGGTGAATGCTGGTTTCTCCTACACTGAACGTTGGACAACGTGCCAACCACAAGGGTTCTTGCCATGGGTAAGGAGGAGTTCTGATTTCTGCATCACACTCACCCCTGGGCAGTGATTGGAGATAAGGTCTCGGTTCTGAAGCCTGAAAACGGAGGTAGGGAAGAGATGATGACCTAAGGCCATGGCGGCTTTTATGTGCTCAGTGTGCGGTCAGCTTTCTGGGTGTTGGTCAGGAGGTCCGGGCTCAGGTTGTGTTCGACAGTGCATTAGTGCCCAGGTTAGACTATATAATTTGGGTAACGTCGAGTGCTGTGTAGGTTTATCCTCATTTAAGGTGCCTGGGCAGCTCATGAGGCAATAATTTTTTTCCTAGAGGGCAGGCAGAGTGCTGCATTGTGGGTCCGGAATTGCCAACCTTGAGGGCTTCGGGGCCAGGAGTGTGAGGACGGAAGTCTGAGAAGACAAGCTAGACTTGGGTTTCAGGGTGAGGGCACGGCAGGTACCCCCTGCAGATCTGAACCAATATCTCATGCATCTGAAGTCAGGGCGAGGATCAGACGTTGGCTCAGGTTGGAGTTTCTGTGCATGACGGCCGCTTCATGAAGGGAGCGGAATCTCGGGGCCATTGAGGTTTTCCCACGTTGGGAGTTGTGGGATGCCCCCTTCAAGGATTCCTTCTGCGGGACAATTGAGACCTTTTGGACAGCTCCAGGACATCCCATATGGAATGACTCCAGAGCACCGTTCGCGGATGGATGCCTGGGAAGCCCGCCTCGCATTCCAATTGTCTCCTAGCAACAAGACAGTTTAGATCTGATGGCTCTGCCGGAGCAACCGGGGTGGCTGAGTTGAAATGGACTTTCCTGAGGATGGGTCCTAATGTGTTTTTGTGTCCATGAGGGCCTTGGAATGGGGCAGTGGCACCGGGTCCCTGAAGTACTCTCCTAAGCTTTGGACATGGCTCCCATGCACAGGTTTCCTTGTGGAGACGAGATGAGTTCTGATGGGTGCCTCAGGAAAACCCCTATGCTCGTATTGGAATCAGGCTTTTGAGGACACATGCCTGTAACCCAAAGCAATGGATCCTATTATGGCCTAGGGTCCTGTCTGGTTCAATCTTCTTCTCTGGGGACATCCATCTATGGTATGAGTGGAGGTTGATTATCAGCTGGTGTCAGACAGCCCTTGTTTGTTCCGGGCGACCTACACTATTGGGATGGCCTCAGGGACTTTGAGGTTTCTCCTAATTTGTACGATTTTGGACCATGGAATGGGCTGAATTCCCATGGATTGGTAGGCACAATCCTAATGTGTGTCTCCAGGGGCCCAGCCTGGAGGGTGTGTGGCCTAAGACTTTGAAGACAGAAGTCTGAAAACACAAACTCAGCTTAGGTTTGGGGACGTAGGTATGGCAGGCCCGATCTACAAACCATGAGAAGAACTCATCAGGATATGAAGAAAGTGCGAGTCTGAGGCGCTTGCTCAGGCTTTTGTCTCTGGATTTTGTATCAGCGATGGCCGTGGAATGTCGGGGAGGCCTCATGGGCCATGGACGAATCTTCCTCTCTGAGGATTTGGCCCGATTCCCAATTGCTTTTCGTCAATCTGTGGGATGGGAGGACTCATTTCAGTTTTGTTACCTCAGGTGTCCCACCAAAAGAGGAATTCCAAAGCAAAGCCGTGGGGAAGACTGAAGGGAAAACCCGAACTATGGTTAAAAATTGGGGCCTAGGGGCATGGCAAGCCCAATATGCTATCTCTTCATCCAGCCACTGAGTGGCCTTACTTGAGGACTGGGCTCAGCCTGAGGGTCACAATGTGCGTTTGTGACCAATGTGGCCGGCGAGCATGGGCGGGGCCTCATGGGCCACACTGGTTTCAACTACACTGAACGTTGGACAACATGCCAACCACAAGGTTTCTTGCCATGGGGAAGGAGTTCTGATTTCTGCATCACCTTCAACCCTGGGCAGTGATTGGAGATAAGGTCTAGGTTCTGAAACCTGAAAACCGAGGTTGGGAAAAGATGACGACCTAAGGCCACGGCGGCTCGATGTGCTCAGTGTGCAGCCAGCTGTCTGGGAGGGGCCAGGGGGTCCAGGCTCAGGCTGTGTCAGAAAGGGGATTAGTGACCTGGTCAGCCTATGTCTTTGGGGTACAGCCAAGTTCGGTGCAGGTTGATCCTCATTTGGGGTTACTGGGTAGCCCCAGAGGACAATGTTTTTCTTCTGGAGGGCGGGCAGGGTGCTGCATTGTAGTTCTGGATTGCCAAACTGGAGGGCTTCTGGGCCAGTAGTCTGACGACCAAAGTCTGAGAACACAAGCTAGGCTTAGGTTTCTTGGTGAGGCCATGGCAGGCACAATCTACAGACCTGAATCGAGATCTCGTGCATCTGAAGTCAGGGCAAGGATCAGACGATCGCTCAGGTTGGAGTTTCTGTCCCTGATGGCCCCTTCATGAATGGGGGGGCATCACGAGGCCATGGGTGTTTTCCCACGATGGGAGTTGTGAGAAGCTCCAAACTGCAGAGAGTCTTCTGCAGGACAATTGAGACCTGTTGTTTGGCTCCAGGCCAATGATTCTGAGCAGGGTTCTAAGGATGGATGGCTGGGTAGCCCACCTCGCATTCCAATTGTCTCCTAGCAACAAGACAGGTTAGATCTCCTGGATCTGTGGGGAGCAACCGAGGACGCTGAGTTGAAATGGACACCCCTGGGGATGGGTCCTAATGTGCTTTTGTGTCTATGGAGACCTTGGAATGAAGCGGTGGCACTGGGGCCCTAAAGGGTTCTCCTAAACAGAGGCTTTGACACAGCTCCAACGTGCAAGTTTCCCATGTGTAGATGAGATGTTTTCTGATGGGTGAGTCAAGAAACAGCTATATGCTGTTTTGATATCCAGGCCTCTGAGGAGAGATGCCTGGAAACCAAAGCAATGGATCTGATTAGTGCCTAGGGGCCTGTTCTTTCCTTTTTTACCTCTGGAGACATCTGTCTATGGGTCTGAGTGCAAGTAGGTGCTCAGTTGGGCTCAGATTGCCCCTGTTTTTCCTGGGAAGCCACCACTATTGAGATGGATCAGGGACTTTGGAGGTTTATCCTATTAGAAGGGTTGTGGCCATTGGAATGGGCACACACAATTCCCTTGGAGAGGGCAAGTACAGTCCTCAGGTTTGGCTCCAGGGGCCTGAGCCTGTAGGTTGTGTAGGCCAGGGCTGTTTGGACAGTTGTCTGAAAACACAAACTCGGCTTATGTTTCGGGTCATAGGTATGGCAGGACTGACCTACAGACCATGAGGAGAACTCTTCGGGATTTGAAAAAAGGGCGAGTGTGAGGCTCCTGCTCAAGTTTTTGTCTCTGGATATCGTGTCACTCATGGTCGTGGAATTTCTGGGTGACTTCATGGGAAATGGACGAGTCTTACTCTCTGGTGGTTTGGCCCCGTCCAAAGACTTGGGGTCAATCTGTGGGCTGGAAGAAGTCTGTTTTATTGTTGTTGTTGTTGTTGTTGTTGTTGTTGTTGTTGTTTTCTTTTTTAACCTCAGGTGTCCCACCAAATGAGGGATTCCAGAGTAGAGCCCTGGGGAGGGGCGACTGGACAATCAGAAATCTGGTTAAAAATTGGGGCCTAGGGACATGTCAAGCCCATTATGACATCTAATGGACAAGCCACTGAGAGGACTTACTAGAGGACTGGACTCATGCTGAGGGTCACAATGCGTATGTATGCCCTCGTCGCACGAAAGAATGGGCGGGGCCTCAGGGTGAATGCTGGTTTCTCCTACACTGAACGTTGGACAACGTGCCAACCACAAGGGTTCTTGCCATGGGTAAGGAGGAGTTCTGATTTCTGCATCACACTCACCCCTGGGCAGTGATTGGAGATAAGGTCTCGGTTCTGAAGCCTGAAAACGGAGGTAGGGAAGAGATGATGACCTAAGGCCATGGCGGCTTTTATGTGCTCAGTGTGCGGTCAGCTTTCTGGGTGTTGGTCAGGAGGTCCGGGCTCAGGTTGTGTTCGACAGTGCATTAGTGCCCAGGTTAGACTATATAATTTGGGTAACGTCGAGTGCTGTGTAGGTTTATCCTCATTTAAGGTGCCTGGGCAGCTCATGAGGCAATAATTTTTTTCCTAGAGGGCAGGCAGAGTGCTGCATTGTGGGTCCGGAATTGCCAACCTTGAGGGCTTCGGGGCCAGGAGTGTGAGGACGGAAGTCTGAGAAGACAAGCTAGACTTGGGTTTCAGGGTGAGGGCACGGCAGGTACCCCCTGCAGATCTGAACCAATATCTCATGCATCTGAAGTCAGGGCGAGGATCAGACGTTGGCTCAGGTTGGAGTTTCTGTGCATGACGGCCGCTTCATGAAGGGAGCGGAATCTCGGGGCCATTGAGGTTTTCCCACGTTGGGAGTTGTGGGATGCCCCCTTCAAGGATTCCTTCTGCGGGACAATTGAGACCTGTTGGACAGCTCCAGGACATCCCATATGGAATGACTCCAGAGCACCGTTCGCGGATGGATGCCTGGGAAGCCCGCCTCACATTCCAATTGTCTCCTAAACAAGACAGTTTAGATCTGATGGCTCTGCCGGAGCAACCGGGGTGGCTGAGTTGAAATGGACTTTCCTGAGGATGGGTCCTAATGTGTTTTTGTGTCCATGAGGGCCTTGGAATGGGGCAGTGGCACCGGGACCCTGAAGTACTCTCCTAAGCTTTGGACATGGCTCCCATGCACAGGTTTCCTTGTGGAGACGAGATGAGTTCTGATGGGTGCCTCAGGAAAACCCCTATGCTCGTATTGGAATCAGGCTTTTGAGGACACATGCCTGTAACCCAAAGCAATGGATCCTATTATGGCCTAGGGTCCTGTCTGGTTCAATCTTCTTCTCTGGGGACATCCATCTATGGTATGAGTGGAGGTCGATTATCAGCTGGTGTCAGACAGCCCTTGTTTGTTCCGGGCGACCTACACTATTGGGATGGCCTCAGGGACTTTGAGGTTTCTCCTAATTTGTACGATTTTGGACCATGGAATGGGCAGAATTCCCATGGATTGGTAGGCACAGTCCTAATGTGTGTCTCAAGGGGCCCAGCCTGGAGGGTGTGTGGCCCAAGACTTTGAAGACAGAAGTCTGAAAACACAAACTCAGCTTAGGTTTGGGGACGTAGGTATGGCAGGCCCGATCTACAAACCATGAGAAGAACTCATCAGGATATGAAGAAAGTGCGAGTCTGAGGCGCTTGCTCAGGCTTTTGTCTCTGGATTTTGTATCAGCGATGGCCGTGGAATGTCGGGGAGGCCTCATGGGCCATGGACGAATCTTCCTCTCTGAGGATTTGGCCCGATTCCCAATTGCTTTTCGTCAATCTGTGGGATGGGAGGACTCATTTCAGTTTTGTTACCTCAGGTGTCCCACCAAAAGAGGAATTCCAAAGCAAAGCCGTGGGGAAGACTGAAGGGAAAACCCGAACTATGGTTAAAAATTGGGGCCTAGGGGCATGGCAAGCCCAATATGCTATCTCTTCATCCAGCCACTGAGTGGCCTTACTTGAGGACTGGGCTCAGCCTGAGGGTCACAATGTGCGTTTGTGACCAATGTGGCCGGCGAGCATGGGCGGGGCCTCATGGGCCACACTGGTTTCAACTACACTGAACGTTGGACAACATGCCAACCACAAGGTTTCTTGCCATGGGGAAGGAGTTCTGATTTCTGCATCACCTTCAACCCTGGGCAGTGATTGGAGATAAGGTCTAGGTTCTGAAACCTGAAAACCGAGGTTGGGAAAATATGACGACCTAAGGCCACGGCGGCTCGATGTGCTCAGTGTGCAGCCAGCTGTCTGGGAGGGGCCAGGGGGTACAGGCTCAGGCTGTGTCAGAAAGGGCATTAGTGCCCTGGTCAGCCTATGTATTTGGGGTACAGCCAAGTTCGGTGCAGGTTGATCCTCATTTGGGGTTACTGGGTAGCCCCAGAGGACAATGTTTTTCTTCTGGAGGGCGGGCAGGGTGCTGCATTGTAGTTCTGGATTGCCAAACTGGAGGGCATGTGGGCCAGTAGTCTGACGACCAAAGTCTGAGAACACAAGCTAGGCTTAGGTTTAGGGGTGAGGCCATGGCAGGCACAATCTACAGACCTGAATCGAGATCTCGTGCATCTGAAGTCAGGGCAAGGATCAGACGATCGCTCAGGTTGGAGATTCTGTCCCTGATGGCCCCTTCATGAATGGGGGGGCATCACGAGGCCATGGGGGTTTTCCCACGATGGGAGTTGTGAGAAGCTCCAAACTGCAGAGAGTCTTCTGCAGGACAATTGAGACCTGTTGTTTGGGTCCAGGCCAATGATTCTGAGCAGGGTTCTAAGGATGGATGGCTGGGTAGCCCACCTCGCATTCCAATTGTCTCCTAGCAACAAGACAGGTTAGATCTCCTGGATCTGTGGGGAGCAACCGAGGACGCTGAGTTGAAATGGACACCCCTGGGGATGGGTCCTAATGAGCTTTTGTGTCTATGGAGACCTTGGAATGAAGCGGTGGCACTGGGGCCCTAAAGGGTTCTCCTAAACAGAGGCTTTGACACAGCTCCAACGTGCAAGTTTCCCATGTGTAGATGAGATGTTTTCTGATGGGTGAGTCAAGAAACAGCTATATGCTGTTTTGATATCCAGGCCTCTGAGGAGAGATGCCTGGAAACCAAAGCAATGGATCTGATTAGTGCCTAGGGGCCTGTTCTTTCCTTTTTTACCTCTGGAGACATCTGTCTATGGGTCTGAGTGCAAGTAGGTGCTCAGTTGGGCTCAGATTCCCCCTGTTTTTCCTGGGAAGCCACCACTATTGAGATGGATCAGGGACTTTGGAGGTTTATCCTATTAGAAGGGTTGTGGCCATTGGAATGGGCACACACAATTCCCTTGGAGAGGGCAAGTACAGTCCTCAGGTTTGGCTCCAGGGGCCTGAGCCTGTAGGTTGTGTAGGCCAGGGCTGTTTGGACAGTTGTCTGAAAACACAAACTCGGCTTATGTTTCGGGTCATAGGTATGGCAGGACTGACCTACAGACCATGAGGAGAACTCTTCGGGATTTGAAAAAAGGGCGAGTGTGAGGCTCCTGCTCAAGTTTTTGTCTCTGGATATCGTGTCACTCATGGTCGTGGAATTTCTGGGTGACTTCATGGGAAATGGACGAGTCTTACTCTCTGGTGGTTTGGCCCCGTCCAAAGACTTGGGGTCAATCTGTGGGCTGGAATAAGTCTGTTTTGTTGTTGTTGTTGTTGTTGTTTTCTTTTTTAACCTCAGGTGTCCCACCAAATGAGGGATTCCAGAGTAGAGCCCTGGGGAGGGGCGACTGGACAATCAGAAATCTGGTTAAAAATTGGGGCCTAGGGACATGTTCAAGCCCATTATGACATCTAATGGACAAGCCACTGAGAGGACTTACTAGAGGACTGGACTCATGCTGAGGGTCACAATGCGTATGTATGCCCTCGTCGCACGCAAGAATGGGCGGGGCCTCAGGGTGAATGCTGGTTTCTCCTACACTGAACGTTGGAAAATGTGCCAACCACAAGGGTTCTTGTTATGGGTAAGGAGGAGTTCTGTTTCTGCATCACACTCACCGCTGGGCAGTGATTGGAGATAAGGTCTCGGTTCTGAAGCCTGAAAACGGAGGTAGGGAAGAGATGATGACCTAAGGCCATGGCGGGTTTTATGTGCTCAGTGTGCGGTCAGCTTTCTGGGTGTTGGTCAGGAGGTCCGGGCTAAGGTTGTGTTCGACAGTGCATTAGCGCCCAGGTTAGACTATATTATTTGGGTAACGTCGAGTGCTGTGTAGGTTTATCCTCATTTAAGATGCCTGGGCAGCTCATGAGGCAATAATTTTTTTCCTAGAGGGCAGGCAGAGTGCTGTATTGTGGGTCCGGAATTGCCAACCTTGAGGGCTTCGGGGCCAGGAGTGTGAGGACGGAAGTCTGAGAAGACAAGCTAGACTTGGGTTTCAGGGTGAGGGCACGGCAGGTACCTTCTGTAGATCTGAACCAATATCTCATGCATCTGAAGTCAGGGCGAGGATCAGACGTTGGCTCAGGCTGGAGTTTCTGTGAATGACGGCCGCTTCATGAAGGGAGCAGAATCTCGGGGCCATTGAGGTTTTCCCACGTTGGGAGTTGTGGAATGCCCCCTTCAAGTATTCCTTCTCCGGGACAATTGAGACCTGTTGGACAGCTCCAGGACATCCCATATGGAATGACTCCTGAGCACCGTTCGCGGATGGATGCCTGGGAAGCCCGCCTCGCATTCCAATTGTCTCCTAGCAACAAGACAGTTTAGATCTGATGGCTCTGCCGGAGCAACCGGGTGGCTGAGTTGAAATGGACTTTCCTGAGGATGGGTCCTAATGTGTTTTTGTGTCCATGAGGGCCTTGGAATGGGGCAGTGGCACCGGGTCCCTGAAGTACTCTCCTAAGCTTTGGACATGGCTCCCATGCACAGGTTTCCTTGTGGAGACGAGATGAGTTCTGATGGGTGCCTCAGGAAAACCCCTATCCTCGTATTGGAATCAGGCTTTTGAGGACACATGCCTGTAACCCAAAGCAATGGATCCTATTATGGCCTAGGGTCCTGTCTGGTTCAATCTTCTTCTCTGGGGACATCCATCTATGGTATGAGTGGAGGTCGATTATCAGCTGGTGTCAGACTGACACTTGTTTGTTCCGGGCGACCTACACTATTGGGATGGCCTCAGGGACTTTGGAGGTTTCTCCTAATTTGTACGATTTTGGACCATGGAATGGGCAGAATTCCCATGGATTGGTAGGCACAATCCTAATGTGTGTCTCCAGGGGCCCAGCCTGGAGGGTGTGTGGCCCAAGACTTTGAAGACAGAAGTCTGAAAACACAAACTCAGCTTAGGTTTGGGGACGTAGGTATGGCAGGCCCGATCTACAAACCATGAGAAGAACTCTTCAGGATATGAAGAAAGTGCGAGTCTGAGGCGCTTGCTCAGGCTTTTGTCTCTGGATTTTGTATCAGCGAGGGCCGGGGAATGACGGGGAGGCCTCATGGGCCATGCACGAATACTCCTCTCTGAGGATTTTGCCGGATTCCCAATTGTTTTCATCAATCTGTGGGATGGGATGACTCATTTCAGTTTTGTTTCCTCAGGTGTCCCACCAAAAGAGGAATTCTAAAGCAAAGCCGTGGGGAAGACTGAAGGGACAACTCGAACTATGGTTAAAAATTGGGGCCTAGGGGCATGGCAAGCCCAATATGCTATCTCTTCATCCAGCCACTGAGTGGCCTTACTTGAGGACTGGGCTCAGCCTGAGGGTCACAATGTGCGTTTGTGACCAATGTGGCCGGCGAGCATGGGCGGGGCCTCATGGGCCACACTGGTTTCAACTACACTGAACGTTGGACAACATGCCAACCACAAGGTTTCTTCCCATGGGGAAGGAGTTCTGATTTCTGCATCACCTTCAACCCTGGGCAGTGATTGGAGATAAGGTCTAGGTTCTGAAACCTGAAAACTGAGTTTGGGAAAAGATGACGACCTAAGGCCATGGTGGCTCGATGTGTTCAGTGTGCGGCCAGCTGTCTGGGAGGGGCCAGGGGGTCCAGGCTCAGGCTGTGTCAGAAAGGGCATTAGTGCCCTGGTCAGCCTATGTATTTGGGGTACAGCCAAGGTCGGTGCAGGTTGATCCTCATTTGGGGTTACTGGGTAGCCCCAGAGGACAATGTTTTTCTTCTGGAGGGCGGGCAGGGTGCTGCATTGTAGTTCTGGATTGCCAAACTGGAGGGCTTGTGGGCCAGTAGTCTGACGACCAAAGTCTGAGAACACAAGCTAGGCTTAGGTTTAGGGGTGAGGCCATGGCAGGCACAATCTACAGACCTGAATCGAGATCTCGTGCATCTGAAGTCAGGGCAAGGATCAGACGATCGCTCAGGTTGGAGTTTCTGTCCCTGATGGCCCCTTCATGAATGGGGGGGCATCACGAGGCCATGGGGGTTTTCCCACGATGGGAGTTGTGAGAAGCTCCAAACTGCAGAGAGTCTTCTGCAGGACAATTAAGACCTGTTGTTTGGCTCCAGGCCAATGATTCTGAGCAGGGTTCTAAGGATGGATGGCTGGGTAGCCCACCTCTCATTCCAATTGCCTCCTAGCAACAAGACAGGTTAGATCTCCTGGATCTGTGGGGAGCAACCGAGGACGCTGAGTTGAAATGGACACCCCTGGGGATGGGTCCTAATGTGCTTTTGTGTCTATGGAGACCTTGGAATGAAGCGGTGGCACTGGGGCCCTAAAGGGTTCTCCTAAACAGAGGCTTTGACACAGCTCCAACGTGCAAGTTTCCCATGTGTAGATGAGATGTTTTCTGATGGGTGAGTCAAGAAACAGCTATATGCTGTTTTGATATCCAGGCCTCTGAGGAGAGATGCCTGGAAACCAAAGCAATGGATCTGATTAGTGCCTAGGGGCCTGTTCTTTCCTTTTTTACCTCTGGAGACATCTGTCTATGGGTCTGAGTGCAAGTAGGTGCTCAGTTGGGCTCAGATTGCCCCTGTTTTTCCTGGGAAGCCACCACTATTGAGATGGATCAGGGACTTTGGAGGTTTATCCTATTAGAAGGGTTGTGGCCATTGGAATGGGCACACACAATTCCCTTGGAGAGGGCAAGTACAGTCCTCAGGTTTGGCTCCAGGGGCCTGAGCCTGTAGGTTGTGTAGGCCAGGGCTGTTTGGACAGTTGTCTGAAAACACAAACTCGGCTTATGTTTCGGGTCATAGGTATGGCAGGACTGACCTACAGACCATGAGGAGAACTCTTCGGGATTTGAAAGAAGGGCGAGTGTGAGGCTCCTGCTCAAGTTTTTGTCTCTGGATATCGTGTCACTCATGGTCGTGGAATTTCTGGGTGACTTCATGGGAAATGGACGAGTCTTACTCTCTGGTGGTTTGGCCCCGTCCAAAGACTTGGGGTCAATCTGTGGGCTGGAAGAAGTCTGTTTTGTTGTTGTTGTTGTTGTTGTTGTTGTTGTTGTTGTTGTTGTTTTCTTTTTTAACCTCAGGTGTCCCACCAAATGAGGGTTTCCAGAGTAGAGCCCTGTTGAGGGGCGACTGGACAATCAGAAATCTGGTTAAAAATTGGGGCCTGGGGACATGTCAAGCCCATTATGACATCTAATGGTCCAGCCACTGTGAGGACTTACTAGAGGTCAGGACTCATGCTGAGGGTCACAATGCGTATGTATGCCCTCGTCGCACGCAAGAATGGGCGGGGCCTCAGGGTGAATGCTGGTTTCTCCTACACTGAACGTTGGACAACGTGCCAACCACAAGTGTTCTTGCCATGGGTAAGGAGGAGTTCTGATTTCTGCATCACACTCACCCCTGGGCAGTGATTGGAGATAAGGTCTCGGTTCTGAAGCCTGAAAACGGAGGTAGGGAAGAGATGATGACCTAAGGCCATGGCGGCTTTTATGTGCTCAGTGTGCGGTCAGCTTTCTGGGTGTTGGTCAGGAGGTCCGGGCTCAGGTTGTGTTCGACAGTGCATTAGTGCCTGGTTAGACTATATAATTTGGGTAAAGTCGAGTGCTGTGTAGGTTTATCCTCATTTAAGGTGCCTGGGCAGCTCATGAGGCAATAATTTTTTTCCTAGAGGGCAGGCAGAGTGCTGCATTGTGGGTCTGAAATTGCCAACCTTGAGGGCTTCGGGGCCAGGAGTGTGAGGACGGAAGTCTGAGAAGACAAGCTAGACTTGGGTTTCAGGGTGAGGGCACGGCAGGTACCCCCTGCAGATCTGAACCAATATCTCATGCATCTGAAGTCAGGGCGAGGATCAGACGTTGGCTCTGGTTGGAGTTTCTGTGCATGACGGCCGCTTCATGAAGGGAGCGGAATCTCGGGGCCATTGAGGTTTTCCCACGTTGGGAGTTGTGGGATGCCCCCTTCAAGGATTCCTCCTGTGGGACAATTGAGAACTGTTGGACAGCTCCAGGACATCCCATATGGAATGAGTCTAGAGCACCTTCGGGGATGGATGCCTGGGAAGCCCGCCTCGCATTCCAATTGTCTCCTAGCAACAAGACAGTTTAGATCTGATGGCTCTGCTGGAGCAACCGGGGTGGCTGAGTTGAAATGGACTTTCCTGCGGATGGGTCCTAATGTGTTTTTGTGTCCATGAAGGCCTTGAAATGGGGCAGTGGCACCGGGACCCTGAAGTACAATCCTAAGCTTTGGACATGGCTCCCATGCACAGGTTTCCTTGTGGAGACGAGATGAGTTCTGATGGGTGCCTCAGGAAAACCCCTATCCTCGTATTGGAATCAGGATTTTGAGGACACATGCCTGTAACCCAAAGCAATGGATCCTATTATGGCCTAGGGTCCTGTCTGGTTCAATCTTCTTCTCTGGGGACATAAATCTATGGTATGAGTGGAGGTCGATTATCAGCTGGTGTCAGACAGCCCTTGTTTGTTCCGGGCGACCTACACTATTGGGATGGCCTCAGGGACTTTGGAGGTTTCTCCTAATTTGTACGATTTTGGACCATGGAATGGGCAGAATTCCCATGGATTGGTAGGCACAATCCTAATGTTTGTCTCCAGGGTCCCAGCCTGGAGTGTGTGTGGCCCAAGACTTTGAGGACAGAAGTCTGAAAACACAAACTCAGCTTAGGTTTGGGGAAGTAGGTATGGCAGGCCCGATCTACAAACCATGAGAAGAACTCTTCAGGATATTAAGAAAGAGCAAGTCTGAGGCGCATGCTCAGGCTTTGGTCTCTGGATTTTGTGTCAACGATGGCCGTGGAATGTGGGCAGGCCTCATGGGCCATGGACGAAATTTCCTCTCTTGGGATTTGGCCCGGTCCCAATTGTTTTTCGTCAATCTGTGGGATGGGAGGTCTCCTTTCAGGTTTGTTAACTCAGGTGTCACAACCAAAGAGGAATTCCAAAGCAGAGCCCTGGGGAAGAGTGAAGAGACAACCCAAACTATGGTTAAAATTTGGGGCCTAGGGGCATGGAAGGCCCAATATGCTGTCTCTTCATCCAGCCACTGAGAGGCCTTGCTTGAGGACTGGGCTCATGCTGATGGTCACAATGTGTGTTTGTGACCAATGTGGCTTGCGAGCATGGGCGGGGCCTCATGGGCCACACTGGTTTCATCTACACTGAACTTTGGACAACATGCCAATCACAAGGTCTCTTGCCATGGGGAAGGAGTTCTGATTTCTGCATCATTTTCAACCCTGGGCAGTGGTTGGAAATAAGGTCTAGGTTCGGAAGCCTGAAAACCGCAGTTTGGAAGAGATGATGACCTAAGGTCATGGTGGGTCTGATGTGCTCAGTGTGTGGTCAGCTGCCTGGTTGTTGGTCAGGAGGATCGGGCTCAGGTTGTGTCAGACAGTGCATTAGTGCCCAGGTTATACTATATAATTTGGGTTCAGTCGAGTGCCGTGTATGTTAGTCCTCATTTGAGGTGCCTGGGCAGCTCATTAGGCAAGATATTTTTTTAGAGGGCAGGCAGAGTGCGCCATTGTGGGTCCGGAATTGCCAAACTGGAGGGCCTCTGCGCCAGTAATGTGAGGACAGAAGTCTGAGACCACAAGCTACACTTGGGCTTCAGGCCGAGGGCAAGGCAGGTACCCCCTGCACATCTGAAACAAAATCTCATTCATCTGAAGTCACGGCAAGGATCAGACGTTGGCTCAGGTTGGAGTTTCTGTGCATGACTGCCCGTTCATGAACGGAGAGGAATCTCAAGGTCATGGAGGTTTTCCCACGTTGGGAGTTGTGGGATGCCCCCTTCAAGGATTCCGTATGTGGGACAATTGAGACCTGTTGGGCAGCTCCAAAACATCCCATATGGAATGACTCCACAACACCGTTCGAGGATGGATGCCAGGGAAGCACGCCTCGCATTCCTATTGTCTCCTAGCAACAAGACAGTTGAGAACGGATGGCTCTGCGGGAGCAACCGGGGTAGCTGAGTTGAAATGGAATTTCCTGAGCATGGGGCCTAATATGTGTGTGTCTATGAGAACCTTGGAATGGGGTGGTGGCACCGGGACTCTGAGGTATTCTCCTAATATTTTGACATAGGTCCCATGCACAAGTTTCCTCGTGGAGACGAGATTTTTTCTGATGGTGCCTCAGGAAACACCCTATGCTGGTATTGGAATCCAGGTTTTGAGGAGACATCCTGTAAACAAAAGCAATGGATCCTATTATGGCCTAGGGTCCTGTATGGTTCCATCTCCATCTCTGGGTCATCCATCTATGGTAAGAGTGGAGGTAGATGCTCAGCTGGTGTCAGACTGCCTTTGTTTGTAAAAGAGACGTACATATTGGGTTGGCCTCGGTGACTATGGAGGGTTCTCCTAATTTGTACAATTTTGGACATGGAATTGGCAGAATTCCCATGCATGGGGTAGGCACAGTCCTAATGTGTGGCTCCAGGGGCCCCAGCCTGGAGGGTGTGTGGCCCAGGACGTTGAGGACAGAAGTCTGAAAACACAAACTCAACTTAGGTTTGGGGACATAGGAATGGGAGGCCCAATCTACAACCATGAGAAGAACTCTTCAGGATATTTAGAAAGAGCGAGTCTGAGGCTCTTGCTCAGGCTTTGGTCTCTTGATTTTGTGTCTACGATGGCCGTGGAATGTGGGGAGGCCACATGGGCCATGGACGAATCTTCCTCTCTGTGGATTTGGCCCGGTCCCAATTGTTTTTCGTCAATCTGTGGGATGGGAGGTCTCCTTTCAGGTTTGTTACCTCAGGTGTCCCAACCAAAGAGGAATTCCAAAGCAGAGCCCTGGGGAAGAGTGAAGGGACAACCCAATCTATGGTTAAAATTTGGGGCCTAGGGGCATGGCAGGCCCCATATGCTGTCTCTTCATCCAGCCACTGAGAGGCCTTACTTGAGGACTGGGCTTAGGCTGAGGGTCACAATGTGTGTTTGTGACCAATGTGAGCTTGCGAGCATGGGCAGGGCCTCATGGGCCACACAGGTTTCAACTACACTGAACTTTGGACAACATGCCAATCACAAGGTCTCTTGCCATGGGTAAGGATTTCTATTTTCTGCATCATTTTCAACCCTGGGCAGTGGTTGGAGATAAGGTCTAGGTTCAGAAGCCTGAAAACCGCAGTTGGGAAGAGATGATGACCTAAGGCCATGGTGGGTCTGATGTGCTCAGTGTGCGGTCAGCTACCTGGTTGTTGGTCAGGAGGTTCGGGCTCAGGTTGTGTCAGACAGTGCATTTGTGCCAAGGTTAGACTATATAATTTGGGTACAGTCGAGTGCCGTGTAGGTTGATCCTCATTTGAGGTGCCTGGGCAGCTCATTAGGCAAGATATTTTTTCTAGAGGGCAGGCAGAGTGCTGCATTGTGGGTCCAGAATTGCCAAACTTGAGGGCTTCTGGGCCAGTAGTGTGAGGACAGAAGTCTGAGAACACAAGCTAGACTTGGGCTTCAGGTCGAGGGTAAGGCAGGTACCCCCTGCACATCTGAAACAATATCTCATGATCTGAGGTCATGGCAAGGATCAGACGTTGGCTCAGGTAGTAGTTTCTGTGCATGACTGTCCCTTCTTGAACGGAAAGGAATCTCAAGGCCATGGAGGTTTTCCCACGTTGGGAGTTGTGGGATGCCCCCTTCACGGATTCCTTCTGCGGGACAATTGAGACCTGTTCGGCAGCTCCAAAACATCCCATATGGAATGACTCCAGAGCACCGTTGGAGGATGGATGCCAGGGAAGCCCACCTCGCACTCCAATTGTCTCCTAGCAACAAGACAGTTGAGATCGGATGGGTCTGCGGGAGCAACTGGGGTGGCTGAGTTGAAATCAACTTTCCTGAGCATGGGGACTAATATGTGTTTGTGTCCAAGAGGACCTTGGGATGGGGCGGTGCCACCAGGACTCTGAAATATTCTCCTAATATTTTGACATAGGACCCATGCTCAAGTTTCCTCGTGGAGATGAGATTTTTCTGATAAGTGCCTCAGGAAACCTCCTTTACTGGTTTTGGAATCCAGGATTTTGAGGAGACATGCCTGTAAACCAAAGCAATGGATCCGATTATGGCCTAGGGTCCTGTTGGTTCCATCTCCTTCTCTTGGGACATCCATCTATGGTATGAGTGCAGGTAGATGCTCAGCTGGTGTCAGACCGCAGTTGTTTGTCCACAGAGATCTACATATTCGGATGGCTTCGGGGACTTTGGAGGGTTCTCCTAATTTGTACAATTTTGGACAATGGAATGGGCAGAATTCCCATGCATGGGGTAGGCACAGTCCTAATGTGTGTCTCCAGTGGCCCTAGCTTAAAGGGTGTGTGGCCCAAGACTTTGAGGACAGAAGTCTGAAAACACCAACTCAGCTTAGGTTTGGGGACGCAGGAATGGCAGGCCCAATCTACAAACCACGAGAAGAACTCTTCAGGATATGAAGAAAGAGCAGGTCTGAGGTGCTTGCTCAGGCTTTGGTCTCTGGATTTTGTGTCAACGATGGTCGTGGAATGAGGGGAGGCCTAATGGGCCATGGACGAATCTTCATCTCTTGGGATTTGGCCTGGTCCCAGTTGTTTTTTGTCAATCTGTGGGATGGGAGGTCTCCTTTCAGGTTTGTAACCTCAGGTGTCCCAACCAAAGAGTAATTCCAAAGCAGAGCCCTGGGGAAGAGTGAAGGGACAACCCAAACTATGGTTAAAATTTGGGGCCTAGGGGCATGGCAGGCCCCATATGCTGTCTCTTCATCCAGCCACTGAGAGGCCTTACTTGAGGACAGGGTTCAGGCTGAGGGTCACAATGTGTGTTTGTGACCAATGTGGCTTGCGAGCATGGGCAGGGCCTCATGGGCCACACTGGTTTCAACTACGCTGAACTTTGTTCAACATGCCAATCACAAGGTCTCTTGCCATGGGGAAGGATTTCTGATTTCTGCATCATTTTCAACCCTGGGCAGTGGTTGGAGATAAGGTCTAGGTTCGGAAGCCTGAAACCGCAGTTGGGAAGAGATGATGACCTAAGGCCATGGTGGATCTGATGTGCTCAGTGTGCGGTCAGCTGCCTGGATGTTGGTCAGGGGGTTCAGGCTCAGGTTGTGTCAGACAGTGCATTTGTGCCCAGGTTAAACTCTACAATTTGGGTACAGTCGAGTGTCGTGTAGTTTGATCCTCATTTGAGGTGCCTGGGCAGCTCATTAGGCACGATATTTTTTCTAGAGAGCAGGCAGAGTGCTGCATTGTGGGTCCGGAATTGCCAAAAGTGAGCGCTTCTGGGCCAGTAGTGTGAGGACAGAAGTCTGAGCACACAAGCTAGACTTGGGCTTCAGGCCGAGGGCAAGGCAGGTACCCCCTGCACATCTGAACCAATATCTCATGCATCTGAAGTCACGGCTAATTCAGTCGTTGGCTCGGGTTGCAGTTTCTGTGCATGACTGCCCCTTCATGAACAGAGAGGTATCTCAAGGCCATGGAGGTTTTCCCACGTTGGGAGTTGTGGGATGCCCCCTTCAAGGATTCCTTCTGCAAGACAATTGCGACCTGTTGGGCAGCTCCAGGACATCCCATATGGAATGACTCCAGAGCACCGTTCGAGGATGGATGCTAGGGAAGCCCGCCTCGCATTCCAATTGTCCCCTAGCAACAAGACAGTTGAGATCCGATGGCTCTGCGGGAGCAACCGGGGTGGCTGAGTTGAAATGGACTTTCCTGAGCATGGGGCCTAATGTGTGTTTGTGTCCATGAGGACCTTGGAATGGAGCGGTGGCACCGGGACTCTGAAGTATTCTCCTAAGATTTTGACATAGGTCCCATGCACAAGTTTCCTCGTGGAGACGAGATGTTTTCTGATGGGTGCCTCAGGAAACCCCCTATGCTGGTATTGGAATCCAGGATTTTGAGGAGTCATGACTGTAAACCAAAGCAATTGATCCGATTATGACCTAGGGTCCTGTCTGGTACCATATCCTTCTCTGGGGACATCCATCTATGGTATGAGTGGACGTAGATACTCAGCTGGTGTCAGACCGCCCTTGTTTGTCCACTGAGACCTACATTTTGGGATGGCCTCGGGGACTTTGGAGGGTTCTCCTAATTGGTACAATTTTGGACAATGGAATGGGCAGAATTCCCATGCATGGGGTAGGCACAGTCCTAATGTGTGGCTCCAGTGGCCCCAGCCTGGAGGGTGTGTGGCCCAGGACTTTGAGGACAGAAGTCTGAAAACACAAACTCAGCTTAGGTTTGGGGACGTAGGTATGGCAGGTCCAATCTACAAACCATGAGAAGAAATCTTCAGAATACGAAGAAAGAGCGAGTCTGAGGCGATTGCTCAGGCTTTGGTCTCTGGATTTGTGTAGACGATGGCCGTGGAATGTGGGGAGGCCTCATGGGCCATGGACGAATCTTCCTCGCTGTGGATTTGGATCGGTCCCAATTGTTTTTTGTCAATCTGTGGGATTGGAGGTCTCCTTTCAGGTTTGTTACCTCAGGTGTCCCAACCAGGAGGAATTCCAAACCAGAGCCCTGGGGAAGAGTGAAGGGACAACCCTAACTATGGTTAAAATTTGGGGCCTAGGGGCATGGCAGGCCCCATATGCTGTCTCTTCACCAGCCACTGAGAGGCCTTACTTGAGGACTGGGCTCAGGCTGAGGGTCACAATGTGTGTTTGTGACCAATGTGGCTCGCGAGCATGGGCGGGGCCTCATGGGCCACACTGGTTTCATCTACACTGAACTTTGGACAACATGCCAATCACAAGGTCTCTTGCCATGGTGAAGGAGTTCTGATTTCTGCATCATTTTCAACCCTGGGCAGTCGTTGGAGATAAGGTCTAGGTTCGGAAGCCTGAAAACCGCAGTTGGGAAGAGATGATGACCTAAGGCCATGGTGGGTCTGATGTGCTCAGTGTGCGGTCAGCTGCCTGGTTGTTAGTCAGGAGTTTCGGGCTCAGGTTGTGTCAGACAGGGAATTAGTGCCTAGGTTAGACTATATAATTTGGATACAGTCGAATGCCGTGTAGGTTGATCTTTATTTGAGGTGCCCGGGCAGTTCCTTAGGCAAGATATTTTTTCTAGAGGTCAGGCAGAGTGCTGCATTGTGGGTCCAGAATTGCCAAACGTGAGGTCTTCTGGGCCAGTAGAGTGAGGACAGAAGTCTGAGACCACAAGCTAGACTTGGCTTCAGGCCGAGTGCAAGGCAGGTACCCCCTGCACATCTGAACCAATATCTCATGCATCTGAAGGCACGGCGAGGATCAGACGTTGGCTCAGGTTGGGGTTTCTGTGCATGACTGCCCCTTCCAGAACGGAGAGGAATCTCAAGGCCATGAAGGTTTTCCCACTTTGGGAGTTGTGGGATGCCCCGTTCAAGGATTCCTTCGCGGGACAATTGAGACCTGTTGGGCAGCTCCAAAACATCCCATATGGAATGACTCCAGAGCACCGTTCGAGGATGGATTCCAGGGAAGCCTGCCTTGCATTCCAATTGTCTCCTTGCAATAAGACAGTTGAGATCGGATGGCTCTGCGGGAGCATCCTGGTTGGCTGAGTTGATATGGACTTTCCTGAGCATTGGGCCTAATGTGTGTTTGTGTCCATGAGGACCTTGGAATGGGTCGGTGGCACTGGGACTCTGAAGTATTCTCCTAAGATTTTGACATAGGTCCCATGCACAAGTTTCCTCGTGGAGACGAGATTTTTTCTGATGGGTGCCTCAGGAAACCCCCTATGCTGGTATTGGAATCCAGTATTTTGAGGAGACATGTCTTTAAACCAAAGCAATGGATCCGAATATGGCCTAGGGTCCTGTCTGGAACCATATCCTTCTCTGGGGACATCCATCTATGTTATAGGTGGAGGTAATGGTCAGCTGGTGTAGGACCGCCCTTGTTTGTCCACAGAGACCTACATATTGGGATGGCCTCGGGGACTTTGGAGGGTTCTCCTAATTGGTACAATTTTGGAAAATGGAATGGGCAGAATTCCCATGCATGGGGTAGGGACAGTCCTAATGTGTGGCTCCAGGAACCCCAGCCTGGAGGGTATGTGGCCCAGGACTTTGAGGACAGAAGTCTGAAAACACAAACTCAGCTTAGGTTGGGGGACGTAGGTATGGCAGGCCCAATCTACAAAACATGAGAAGAGCTCTTCAGGATACGAAGAAAGAGCGAGTCTGAGGCGCTTGCTCAGGCTTTGGTCTCTGGATTTTGGGTCAACGATGGCCGTGGATTAAGGGGAGGCCTCATGGGCAATGGACGAATCTTCCTCTCTGTGGATTTGGCCCGGTCCCAATTGTTTTTCGTCAATCTGTGGGATGGGAGGTCTCCTTTCAGGTTTGTAACCTCAGGTGTCCCAACCAAAGAGGAATTCCAAAGCAGAGCCCTTGGGAAGAGTGAAGGGTCAACCCAAACTATGGTTAAAATTTGGGTCCTAGGGGCATGGCAGGCCCCATATACTGTCTCTTCATCCAGCCTCTGAGAGGCCTTACTTGAGGAAGGGGATCACGCAGAGGGTCACAATGTGTGTTTGTGACCAATGTGGCCCGCGAGAAGGGGCCGGGCCTCATGGGCCACCCTGGTTTCAACTACACTGAACTTTGGACAACATGCCAATCACAAGGTCTCTTGCCATGGGGAAGGAGTTCTGATTTCTGCATCATTTTCAACCCTGGGCAGTGGTTGGAGATAAGGTCTAGGTTCGGAAGCCTGAAAACCGCAGTTGGGAAGAGATGATGACCTAAGGCCATGGTGGGTCTGATGTGCTCAGTGTGCGGTCAGCTGCCTGGTTGTTGGTCAGGAGGTTCGGGCTCAGGTTGTGTCAGACAGTGCATTATTGCCCAGGTTAGACTATGTAATTTGGGTACAGTCGAGTGCCGTGTATGATGATCCTCATTTGAGGTGCCTGGGCAGCTCATTAGGCATATATTTTTTCTAGAGAGCAGGCAGAGTGCTGCAATGTGGGTCCGGATTTGCCAAACGTGAGGGCTTCTGGGCCAGTAGTGTGAGGACAGAAGTCTGAGAACACAAGCTAGACTTGGGCTTCAGGCCGAGGGCAAGGCAGGTACCCCCTGCACATCTGAACCAATATCTCATGCATCTGAAATCACGGCGAGGATCAGACGTTGGCTCAGGTTGAAGTTTCTGTGCATGACTGCCCCTTCATGAACGGAGAGGAATCCCAAGGCCATGGAGGTTTTCCCACGTTGGGAGTTGTGGGATGTTCCCTTCAAGGATTCCTTCTGCGGGACAATTGAGACCTTTTGGGCGGCTCCAAAACATCCCATATGGAATGTATCCAGAGCACCGTTCAAGGATGGATGCCAGGGAAGCCCGCCTCGCATTCCAATTGTCTCCTAGCAACAAGACAGTGGAGATCGGATGGCTCTGCGGGAGCAACCGGGGTGGCTGAGTTGAAATGGACTTTCCTGAGCATGGAGCCTAATGTGTGTTTGTGTCCATGAGGGTCTAGGAATGGAACGGTGGCACCGGGACTCTGAAGTATTCTCCTAAGATTTTGACATAGGTCCCATGCACAAGTTTCCTCGTGGAGACGAGATGTTTTCTGATGGGTGCCTCAGGAAACCCCCTATGCTGGTATTGGAAACCAGGATTTTGAGGATTCATGACTGTAAACCAAAGCAATGGATCCGATTATGGCCTAGGGTCCTGTGTTGTACCATATCCTTCTCTAGGGACATCCATCTATGGTATGGGTGGACGTAGATACTCAGCTGGTGTCAGACCGCCCTTGTTGTCCACTGAGACCTACATATTTGGATGCCTCGGGGACATTAGAGGGATCTCCTCATTGGTACAATTTTGGACAATGGAATGGGCAGAATTCCCATGCATGGGGTAGGCACATTCCTAATGTTGGCTCCACGGGCCCCAGCCTGGAGGGTTTTTGGCCCAGGACGTTGAGGACAGAATTCTGAAAACACAAACTCAGCTTAGGTTTGGGGACGTAGGTATGGCTGGCCCAATCTACAAACCATGATAAGAAATCTTCAGAATACGAAGAAAGAGCGAGTCTGAGGCGATTGCTCAGGCTTTGGTCTCTGGATTTTGTGTCAACGATGGCCGTGGAATGTGGGGAGGCCTCATGGGCCATGGACGAAACTTCCTCTCTGTTGATTTGGAACGGTCCCAATTGTTTTTCGTCAATCTGTGGGATGGGAGGTCTCCTTTCAGGTTTGTCCCAACCAGGAGGAATTCCAAAGCAGAGCCCTGGGGAAGAGTGAATGGACAACCCAAACTATGGTTAAAAATTGGGGCCTAGGGGCATGACAGGCCCCATATGCTGTCTCTTCATCCAGCCACTGAGAGGCCTTACTTGAGGACTGGGCTCAGGCTGAGGGTCACAATGTGTGTTTGTGACCAATGTGGCCCGCGAGAAGGGGCCGGGCCTCATGGGCCACACTGGTTTAAACTACACTGAACTTTGGACAACATACCAATCACAAGGTCTCTTGCCATGGGGAAGGAGTTCTGATTTCTGCATCATTTTCAACCATTGGCAGTGTTTGGAGAAAAGGTCTAGGTTCAGAAGCCTGAAAACCGCAGTTGGGAAGAGATGATGACCTAAGGCCATGGTGGGTCTGATGTGCTCAGTGTGCGGTCAGCTGCCTGGTTGTTGGTCAGGAGGTTCGGGCTCAGGTTGTGTCAGACAGTGCATTAGTGACCAGGTTACACTATATAATTTGGGTACAGTCGAGTGCCGTTTAGGTTGATCCTCATTTGAGGAGCCTGGGCAGCTCATTAGGCAAGATATTTTTTCTAGAGGGCAGGCAGAGTGCTGCATTGTGGGCCCGGAATTGCCAAACTTGAGGGCTTCTTGTTCAGTAGTGTGAGGACAGAAGTCTGAGAACACAAGCTAGACTTGGGCTTCAGGCCGAGGGCAAGGCAGGTACCCCCTGCACATCTGAACCAATATCTCATGCATCTGAAGTCACGGCGAGGCTCAGACGTTGGCTCAGGTTGAAGTTTCTGTGCATGACTGCCCCTTCATGAACGGAGAGGAATCCCAAGGCCATGGAGGTTTTCCCACGTTGGGAGTTGTTGGATGCCCCCTTCAAGGATTCCTTCTGCGGCACAATTGAGACCTGTTGGGCAGCTCCAAAACATCCCATATGGAATAAATCCAGAGCACCGTTGGAGGATGGATGCCATGGAAGCCCGTCTCACATTCCAATTGTCTCCTAGCAACAAGACAGTGGCGATCGGATGGCTCTGCGGGAGCAACCGGGGTGGCTGAGTTGAAATGGACTTACCTGAGCATGGGGCCTAATGTGTGTTTGTGTCCATGAGGACCTTGGAATGGGGAAGTGGCACCGGGACTCTGAAGTATTCTCCTAATTTTTTGACATAGGTTCCATGCAAAACTTTCCTCATGGAGACGAGATGTTTTCTGATGGGTGCCTCAGGAAACCCCCTATGCTGGTATTGGAATCCAGGATTTTGGAGGAGACATGCCTGTAAACCAAAGTAATGGATCCGATTATGGCCTAGGGTCCTGTCAGGTTCCATCTCCTTCTTTGGGGACATCCATCTATGTTTTGAGTGGAGCTAGTTGCTCAGCTGGTGTCAGACCGCCCTTGTTTGTCCAAAGAGACCTACATATTGGGATGGCCTTGGGGACTTTGGAGGGATCTCCTAATTTGTAAATTTTGGATTATGGAATGGGCAGAATTCCCATGCATGAAGTAGGCACAGTCCTAATGTGTCGCTCCAGGGGCCCCAGGCTGGAGGGTGTGTGGCCCAGGACTCTGAGGACAGAAGTCGGAAAACACAAACTCAGCTTAGGTTGGGGGACGTAGGTATGGCAGGCCCAATCTACAAAACATGAGAAGAACTCTTCAGGATATGAAGAAAGAGCGAGTCTGAGGCGCTTGCTCAGGCTTTAGTCTCTGGATTTTGTGTCAACAATGGCCGTGGAATGTGGGGAAGCCTCATGGGCCATGGACGAAACTTCCTCTCTTAGGATTTGGCCCGGCCCCAATTGTTTTCGTCAATCTGTGGGATGGGAGGTCTCCTTTCAGGTTTGTTACCTCAGGTGTCCCAACCAAAGAGGAATTGCAAAGCAGAGCCCTGGGGAAGATTGAAGGGACAACCCAAACTATGGTTAAAATTTGGGGCCTAGGGGCATGGCAGGCCCCATATGCTGTCTCTTCATCCAGCCACTGAGAGGCCTTACTTGAGGACTGGGCTCAGGCTGAGGGTCACAATGTGTGTTTGTGACCAATGTGTCCCGTGAGCATGGGCGGGGCCTCATGGGCCACACTGGTTTCAACTACACTGAACTTTGGACAACATGCCAATCACAAGGTCTCTTGCCATGGGGAAGGAGTTCTGATTTCTGCATCATTTTCAACCATAGGCAGTGGATGGAGAAAAGGTCTAGGTTCGGAAGCCTGAAAACCGCAGTTGGGAAGAGATGATGACCTAAGGCCATGGTGGGTCTGATGTGCTCAGTGTGCGGTCAGCTGCCTGGTTGTTGGTCAGGAGGTTCGGGCTCAGGTTGTGTCAGACAGTGCATTAGTGCCCAGGTTATACTATATAATTTGGGTACAGTGGAGTGCCCGGTAGGTTGATCCTCATTTGAGGTGCCTGGGCAGCTCATTAGGCAAGATATTTTTTCTAGAGGGCAGGCAGAGTGCTGCATTGTGGGTCCGGAATTCCAAACGTGAGCGCTTCTGGGCCAGTAGTGTGAGGACAGAAGTCTGAGAACACAAGCTAGACTTGGGCGTCACCGAGGGCAAGGCAGGTACCCCCTGCACATCTGAACCCATATCTCATGCATCTGAAGTCACGGCGAGGATCAGACGTTGACTCAGGTTGTAGTTTCTGTGCATGACTGCCCTTCATGAACGGAAAGGAATCTCAAGGCCATGCAGGTTTTCCCTCGTTGGGAGTTGTGGGATGCCCCCTTCAAGGATTCCTTCTGCGGGACAATTGAGACCTGTTGGGCAGCTCCAAAACATCCCATATGGAATGACTCCAGAGCACTGTTTGAGGATGGATGCCAGGGAAGCCCGCCTCGCATTCCAATTGTCTCCTAGCTACAAGACAGTGGAGATCGGATGGCTCTGTGGGAGCAACCAGGGTGTTGATTTGAAATGGACAGCTCCCGAGCATGGGGCCTAATGTGTGGTTGTGTCCATGAGGACCTTGGAATGGGGAAGTGGCACCGGGACTCTGAAGTATTCTCCTAAGATTTTGACATAGGTCCCATGCACAAGTTTCCTCGTGGAGACGAGGTGTTTTCTGATGGGTGCCTCAGGAAACCCCCTATGCTGGTATTGGAATCCAGGATTTTTAGGAGACATGCCTGTAAACCAAAGCAATGGATCCGATTATGGCAGGGTCCTGTCTGGTTCCATGTCCTTCTCTGGGGACATCCATCTATGGTATGATTGGAGGTAGATGCTCAGCTGGTGTCAGACCGCCCTTGTTGTCCAAAGAGACCTACATATTGGGATGGCCTCGGGTACTTTGGAGGGATCTCCTAATTTGTACAATTTTGTACAATGGAATGGGCAGAATTCCCATGCATGGGGTAGGCACAGTCCTAATGTGTGGCTCCAGGGGCCCCAGCCTTGAGTGTGTGTGGCCCAGGACTTTGAGGACAGAAGTCGGAAAACACAGAATCAGCTTAGGTTTGGGGACGTAGGTATGGCAGGCCCAATCTACAAGCCATGAGAAGAACTCTTCAGGATATGAAGAAAGAGCGAGTCTGAGGCGCTTGCTCAGGCTTTGGTCTCTGGATTTTGTGTCAACGATGGCCGTGGAATGTGGGGAAGTCTCATGGGCCATGGACGAAACTTCCTCTCTTGGGATTTGGCACGGTCCCAATTGCTTTTCTTCAATCTGTGGGATGGGAGGTCTCCTCTCAGGTTTGTTACCTCAGGGTTCCAACCAAAGAAGAATTCCAAAGCAGAGCCCTGGGGAAGAGTGAGGGGACAACCAAAACTATGGTTAAAATTTGGGGCCTAGGGGCATGGAAGGCCCCATATGCCAATTACAAGGTCTCTTGCCATGGGGAAGGAGTTCTGATTTCTGCATCCTTTTCAACCCTGGGCAGTGGTTGGAGATAAGGTCTAGGTACGGAAGTCAGAAAACCGCATTTGGGAAGAGATGATGACCTAAGGCCATGGTGGGTCTGATGTGCTCAGTGTGCGGTCAGGTGCCTGGTTGTTGGTCAGGAGGTTCGGGCTCAGGTTGTGTCAGACAGTGCATTAGTGCCCAGGTTAGACTATATAATTTGGGTACAGTCGAGTGTCGTGTAGGTTGATCCTTATTTGAGGTGCCCGGGCAGTTCATTAGGCAAGATATTTTTTCTATAGGGCAGGCAGAGTGCTGCATTGTGGGTCCGGAATTGCCAAACGTGAGGGCTTCTGGGCTAGGAGTGTGAGGACAGAAGTCTGAGAACACAACCTAAACTTGGGCTTCAGGCCGAGGGAACTGCAGGTGTCCCCTGCAGATCTGAACCAATATCTCAAGCATATGAAGTCACGGCGAGGAACAGACGTTGTCTCCGGTTGGAGTTTCTGTGCATGACTGCCCCTTCATGAACGAAGCGGAGCCTCAAGGCTCTTAACGTTTTCCCACGTTGGGAGTAGTGGGATGCCCCCTTCAAGGATTCCTTATTCGGGACATTTGAGACTTGTTGGGCAGCTCCAGGACATTTCCTATGGAATGACTCCAGAGCATTGTTCTAAGATGGATGCCAGGGAAGATCGCCTCGCATTCCAATTGTCTCCTAACAACAAGACAGTTGAGATCTGATGGCTCTGCGGGAGACACCGGGGAGGCTGAGTTGAAATGGACTTTCCCGAGGTAAGTTCCTAAAGTGTGTTTGTGCCCATGGGAACCTTGGAATGGGGCGGTGGCACCGGGACCCTGAAGTATTCTCCTAAACTTTTGACATAGCTCCCATGCTCAAGTTTCCTTGTGCAGATGAGGTTTGTTCTGATGGGTGCCTCAGGAAACCCCCTATGCTTGTATTGGAATTCAGGCTTTTGAGGAGACATGCCTGTAAACCAAAGCTTGGATCTGATTATGGCCTAGGGTCATGTCTGGTTCCATCTTCTTCTCTAGGGACATCCATCTATGTCATGTGTGGAGATAGATTCTCAGCTGGTGTCAGACCGCCCTTGTTTGTCCCGGGAGACCTACACTCTTGGGATGGCCTCGGGGACTTTGCAGGGTTCTCCTAATATGTAGATATTGAACAATGGAATGGGCAGAATTTCCATGCATGGGGTAAGCACAGTCCTAATGTGTGGCTCCAGGGGCCCCATCCTGGAGGGTGTGTGGCCCTGGAATTTGAGGACAGAAGTCTGAAAACACAAACTCAGCTTAGGTTTGGGGACGTAGGTATGGCAGGCCCAATCTACAAACCATGAGAATAAAACTTCAGGATATGAAGAAAGAGCGAGTCTGAGGCGCTTGCTCAGGCTTTGTTCTCTGGATTTTGTATCAACGATGACCGTGGAATGTGGCGAGGCCTCATGGGTCATGGACGAATCTTCCTCTCGGTGGATATGGCCCGGTCCCAATGGTTTTTCGTCAATCTGTGGGATGGGAGGTCTCCTTTCAGGTTTGATACCTCAGGTGCCCCAAACAAAGAAGAATTCCAAAGCAGAGCCCTGGGGAAGAGTGAAGGGACTAGACAGTTGAGATCTGATGGCTCTGCGAGAGAAACCGGGGTGGCTGAGTTGAAATGGACTTTCTTGAGGATGGGGCTTAATGTGTGTTTGTGTCCATGAGGGCCTTGGAATGGAGGCTAGCCTGGAGGTTGTGTGGGTCCAGGCTGTGGGCACAGATGTCTGGAAACACAAACTCAGCTTATGAGTGGCGCCTAGTGTATGGCAGGCCGGATGTATAGCCCAAGAGGGAGCTCCTGGGCCTCTGAAACAAGGGCGAGTGGGAGGCGTTCCTTCAGGCTTTTGTCTCTGGATGTTGTGTCCGGGATAGCCGTGGATTGGACGGGTGGCCTCAGGGACTATGGACGAGTATCCCTGTCTGGGGATTTGTCCCAGCTCCCAAGAGTTTGGGGTCATTTTGTGTGAAGGGTGGAGTCGTGTTGTCTGGCTCATGTGTCTCTCCAAGAAAGGGATTCAAGAGCAGATCCCGCGGTACGGGCGGGGTGACTGGAAAACTCAAACACTGGTGAGGATTGGGTGCATAGCGGCCTGGCAAGCCCCATATGTGGGCTCTTGGTCCAGGCCCTGACAGGCCTTTCTTTGACATGGGGCTCATGCTGAGGGTCACAGTGTGAATTTGTGCTGCTGCACCCACGGTTGGGCGTGGAATCATGGGACATGAAGGTTTCTCTCACCCTGAAGGTGTGATTCCATGCCAAGAGCAAGCTTTACAGCCATGGGGAAGGAGGAGTTCTGTGTTGTGCTTGCGATACCCAGCTGTGTGGAGAATTGATATAATGTCTAGGTTCAGATATCTGAAAACCAAGGTTAGGAAGAGGTGACAGCATAAGACCATGGCGTGACCGAAGTGCTGGGTGTGCGGCCAGCTGTCTCCTTGTCTGTCTGGACGTGTGGCTTCAGGCTGTGTCAGATGGAACTTAAGTGCCCAGAGCAGCCTATCCAGTTCGGGGCACGTCAAGGCCCGAGCAGGTTGATCCTCATCTGGGTTTTCTGGGGAACCCCACAGGGAAACGTTGTTCTTCCGTTGGGCAGACACTGGCTGGGATGTGGTTCTGGAGTTCCTAGTCCGGAGGGCTTGTTTGCCTGGAGTGTGAGGAAGGAAGTCTGAAAACACAAGCTAGCCTGAGGTTTGGGACCGAGGGCAGAGCAGGCCCACTCTGCAGAGGCTGTATCGAGATCTCCTGCACTGAGGTCATGTCAACTATGAGACGTGCCTCAGGCTACAGTTTTTGTCCAGCATGGCCTCTTCCTTAAGGGTGTGGGGGCTCCATGACGCCAGGGAGGTTTGCCTACGATGGGATTTGTGAACTACTCCAAACCTCAAGGTTTCCTTCTGCACGACTGTCGAGTCCTATTGGATGGTTCCAGGAGGTCCCATATGGAAAGACTCGAGAGCAGGTGTCTAAGCATGGATGCCTGGGAATGCCACCTCATATTCCCACTCTTTAGTCAGGACAAGTCAGGCTCAATCTGCGGGCTCCTGGGTGAGCTACCCAGAGGGGAGAGTTGAAATGGACTCTCCTGAAGATGAGTCCTACTGTGGGTTGTTGGCCTGGGAGACCTTGGAATGTGGAGGTGGCTCAGGGACTCTGCAGGATTCTCCAACCTGAGGTGTTTGACACGGCTCCAACAAGGAAGCTTCCCATGTGGAGTCGAGAGGAGTTCTGTTCAGTGCCTCAGGAAAGCCCCATATACTGTTCTTCGAACCAAAGCCTCTGAGGAGTGACTCCTGGACACCAAAGCAAGAGTTGAGATTAGGGCCTAAGGGCCTGGCCGGCTCAACCTTCTATCTCTGTTGACATCTGTGTGCATGCCTTGGTGGAGGTAGCTGCTCAGCTTGTGTCTGAATGCCCCTGTGTGTCCAGAGAGGCTCCCAGTAGTGGGATGTCCTCGGGGGCCTTGAGATTTCTCATATTCTGGAGGTGTGTGGCCAAAGGAATGGACACAGTTTCCCAGTAGAGAGAAGGCACGGTCCTGTGGTATGGCTCCAGAGGACCCAGCCTAGTGGCTGTGTTTGCTTGGGCTGTGGGGACAGAAGTCTGAAAAAGCAAACTTGGCTCAGCTAGAGGCCAAGGTAATGGCAGGCCTGGTCTCCAGTCCGTGAGGGGAGATCCTCTGGATATCAAAGGAGGGCAAGTGGGAGGCAGTCGCTCAGGCTTTTGCCTCTGGGTGCTGCGTTCACAGTGGCCGTTCAGGGTAGGGGTTGCTTCAGGGGCCGAGGAAGAGCCTTCCTCTCGGGGGATTGTCCAAGCTCCCAAGTGTTTCGGTTCAATCTGTAGGAAGGGAAGAGTACTGTTTTCTGCCACAGGGGACCCCCCAGGAGAGGGACTCTAGAGCACAGCAGTGGCCTCCCTCAACTGGAATACACACCATCTAGTTAGTCCTGGGTGCCTATGGGCATGGCAAGCCACATATGCGGGCTCTTGGTCCAGTCACTGAGAGGCGTTACTTGAATAAGGTACTCATGCTGAGGGTCACCATGTGTGTTTGTGCCCAAGGCGGCCCTCACGCATGGGCGTGGCCTCATGGGTCATGCCGTTTTCTCCTACACTGAATGTTTGACTCACTGCCAGCAGCAAGGTTTCTTGCCATGGGGAAGGAGGGGTTCTGACTTGTGCATCAGGTTCCCCCGTGTGCAGGAATTGGAGATAAGGTCCAGGTTCCGATGACTGAAAACCCACGTTGGGAATGGATGGTGGCCTAAGGCAGTGGCTGGTCCAATGTGCTGGGTGTGCAGCCAGCTGTGTTGGTGTCTGTTGGAAGGTCTGGGCTCAGGCAATTTGCGACAGAGCATCAGTGTTTAAGGTAGCCTATGCAGTTGGGGTGTTGCCGAGGGCCAAGCAGTTTGATCCTCATTTGGGATCTCTGGGCAGCACCATAGACAATGTTTTTCTCCTGGGAGGCAGGCAGAGTGCTTCATTGTGGCCCCAGAATTCCCAGTAGGGAGGGTGTGTGGGCCAGGAGTGTGAGGACGGAAGTCTGAAAACACCAGCTAGGGTGAGGATTGGATCCAAGGGCAGAGCAGGCCCACTCTGCGGAGGCTGAATCGAAATCTCCTATATCTCAAGTCAGGCTGAGGATCAGACGTTGGCTGAGGCTGGAGTATGTGTCCATGATGGCACCTTCATGAAGCGGGGGCCTCATGAGGCCAAGGAAGTTTTCCCACGCTGAGTTTGGAGGTTGCCCCAGACCACAAGGTTTCTTCTGCGGGATATTCGTGTCCTGTTGCATGGCTCCAGGACATACCCTACGGAAGGACTGTAGAGCAGGGTTTGAAGGATGGATCCCTGTACAGCATGCCTCGGTTTCCCATTGACCATGAGCGACAAGATATTTTTGATCTCCTGCCTCTGGGGCACGCTACCCAGTGGGCTGAGTTGAAATGGCCTCTCCCGAGGATGGGTCATAATGTGCGTTTGGGTCCATGAAGACCTTGTAATGTGCTGGTTGTTCAGTGGCCCTGCGGAACTCTCCTACCTGAAGGGTTTGATACATCCCCAGTAAGAAAGCTCCCCATGTGGAGACAAAAGAGGTTTTGTTTGGTGCCTCAGAAAAGCCCCTAGTGCTGGTCTACGAAAACAGTCCTCTGAGGACGGACACATGGAAACCAAAGCTAAGGTTCATATTAGGGCCTGGGGGCCTGTCCATTTCAAACTTCTGTCTCTGGGGACAATGTCTGAGAGTCTAAGTGGAGATAGTTGCACCGCTCGTGTCAGAGAGCCCCTCTTAGTCCAGGGTGGCCTACACGATTGATGGCCTCAGGGGCCTTGGGGCTTTTCCCTAACCTGTGGGGTTGTGGTCAATGGATTGGGTACACTTTCCTTGGAGAGGGCAGGCAAAATCTTTCGCTGTGGCACCAGAAGTCCTAGCCTGTAGGTTGTGTGGGTCCAGGCTGTGGACACAGAAGTCTGAAAATACAAACTCAGCTCATGAGTGGCGCCTAGGGTATGGCAGGCCGGATGTACAGCCCGAGAGGGAGCTCCTGGGCCTCTGAAACAAGGGCGAGTGGGAGGCATTCCTTCAGGCTTTTGTCTCTGGATGTTGTGTCTGGGATAGCCGTGGATAGGAGGGGTGGCCTCAGGGACTGTGGACGAGTATCTCTCTCTGGGGATTTGTCCCAGGTCCCAAGAGTTTGGGGTCATTTTGTTGAAAGGGTGGAGTCGTGTTTTCTGGCTCATGTGTCTCTCCAAGAAAGGGATTCCAGACCAGAGACCCAGGTATGGGCTGGGCGACTGGTAAAATCAATCACTGGTTAGGATTGGGTGCATATGTGCTTGGCAAGTCAATATGCGGGCTCTTGGTCCAGGCCCTGACAGGCCTTTCTTTGACATGGGGCTCATGCTGAGGGTCACTGTTTGAATTTGTGCCCAAGCAGCACTCACGTTTGGGCGTGGCATCAGGGGCCATGAAGGTTTCTCCCACCCTGAAGGTGTGACTCCATGCCAAGAGTAAGCTTTATAGCCATGGGGAAGGAAGAGTTCTGTTTTTTGCATGCGATACCCAGCTGTATGGAGAATTGATATAATATCTAGGTTCAGATATCTGAAAACCAAGGTTAGGAAGAGTTGACGGCATATGACCATGGCGTGTCCGAGTGTGGGGTGTGCGGCCAGCTGTCTCCTTGTCTGTCTGGACGTCTGGCTTCAGGCTGTGTCAGACAGAGCATGAGTGCCCAGTGCAGCCTATCCAGTTCGGGTACCGTTGAGGCCCGAGCAGGTTGATCCTCATCTGGGTTTTCTGGATAGCCCCACAAAAAAACGTTTTTCTTCCGTTGGGTAGACACTGGGCCTGGTTGTGGTTCTGGAGTTCCTAGTCCGGAGGGCTTGTTTGCCAGGAGTGTGAGGAAGGAAGTCTGAAAAAACAAGCTAGCGTGAGGTTTGGGATCGAAGGCATGGCAGGCCCACTCTGCAGAGGCTGAATCGAGATCTCCTGCTCTGAGGTCTTGTCAACTATGAGACGAGCCTAAGGCTAGAGATTTTGTCCAGCATGGGTCTTCCTGAAGGGTGTGGGGGCGTCATGAGGCCACGGAGGTTTGCCTACGATGAGATTTGTGAACTACTCCAAACCTCAAGGTTTCCTTCTGCACGAATGTCGAGTCCTATTGGATGGTTCCAGGAGGCCCCATATGGAAAGACTCGAGAGCAGGTGTCTAAGCATGGATGCCTGGGAACGCCACCTCATATTCCCACTCTTTAGTCAGGACAAGGCCGGCTCAATCTGTGGCCTCCTGGGTGAGCTACCCAGAGGGGAGAGTTGAAATGGACTCTCCTGAAGATGAGTCCTACTGTGGGTTGGTGGCCTGGGAGACCTTGGAATGTGGAGGTGGCTCAGGGACTCTGCAGGATTCTCCAACCTGAGGTGTTTGACACGGCTCCAACTAGGAAGCTTCCCATGTGGAGTCGAGAGGAGTTCTGTTCAGTGCCTGAGGAAAGCCCCATATCCTGTTCTTCGAACCAAAGCCTCTGAGGAGTGACACCTGGACACCAAAGCAAGAGTTGAGATTAGGGCCTAAGGGCCTGTCGGGCTCAACCTTCTATCTCTGTTGACATCTGTGTGCATGCTTTCGTGGAGGTAGCTGCTCAGCTTGTGTCCGAATGCCCCTGTGTGTCCAGGGAGGCTCCCAGTAGTGGGATGTCCTTGAGGTTTCTCATATTCTGGAGTTGTGTGGCCAAAGGAATGGACACAGTTTTCCAGGAGAGAGCAGGCACGGTCATATGGTATGGCTCCAGAGGACCCAGCCTAGAGGCTGTGTTTGCCAGGGCTGTGGGGACAGATGTCTGAAAAAGCAAACTTGGCTCAGCTAGGGGCCAAGGTAATGGCAGGCCTGATCTGCAGTCCGTGAGGGGAGATCCTCTGGATATCAAAGGAGGGCAAGTGGGATGCATTCGCTCAGGATTTGTCTCTGGGTGTTGCGTTCACAATGGCCGTTCAGGGTAGGGGTTGCTTCAGGGGCCGAGGAAGAGCCTTCCTCTCGGGGGATTGTCCAAGCTCCCAAGTGTTTTGATTCATTTTGTGGGAAGGAAAGAGTACTGTATTCTGCCACAGGGGACCCCCCAGGAGAGGGACTCTAGAGCACAGCAGTGGCTTCCCTCAACTGGAATACACACCATCTAGTTAGTCCTGGGTGCCTATGGGCATGGCAAGCCACATATGCGGGCTCTTGGTCCAGTCACTGAGAGGCGTTACTTGAATAAGGTACTCATGCTGAGGGTCACCATGTGTGTTTGTGCCCAAGGCGGCCCTCACGCATGGGCGTGGCCTCATGGGTCATGCCGTTTTCTCCTACACTGAATGTTTGACTCACTGCCAGCAGCAAGGTTTCTTGCCATGGGGAAGGAGGGGTTCTGACTTGTGCATCAGGTTCCGCCCTGTGCAGGGATTGGAGATAAGGTCTAGGTTCCGATGACTGAAAACCCAGGTTGGGAATGGATGGTGGCCTAAGGCAGTGGCTGGTCCAATGTGCTGGGTGTGCAGCCAGCTGTGTCGGTGTCTGTTGGAAGGTCTGGGCTCAGGCAATTTGCGACAGAGCATCAGTGTTTAAGGTAGCCTATGCAATTGGGGTGTTGCCGATGGCCAAGCTGTTTGGTCCTCATTTGGGGTTCTGGGCAGCACCATAGACAATGATTTTCTCCTGGAAGGCAGGCAGAGTGCTTCATTGTGGCCCCAGAATTTCCTGGAGGGTGGGTTTGTGGGCCCAGAATGTGAGGACAGAAGTCTGAAAACACAAGCTAGGGTGAGGAATGGAGCCAAGGGCAGAGCAGGCCCACTCTGCAGAGGCTGAATCAAAATCTCCTGCATCTGAAGTCAGGCTGAGGATCAGACGTTGGCTGAGGCTGGAGTTTTTGGCCATGATGGCACCTTCATGAAGCGGGGGCCTCATGAGGCCAAGAAAGTTTTCCCACGCTGAGCTTGGAGGTTACCCCAACCACAAGGTTTCCTTCTGCGGGACATTCGAGTCCTGTTGCATGGCTCCAGGACATAGGATACGGAAGGACTGTCGAGCAGGGTTCGAAGGATGGATCCCTGTACAGCATGCCTCGCATTCCCATTGGCCATTAGCCACAAGATATGTTTGATCTGCTGCCTCTGGGGCACGCTACCCAGGGGGCTGAGTTGAAATGGCCTCTCCTGAGGATGCGTCATAATGTGCGTTTGAGTCCATGGAGACCTTGGAATGTGCTGGTTGTTCTGTGGCCCTGCGGAACTCTCCTACCTGAAGGGTTTGATACATCCCCAGTAAGTAAGCTTCCCATGAGAAGACGAGAGATGTTTGGTTTGGTGCCTCAGAAAAGCTCCGTGGCTGGTCTACGAAAACAGTCCTCTGAGGACGGACACATGGAAACCAAAGCTAAAGTTCAGATTAGGGCCTGGGGGCCTGTCCATTTCAACCTTCTGTCTCTGGGGACACTGTCTGAGAGTCTAAGTGGAGATAGATGCTCCGCTGGTGTCAGAGAGCCCTTCTTAGTCCAGGGTGGCCTACACTATTGATGGCCTCAGGGGCCTTGGAGCTTTTCCCTAACCTGTAGGGTTGTGGTCAATGGATTGGGCACAATTTCCTTGGAGAGGGCAGGCACAATCTTTCGCTGTGTCTCCAGAGGCCCTAGCCTGGAGGTTTTGTGGGTCCAGGCTGTGGGCACAAAAGTCTGAAAACACAAACTCAGCTCATGAGTGGCGCCTAGCGTATGGCAGGCCGGATGTACAGCCCGAGAGGGAGCTCCTGGGCCACTGAAACAAGGGCGAATGGGAGGCGTTCCTTCAGGCTTTTGTCTCTGGATGTTGTGTCCGGGATAGCCGTGGATTGGAAAGGTGGCCTCAGGGACTATGGACGACTATCCCTCTCTGGGGATTTGTCCCAGCTCCCAAGAGTTTGGGGTCATTTTCTGGTAAGGGTGGAGTCGTGTTTTCTGACTCATGTGTCTCTCCAAGAAAGGGATTCCAGAGCAGAGCCCCAGGTACGGGCTGGGCGACTGGAAAACTCAAACACTGGTGAGGATTGTGTGTATGGGGGCTTGGAAAGCAAGCATGAGCGGGGCCTCATGGGCCACACTGGTTTCAACTACACTTAACATTGGACAACATGCCAACCACAAGGTTTCTTGCCCTGGGGAAGGAATTCTGATTTCTGCATTAGGTTCAGGCCTGGGCAGTGAATAGAGATAAGGTCTAGGTTCTGAAGCCTGAAAACCGAGGTGGAAAGACATGACGTCCTAAGGCCTTGGCGGCTCGATGTGCTCAGTGTGCGGCCAGCTGTCTTGGTGCGGCCAGGAGGTCTAGGCTCAGGCAGTGTCAGAAAGGGCATTAGTGCCCTGGTCAGCCTATGTATTTGGGGTACAGCCAAGGTAGGCGCAGGCTGATCCTCACTTGGGGTTACTTGGTAGCCCCAGAGGGCAATGTTTTTCTTCTGGAGGGCAGGCAGAGTGCTGCTTTGTAGTTCTGGATTGCCAAAATGGAGGGCTTCTGGGTCAGTAGTCTGAGGACAGAAGTCTGAGAACACTAGCTAGGCTTCGGTTTCTGGGTGAGGACATGGCAGGCACAATCTACAGAACTGAATAGAGATCTCGTGCATCTGAAGTCAGGGCGAGGATCAGACGATCGCTCAGGTTGGAGTTTCTGACCCTGATAGCCCCTTCATAAAGGGAGGCATCACGAGGCCATGGCGGTTTTCCCACAATGGGAATTGTGAGAAGCTCCAAACTGCAAAGTGTCTTCTGCAGGACAATTGAGACCTGTTGTTGGCTCCAAGCCAATGATTCTGAGCAGGGTTCTAAGGATGGATGGCTGGGTAGCCCACCTAGCATTCCAATTGTCTCCTAGCATCAAGACAGGTTAGTTCTGCTGGATCTAGGGGAGAAACCGAGGAGGCTGAGTTGAAATGGACTCTCCTGTGGATGGGTCCTAATGTGCTTTTGTGTCTATGGAACCTTGGAAAGAGCGGTGGCACTGAGGCCCTGAAGGGTTCTCCTAAACAGAGCCTTTGAAAACAGCTCCAACGTGCAAGTTTCCCATGTGTAGATGAGATGTTTTCTGATGGGTGAGTCAAGAAACAGCCATTGCTGGTTTTGAAATCCAGGCCTCTGAGGAGAGATGCCTGGAAACCAAAGCAATGGATATGATTAGTGACTAGGGGTCTGTTCTTTGCTTTTTACCTCTGGGGACATCTGTCTATGGGTCTGAGTACAGGTAGGTGCTCAGATGGGCTCAGATTGCCCCTGTTTTACCTGGGAAGCCACCACTAATGAAATGGATCAGGGACTTTGGAGGTTTATCCTATTAGAAGGAATGTGGCCATTGGAATGGGCACACACAATTCCTTTGGAGAGGGCAAGTACAGTCCTCAGGTTTGGCTCCAGGGGCCTAAGACTGTAGGTTGTGTAGGCCAGGACTGTTTGGACAGTTGTCTGAAAACACAAACTTGGCTTATGTTTCAGGTCATAGGTATGGCAGGACTTATATACAGACCATGAGGAGAACATTTCGGGATTTGAGAAAAGGGCGAGTGTGAGGCTCTTGCTCAAGTTTTTGTCTCTGGATATCTTGTCACTCATGGTCGTGAAATTTTTGGGTGACTTCATGGGAAATGGACGAGTCTTACTCCCTGGTGGTTTGGCCCAGTCCAAAGCGTTTGGGGTGACTCTGTGGGATAGATGAAGTCCGTTTATTTTTTTTTTTTTTGATGTTGTTTTCTTTTTAACCTCAGGTGTCCCACCAAATGAGGGATTCCAGAGTAGAGCCCTGGGGGGGGGGGTTGACTGGACAATCAGAAATCTGGTTAAAAATTGGGACCTAGGGACATATCAAGCCCATTATGACATCTAATGGTCCAGTCACTGAGAGGACTTACTAGAGGACAGGACTCATGCTGAGGGTCACAATGCGTGTTTATGCCCTTGTCGCACTCAAGAATGGGCGGGGCCTCAGGGTGAATGCTGGTTTCTTCTACACTGAACGTTGGACGACGTGCCAAACACAAGGTTTCTTACCATGGGTAAGGAGGTGTTCTGATTTCTGCATCACACTCACCCCTGGGCAGTGATTGGAGATAATATCTCGTTTCTGAGGCCTGAAAACTGAGGTAAGGAAGAGATGATGACCTACGGCCTTGGCGGGTCTTATGTGCTCAGTTTGCGGTCTGCTTTCTGGGAGTTGGTCGGGAAGTCCGGACTCAGGTTGTGTCCGACAGTGCATTAGTTCCCAGGTTAGACTATATAATTTGGGTGAAGTCGAGTGCTGTGGAGGTTTATCCTCATTGAAGGTGCCTGGGCAGCTCATGAGGCAATAATTTTTTTCTAGAGGGCAGGCAGAGTGCTGCATTGTGGGTCCGGAATTGCAAAACTTGAGGGCTTCGGGGCCAGGAGTGTGAGGACGGCAGTCTGAGAAGACTAGCTAGACTTGGTTTCAGGGCTAGGGCACGGCAGGTACCCCCTGCAGATCTGAACCAATACTCATGCATCTGAAGTCAGGGCGAGGATCAGACGTTGGCTCAGGTTGGAGTTTCTGTGCATGATGGCCGCTTCATGAAGGGAGCGGAATCTCGAGGCCATTGAGATTTTCCCACGTTGGGAGTTGTGGGATGCCACCTTCAAGGATACCTTCTGCGGGACAATTGAGGCCTGTTGGACAGCTCCAGGACATCCCATATGGAATGACTCCAGAGCACCGTTCGAGGCGGATGCCTGGGAAGCCCGCCTCGCATTCCAATTGTCTCCTAGCTACAAGAGAATTTAGATCTGATGGCTCTGCGGAGCAACCGGGGTGGCTGAGTTGAAATGGACTTTCCTGAGGATGGGTCCTAATGTGTTTTTGTGTCCATGATGGCCCTGGAATGGGGCGGTGGCACCGGGACCCTGAAGTACTCTCCTATGCTTTGGACATGGCTCCCATGCATAGGTTTCCTTGTGGAGACGAGATGAGTTCTGCTGGGTGCCTCAGCAAAACCCTTATGCTCGTATTGGAATCAGGCTTTTGAGGAGACATGCCTGTAAAACAAGGCAATGGATCCTATTATGGCCTAGTGTCCTGTCTGGTTCATTCTTCTCCTCTGGGGACATCCATTTATGGTATGAGTGGAGGTAGATTATCAGTTGGTGTCAGACAGCCCTTGTTTGTTCAAGGCGACCTACACTATTGGGATGGCCTCAGGGACTTTGGAGGTTTCTCCTATTTTGTACGATTTTGGACAATGGAATGGGCAGAATTCCCATGGATTGGTAGGCACAGTCCTAATGTGTGGCTCCAGGGGCCCCAGACTAGAGGATGTGTGGCCCAGGACTTTGAGGACAGAAGTCTGAAAACACAAACTCATCCTAGTTTTGGGGACATAGGTATGGCAGGCCCGATCTACAAACCATGAGAAGAACTCTTCAGGATATGAAGAAAGTGCGAGTCTGAGGTGTTTGCTCAGGTTTGTGTCTCTGGATTTTGTATCAGCGATGGCACAATCTACAGACCTGAATCGAGATCAGGTGCATCTGAAGTCAGGGCGAGGATCAGATGATCGCTCAAGTTGGTGTTTCTGTCCCTGATGGGCCCTTCACGAAGGGGCGGCATCACGAGGTCATGGGGATTTTCCCACGATGGGATTTGTGAGAAGCTCCAAACTGCAAAGTGTCTTCTGCAGGACAATTGAGACCTGTTGTTTGGCTCCAGGCCAATGATTCTGAGCAGGGTTCTAAGGATGAATGGCTGGGTAGCCCACCTTACATTCCAATTGTCTCCTAGAAACAAGATAGGTTAGATCTGCTGGATCTGGGGGAGCAACCGAGGAGGGTGAGTTGAAATGGACTCCCCTATGGATGGGTCCTAATGTGCTTTTGTTTCTATGGAGACCTTGGAATGAAGCCGTGGCTCTGGGGACCTGAAGGGTTCTCCTAAACAGAGGCTTTGACACAGCTCCAACGTGCAAGTTTCCCATGTTTAGATGAGATATTTTCTGATGGGTGAGTCAAGAAACAGCCATATGCTGGTTTTGAAATCCAGGCCTCTGAGGAGAGATGCCTGGAAACCAAAGCAATGGATATGATTAGTGCCTAGGGGCCTGTTCTTTCCTTTTTACCTCTGGGGACATCTGTCTATGGGTCTGAGTACAGGTAGGTGCTCAGAAGGGATCAGATTGCCCCTGTTTTACCTGGGAAGCCACCAATAATGAGATGGATCAGGGACTTTGGATGTTTATCCTATTAGAAGGGATGTGGCCATTGGAATGGGCACACACAATTCCCTTGGAGAGGGCAAGTACAGTCCTCAGGTTTGGCTCCAGGGGCCTGAGCCTGTAGGTTGAGTAGGCCAGGGCTGTTTGGACAGTTGTCTGAAAAGACAAACTTGGCTTATGTTTCAGGTCATAGGTATGGCAGGACTTATCTACAGACCATGAGGAGAACTTTTTGGGATTTGAGAAAAGGGCGAGTGTGAGGCTCTTGCTCAAGATTTTGTCTCTGGATATTATGTCACTCATGGTCGTGAAATTTCTGGGTGACATCATGGGAAATGGACGAGTCTTACTCCCTGGTGGTTTGGCCCAGTCCAAAGCGTTTGGGGTCACTCTGTGGAATGGAAGAAGTCCGGTTTTTTTTTTTTTTTTATGTTGTTTTGTTTTTAACCTCAGGTGTCCCACCAAATGAGGGATTCCAGAGTAAAGCCCTAGGCGGGGGTGACTGGACAATCAGAAATCTGGTTAAAAATTGGGGCCTAGTGTCATACCAAACCCATTATGACAACTAATGGTCCAGTCACTGAGAGACTTACTAGAAGAAAGGACCCATGCTGAGGGTCAAAATGAGTGTTTATACCCTTGTCACACTCAAGAATGGGCGGGGCCTCAGGGTGAATGCTGGTTTCTCCTACACTGTACGTTGCACGACGTGCCAACCACAAGGTTTCTTACCATGTGTAAGGAGGTGTTCTGATTTCTGCATCACACTCACCCCTGGGCAGTGATTGGAGAAAATGTCTCGGTTCTGAGGCCTGAAAACTGAGATAGCGAAGAGATGATGACCTAAGGCCATGGTGGGTCTTATGTGCTCAGTGTGCGGTCAGCTTTCCGGGTGTTGATCAGGAGGTCCGGGCTCAGGTTTTGTCCGACAGTGCATTAGTGCTCAGGTTAGACTATATAATTTGGGTGAAGTAGAGTGCTGTGGAGGTTTATCCTCATTGAAGGTGCCTGGGCAGCTCATGAGGCAATAATTTTTTTCTAGAGGGCAGGCAGATTGCTGCACTGTGGGTCCGGAATTGCCAAACTTGAAGGCTTCAGGGCCAGGAATGTGAGGACCGAAGTCTGAGAAGACAAGCTAGACTTGGGTTTCAGGGCGAGGACACGGCAGGTACCCCCTGCAGAACTGAACCAATACTCATGCATCTGAATTCAGGGCGAGGATCAGACGTTGGCTCAGGTTGGAGTTTCCGTGCATGACGGCCGCTTCATGAAGGGAGCGGAATCTCGAGGCCATTGAGTTTTTCCCACGTTGGGAGTTGTGGGATGCCCCCTTCAAGGATTCCTTCTGCGCGACAATTGAGACGTGTTGGACAGCTCCAGGACATCCCATATGGAATGACTCCAGAGCACCGTTCGAGTTGGATGCCTGGGAAGCCCGCATCGCATTCCAATTGTCTCCTAGCAACAAGACAGTTTAGATCTGATGGCTCTGCGGGAGCAACCGGGGTGGCTGAGTTGAAATGGACTTTCCTGAGGATGGGTCCTAATGTGTTTTAGTGTCCATGAGGGCCTTGGAATGGGGCGGTGGCACCGGGACCCTGAAGTACTCTCCTATGCTTTGGACATGGCTCCCATGCACAGCTTTCCTTGAGGAGACGAGATGAGTTCTGCTGGGTGCCTCAGCAAAACCCCGATGCTCGTATTGGAATCAGGCTTTTGAGGAGACATGCATGTAAACCAAGGCAATGGATCCTATTATGTCCTAGGGTCCTGTCTGGTTCAATCTTCTCCTTGGGGACATCCATTTATGATATGAGTGGAGGTAGATTATCAGTTGGTGTCAGACAGCCCTTGTTTGTTCAAGGCGACCTACACTATTGGGATGGCCTCAGGGACTTTGGAGGTTTCTCCTATTTTGTACGATTTTGGACAATGGAATGGGCAGAATTCCCATGGATTGGTAAGCACAGTCCTAATGTGTGGCTCCAGGGTCCTCAGTCTGCAGGGTTTGTGGCCCTGGACATTGAGGACAGAAGTCGGAAAACACAAACTCAGCTTAGGTATGGACGTAGGTATGGCAGGCTCGATCTACAAACCATGAGAAGAACTCTTCAGGATATGAAGAAAGTGCGAGTCTGAGGCACTTGCGCAGGTTTTGTCTCTGGATTTTGTATCAGCGATGGCACAATCTACAAAACTGAATCGAGATCTTGTGCATCTAAAGTCAGGGCGAGGATCAGACGATCGCTCAAGTTGGTGTTTCTGTCCCTGATGGCCCCTTCACGAAGGGGCGGCATCACGAGGCCATGGGGGTTTTCCCATGATGAAATTTGTGAGAAACTCCAAACTGCAAAGTGTCTTCTGAAGGACAATTGAGACCTGTTGTTTGGCTCCAGGCCAATGATTTGAGCAGGGTTCTAAGGATGCATGGCTGGGTAGCCCACCTCACATTCCAATTGTCTCCTAGAAACAAGACACGTTAGATCTGCTGGATCTGGGGGAGCAACCGAGGAGTCTGAGTTGAAATGGACTCTCCTTTGGATGGGTCCTAATGTGCTTTTGTGTCGATGGAGACCTTGGAATGAAGCGGGGGCACTGGGGCCCTGAAGGGTTCTCCTAAACAGAGGCTTTGACACAGCTCCAACGTGCAAGTTTCCCAATGTAGATGAGATTTTTTCTGATGGGTGAGTCAAGAAACAGCCATATGCTGGTTTTGAAATCCAGGCCTCTGAGGAGAGATGCCTGGAAACCAAAGCAATGGATATGATTAGTGTCTAGGGGCCTGTTCTTTCCTTTTTACCTCTGGAGACATCTGTCTATGGGTCTGAGTGCAGGTAGGTACTCAGATGGGCTCAGATTGCCCCCTGTTTTACCTGGGAAGCCACCACTAATGAGATGGATCAGGGACTTTGGAGGTTTATCCTATTAGAAGGAATGTGGCCATTGGAATGGGCACACACAATTCCCTTGGAGTGGGCAAGTACAGTCCTCAGGTTTGGCTCCAGGGGCCTGAGACTGTAGGTTGTGTAGGCCAGGGCTGTTTGGACAGTTGTCTGAAAACACAAACTTGGCTTATGTTTCAGGTCATAGGTATGGCAGGACTTATCTAAAGACCATGAGGAGAACTTTTCGGGATTTGAGAGAATCGCGAATGTGAGGCTCTTGCTCAAGTTTTTGTCTCTGGATATCGTGTCACTCATGGTCGTGAAATTTCTGGGTGACTTCATGGCAAATGGACGAGTCTTACTCCCTGGTGGTTTGGCCCAGTCCAAAGCGTTTTGGGTCACTCTGTGGGATGGAATAAGTCCGTTTTTTTTTTTTTTTGATGTTGTTTTCTCTTTAACCTCAGGTGTCTCACCAAATGAGGGATTCCAGAGTAGAGCCCTGGGGGGGGGGGTGACTGGACAATCAGAAATCTGGTTAAAAATTGGGGCCTAGGGACATATCAAGCCCATTATGACTTCTAATGGTCCAGTCACTGAGAGGACTTACTAGAGGACAGGACTCATGCTGAGGGTCACAATGCGTGTTTATGCCCTAGACGCACTCAAGAATGAGCGGGGCCTCAGGGTGAATGCTGGTCTCTCCTACACACTGAACGTTGGACGAAGTGCCACAAGGTTTCCTACAATGGGTAAGGAGGTGTTCTGATTTCTGCATCACACTCACCCCTGGGCAGGCCTCGGTTCTGAGGCCTGAAAACTGAGGTAGGGAAGAGATGATGACCTAAGGCCATGGCGCGTCTTATGTGCTCAGTGTGCGGTCTGTTTTCCGGGTGTTGGTCAGGAAGTCCGGGTTCAGGTAGTGTCCGACAGTGCATTAGTGCCCAGGTTAGACTATATAATTTGGGTGAAGTCGAGTGCTGTGGAGGTTTATCCTAATTGAAGGTCCCTGGGCAGCTCATGAGGCAATAATTTTTTTCAAGAGGGCAGGCAGAGTGCTGCATTGTCGGTCCGGAATTGCCAAAATTGAGGTCTTCCGTGCCAGGAGTGTGAGGACGGAAGTCTGAGAAGACAAGCTAGACTTGGGTTTCAGGGCGAGGGCACGGCAGGTACCCCCTGCAGATCTGAAACAATACGCATGCATCTGAAGTCAGGGCGAGGATCAGACGTTGGCTCAGGTTGGAGTTTCCGTGCATGAAGGCCGCTTCATGAAGGGAGCGGAATCTCGAGGCCATTGAGTTTTTCCCACGTTGGGAGTTGTGGGATGCCCCCTTCTAGGATTCCTTCTGTGCGACAATTGAGACCTGTTGGACAGCTCCAGGACATCCCATATGGAATGACTCCAGAGCACAGTTCGAGGATGGATGCCTGGGAAGCCCGCCTCGCATTCCAATAGTCTCCTAGCAACAAGACAGTTTAGATCTGATCCCTCTGCGGGAGCAACCGGGGTGGCTGAGTTGATATGGACTTTCCTGATGATGGGTCCTAATGTGTTTTTGTGTCCATGAGGGCCTTGGAATGGGGCGGTGGCACTGGGACCCTGAACTACTCTCCTATGCTTTGGACATGGCTCCCATGCATAGGTTTCCTTGTGGAGACGAGATGAGTTCTGCTGGGTGCCTCAGCAAAACCCCTATGCTCGTATTGGAATCAGGCTTTTGAGGAGACATGCCTGTAAAACAAGGCAATGGATCCTATTATGGTCTAGGGTCCTGTCTGGTTCAATCTTCTCCTTGGGGACATCCATTAATGGTATGAGTGGAGGTAGATTATGAGCTGGTGTCAGACAGTCCTTGTTTGTTCCGGGCGACCTACACCATTGGGATGGCCTCAGGGACTTTGGAGGTTTCTCCTAATTTGTACGATATTGGACAATGGAATGGGCAGAATTCCCATGGATGGTAGGCACAGTCCTAATGTGTGGCTCCAGGGGCCGCAGCCTGGAGGGTGTGTGGCCCTGGACTTTGAGGACAGAAGTCTGAAAACACAAACTCAGCTTAGGTATGGGGACATAGGTATGGCAGGCCCGATCTACAAACCATGAGAAGAACTCTTCAGGATATGAAGAAAGTGCGAGTCTGAGGCGCTTGCTCAGGTTTTTGTCTCTGGATTATATATCAGCGATGGAACAATCTACAGACATGAATCGAGATCTCGTGCATCTGAAACCAGGGCGAGGATCAGACGATCGCTCAAGTTGGTGTTTCTGTCCCTGATGGCCCCTTCACAAAGGGGCGGCATCACGAGGCCATGGGTGTTTTCCCACGATGGGATTTGTGAGAAGCTCCAAACTGCAAAGTGTCTTCTGCAGGACAATTGAGACCTGTTGTTTGGCTCCAAGCCAATGATTCTGAGCAGGGTTCTAAGGATGCATGGCTGGGTAGCCCACCTCACATTCCAATTGTCTCCTAGAAACAAGACAGGTTAGATCTGCTGGATCTGGGGGAGCAACCGAGGAGTCTGAGTTGAAATGGACTCTCCTATGGATGGGTCCTAATGTGCTTTTGTGTCGATGGAGACCTTGGAATGAAGCGGTGGCACTGGGGCCCTGAAGGGTTCTCCTAAACAGAGGCTTTGACACAGCTTCAACGTACAAGTTTCGCATGTGTAGATGAGATGTTTTCTGATGGGTGAGTCAAGAAACAGCCATATGCTGGTTTTGAAATCCAGGCCTCTGAGGAGAGATGCCTGGAAACCAAAGCAATGGATATGATTAGTGCCTAGGGGCCTGTTCTTTCCTTTTTACCTCTGGGGACATCTGTCTATGGGTCTGAGTACAGGTAGGAGCTCAGATGGGCTCAGATTGCCCCTGTTTTACCTGGGAAGCCACCACTAATGAGATGGATCAGGGACTTTGGAGGTTTATCCTATTAGAAGGGATGTGGCCATTGGAATGGGCACACACAATTCCCTTGGAGAGGGCAAGTATATTTTTCAGGTTTGGCTCCAAGGGCCTAAGCTGTAGGTTGTGAAGTCCAGGGCTGTTTGGACAGTTGTCTGAAAATACAAACTTGGCTTATGTTTCAGGTCATAGGTATGGCAGGACTTATCTACAGACCATGAGGAGAACTTTTCGGGATTTGAGAAAAGGGCGAGTGTGAGGCTCTTATTCAAGTTTTTGTCTCTGGATATCGTGTCACTCATGGTTGTGAAATTTCTGGGTGACTTCATGGGAAATGGACGAGTCTTACTCCCTGGTGGTTTGGACCAGTCCAAAGCGTTTGGGGTCACTCTGTGGGATGGAAGAAGTCCGTTGTTTTTTTTTTTGATGTTGTTTTCTTTTTAACCTCAGGTGTCCCCCCAAATGAGGGATTCCAGAGTAGAGCCCTGGGGGTGGTGGGTGACTGGACAATCAGAAATCTGGTTAAAAATTGTGGCCTAGGGACATATCAAGCCCATTATGACATCTAATGGTCCAGTCACTGAGAGGACTTACTAGAGGAGAGGACTCATGCTGAGGGTCACAATGCGTGTTTATGCCCTTGTTGCACTCAAGAATGGGCGGGGCCTCAGGGTGAATGCTGGTTTCTCCTACACTGAACGTTGGACGACGTGCCAACCACAAGGTTTCTTACCATGGGTAAGGAGGTGTTCTGATTTCTGCATCACACTCACCCCTGGGCAGTGATTGGAGATAATGTCTCGGTTCTGAGGCCTGAAAACTGAGGTAGGGAAGAGAGGATGACCTAAGGCCATGGCGGTCTTATGTGCACAGTGTGCTGTCTGCTTTCCTGGTGTTGGTCAGGAGGTCCGGGCTCAGGTTGTGTCCGACAGTGCATTAGTTCCCAGGTTAGACTATTAATTTGGGTGAAGTCGAGTGCTGTGGAGGTTTATCCTCATTGAAGGTGCCTGGGCAGCTCATGAGGCAATAATTTTTTTTCAGAGGGCAGGCAGATGCTGCATTGTGTGTCCAGAATTGCCAAACATGAGGGCTTCGGGGCCAGGAGTGTGAGGACGGAAGTCTGAGAAGACAAGCTAGACTTGGGTTTCAGGGCGAGGGCACGGCAGGTACCCCCTGCAGAACTGAACCAATACACATGCGTCTGAAGTCAGGGCGAGGATCAGACGTTGGCTCAGGTTGGAGTTTCCGTGCATGACGGCAGCTCATGAAGGGAGCGGAATCTCGAGGCCACTGAAGTTTTCCCACGTTGGGAGTTGTGGGATGCCCCCTTCAAGGATTCCTTCTGCGGGACAATTGAGACCTTTTGGACAACTCCAGGACATCCCATATGGAATGACTCCAGAGCACCGTTCGAGGATGGATGCCTGGGAAGCCCACCTCGCATTCCAATTGTCTCCTAGTAACAAGACAGTTTAGATCTGACGGCTCTGCGGGAGCATCGGGGGTGGCTGAGTTGAAATGAACTTTCCTGAGGATCGGTCGTAATGTGTTTTTGTGTCCATGAGGGCCTTGGAATGGGCGGTGGCACCGGGACCATGAAGTACTCTCCTATGCTTTGGACATGGCTCCCATGCATAGGTTTCCTTGTGGAGACGAGATGAGTTCTGCTGGGTGCCTCAGCAAAACCCCTATGCTCGTATTCGAATCAGGCTTTTGAGGAGACATGTCTGTAAAACAAGGCAATGGATCCTATTATGGCCTACGGTCCTGTCTGGTTCAATCATTTCCTTGGGGACATCCATTTATGGTATGAGTGGAGGTCGATTATCAGCTGGTGTCAGACAGCCCTTGTTTGTTCCGGGCGACCTACACTATTGGGATGGCCTCAGGGACTTTGGAGGTTTCTCCTAATTTGTACGATTTAGACAATGGAATGGGCAGAATTCCCATGGATTGTTAGGCACAGTCCTAATGTGTGGCTCCAGGGGCCCCAGCCTGGAGGGTGTGTGGCCCAGGACTTTGAGGACAGAAGTCTGAAAACACAAACTCAGCTTAGGTTTGGGGACGTAGGTATGGCAGGCCTGAGCTACAAACCTTGAGAAGAACTCTTCAGTATATGAAGAAAGTGCGAGTCTGAGGCGCTTGCTCAGGTTTTTGTCTCTGGATTTTGTATCAGCGACGGCACAATCTACAGACGTGAATCGAGATCTCGTGCATCTGAAGTCAGGGCGAGGATCAGACGATCGCTGAAGTTTGTGTTTCTGTCCCTGATGGCCCCTTCACGAAGGGGCGGCATCACGAGGCCATGGGGGTTTTCCCACGATGGGAGTTGTGAGAAGCTCCAAACTGCAAAGTGTCTTCTGAGGACATTTGAGTCCTTTTTTTTCCCTCCAGGCCAATGATTCTGAGCAGGGTTCTAAGGATGCATGGCTGGGTAGCCCACCTCGCATTCCTATTGTCTCCTAGAAACAAGACAGGTTATCTGCTGGATCGGGGGAGCAACCGAGGAGGCTGAGTTGAAATGGACTCTCCTTTGGATGGGTCCTAATGTGCTTTTGTGTCTATGGAGACCTTAAAATGAAGCGGGGGCACTGGGGCCCTGAAGGGTTCTTCTAAACAGAGGCTTTGACACAGCTCCAACGTGCAAGTTTCCCAAGGGTAGATGAGATGTTTTCTGATGGGTGACTCAAGAAAGAGCTATATGCTGGTTTTGAAATCCAGGCCTCTGAGGAGAGATGCCTGGAAACCAAAGCAATGGATATGATTAGTGCCTAGGGGCCTGTTCTTTCCTTTTTACCTCTGGGGACATCTGTCTATTGGTCTGAGTACAGGTAGGTGCTCAGATGGGCTCAGATTGCCCCTGTTTTACCTGGGAAGCCACCACTATTGAGATGGATCAGGGACTTTGGAGATTTATCCTATTAGAAGGGATGTGGCCATTGGAATGGGCACACACAATTCCCTTGGAGAGGGCAAGTACAGTCCTCAGGTTTGGCTCCAGTGGCCTGAGCCTGTAGGTTGTGTAGGCCAGGGCTGTTTGGAGAGTTGTCTGAAACAACAAACTTGGCTTATGTTTCAGGTCATAGGTATGGCAGGACTTAAACTACAGACAATGAGGAGAACTTTTCGGGATTTGAGAAAAGGGCGAGTGTGAGGCTCTTGCTCAAGATTTTGTCTCTGGATATCGTGTCACTCATGGTCGTGAAATTTCTGGGTGACTTCATTGGAAATGGACGAGTCTTACTCCCTGGTGGTTTGGACCAGTCCAAAGCGTTTGGGGTCACTCTGTGGGATGGAAGAAGTCCGGTTTTTTTTTTTTTTGATGTTGTTTTCTTTTTAACCTCAGGTGTCTCACCTAATGAGGGATTCCAGAGTAGAGCCCTGGGGGGGGGTGACTGGACAATCAGAAATCTGGTTAAAAATTGGGGCTTAGGGACATATCAAGCCCATTATGACATCTAATGGTCCAGTCACTGAGAGGACTTACTAGAGGAGAGGACTCATGCTGAGGGTCACAATGCGTGTTTATGCCCTTGTCGCACTCAAGAATGGGCGGGGCCTCAGGGTGAATGCTGGTTTCTCCTACACTGAACGTTGGACGACGTGCCAACCACAAGGTTTCTTACCATGGGTAAGGAGGTGTTCTGATTTCTGCATCACACTCACCTCTGGGCAGTGATTGAAAATAATGTCTCGGTTATGAGGCCTGAAAACTGAGGTAAGGAAGAGATGATGACCTAAGGCCATGGCGGGTCTTATGTGCTCAGTGTGCTTTCTAGTCAGGAGGTCCGGGCTCAGGTTGTGTCCGACAGTGCATTAGTGCCCAGGTTAGACTATATAATTTGGGTAAAGTCGAGTGCTGTGGAGGTATATCCTCATTGAAGGTGCCTGGCCAGCTCTTGAGGCAATCATTTTTTTCTAGAGGGCAGGCAGAGTGCTGCATTGTGGGTCCGGAATTGCCAAACTTTTGGGCTTATATCAACGATGGCCGTGGAATGTGGGGAGGTTTCATGGGCCATGCACGAATCTTCCTCTCTGTGTATTTGGCCCGGTCCAAATTATTTTTCGTCTATCTGTGGGTTGGGAGGTCTCCGTTCAGGTTTATTACCTCAGGTGTCCGAACAAAAGTGGAATTCCAAAGCAGAGCCCTAGGGGAAGAGTGAAGGGACAACCCAAACTATGGTTAAAAATTGGGGCCTAGCGGCATGGCAGGCCCAATAAGCTGTCTCTTCATCCAGCCACTGAGAGCATTACTTGAGGATTGGGCTCAGGCTGAGGGTCAAATGTGTGTTTGTGACAATTGTGGCCCTCGAGCATGGGCGGGGCCTCATGGGCCTCCCTGGTTACAACTACACTGGACCTTGGACAACATGCCAATCACAAGGTCTCTTGCCATGCGAAAGTGTTCTGATTTCTGCATCATTTTCAATCTTGAGCAGTGATTGGACATAAGGTCTAGGTTCTGAAGCCTGAAAAATCGCATTTGGGAAGAGATGACGATCTAATGCGATGGCGCATCTGATATGCTCAGTGTGCGGTCAGTTGCCTGGGTGTTGGTCAGGAGGTTCTGGCTCAGGTTGTGTCAGACAGTGCACTAGTGCCCAAGTTAGACTATATAATTTGGGTACAGTCGAGTGCCCTGTAGGTTTATCCTCATTTGAGGTGCCTGGGCACCTCATTAGGCAAGATATTTTTTCTAGACGGCAGGCAGAGTGCTGCATTGTGGGTCCGGAATTGCCAAAATGGAGGACTTCTGGGCCAAGAGTTTGAGGACAGAAGTCTGAGAAAACAAGCTAGACTTGGGCTTCAGGCCTAGGGCACGGTAGTTACCCCCTGCAGATCGGAAAAAATATCTCAAGCATCTGAAGTCACGGCGAGGATCAGACGTTGGCTCAGGTTGTAGTTTCTGTGCATGACTGCCCCTTCATGAAAGGAGCGGAATCTCAAGGCCATGGAGCTTTTCCCACGTTGGGAGTTGTGTGATGCCCCCTTCAACGATTCCTTCTGCAGTAAAATCGAGACCTGTTAGGCAGCCCCAGGACATCCCATATGGAATGCCTCCAGAGCACCGTTTGAGGATGGATGCCTGGGAAGCCCGCCTCGCATTCCAATTGTCTCCTAGCAACAATACAGTTGAGATCGGATGGCTCTGCGGGAGCTAACGGGGTGGCTGAGTTGAAATGGACTTTCCTGAGTATGGGGCCTAAAGTGTGTTTGTGTCCATGAGGGCCTTGGAATGGTGCGGTGGCACCGGGACCCTGAAGTATTCTCCTAAGCTTTTGACAAGGCTCCCATGCACAAGTTTCCTTGTGGAGAGGAGATTTGTTCTGATGGGTGCCTCAGGAAAACCCTTATGCTGGTCTTGGGATCCAGGCTCTTGAGGAGACATGCCTGTAAACCAAAGCAATGGATCCGACTATTGCCTAGGATCCTGTCTGGTTCAATCTTATTCTCTGGGGATATCCGTCTATGGAATGAGTGGACGTAGATGCTCACCTGGTGTCAGACCACCTTGTTTGTCCCAGGAGACCTAAACTATTGGTTTTGCCTCGGGGACTTTGGAGAGTTCTCCAAATTTGTAAGATTTTGGACAATGATATGGTCAGAATTCCTATTGATTGGGTAGGCACAGTCCGAATGTGTGGCTCCAGGGGCCCCAGCCTGGAGGGTGTGTGGCCCAGGACTTTGAGGACAGAAGTCTGAAAACACAAACTCACCTTATGTTTGGGGACGTAGGTATGGCAGGCCCAATCTACACACCATGAGCAGAACTCTTCAGGATATGAAGAAAGAGCGAGTCTGAGGCACTTGCTCAGGCTTTTGTCTCTGGATTTTATATTAACGATGGCCGTGGAATGTGGGGAGGCATCATGGGCCATGGACGAATCTTCCTTTCTGTGGATTGGGGCGGTCCCAATTTTTTTCGTCAATCTGTGGGATGGGAGGTCTCCTTTCAGGTTTATTACCTCAGGTGTCCGAACAAAAGAGGAATTCCAAAGCAGAGCCCTGGGGAAGAGTGAAGGGACAACCCAAACTATTGTTAAAAATTGGGACCTAGGGGCTTGGCAGGCCCAATAAGCTGTCTCTTCATCCAGTCACTGAGCGGCCTTACTTGAGACTGGGCTCAGGCTGAGGGTCAAATGTGTGTTTGTGACAATAGTGGCCCGCGAGCATGGGTGGGGCCTCATGGGCCAAACTGGTTTCAACTACACTGGACCTTGGACAACATGCCAATCACAAGGTATCTTGCCATGGGGAAGGTGTTCTGATTTCTGCACCATTTTCAATCGTGAGCAGTGATTGGACATAAGGTATAAGTTCTGAAGCCTGAAAAATCGCAGTTGGGAAGAGATGACGACCTAAAGCGATGGCGCGTCTGATATGCTCAGTGTGCGGTCAGCTGCCTGGGTGTTGGTCAGGGGGTTCTGGCTGAGGTTGTGTCAGATAGTGCACTAGTGCCCAAGTTAGACTATATAATTTGGGTACAGTCGAGTTCCCTGTAGGTTTATCCTCATTTGAGGAGCCTGGGCACCTCATTAGGCAAGATATTTTTTCTAGAGGGCAGGCAGAGTGCTGCCTTGTGGGTCCGGAATTGTCAAAATGGAGGACTTCCGGGCCAGGAGATTGAGGACAGAAGTCTGAGAACACAAGATAGACTTTGGCTTCAGGCCGAGGGCACGGTAGGTACCCCCTGCAGATCGGAAACAATATCTCAAGCATCTGAAGTCACGGCGAGGATCAGACGTTGGCTCAGGTTGCAGTTTCTGTGCATGACCGCCCCTTCATGAACGGAGCGGAATCTCAAGGCCATGGAGGTTTTCCGACGTGGGAGTGGTGGGATGCCCCCTTCAATGATTCCTTCTGTGTGACAATTGAGACCTGTTGGGCAGCCCAGGACATCCCATATGGAATGACCAGAGCACCCTTGGAGAATGGATGCCAGGGAAGCCCGCCTCACAATCCAATTGTCTACTAGCCACAATACAGTTGAGATCGGATCCCTCTGCGAGAGCAACCGGGGTGGCTGAGTTGAAATGGACTTTCCTGAGGATGGGCACTAATGTGTGTTTGTGTCCATGAGGGCCTTGAAATGGGGCGGTGGCACTGGGACCCTGAAGTATTCTCCTAAGCTTTTGACATAGTTCCCATGCACAAGTTTCCTTGTGGAGAGGAGATTTGTTCTGATGGGTGCCTCAGGAAACCCATTATGCTGGTATTGGAATCCAGACTTTGAAGAGACATGCCTGTAAACCAATGCAATGTATTCGATTATGGCCTAGGGTCCTGTCTTGTTCATTCTTCTTGTCTGGGGATATTCATCTATGGTTGAGTGGAGGTAGATGCTCACCTGGTGTCTTACCGCCCTTGTTTGTCCCCGGAGACCTACACTATTGGTTTGGCCTCAGGGACTTTGGAGAATTCTCCTAATTTGTACGATTTTGCACAATTGAATGGGCAGAATTCCCATGGATTGGGTAGGCACAGTCCTAATGTGTGGCTTCAGAGGCCCCAGCATGAGGGTGTGTGGCCCAGGACTTTGAGGACAGAAGTCTGAAAACACAAACTCAGCTTAGGTTTGGGGATGTAGGTATGGCAGGCCCAATCTACAAATCATGAGAAGAAATCTTCAGGATATGAAGAAAGAGCGAGTCTGAGGCACTTGCTCAGGCTTTTGCATTTGGATTTTATATCAACGATGGCCGTGGAATGGGGGAGGACTCATGGGCCATGGACGAATCTTCCTCTCTGTGGATTTGGCCCGATCCCAATTGTTTTTCGTCAATCTGTGGGATGGGATTTCTCCTTTCAGGTTTATTACCTCAGGTGTCCGAACAAAAGAGGAATTCCAAAGCAGAGCCCTGGGGAAGAGTGAAGGGAAAACCCAAACTATGGTTAAAAATTGGGGCCTAGGGGCATGGCAGGCACAATAAGCTGTCTCTTCATCCAGCCACTGAGAGGCCTTACTTGAGGCCTGGGCTCAGGCTGAGGGTCACAGTGTGTGTTTGTGACCAACGTGGCACGCGAGCATGGGCGGGGCCTCATGGGCCACACTGGTTTCAACTACACTGGACCTTGGACAACATGCCAATCACAAGGTCTCTTGCCATGGGGAAGGTGTTTTGATTTCTGCATCATTTTCAACCCTGGGCAGTGTTTGGAGATAAGGTCTAGGTTCTGAAGCCTGAAAAATCGCAGTTGGGAAGAGATGACAATCTAAGGCGATGGCGCATCTGATATGCTCAGTGTGCGGTCAACTGCCTGGGTGTTGGTCAGGAGGTTCTGGCTCAGGTTGTGTCATACAGTGCACTAGTGCCCAAGTTAGACTATATAATTTGGGTACAGTCGAGTGCCCTGTAGGTTTATCCTCATTTGAGGTGCCTGGGCACCTCATTAGGCAAGATATTTTTTCTAGAGGGCAGGCAGAGTGCTGCCTTGTGGGTCCGGAATTGTCAAAATGGAGGGCTTCTGGGACAGGAGTGTGAGGACAGAAGTTTGAGAACACGAGCTAGACTTGAGTTTCAGGCCGAGGGCACGGCTGGTACCCCCTGCAGTCACAACCAAAATCTCAAGCATCTGAAATCACGGCGAGGATCAGTCGTTGGCTCAGGTTGGAGTTTCTGTGCATGACTGCGCCTTCATGAAAGGAGCGGAATCTCAAGGCTATGGAGGTTTCCGACGTTGGGAGTGGTGGGATGCCCCCTTCAATGATTCCTTCTGTGTGACAATTAAGACCTGTTGGGCAGCTCCAGGACATCCCATATGGAATGACTCCAGAGCACCGTTGGAGGATGGATGCCAGGCAAGCCCGCCTCACAATCCAATTGTCTACTAGCCACAATACAGTTGAGATCGGATCCCTCTGCGGGAGCAACCGGGGTGGATGAGTTGAAATGGACTTTCCTGAGGATGGGCCCTAATGTGTGTTTGTGTCCATGAGGACCTTGGAATGGGGCGGTGGCCCCGGGACCCTGAAGTATTCTCCTAAGCTTTTGACATAGCTCCCATGCACAAGTTTCCTTGTGGAGAGGAGATTTGATCTGATGTGTGCCTCAGGAAACCCATTATGCTGGAATTGGAATCCAGACTTTTGAAGAGACATGCCTGTAAAACAAAGCAATGTATTCGATTATGGCCTAGGGTCCTGTCTTGTTCATTCTCCTTCTCTGGGGATATTCATCTATGGAATGATTGGTGGTAGATGCTCACCTGGTGTCAGACCACCCTTGTTTGTCCCTGGAGACCTACACTATTGGGATTGCCTCGGGGCCTTTGAGAGTTCTCCCAATTTGTAAGATTTTGGACAATTGAATGGGCAGAATACCCATGGATTGGGTAGGCACAGTCCGAATGTGTGGCTCCAGGGGCCCCAGCCTGGAGGCTGTGTGGCCCAGGACTTTGAGGACAGAAGTCTGAAAACACAAACTCACCTTATGTTTGGGGACGTAGGTATGGCAGGCCCAATCTACAAACCATGAGAAGAACTCTTCAGGATATGAAGAAAGAGCGAGTCTGAGGCACTTGCTCAAGCTTTTGTCTCTGGATTTTATATCAACGATGGCCGTGGAATGTGGGGAGGCATCATGGGCCATGGACGAATCTTCCTTTCTGTGGATTGGGGCGGTCCCAATTTTTTTCGTCAATCTGTGGGATGGGAGGTCTCCTTTCAGGTTTATTACCTCAGGTGTCCGAACAAAAGAGGAATTCCAAAGCAGAGCCCTGGGGAAGAGTGAATGGAAAACCCAAACTATGGTTAAAAATTGCGGCATAGGGGCTTGGCAGGCCCAATAAGCTGTCTCTTCATCCAGCCACTGAGCGGCCTTACTTGAGACTGGGCTCAGGCTGAGGGTCAAATGTGTGTTTGTGACAATTGTGGCCCGCGAACATGGGTGGGGCCTCATGGGCCAAACTGGTTTCAACTACACTGGACCTTGGACAACATGCCAATCACAAGGTCTCTTGCCATGGGGAAGGTGTTCTGATTTCTGCATCATTTTCAAACGTGAGCAGTGATTGGACATAAGGTACAGGTTCTGAAGCCTGAAAAATCGCAGTTGGGAAGAGATGACGACCTAAGGCGATGGCGCGTCTGATATGCTCAGTGTACGGTCAGCTGCCTGGGTGTTGGTCAGGGGGTTCTGGCTGAGGTTGTGTCAGACAGTGCACTAGTGCCCAAGTTAGACTATATAATTTGGGTACAGTCGAGTTCCCTGTAGGTTTATCCTCATTTGAGGTGCCTGGGCACCTCATTAGGCAAGATATTTTTTCTAGAGGGCAGGCAGAGTGCTGCCTTGTGGGTCCGGAATTGCCAAAATGGAGGACTTCCGGGCCAGGAGTTTGAGCACAGAAGTCTGAGAACACAAGATAGAATTGGGCTTCAGGCCGAGGGCACGGTAGGTACCCCCTGCAGATCGGAAACCATATCTCAAGCATCTGAAGTCACGGCGAGGATCAGACGTTGGCTCAGGTTGTAGTTTCTGTGCATGACTGCCCCTTCATGAAAGGAGCGGAATCTCGAAGCAATGGAGCTTTTCCCACGTTGGGAGTTGTGTGATGCCCCCTTCAAGGATTCCTTCTGCGGGACAATTGAGACCAGTTGGGCAGCTCCAGGACATCCCATATGGAATGACTCCAGAGCACCCTTGGAGGATGGATGTCAGGGAAGCCCGCCTCGCAATCCAATTGTCTACTAGCCACAATAGAGTTGAGATCGGATCCCTCTGCGGGAGCAACCTGTGTGGCTGAGTTGAAATGGACTTTCCTGAAGATGGGCCCTAATGTGTGTTTGTGTCCATGAGGTCCTTGAAATGGGGCGGTGGCACTGGGACCCTGAAGTATTCTCCTAAGCTTTTGACATAGCTCCCATGCACAAGTTTCCTTGTGGAGAGGAGATTTGTTCTGATGGGTGCCTCAGGAAACTTATTATGCTGGTATTGGAATCCAGACTTTTGAAGAGACATGCCTGTAAACCAAAGCAATGTATTCGATTATGGCCTAGGGTCCTGTCTTGTTCATTCTTCTTGTCTGGGGATATTCATCTATGGAATGAGTGGAGGTAGATGCTCACCTGGTGTCTTACCGCCCTTGTTTGTCCCCGGAGACCTACACTATTGGGATGGCCTCGGGGACTTTGGAGAGTTCTCCTAATTTGTACGATTTTGGACAATGGAATGGGCAGTATTCCCATGGATTGGGTAGGCACAGTCCTAATGTGTGGCTTCAGGGGCCCCTACCTGAGGGTGTGTGGTTTAGGTCTTTGAGGACAGAAGTCTGAAAACACAAATTCAACCTAGGTTTGGGGATGTAGGTATGGCAGGCCCAATCTACAAATCATTAGAAGAAATCTTCAGGATATGAAGAAAGAGCGATTCTGAGGCACTTGCTCAGGCTTTTGCATTTGGATTTTATATCAACGATGGCCGTGGAATGTGGGGTGGACTCATGGGTCATGGACGAATCTTCCTCTCTGTGGATTTGGCCCGATCCCAATTGTTTTTCGTCAATCTGTGGGATGGGAAGTCTCCTTTCAGGTTGCAGGGCCACTGAACAACCAGCACATTCCAAGGTTTCCATGGACCCAAACGCACATTATGACGCATCCTCAGGAGAGGCCATTTCAACTCAGCCCCCTGGTTAGCGTGCCCCAGAGGCAGCAGATCAAACATATCTTGTGGCTAATGGCCAATGGGAATGCGAGGCATGCTGTACAGGGATCCATCCTTCGAACCGTGCTCTCCAGTCCTTCCGTATGGTATGTCCTGGAGCCATGCAACAGGACTCGAATGTCCCACAGAAGGAAACCTGGTGGTTTGGGGCAACCTCCAATCTCAGCGTGGGAAAACTTCCTTGGCCTCATGAGGCCCCCGCTTCATGAAGGTGCCATCATGGACACATACTCCAGCCTCAGCCAACGTCTGATCCTCAGCCTGACTTCAGATGCAGGAGATTTTGATTCAGCCTCTGCCTAGTGGGCCTGCTCTGCCCTTGGCTCCAATCCTCACTTTAGCTTGTGTTCCTAGACTTCCGTCCTCACACTCCTGGCCCGCAAACCCTCCCTACTGGGAATTCTGGGGCCACAATGAAGCACTCCGCCTGCCTCCCAGGAGAAAAACTTTGTCTATGGTGCTGCCCAGAAACCCCAAATGAGGATCAAACTGCTTGGCCCTCGGCAACACCCCAATTGCATAGGCTACCTTAAACACTGATGCTCTGTCGCAAATAGCCTGAGCCCAGACCTTCCAACAGACACCGACACAGCTGGCTGCACACCCAGCACATTGGACCCGCCACTGCCTTAGGCCACCATCCATTCCCAACCTGGGTTTTCAGTCATCAGAACCTAGACCTTATCTCCAATCCCTGCACAGGGGGGAACCTGATGCACAAGTCAGAACCCCTCCTTCCCCATGGCAAGAAACCTTGCTGCTGGCAGTGAGTCAAACCTTCAGTGTAGGAGAAAACGGCATGGCCCATGAGGCCACGCCCATGTGTGAGGGCCGCCTTGGGCACAAACACACATTGTGACCCTCAGCGTGAGTACCTTATTCAAGTAACGCCTCTCAGTGATTGGACCAAGAGCCCGCATATGTGGCTTGCCATGCCCATAGGCACGCAGGACTAACTAGATGGTGTGTATTCCAGTTGAGGGAACCCACTGCTGTGCTCTAGAGTCCCTCTCCTGGGGGGTCCCCTGTGGCAGAAAACAGTACTCTTCCCTTCCCACAGAATGAACCCAAACACTTGGGAGCTTGGACAATCCCCCGAGAGGAAGGCTCTTCCTCGGCCCCTGAAGCAACCCCTACCCTGAACGGCCACTGTGAACGCAACACCCAGAGACAAAAGCCTGAGCGACTGCCTCCCACTTGCCCTCCTTTGATATCCAGAGGATCTCCCCTCTCGGACTGGAGATCAGGCCTGCCATTACCTTGGCCCCTACCTGAGCCAAGTTTGCTTTTTCAGACATCTGTCCCCACAGCCCTGGCAAACACAGCCTCTAGGCTGGGTCCTCTGGAGCCATACCACAGGACCATGCCTGCTCTCTCCTGGGAAACTCTGTCCATTCCTTTGGCCACACACCTCCAGAATATGAGAAACCTCAAGGCCCCCGAGGACATACCATTACCGGGAGCCTCCCTGCACACACAGGGGCCTTCGGACACAAGCGGAGCTGCTACCTCCATGAAGGCATGTACACAGATGCCAACAGAGATAGAAGGTTGAGCCCGACAGGCCCTTAGGCCCTAATCTCAACTCTTGCTTTGTTTTCCAGGTGTCACTCCTCAGAGGCTTTGGTTCGAAGAACAGGATATGGGGCTTTCCTGAGGCACTGAACAGAACTTCTCTCGTCTCCCCATGGGAAGCTTCCTTGTTGGAGCCGTGTCAAACACCTCAGGTTGGAGAATCCTGCAGAGGCCCTGAGCCACCTCCACATTCCAAGGTCTCCCAGGCCACCAAGCCACAGTAGGACTCATCTTCAGGAGAGTCCATTTCAACTCTCCCCTCTGGGTAGCTCACCCAGGAGCCCGCAGATTGAGCCTGCCTTGTCCTGACTAAAGAGTGGGAATATGAGGTGGCGTTCCCAGGCATCCATGCTTAGACACCTGCTCTCGAGTCTTTCCGTATGGGGCCTCCTGGAACCATCCAATAGCACTCGACTTTCGTGCAGAAGGAAACCTTGAGGTTTGGAGTAGTTCACAAATCCCATCGTAGGCAAACCTTCCTGGCCTCATGAGGCCCCCACACCATTCAGGAAGAGGCCATGCTGGACAAAAACTCTAGCCTGAGGCACGTCTCAGAGTTGAAATGACCTCAGTGCAGGAGATCTCGATTCAGCCTCTCAGAGTGGGCCTGCCGTGCCATCGGTCCCAAACCTCACGCTAGCTTGTGTTTTCAGACTTCCTTCCTCACACTCCTGGCAAACAAGCCCTCCGGACTAGGAACTCCAGAACCACAACCCAGCCCAGGGTCTGCCCAAGGGAAGAAAAACGTTTCCCTGTGGGGCTCTCTCCAGAAAACCCAGATGAGGATCAACCTGCTCGGGCCTCGACGGTACCCGAACTGGATAGGCTGCTCTGGGCACTCATGCTCTGTCTGACACAGCCTGAAGGCCGAAGTCCAGACAGACAAGGAGACAGCTGGCCACACACCCAGCACTTCGGACACGCCATGGTCTTATGCCATCACCTCTTCCTAACCTTGGTTTTCAGATATCTGAACCTAGACATTATATCAATTCTCCACACAGCTGGGTATCGCAAGCTCAACACAGAACTCCTAATTACCCGTGGCTGTAAAGCTTGCTTGGCATGGAGTCACACCTTCAGGGTGGGAGAAACCTTCCTGGTCCCTGATGCCACGCCCAAACTTGAGTGCTGCTTGGGCACAAATTCACACTCTGACCCTCAGCATGAGCCCCATGTCAAAGAAAGGCCTGTCAGGGCCTGGGCCAAGAGCCCGCATATGGGGCTTGCCAAGCCCCTATGCACCCAATCCTCACCAGTGTTTGAGTTTTCCAGTCGCCCCGCCCGTACCTGGGGCTCTGCTCTGGAATCCCTTTCTTGGAGAGACACATGAGCCAGACAACACGACTCCACCCTTCCCACAAAATGACCCCAAACTCTTGGGAGCTGGGACAAATCCCCAGAGAGGGATACTCGTCCACAGTCCCTGAGGCCACCCCTCCAATCCACGGCTATCTCGGACACAACATCCAGAGACAAAAGCCTGAAGGAACGCCTCCCACTCGCCCTTGTTTCAGAGGCCCAGGAGCTCCCTCTCGGGCTGTACATCCGGCCTGCCATACCCTAGGCGCCACTCATAAGCTGAGTTTGTGTTTTCAGACTTCTGTGCCCTCAGCCTGGACCCACACAACCGCCAGGCTAGGGCCTCTGGAGCCACAGCGAAAGATTGTGCCTGCCCTCTCCAAGGAAATTGTGCCCAATCCATTGACCACAACCCTACAGGTTAGGGAAAAGCTCCAAGGCCCCTGAGGCCATCAATCGTGTAGGCCACCCTGGACTAAGAGGGGCTCTCTGACACCAGCGGAGCAACTATCTCCACTTAGACTCTCAGACAGTGTCCCCAGAGACAGAAGGTTGAAATGGACAGGCCCCCAGGCCCTAATCTGAACCTTAGCTCTGGTTTCCATGTGTCCGTCCTCAGAGGTCTGTTTTCGTAGACCAGCACACGGGGCTTTTCTGAGGCACCAAACCAAACCTCTCTCGCCTCCACATGGGGAGCTTACTTACTGGGGATGTATCAAACCCTTCAGGTAGGAGAGTTCCGCAGGGCCACTGAACAACCAGCACATTCCAAGGTTTCCATGGACCCAAACGCACATTATGACGCATCCTCAGGAGAGGCCATTTCAACTCAGCCCCCTGGTTAGCGTGCCCCAGAGGCAGCAGATCAAACATATCTTGTGGCTAATGGCCAATGGGAATGCGAGGCATGCTGTACAGGGATCCATCCTTCGAACCGTGCTCTCCAGTCCTTCCGTATGGTATGTCCTGGAGCCATGCAACAGGACTCGAATGTCCCACAGAAGGAAACCTGGTGGTTTGGGGCAACCTCCAAACTCAGCGTGGGAAAACTTCCTTGGCCTCATGAGGCCCCCGCTTCATGAAGGTGCCATCATGGACACATACTCCAGCCTCAGCCAACGTCTGATCCTCAGCCTGACTTCAGATGCAGGAGATTTTGATTCAGCCTCTGCCTAGTGGGCCTGCTCTGCCCTTGGCTCCAATCCTCACTTTAGCTTGTGTTCCTAGACTTCCGTCCTCACACTCCTGGCCCACAAACCCTCCCTTCTGGGAATTCTGGGGCCACAATGAAGCACTCCGCCTGCCTCCCAGGAGAAAAACTTTGTCTATGGTGCTGCCCAGAAACCCCAAATGAGGATCAAACTGCTTGGCCCTCGGCAACACCCCAATTGCATAGGCTACATTAAACACTGATGCTCTGTCGCAAATAGCCTGAGCCCAGACCTTCCAACAGACACCGACACAGCTGGCTGCACACCCAGCACATTGGACCCGCCACTGCCTTAGGCCACCATCCATTCCCAACCTGGGTTTTCAGTCATCAGAACCTAGACCTTATCTCCAATCCCTGCACAGGGGGGAACCTGATGCACAAGTCAGAACCCCTCCTTCCCCATGGCAAGAAACCTTGCTGCTGGCAGTGAGTCAAACCTTCAGTGTAGGAGAAAACGGCATGGCCCATGAGGCCACGCCCATGTGTGAGGGCCGCCTTGGGCACAAACACACATTGTGACCCTCAGCGTGAGTACCTTATTCAAGTAATGCCTCTCAGTGATTGGACCAAGAGCCCGCATATGTGGCTTGCCATGCCCATAGGCACGCAGGACTAACTAGATGGTGTGTATTCCAGTTGAGGGAACCCACTGCTGTGCTCTAGAGTCCCTCTCCTGGGGGGTCCCCTGTGGCAGAAAACAGTACTCTTCCCTTCCCACAGAATGAACCCAAACACTTGGGAGCTTGGACAATCCCCCGAGAGGAAGGCTCTTCCTCGGCCCCTGAAGCAACCCCTACCCAGAACGGCCACTGTGAACGCAACACCCAGAGACAAAAGCATGAGCGACTGCCTCCCACTTGCCCTCCTTTGATATCCAGAGGATCTCCCCTCTCGGACTGGAGATCAGGCCTGCCATTACCTTGGCCCCTACCTGAGCCAAGTTTGATTTTTCAGACATCTGTCCCCACAGCCCTGGCAAACACAGCCTCTAGGCTGGGTCCTCTGGAGCCATACCACAGGACCATGCCTGCTCTCTCCTGGGAAACTCTGTCCATTCCTTTGGCCACACACCTCCAGAATATGAGAAACCTCAAGGCCCCCGAGGACATACCATTACCGGGAGCCTCCCTGCACACACAGGGGCCTTCGGACACAAGCGGAGCTGCTACCTCCATGAAGGCATGTACACAGATGCCAACAGAGATAGAAGGTTGAGCCCGACAGGCCCTTAGGCCCTAATCTCAACTCTTGCTTTGTTTTCCAGGTGTCACTCCTCAGAGGCTTTGGTTCGAAGAACAGGATATGGGGCTTTCCTGAGGCACTGAACAGAACTTCTCTCGTCTCCACATGGGAAGCTTCCTTGTTGGAGCCGTGTCAAACACCTCAGGTTGGAGAATCCTGCAGAGTCCCTGAGCCACCTCCACATTCCAATTTCTCCCTGGCCACCAAGCCACAGTAGGACTCATCTTCAGGAGAGTCCATTTCAACTCTCCCCTCTGGGTAGCTCACCCAGGAGCCCGCAGATTGAGCCTGCCTTGTCCTGACTAAAGAGTGGGAATATGAGGTGGCGTTCCCAGGCATCCATGCTTAGACACCTGCTCTCGAGTCTTTCCGTATGGGGCCTCCTGGAACCATCCAATAGCACTCGAATTTCGTGCAGAAGGAAACCTTGAGGTTTGGAGTAGTTCACAAATCCCATCGTAGGCAAAACTTCCTGGCCTCATGAGGCCCCCACACCATTCAGGAAGTGGCCATGCTGGACAAAAACTCTAGCCTGAGGCACGTCTCAGAGTTGAAATGACCTCAGTGCAGGAGATCTCGATTCAGCCTCTCAGAGTGGGCCTGCCGTGCCATCGGTCCCAAACCTCACGCTAGCTTGTGTTTTCAGACTTCCTTCCTCACACTCCTGGCAAACAAGCCCTCCGGACCAGGAACTCCAGAACCACAACCCAGCCCAGGGTCTGCCCAAGGGAAGAAAGACGTTTCCCTGTGGGGCTCTCTCCAGAAAACCCAGATGAGGATCAACCTGCTCGGGCCTCGACGGTACCCGAACTGGATAGGCTGCTCTGGGCACTCATGCTCTGTCTGACACAGCCTGAAGCCAGACGTCCAGACAGACAAGGAGACAGCTGGCCGCACACCCAGCACTTCGGACACGCCATGGTCTTATGCCGTCACCTCTTCCTAACCTTGGTTTTCAGATATCTGAACCTAGACATTATATCAATTCTCCACACAGCTGGGTATCGCAAGCACAACACAGAACTCCTCCTTCCCCGTGGCTGTAAAGCTTGCTCTTGGCATGGAGTCACACCTTCAGGGTGGGAGAAACCTTCCTGGTCCCTGATGCCACGCCCAAACTTGAGTGCTGCTTGGGCACAAATTAACACTCTGACCCTCAGCATGAGCCCCATGTCAAAGAAAGGCCTGTCAGGGCCTGGGCCAAGAGCCCGCATATGGGGCTTGCCAAGCCCCTATGCACCCAATCCTCACCAGTGTTTGAGTTTTCCAGTCGCCCCGCCCGTACCTGGGGCTCTGCTCTGGAATCCCTTTCTTGGAGAGACACATGAGCCAGACAACACGACTCCACCCTTCCCACAAAATGACCCCAAACTCTTGGGAGCTGGGACAAATCCCCAGAGAGCGATACTCGTCCACAGTCCCTGAGGCCACCCCTCCAATCCACGGCTATCTGGGACACAACATCCAGAGACAAAAGCCTGAAGGAACGCCTCCCACTCGCCCTTGTTTCAGAGGCCCAGGAGCTCCCTCTCGGGCTGTACATCCGGCCTGCCATACCCTAGGCGCCACTCATAAGCTGAGTTTGTGTTTTCAGACTTCTGTGCCCTCAGCCTGGACCCACACAACCGCCAGGCTAGGGCCTCTGGAGCCACAGCGAAAGATTGTGCCTGCCCTCTCCAAGGAAATTGTGCCCAATCCATTGACCACAACCCTACAGGTTAGGGAAAAGCTCCAAGGCCCCTGAGGCCATCAATAGTGTAGGCCACCCTGGACTAAGAGGGGCTCTCTGACACCAGCGGAGCAACTATCTCCACTTAGACTCTCAGACAGTGTCCCCAGAGACAGAAGGTTGAAATGGACAGGCCCCCAGGCCCTAATCTGAACCTTAGCTCTGGTTTCCATGTGTCCGTCCTCAGAGGTCTGTTTTCGTAGACCAGCACACGGGGCTTTTCTGAGGCACCAAACCAAACCTCTCTCGCCTCCACATGGGGAGCTTACTTACTGGGGATGTATCAAACCCTTCAGGTAGGAGAGTTCCGCAGGGCCACTGAACAACCAGCACCTTCCAAGGTTTCCATGGACCCAAACGCACATTATGACGCATCCTCAGGAGAGGCCATTTCAACTCAGCCCCCTGGTTAGCGTGCCCCAGAGGCAGCAGATCAAACATATCTTGTGGCTAATGGCCAATGGGAATGCGAGGCATGCTGTACAGGGATCCATCCTTCGAACCGTGCTCTCCAGTCCTTCCGTATGGTATGTCCTGGAGCCATGCAACAGGACTCGAATGTCCCACAGAAGGAAACCTGGTGGTTTGGGGCAACCTCCAAACTCAGCGTGGGAAAACTTCCTTGGCCTCATGAGGCCCCCGCTTCATGAAGGTGCCATCATGGACACATACTCCAGCCTCAGCCAACGTCTGATCCTCAGCCTGACTTCAGATGCAGGAGATTTTGATTCAGCCTCTGCCTAGTGGGCCTGCTCTGCCCTTGGCTCCAATCCTCACTTTAGCTTGTGTTCCTAGACTTCCGTCCTCACACTCCTGGCCCACAAACCCTCCCTTCTGGGAATTCTGGGGCCACAATGAAGCACTCCGCCTGCCTCCCAGGAGAAAAACTTTGTCTATGGTGCTGCCCAGAAACCCCAAATGAGGATCAAACTGCTTGGCCCTCGGAAACACCCCAATTGCATAGGCTACCTTAAACACTGATGCTCGGTCGCAAATAGCCTGAGCCCAGACCTTCCAACAGACACCGACACAGCTGGCTGCACACCCAGCACATTGGACCCGCCACTGCCTTAGGCCACCATCCATTCCCAACCTGGGTTTTCAGTCATCAGAACCTAGACCTTATCTCCAATCCCTGCACAGGGGGGAACCTGATGCACAAGTCAGAACCCCTCCTTCCCCATGGCAAGAAACCTTGCTGCTGGCAGTGAGTCAAACCTTCAGTGTAGGAGAAAACGGCATGGCCCATGAGGCCACGCCCATGTGTGAGGGCCGCCTTGGGCACAAACACACATTGTGACCCTCAGCGTGAGTACCTTATTCAAGTAACGCCTCTCAGTGATTGGACCAAGAGCCCGCATATGTGGCTTGCCATGCCCATAGGCACGCAGGACTAACTAGATGGTGTGTATTCCAGTTGAGGGAACCCACTGCTGTGCTCTAGAGTCCCTCTCCTGGGGGGTCCCCTGTGGCAGAAAACAGTACTCTTCCCTTCCCACAGAATGAACCCAAACACTTGGGAGCTTGGACAATCCCCCGAGAGGAAGGCTCTTCCTCGGCCCCTGAAGCAACCCCTACCCTGAACGGCCACTGTGAACGCAACACCCAGAGACAAAAGCCTGAGCGACTGCCTCCCACTTGCCCTCCTTTGATACCCAGAGGATCTCCCCTCTCGGACTGGAGATCAGGCCTGCCATTACCTTGGCCCCTACCTGAGCCAAGTTTGATTTTTCAGACATCTGTCCCCACAGCCCTGGCAAACACAGCCTCTAGGCTGGGTCCTCTGGAGCCATACCACAGGACCATGCCTGCTCTCTCCTGGGAAACTCTGTCCATTCCTTTGGCCACACACCTCCAGAATATGAGAAACCTCAAGGCCCCCGAGGACATACCATTACCGGGAGCCTCCCTGCACACACAGGGGCCTTCGGACACAAGCGGAGCTGCTACCTCCATGAAGGCATGTACACAGATGCCAACAGAGATAGAAGGTTGAGCCCGACAGGCCCTTAGGCCCTAATCTCAACTCTTGCTTTGTTTTCCAGGTGTCACTCCTCAGAGGCTTTGGTTCGAAGAACAGGATATGGGGCTTTCCTGAGGCACTGAACAGAACTTCTCTCGTCTCCACATGGGAAGCTTCCTTGTTGGAGCCGTGTCAAACACCTCAGGTTGGAGAATCCTGCAGAGTCCCTGAGCCACCTCCACATTCCAATTTCTCCCTGGCCACCAAGCCACATTAGGACTCATCTTCAGGAGAGTCCATTTCAACTCTCCCCTCTGGGTAGCTCACCCAGGAGCCCGCAGATTGAGCCTGCCTTGTCCTGACTAAAGAGTGGGAATATGAGGTGGCGTTCCCAGGCATCCATGCTTAGACACCTGCTCTCGAGTCTTTCCGTATGAGGCCTCCTGGAACCATCCAATAGCACTCGAATTTCGTGCAGAAGGAAACCTTGAGGTTTGGAGTAGTTCACAAATCCCATCGTAGGCAAAACTTCCTGGCCTCATGAGGCCCCCACACCATTCAGGAAGTGGCCATGCTGGACAAAAACTCTAGCCTGAGGCACGTCTCAGAGTTGAAATGACCTCAGTGCAGGAGATCTCGATTCAGCCTCTCAGAGTGGGCCTGCCATGCCATCGGTCCCAAACCTCACGCTAGCTTGTGTTTTCAGACTTCCTTCCTCACACTCCTGGCAAACAAGCCCTCCGGACCAGGAACTCCAGAACCACAACCCAGCCCAGGGTCTGCCCAAGGGAAGAAAGACGTTTCCCTGTGGGGCTCTCTCCAGAAAACCCAGATGAGGATCAACCTGCTCGGGCCTCGACGGTACCCGAACTGGATAGGCTGCTCTGGGCACTCATGCTCTGTCTGACACAGCCTGAAGCCAGACGTCCAGACAGACAAGGAGACAGCTGGCCGCACACCCAGCACTTCGGACACGCCATGGTCTTATGCCGTCACCTCTTCCTAACCTTGGTTTTCAGATATCTGAACCTAGACATTATATCAATTCTCCACACAGCTGGGTATCGCAAGCACAACACAGAACTCCTCCTTCCCCGTGGCTGTAAAGCTTGCTCTTGGCATGGAGTCACACCTTCAGGGTGGGAGAAACCTTCCTGGTCCCTGATGCCACGCCCAAACTTGAGTGCTGCTTGGGCACAAATTCACACTCTGACCCTCAGCATGAGCCCCATGTCAAAGAAAGGCCTGTCAGGGCCTGGGCCAAGAGCCCGCATATGGGGCTTGCCAAGCCCCTATGCACCCAATCCTCACCAGTGTTTGAGTTTTCCAGTCGCCCCGCCCGTACCTGGGGCTCTGCTCTGGAATCCCTTTCTTGGAGAGACACATGAGCCAGACAACACGACTCCACCCTTCCCACAAAATGACCCCAAACTCTTGGGAGCTGGGACAAATCCCCAGAGAGCGATACTCGTCCACAGTCCCTGAGGCCACCCCTCCAATCCACGGCTATCTGGGACACAACATCCAGAGACAAAAGCCTGAAGGAACGCCTCCCACTCGCCCTTGTTTCAGAGGCCCAGGAGCTCCCTCTCGGGCTGTACATCCGGCCTGCCATACCCTAGGCGCCACTCATAAGCTGAGTTTGTGTTTTCAGACTTCTGTGCCCTCAGCCTGGACCCACACAACCGCCAGGCTAGGGCCTCTGGAGCCACAGCGAAAGATTGTGCCTGCCCTCTCCAAGGAAATTGTGCCCAATCCATTGACCACAACCCTACAGGTTAGGGAAAAGCTCCAAGGCCCCTGAGGCCATCAATCGTGTAGGCCACCCTGGACTAAGAGGGGCTCTCTGACACCAGCGGAGCAACTATCTCCACTTAGACTCTCAGACAGTGTCCCCAGAGACAGAAGGTTGAAATGGACAGGCCCCCAGGCCCTAATCTGAACCTTAGCTCTGGTTTCCATGTGTCCGTCCTCAGAGGTCTGTTTTCGTAGACCAGCACACGGGGCTTTTCTGAGGCACCAAACCAAACCTCTCTCGCCTCCACATGGGGAGCTTACTTACTGGGGATGTATCAAACCCTTCAGGTAGGAGAGTTCCGCAGGGCCACTGAACAACCAGCACATTCCAAGGTTTCCATGGACCCAAACGCACATTATGACGCATCCTCAGGAGAGGCCATTTCAACTCAGCCCCCTGGTTAGCGTGCCCCAGAGGCAGCAGATCAAACATATCTTGTGGCTAATGGCCAATGGGAATGCGAGGCATGCTGTACAGGGATCCATCCTTCGAACCGTGCTCTCCAGTCCTTCCGTATGGTATGTCCTGGAGCCATGCAACAGGACTCGAATGTCCCACAGAAGGAAACCTGGTGGTTTGGGGCAACCTCCAAACTCAGCGTGGGAAAACTTCCTTGGCCTCATGAGGCCCCCGCTTCATGAAGGTGCCATCATGGACACATACTCCAGCCTCAGCCAACGTCTGATCCTCAGCCTGACTTCAGATGCAGGAGATTTTGATTCAGCCTCTGCCTAGTGGGCCTGCTCTGCCCTTGGCTCCAATCCTCACTTTAGCTTGTGTTCCTAGACTTCCGTCCTCACACTCCTGGCCCACAAACCCTCCCTTCTGGGAATTCTGGGGCCACAATGAAGCACTCCGCCTGCCTCCCAGGAGAAAAACTTTGTCTATGGTGCTGCCCAGAAACCCCAAATGAGGATCAAACTGCTTGGCCCTCGGCAACACCCCAATTGCATAGGCTACCTTAAACACTGATGCTCTGTCGCAAATAGCCTGAGCCCAGACCTTCCAACAGACACCGACACAGCTGGCTGCACACCCAGCACATTGGCCCCGCCACTGCCTTAGCCCACCATCCATTCCCAACCTGGGTTTTCAGTCATCAGAACCTAGACCTTATCTCCAATCCCTGCACAGGGGGGAACCTGATGCACAAGTCAGAACCCCTCCTTCCCCATGGCAAGAAACCTTGCTGCTGGCAGTGAGTCAAACCTTCAGTGTAGGAGAAAACGGCATGGCCCATGAGGCCACGCCCATGTGTGAGGGCCGCCTTGGGCACAAACACACATTGTGACCCTCAGCGTGAGTACCTTATTCAAGTAACGCCTCTCAGTGATTGGACCAAGAGCCCGCATATGTGGCTTGCCATGCCCATAGGCACGCAGGACTAACTAGATGGTGTGTATTCCAGTTGAGGGAACCCACTGCTGTGCTCTAGAGTCCCTCTCCTGGGGGGTCCCCTGTGGCAGAAAACAGTACTCTTCCCTTCCCATAGAAAGAACCCAAATACTTGGGAGCTTGGACAATCCCCCGAGAGGAAGGCTCTTCCTAGGCCCCTGAAACAACCCCTACCCTAAACGGCCACTGTGAACGCAACACCCAGAGACAAAAGCCTGAGCGACTGCCTCCCACTTGCCCTCCTTTGATATCCAGAGGATCTCCCCTCTCGGACTGGAGATCAGGCCTGCCATTACCTTGGCCCCTACCTGAGCCAAGTTTGCTTTTTCAGACATCTGTCCCCACAGCCCTGGCAAACACAGCCTCTAGGCTGGGTCCTCTGGAGCCATACCACAGGACCATGCCTGCTCTCTCCTGGGAAACTCTGTCCATTCCTTTGGCCACACACCTCCAGAATATGAGAAACCTCAAGGCCCCCGAGGACATACCATTACCGGGAGCCTCCCTGCACACACAGGGGCCTTCGGACACAAGCGGAGCTGCTACCTCCATGAAGGCATGCACACCGATGCCAACAGAGATAGAAGGTTGAGCCCGACAGGCCCTTAGGCCCTAATCTCAACTCTTGCTTTGTTTTCCAGGTGTCACTCCTCAGAGGCTTTGGTTCGAAGAACAGGATATGGGGCTTTCCTGAGGCACTGAACAGAACTTCTCTCGTCTCCACATGGGAAGCTTCCTTGTTGGAGCCGTGTCAAACACCTCAGGTTGGAGAATCCTGCAGAGTCCCTGAGCCACCTCCACATTCCAAGGTCTCCCAGGCCACCAAGGCACAGTAGGACTCATCTTCAGGAGAGTCCATTTCAACTCTCCCCTCTGGGTAGCTCACCCAGGAGCCCGCAGATTGAGCCGGCCTTGTCCTGACTAAAGAGTGGGAATATGAGGTGGCGTTCCCAGGCATCCATGCTTAGACACCTGCTCTCGAGTCTTTCCGTATGGGGCCTCCTGGAACCATCCAATAGCACTCGACTATCGTGCAGAAGGAAACCTTGAGGTTTGGAGTAGTTCACAAATCCCATCGTAGGCAAACCTTCCTGGCCTCATGAGGCCCCCACACCATTCAGGAAGAGGCCATGCTGGACAAAAACTCTAGCCTGAAGCACGTCTCAGAGTTGAAATGACCTCAGTGCAGGAGATCTCGATTCAGCCTCTCAGAGTGGGCCTGCCGTGCCATCGGTCCCAAACCTCACGCTAGCTTGTGTTTTCAGACTTCCTTCCTCACACTCCTGGCAAACAAGCCCTCCGGACTAGGAACTCCAGAACCACAACCCAGCCCAGGGTCTGCCCAAGGGAAGAAAAACGTTTCCCTGTGGGGCTCTCTCCAGAAAACCCAGATGAGGATCAACCTGCTCGGGCCTCGACGGTACCCGAACTGGATAGGCTGCTCTGGGCACTCATGCTCTGTCTGACACAGCCTGAAGCCAGACGTCCAGACAGACAAGGAGACAGCTGGCCGCACACCCAGCACTTCGGACACGCCATGGTCTTATGCCGCCACCTCTTCCTAACCTTGGTTTTCAGATATCTGAACCTAGACATTAGATCAATTCTCCACACAGCTGGGTATCGCAAGCACAACACAGAACTCCTCCTTCCCCGTGGCTGGAAAGCTTGCTCTTGGCATGGAGTCACACCTTCAGGGTGGGAGAAACCTTCCTGGTCCCTGATGCCACGCCCAAACTTGAGTGCTGCTTGGGCACAAATTCACACTCTGACCCTCAGCATGAGCCCCATGTCAAAGAAAGGCCTGTCAGGGCCTGGGCCAAGAGCCCGCATATGGGGCTTGCCAAGCCCCTATGCACCCAATCCTCACCAGTGTTTGAGTTTTCCAGTCGCCCCGCCCGTACCTGGGGCTCTGCTTTGGAATCCCTTTCTTGGAGAGACACATGAGCCAGACAACACGACTCCACCCTTCCCACAAAATGACCCCAAACTCTTGGGAGCTGGGACAAATCCCCAGAGAGCGATACTCGTCCACAGTCCCTGAGGCCACCCCTCCAATCCACGGCTATCTCGGACACAACATCCAGAGACAAAAGCCTGAAGGAACGCCTCCCACTCGCCCTTGTTTCAGAGGCCCAGGAGCTCCCTCTCGGGCTGTACATCCGGCCTGCCATACCCTAGGCGCCACTCATAAGCTGAGTTTGTGTTTTCAGACTTCTGTGCCCTCAGCCTGGACCCACACAACCGCCAGGCTAGGGCCTCTGGAGCCACAGCGAAAGATTGTGCCTGCCCTCTCCAAGGAAATTGTGCCCAATCCATTGACCACAACCCTACAGGTTAGGGAAAAGCTCCAAGGCCCCTGAGGCCATCAATAGTGTAGGCCACCCTGGACTAAGAGGGGCTCTCTGACACCAGCGGAGCAACTATCTCCACTTAGTCTCTCAGACAGTGTCCCCAGAGACAGAAGGTTGAAATGGACAGGCCCCCAGGCCCTAATCTGAACCTTAGCTCTGGTTTCCATGTGTCCGTCCTCAGAGGTCTGTTTTCGTAGACCAGCACACGGGGCTTTTCTGAGGCACCAAACCAAACCTCTCTCGCCTCCACATGGGGAGCTTACTTACTGGGGATGTATCAAACCCTTCAGGTAGGAGAGTTCCGCAGGGCCACTGAACAACCAGCACATTCCAAGGTTTCCATGGACCCAAACGCACATTATGAGGCATCCTCAGGAGAGGCCATTTCAACTCAGCCCCCTGGTTAGCGTGCCCCAGAGGCAGCAGATCAAACATATCTTGTGGCTAATGGCCAATGGGAATGCGAGGCATGCTGTACAGGGATCCATCCTTCGAACCGTGCTCTCCAGTCCTTCCGTATGGTATGTCCTGGAGCCATGCAACAGGACTCGAATGTCCCACAGAAGGAAACCTGGTGGTTTGGGGCAACCTCCAAACTCAGCGTGGGAAAACTTCCTTGGCCTCATGAGGCCCCCGCTTCATGAAGGTGCCATCATGGACACATACTCCAGCCTCAGCCAACGTCTGATCCTCAGCCTGACTTCAGATGCAGGAGATTTTGATTCAGCCTCTGCCTAGTGGGCCTGCTCTGCCCTTGGCTCCAATCCTCACTTTAGCTTGTGTTCCTAGACTTCCGTCCTCACACTCCTGGCCCACAAACCCTCCCTTCTGGGAATTCTGGGGCCACAATGAAGCACTCCGCCTGCCTCCCAGGAGAAAAACTTTGTCTATGGTGCTGCCCAGAAACCCCAAATTAGGATCAAACTGCTTGGCCCTCGGCAACACCCCAATTGCATAGGCTACCTTAAACACTGATGCTCTGTCGCAAATAGCCTGAGCCCAGACCTTCCAACAGACACCGACACAGCTGGCTGCACACCCAGCACATTGGCCCCGCCACTGCCTTAGCCCACCATCCATTCCCAACCTGGGTTTTCAGTCATCAGAACCTAGACCTTATCTCCAATCCCTGCACAAGGGGGAACCTGATGCACAAGTCAGAACCCCTCCTTCCCCATGGCAAGAAACCTTGCTGCTGGCAGTGAGTCAAACCTTCAGTGTAGGAGAAAACGGCATGGCCCATGAGGCCACGCCCATGTGTGAGGGCCGCCTTGGGCACAAACACACATTGTGACCCTCAGCGTGAGTACCTTATTCAAGTAACGCCTCTCAGTGATTGGACCAAGAGCCCGCATATGTGGCTTGCCATGCCCATAGGCACGCAGGACTAACTAGATGGTGTGTATTCCAGTTGAGGGAACCCACTGCTGTGCTCTAGAGTCCCTCTCCTGGGGGGTCCCCTGTGGCAGAAAACAGTACTCTTCCCTTCCCATAGAATGAACCCAAACACTTGGGAGCTTGGACAATCCCCCGAGAGGAAGGCTCTTCCTAGGCCCCTGAAGCAACCCCTACTCTAAACGGCCACTGTGAACGCAACACCCAGAGACAAAAGCCTGAGCGACTGCCTCCCACTTGCCCTCCTTTGATATCCAGAGGATCTCCCCTCTCGGACTGGAGATCAGGCCTGCCATTACCTTGGCCCCTACCTGAGCCAAGTTTGCTTTTTCAGACATCTGTCCCCACAGCCCTGGCAAACACAGCCTCTAGGCTGGGTCCTCTGGAGCCATACCACAGGACCATGCCTGCTCTCTCCTGGGAAACTCTGTCCATTCCTTTGGCCACACACCTCCAGAATATGAGAAACCTCAAGGCCCCCGAGGACATACCATTACCGGGAGCCTCCCTGCACACACAGGGGCCTTCGGACACAAGCGGAGCTGCTACCTCCATGAAGGCATGCACACCGATGTCAACAGAGATAGAAGGTTGAGCCCGACACGCCCTTAGGCCCTAATCTCAACTCTTGCTTTGTTTTCCAGGTGTCACTCCTCAGAGGCTTTGGTTCGAAGAACAGGATATGGGGCTTTCCTGAGGCACTGAACAGAACTTCTCTCGTCTCCACATGGGAAGCTTCCTTGTTGGAGCCGTGTCAAACACCTCAGGTTGGAGAATCCTGCAGAGTCCCTGAGCCACCTCCACATTCCAAGGTCTCCCAGGCCACCAAGCCACAGTAGGACTCATCTTCAGGAGAGTCCATTTCAACTCTCCCCTCTGGGTAGCTCACCCAGGAGCCCGCAGATTGAGCCTGCCTTGTCCTGACTAAAGAGTGGGAATATGAGGTGGCGTTCCCAGGCATCCATGCTTAGACACCTGCTCTCGAGTCTTTCCGTATGGGGCCTCCTGGAACCATCCAATAGCACTCGACTTTCGTGCAGAAGGAAACCTTGAGGTTTGGAGTAGTTCACAAATCCCATCGTAGGCAAACCTTCCTGGCCTCATGAGGCCCCCACACCATTCAGGAAGAGGCCATGCTGGACAAAAACTCTAGCCTGAGGCACGTCTCAGAGTTGAAATGACCTCAGTGCAGGAGATCTCGATTCAGCCTCTCAGAGTGGGCCTGCCGTGCCATCGGTCCCAAACCTCACGCTAGCTTGTGTTTTCAGACTTCCTTCCTCACACTCCTGGCAAACAAGCCCTCCGGACTAGGAACTCCAGAACCACAACCCAGCCCAGGGTCTGCCCAAGGGAAGAAAAACGTTTCCCTGTGGGGCTCTCTCCAGAAAACCCAGATGAGGATCAACCTGCTCGGGCCTCGACGGTACCCGAACTGGATAGGCTGCTCTGGGCACTCATGCTCTGTCTGACACAGCCTGAAGCCAGACGTCCAGACAGACAAGGAGACAGCTGGCCGCACACCCAGCACTTCGGACACGCCATGGTCTTATGCCATCACCTCTTCCTAACCTTGGTTTTCAGATATCTGAACCTAGACATTATATCAATTCTCCACACAGCTGGGTATCGCAAGCACAACACAGAACTCCTCCTTCCCCGTGGCTGGAAAGCTTGCTCTTGGCATGGAGTCACACCTTCAGGGTGGGAGAAACCTTCCTGGTCCCTGATGCCACGCCCAAACTTGAGTGCTGCTTGGGCACAAATTCACACTCTGACCCTCAGCATGAGCCCCATGTCAAAGAAAGGCCTGTCAGGGCCTGGGCCAAGAGCCCGCATATGGGGCTTGCCAAGCCCCTATGCACCCAATCCTCACCAGTGTTTGAGTTTTCCAGTCGCCCCGCCCGTACCTGGGGCTCTGCTCTGGAATCCCTTTCTTGGAGAGACACATGAGCCAGACAACACGACTCCACCCTTCCCACAAAATGACCCCAAACTCTTGGGAGCTGGGACAAATCCCCAGAGAGCGATACTCGTCCACAGTCCCTGAGGCCACCCCTCCAATCCACGGCTATCTCGGACACAACATCCAGAGACAAAAGCCTGAAGGAACGCCTCCCACTCGCCCTTGTTTCAGAGGCCCAGGAGCTCCCTCTCGGGCTGTACATCCGGCCTGCCATACCCTAGGCGCCACTCATAAGCTGAGTTTGTGTTTTCAGACTTCTGTGCCCTCAGCCTGGACCCACACAACCGCCAGGCTAGGGCCTCTGGAGCCACAGCGAAAGATTGTGCCTGCCCTCTCCAAGGAAATTGTGCCCAATCCATTGACCACAACCCTACAGGTTAGGGAAAAGCTCCAAGGCCACTGAGGCCATCAATAGTGTAGGCCACCCTGGACTAAGAGGGGCTCTCTGACACCAGCGGAGCAACTATTTCCACTTAGACTCTCAGACAGTGTCCCCAGAGACAGAAGGTTGAAATGGACAGGCCCCCAGGCCCTAATCTGAACCTTAGCTCTGGTTTCCATGTGTCCGTCCTCAGAGGTCTGTTTTCGTAGACCAGCACACGGGGCTTTTCTGAGGCACCAAACCAAACCTCTCTCGCCTCCACATGGGGAGCTTACTTACTGGGGATGTATCAAACCCTTCAGGTAGGAGAGTTCCGCAGGGCCACTGAACAACCAGCACATTCCAAGGTTTCCATGGACCCAAACGCACATTATGACGCATCCTCAGGAGAGGCCATTTCAACTCAGCCCCCTGGTTAGCGTGCCCCAGAGGCAGCAGATCAAACATATCTTGTGGCTAATGGCCAATGGGAATGCGAGGCATGCTGTACAGGGATCCATCCTTCGAACCGTGCTCTCCAGTCCTTCCGTATGGTATGTCCTGGAGCCATGCAACAGGACTCGAATGTCCCACAGAAGGAAACCTGGTGGTTTGGGGCAACCTCCAAACTCAGCGTGGGAAAACTTCCTTGGCCTCATGAGGCCCCCGCTTCATGAAGGTGCCATCATGGACACATACTCCAGCCTCAGCCAACGTCTGATCCTCAGCCTGACTTCAGATGCAGGAGATTTTGATTCAGCCTCTGCCTAGTGGGCCTGCTCTGCCCTTGGCTCCAATCCTCACTTTAGCTTGTGTTCCTAGACTTCCGTCCTCACACTCCTGGCCCACAAACCCTCCCTTCTGGGAATTCTGGGGCCACAATGAAGCACTCCGCCTGCCTCCCAGGAGAAAAACTTTGTCTATGGTGCTGCCCAGAAACCCCAAATGAGGATCAAACTGCTTGGCCCTCGGCAACACCCCAATTGCATAGGCTACCTTAAACACTGATGCTCTGTCGCAAATAGCCTGAGCCCAGACCTTCCAACAGACACCGACACAGCTGGCTGCACACCCAGCACATTGGACCCGCCACTGCCTTAGGCCACCATCCATTCCCAACCTGGGTTTTCAGTCATCAGAACCTAGACCTTATCTCCAATCCCTGCACAGGGCGGAACCTGATGCACAAGTCAGAACCCCTCCTTCCCCATGGCAAGAAACCTTGCTGCTGGCAGTGAGTCAAACCTTCAGTGTAGGAGAAAACGGCATGGCCCATGAGGCCACGCCCATGTGTGAGGGCCGCCTTGGGCACAAACACACATTGTGACCCTCAGCGTGAGTACCTTATTCAAGTAACGCCTCTCAGTGATTGGACCAAGAGCCCGCATATGTGGCTTGCCATGCCCATAGGCACGCAGGACTAACTAGATGGTGTGTATTCCAGTTGAGGGAACCCACTGCTGTGCTCTAGAGTCCCTCTCCTGGGGGGTCCCCTGTGGCAGAAAACAGTACTCTTCCCTTCCCATAGAATGAACCCAAACACTTGGGAGCTTGGACAATCCCCCGAGAGGAAGGCTCTTCCTAGGCCCCTGAAGCAACCCCTACCCTAAACGGCCACTGTGAACGCAACACCCAGAGACAAAAGCCTGAGCGACTGCCTCCCACTTGCCCTCCTTTGATATCCAGAGGATCTCCCCTCTCGGACTGGAGATCAGGCCTGCCATTACCTTGGCCCCTACCTGAGCCAAGTTTGCTTTTTCAGACATCTGTCCCCACAGCCCTGGCAAACACAGCCTCTAGGCTGGGTCCTCTGGAGCCATACCACAGGACCATGCCTGCTCTCTCCTGGGAAACTCTGTCCATTCTTTGGCCACACACCTCCAGAATATGAGAAACCTCAAGGCCCCCGAGGACATACCATTACCGGGAGCCTCCCTGCACACACAGGGGCCTTCGGACACAAGCGGAGCTGCTACCTCCATGAAGGCATGCACACCGATGTCAACAGAGATAGAAGGTTGAGCCCGACACGCCCTTAGGCCCTAATCTCAACTCTTGCTTTGTTTTCCAGGTGTCACTCCTCAGAGGCTTTGGTTCGAAGAACAGGATATGGGGCTTTCCTGAGGCACTGAACAGAACTTCTCTCGTCTCCACATGGGAAGCTTCCTTGTTGGAGCCGTGTCAAACACCTCAGGTTGGAGAATCCTGCAGAGTCCCTGAGCCACCTCCACATTCCAAGGTCTCCCAGGCCACCAAGGCACAGTAGGACTCATCTTTAGGAGAGTCCATTTCAACTCTCCCCTCTGGGTAGCTCACCCAGGAGCCCGCAGATTGAGCCTGCCTTGTCCTGACTAAAGAGTGGGAATATGAGGTGGCGTTCCCAGGCATCCATGCTTAGACACCTGCTCTCGAGTCTTTCCGTATGGGGCCTCCTGGAACCATCCAATAGCACTCGACTTTCGTGCAGAAGGAAACCTTGAGGTTTGGAGTAGTTCACAAATCCCATCATAGGCAAACCTTCCTGGCCTCATGAGGCCCCCACACCATTCAGGAAGAGGCCATGCTGGACAAAAACTCTAGCCTGAGGCACGTCTCAGAGTTGAAATGACCTCAGTGCAGGAGATCTCGATTCAGCCTCTCAGAGTGGGCCTGCCGTGCCATCGGTCCCAAACCTCACGCTAGCTTGTGTTTTCAGACTTCCTTCCTCACACTCCTGGCAAACAAGCCCTCCGGACTAGGAACTCAACCCAGCCCAGGGTCTGCCCAAGGGAAGAAAAACGTTTCCCTGTGGGGCTCTCTCCAGAAAACCCAGATGAGGATCAACCTGCTCGGGCCTCGACGGTACCCGAACTGGAAAGGCTGCTCTGGGCACTCATGCTCTGTCTGACACAGCCTGAAGCCAGACGTCCAGACAGACAAGGAGACAGCTGGCCGCACACCCAGCACTTCGGACACGCCATGGTCTTATGCCGCCACCTCTTCCTAACCTTGGTTTTCAGATATCTGAACCTAGACATTATATCAATTCTCCACACAGCTGGGTATCGCAAGCACAACACAGAACTCCTCCTTCCCCGTGGCTGTAAAGCTTGCTCTTGGCATGGAGTCACACCTTCAGGGTGGGAGAAACCTTCCTGGTCCCTGATGCCACGCCCAAACTTGAGTGCTGCTTGGGCACAAATTCACACTCTGACCCTCAGCATGAGCCCCATGTCAAAGAAAGGCCTGTCAGGGCCTGGGCCAAGAGCCCGCATATGGGGCTTGCCAAGCCCCTATGCACCCAATCCTCACCAGTGTTTGAGTTTTCCAGTCGCCCCGCCCGTACCTGGGGCTCTGCTCTGGAATCCCTTTCTTGGAGAGACACATGAGCCAGACAACACGACTCCACCCTTCCCACAAAATGACCCCAAACTCTTGGGAGCTGGGACAAATCCCCAGAGAGCGATACTCGTCCACAGTCCCTGAGGCCACCCCTCCAATCCACGGCTATCTCGGACACAACATCCAGAGACAAAAGCCTGAAGGAACGCCTCCCACTCGCCCTTGTTTCAGAGGCCCAGGAGCTCCCTCTCGGGCTGTACATCCGGCCTGCCATACCCTAGGCGCCACTCATAAGCTGAGTTTGTGTTTTCAGACTTCTGTGCCCTCAGCCTGGACCCACACAACCGCCAGGCTAGGGCCTCTGGAGCCACAGCGAAAGATTGTGCCTGCCCTCTCCAAGGAAATTGTGCCCAATCCATTGACCACAACCCTACAGGTTAGGGAAAAGCTCCAAGGCCCCTGAGGCCATCAATCGTGTAGGCCACCCTGGACTAAGAGGGGCTCTCTGACACCAGCGGAGCAACTATCTCCACTTAGACTCTCAGACAGTGTCCCCAGAGACAGAAGGTTGAAATGGACAGGCCCCCAGGCCCTAATCTGAACCTTAGCTCTGGTTTCCATGTGTCCGTCCTCAGAGGTCTGTTTTCGTAGACCAGCACACGGGGCTTTTCTGAGGCACCAAACCAAACCTCTCTCGCCTCCACATGGGGAGCTTACTTACTGGGGATGTATCAAACCCTTCAGGTAGGAGAGTTCCGCAGGGCCACTGAACAACCAGCACCTTCCAAGGTTTCCATGGACCCAAACGCACATTATGACGCATCCTCAGGAGAGGCCATTTCAACTCAGCCCCCTGGTTAGCGTGCCCCAGAGGCAGCAGATCAAACATATCTTGTGGCTAATGGCCAATGGGAATGCGAGGCATGCTGTACAGGGATCCATCCTTCGAACCGTGCTCTCCAGTCCTTCCGTATGGTATGTCCTGGAGCCATGCAACAGGACTCGAATGTCCCACAGAAGGAAACCTGGTGGTTTGGGGCAACCTCCAAACTCAGCGTGGGAAAACTTCCTTGGCCTCATGAGGCCCCCGCTTCATGAAGGTGCCATCATGGACACATACTCCAGCCTCAGCCAACGTCTGATCCTCAGCCTGACTTCAGATGCAGGAGATTTTGATTCAGCCTCTGCCTAGTGGGCCTGCTCTGCCCTTGGCTCCAATCCTCACTTTAGCTTGTGTTCCTAGACTTCCGTCCTCACACTCCTGGCCCACAAACCCTCCCTTCTGGGAATTCTGGGGCCACAATGAAGCACTCCGCCTGCCTCCCAGGAGAAAAACTTTGTCTATGGTGCTGCCCAGAAACCCCAAATGAGGATCAAACTGCTTGGCCCTCGGCAACACCCCAATTGCATAGGCTACCTTAAACACTGATGCTCTGTCGCAAATAGCCTGAGCCCAGACCTTTCAACAGACACCGACACAGCTGGCTGCACACCCAGCACATTGGACCCGCCACTGACTTAGGCCACCATCCATTCCCAACCTGGGTTTTCAGTCATCAGAACCTAGACCTTATCTCCAATCCCTGCACAGGGGGGAACCTGATGCACAAGTCAGAACCCCTCCTTCCCCATGGCAAGAAACCTTGCTGCTGGCAGTGAGTCAAACCTTCAGTGTAGGAGAAAACGGCATGGCCCATGAGGCCACGCCCATGTGTGAGGGCCGCCTTGGGCACAAACACACATTGTGACCCTCAGCGTGAGTACCTTATTCAAGTAACGCCTCTCAGTGATTGGACCAAGAGCCCGCATATGTGGCTTGCCATGCCCATAGGCACGCAGGACTAACTAGATGGTGTGTATTCCAGTTGAGGGAACCCACTGCTGTGCTCTAGAGTCCCTCACCTGGAGGGTCCCCTGTGGCAGAAAACAGTACTCTTCCCTTCCCACAGAATGAACCCAAACACTTGGGAGCTTGGACAATCCCCCGAGAGGAAGGCTCTTCCTCGGCCCCTGAAGCAACCCCTACCCTGAACGGCCTCTGTGAACGCAACACCCAGAGACAAAAGCCTGAGGGACTGCCTCCCACTTGCCCTCCTTTGATATCCAGAGGATCTCCCCTCTCGGACTGGAGATCAGGCCTGCCATTACCTTGGCCCCTACCTGAGCCAAGTTTGCTTTTTCAGACATCTGTCCCCACAGCCCTGGCAAACACAGCCTCTAGGCTGGGTCCTCTGGAGCCATACCACAGGACCATGCCTGCTCTCTCCTGGGAAACTCTGTCCATTCCTTTGGCCACACACCTCCAGAATATGAGAAACCTCAAGGCCCCCGAGGACATACCATTACCGGGAGCCTCCCTGCACACACAGGGGCCTTCGGACACAAGCTGAGCTGCTACCTCCATGAAGGCATGCACACCGATGTCAACAGAGATAGAAGGTTGAGCCCGACAGGCCCTTAGGCCCTAATCTCAACTCTTGCTTGGTTTTCCAGGTGTCACTCCTCAGAGGCTTTTGTTCGAAGAACAGGATATGGGGCTTTCCTGAGGCACTGAACAGAACTTCTCTCGTCTCCACATGGGAAGCTTCCTTGTTGGAGCCATGTCAAACACCTCAGGTTGGAGAATCCTGCAGAGTCCCTGAGCCACTTCCACATTCCTAGGTCTCCCAGGCCACCAAGCCACAGTAGGACTCATCTTCAGGAGAGTCCATTTCAACTCTCCCCTCTGTGTAGCTCACCCAGGAGCCCACAGATTGAGCCTGTGTTGTCCTGACTAAGAGTGGGAATATGAGGCGGCGTTCCCAGGCATCCATGCTTAGACACCTGCTCTCGAGTCTTTCCGTATGGGGCCTCCTGGAACCATCCAATAGCACTCGACTTTCGTGCAGATGGAAACCTTGAGGTTTGGAGTAGTTCACAAATCCCATCGTAGGCAAACCTTCCTGGCCTCATGAGGCCCCCACACCATTCAGGAAGAGGCCATGCTGGACAAAAACTCTAGCCTGAGGCACGTCTCAGATTTGAAATGACCTCAGTGCAGGAGATCTCGATTCAGCCTCTCAGAGTGGGCCTGCCGTGCCATCGGTCCCAAACCTCACGCTAGCTTGTGTTTTCAGACTTCCTTCCTCACACTCCTGGCAAACAAGCCCTCCGGACTAGGAACTCCAGAACCACAACCCAGCCCAGGGTCTGCCCAAGGGAAGAAAAACGTTTCCCTGTGGGGCTCTCTCCAGAAAACCCAGATGAGGATCAACATGCTCGGGCCTCGACGGTACCCGAACTGGATAGGCTGCTCTGGGCACTCATGCTCTGTCTGACACAGCCTGAAGCCAGACGTCCAGACAGACAAGGAGACAGCTGGCCGCACACCCAGCACTTCGGACACGCCATGGTCTTATGCCGCCACCTCTTCCTAACCTTGGTTTTCAGATATCTGAACCTAGACATATCAATTCTCCACACAGCTGGGTATCGCAAGCACAACACAGAACTCCTCCTTCCCCGTGGCTGTAAAGCTTGCTCTTGGCATGGAGTCACACCTTCAGGGTGGGAGAAACCTTCCTGGTCCCTGATGCCACGCCCAAACTTGAGTGCTGCTTGGGCACAAATTCACACTCTGACCCTCAGCATGAGCCCCATGTCAAAGAAAGGCCTGTCAGGGCCTGGGCCAAGAGCCCGCATATGGGGCTTGCCAAGCCCCTATGCACCCAATCCTCACCAGTGTTTGAGTTTTCCAGTCGCCCCGCCCGTACCTGGGGCTCTGCTCTGGAATCCCTTTCTTGGAGAGACACGTGAGCCAGACAACACTTTTCCACCCTTCCCACAAAATGACCCCAAACTCTTGGGAGCTGGGACAAATCCCCAGAGAGGGATACTCGTCCACAGTCCCTGAGGCCACCCCTCCAATCCACGGCTATCTCGGACACAACATCCAGAGACAAAAGCCTGAAGGAACGCCTCCCCCTCGCCCTTGTTTCAGAGGCCCAGAAGCTCCCTCTCGGGCTGTACATCCGGCCTGCCATACCCTAGGCGCCACTCATAAGCTGAGTTTGTGTTTTCAGACTTCTGTGCCCTCAGCCTGGACCCACACAACCGCCAGGCTAGGGCCTCTGGAGCCACAGCGAAAGATTGTGCCTGCCCTCTCCAAGGAAATTGTGCCCAATCCATTGACCACAACCCTACAGGTTAGGGAAAAGCTCCAAGGCCCCTGAGGCCATCAATAGTGTAGGCCACCCTGGACTAAGAGGGGCTCTCTGACACCAGCGGAGCAACTATCTCCACTTAGACTCTCAGACAGTGTCCCCAGAGACAGACGGTTAAAATGGACAGGCCCCCAGGCCCTAATCTGAAAGTTAGCTTTGGTTTCCATGTGTCCGTCCTCAGAGGTCTGTTTTCGTAGACCAGCACACGGGGCTTTTCTGAGGCACCAAACCAAACCTCTCTCGTCTCCACATGGGGAGCTTACTTACTGGGGATGTATCAAACCCTTCAGGTAGGAGAGTTCCGCAGGGCCACTGAACAACCAGCACATTCCAAGGTTTCCATGGACCCAAACGCACATTATGACGCATCCTCAGGAGAGGCCACTTCAACTCAGCCCCCTGGTTAGCGTGCCCCAGAGGCAGTAGATCAAACATATCTTGTGGCTAATGGCCAATGGGAATGCGAGGCATGCTGTACAGGGATCCACCCTTCGAACCGTGCTCTCCAGTCCTTCCGTATGGTATGTCCTGGAGCCATGCAACAGGACTCGAATGTCCCACAGAAGGAAACCTGGTGGTTTGGGGCAACCTCCAAACTCAGCGTGGGAAAACTTCCTTGGCCTCATGAGGCCCCCGCTTCATGAAGGTGCCATCATGGACACATACTCCAGCCGCAGCCAACGTCTGATCCTCAGCCTGACTTCAGATGCAGGAGATTTTGATTCAGCCTCTGCCTAGTGGGCCTGCTCTGCCCTTGGCTCCAATCCTCACTTTAGCTTGTGTTCCTAGACTTCCGTCCTCACACTCCTGGCCCACAAACCCTCCCTTCTGGGAATTCTGGGGCCACAATGAAGCACTCCGCCTGCCTCCCAGGAGAAAAACTTTGTCTATGGTGCTGCCCAGAAACCCCAAATGAGGATCAAACTGCTTGGCCCTCGGCAACACCCCAATTGCATAGGCTACCTTAAACACTGATGCTCTGTCGCAAATAGCCTGAGCCCAGACCTTCCAACAGACACCGACACAGCTGGCTGCACACCCAGCACATTGGACCCGCCACTGCCTTAGGCCACGATCCATTCCCAACCTGGGTTTTCAGTCATCAGAACCTAGACCTTATCTCCAATCCCTGCACAGGGGGGAACCTGATGCACAAGTCAGAACCCCTCCTTCCCCATGGCAAGAAACCTTGCTGCTGGCAGTGAGTCAAACCTTCAGTGTAGGAGAAAACGGCATGGCCCATGAGGCCACGCCCATGTGTGAGGGCCGCCTTGGGCACAAACACACATTGTGACCCTCAGCGTGAGTACCTTATTCAAGTAACGCCTCTCAGTGATTGGACCAAGAGCCCGCATATGTGGCTTGCCATGCCCATAGGCACGCAGGACTAACTAGATGGTGTGTATTCCAGTTGAGGGAACCCACTGCTGTGCTCTAGAGTCCCTCTCCTGGGGGGTCCCCTGTGGCAGAAAACAGTACTCTTCCCTTCCCATAGAATGAACCCAAACACTTGGGAGCTTGGACAATCCCCCGAGAGGAAGGCTCTTCCTAGGCCCCTGAAGCAACCCCTACCCTAAACGGCCACTGTGAACGCAACACCCAGAGACAAAAGCCTGAGCGACTGCCTCCCACTTGCCCTCCTTTGATATCCAGAGGATCTCCCCTCTCGGACTGGAGATCAGGCCTGCCATTACCTTGGCCCCTACCTGAGCCAAGTTTGCTTTTTCAGACATCTGTCCCCACAGCCCTGGCAAACACAGCCTCTAGGCTGGGTCCTCTGGAGCCATACCACAGGACCATGCCTGCTCTCTCCTGGGAAACTCTGTCCATTCTTTGGCCACACACCTCCAGAATATGAGAAACCTCAAGGCCCCCGAGGACATACCATTACCGGGAGCCTCCCTGCACACACAGGGGCCTTCGGACACAAGCGGAGCTGCTACCTCCATGAAGGCATGCACACCGATGTCAACAGAGATAGAAGGTTGAGCCCGACACGCCCTTAGGCCCTAATCTCAACTCTTGCTTTGTTTTCCAGGTGTCACTCCTCAGAGGCTTTGGTTCGAAGAACAGGATATGGGGCTTTCCTGAGGCACTGAACAGAACTTCTCTCGTCTCCACATGGGAAGCTTCCTTGTTGGAGCCGTGTCAAACACCTCAGGTTGGAGAATCCTGCAGAGTCCCTGAGCCACCTCCACATTCCAAGGTCTCCCAGGCCACCAAGGCACAGTAGGACTCATCTTCAGGAGAGTCCATTTCAACTCTCCCCTCTGGGTAGCTCACCCAGGAGCCCGCAGATTGAGCCTGCCTTGTCCTGACTAAAGAGTGGGAATATGAGGTGGCGTTCCCAGGCATCCATGCTTAGACACCTGCTCTCGAGTCTTTCCGTATGGGGCCTCCTGGAACCATCCAATAGCACTCGACTTTCGTGCAGAAGGAAACCTTGAGGTTTGGAGTAGTTCACAAATCCCATCATAGGCAAACCTTCCTGGCCTCATGAGGCCCCCACACCATTCAGGAAGAGGCCATGCTGGACAAAAACTCTAGCCTGAGGCACGTCTCAGAGTTGAAATGACCTCAGTGCAGGAGATCTCGATTCAGCCTCTCAGAGTGGGCCTGCCGTGCCATCGGTCCCAAACCTCACGCTAGCTTGTGTTTTCAGACTTCCTTCCTCACACTCCTGGCAAACAAGCCCTCCGGACTAGGAACTCAACCCAGCCCAGGGTCTGCCCAAGGGAAGAAAAACGTTTCCCTGTGGGGCTCTCTCCAGAAAACCCAGATGAGGATCAACCTGCTCGGGCCTCGACGGTACCCGAACTGGAAAGGCTGCTCTGGGCACTCATGCTCTGTCTGACACAGCCTGAAGCCAGACGTCCAGACAGACAAGGAGACAGCTGGCCGCACACCCAGCACTTCGGACACGCCATGGTCTTATGCCGCCACCTCTTCCTAACCTTGGTTTTCAGATATCTGAACCTAGACATTATATCAATTCTCCACACAGCTGGGTATCGCAAGCACAACACAGAACTCCTCCTTCCCCGTGGCTGTAAAGCTTGCTCTTGGCATGGAGTCACACCTTCAGGGTGGGAGAAACCTTCCTGGTCCCTGATGCCACGCCCAAACTTGAGTGCTGCTTGGGCACAAATTCACACTCTGACCCTCAGCATGAGCCCCATGTCAAAGAAAGGCCTGTCAGGGCCTGGGCCAAGAGCCCGCATATGGGGCTTGCCAAGCCCCTATGCACCCAATCCTCACCAGTGTTTGAGTTTTCCAGTCGCCCCGCCCGTACCTGGGGCTCTGCTCTGGAATCCCTTTCTTGGAGAGACACATGAGCCAGACAACACGACTCCACCCTTCCCACAAAATGACCCCAAACTCTTGGGAGCTGGGACAAATCCCCAGAGAGCGATACTCGTCCACAGTCCCTGAGGCCACCCCTCCAATCCACGGCTATCTCGGACACAACATCCAGAGACAAAAGCCTGAAGGAACGCCTCCCACTCGCCCTTGTTTCAGAGGCCCAGGAGCTCCCTCTCGGGCTGTACATCCGGCCTGCCATACCCTAGGCGCCACTCATAAGCTGAGTTTGTGTTTTCAGACTTCTGTGCCCTCAGCCTGGACCCACACAACCGCCAGGCTAGGGCCTCTGGAGCCACAGCGAAAGATTGTGCCTGCCCTCTCCAAGGAAATTGTGCCCAATCCATTGACCACAACCCTACAGGTTAGGGAAAAGCTCCAAGGCCCCTGAGGCCATCAATCGTGTAGGCCACCCTGGACTAAGAGGGGTTCTCTGACACCAGCGGAGCAACTATCTCCACTTAGACTCTCAGACAGTGTCCCCAGAGACAGAAGGTTGAAATGGACAGGCCCCCAGGCCCTAATCTGAACCTTAGCTCTGGTTTCCATGTGTCCGTCCTCAGAGGTCTGTTTTCGTAGACCAGCACACGGGGCTTTTCTGAGGCACCAAACCAAACCTCTCTCGCCTCCACATGGGGAGCTTACTTACTGGGGATGTATCAAACCCTTCAGGTAGGAGAGTTCCGCAGGGCCACTGAACAACCAGCACCTTCCAAGGTTTCCATGGACCCAAACGCACATTATGACGCATCCTCAGGAGAGGCCATTTCAACTCAGCCCCCTGGTTAGCGTGCCCCAGAGGCAGCAGATCAAACATATCTTGTGGCTAATGGCCAATGGGAATGCGAGGCATGCTGTACAGGGATCCATCCTTCGAACCGTGCTCTCCAGTCCTTCCGTATGGTATGTCCTGGAGCCATGCAACAGGACTCGAATGTCCCACAGAAGGAAACCTGGTGGTTTGGGGCAACCTCCAAACTCAGCGTGGGAAAACTTCCTTGGCCTCATGAGGCCCCCGCTTCATGAAGGTGCCATCATGGACACATACTCCAGCCTCAGCCAACGTCTGATCCTCAGCCTGACTTCAGATGCAGGAGATTTTGATTCAGCCTCTGCCTAGTGGGCCTGCTCTGCCCTTGGCTCCAATCCTCACTTTAGCTTGTGTTCCTAGACTTCCGTCCTCACACTCCTGGCCCACAAACCCTCCCTTCTGGGAATTCTGGGGCCACAATGAAGCACTCCGCCTGCCTCCCAGGAGAAAAACTTTGTCTATGGTGCTGCCCAGAAACCCCAAATGAGGATCAAACTGCTTGGCCCTCGGCAACACCCCAATTGCATAGGCTACCTTAAACACTGATGCTCTGTCGCAAATAGCCTGAGCCCAGACCTTTCAACAGACACCGACACAGCTGGCTGCACACCCAGCACATTGGACCCGCCACTGACTTAGGCCACCATCCATTCCCAACCTGGGTTTTCAGTCATCAGAACCTAGACCTTATCTCCAATCCCTGCACAGGGGGGAACCTGATGCACAAGTCAGAACCCCTCCTTCCCCATGGCAAGAAACCTTGCTGCTGGCAGTGAGTCAAACCTTCAGTGTAGGAGAAAACGGCATGGCCCATGAGGCCACGCCCATGTGTGAGGGCCGCCTTGGGCACAAACACACATTGTGACCCTCAGCGTGAGTACCTTATTCAAGTAACGCCTCTCAGTGATTGGACCAAGAGCCCGCATATGTGGCTTGCCATGCCCATAGGCACGCAGGACTAACTAGATGGTGTGTATTCCAGTTGAGGGAACCCACTGCTGTGCTCTAGAGTCCCTCACCTGGAGGGTCCCCTGTGGCAGAAAACAGTACTCTTCCCTTCCCACAGAATGAACCCAAACACTTGGGAGCTTGGACAATCCCCCGAGAGGAAGGCTCTTCCTCGGCCCCTGAAGCAACCCCTACCCTGAACGGCCTCTGTGAACGCAACACCCAGAGACAAAAGCCTGAGGGACTGCCTCCCACTTGCCCTCCTTTGATATCCAGAGGATCTCCCCTCTCGGACTGGAGATCAGGCCTGCCATTACCTTGGCCCCTACCTGAGCCAAGTTTGCTTTTTCAGACATCTGTCCCCACAGCCCTGGCAAACACAGCCTCTAGGCTGGGTCCTCTGGAGCCATACCACAGGACCATGCCTGCTCTCTCCTGGGAAACTCTGTCCATTCCTTTGGCCACACACCTCCAGAATATGAGAAACCTCAAGGCCCCCGAGGACATACCATTACCGGGAGCCTCCCTGCACACACAGGGGCCTTCGGACACAAGCTGAGCTGCTACCTCCATGAAGGCATGCACACCGATGTCAACAGAGATAGAAGGTTGAGCCCGACAGGCCCTTAGGCCCTAATCTCAACTCTTGCTTGGTTTTCCAGGTGTCACTCCTCAGAGGCTTTGGTTCGAAGAACAGGATATGGGGCTTTCCTGAGGCACTGAACAGAACTTCTCTCGTCTCCACATGGGAAGCTTCCTTGTTGGAGCCATGTCAAACACCTCAGGTTGGAGAATCCTGCAGAGTCCCTGAGCCACTTCCACATTCCTAGGTCTCCCAGGCCACCAAGCCACAGTAGGACTCATCTTCAGGAGAGTCCATTTCAACTCTCCCCTCTGTGTAGCTCACCCAGGAGCCCACAGATTGAGCCTGTGTTGTCCTGACTAAGAGTGGGAATATGAGGCGGCGTTCCCAGGCATCCATGCTTAGACACCTGCTCTCGAGTCTTTCCGTATGGGGCCTCCTGGAACCATCCAATAGCACTCGACTTTCGTGCAGATGGAAACCTTGAGGTTTGGAGTAGTTCACAAATCCCATCGTAGGCAAACCTTCCTGGCCTCATGAGGCCCCCACACCATTCAGGAAGAGGCCATGCTGGACAAAAACTCTAGCCTGAGGCACGTCTCAGATTTGAAATGACCTCAGTGCAGGAGATCTCGATTCAGCCTCTCAGAGTGGGCCTGCCGTGCCATCGGTCCCAAACCTCACGCTAGCTTGTGTTTTCAGACTTCCTTCCTCACACTCCTGGCAAACAAGCCCTCCGGACTAGGAACTCCAGAACCACAACCCAGCCCAGGGTCTGCCCAAGGGAAGAAAAACGTTTCCCTGTGGGGCTCTCTCCAGAAAACCCAGATGAGGATCAACATGCTCGGGCCTCGACGGTACCCGAACTGGATAGGCTGCTCTGGGCACTCATGCTCTGTCTGACACAGCCTGAAGCCAGACGTCCAGACAGACAAGGAGACAGCTGGCCGCACACCCAGCACTTCGGACACGCCATGGTCTTATGCCGCCACCTCTTCCTAACCTTGGTTTTCAGATATCTGAACCTAGACATATCAATTCTCCACACAGCTGGGTATCGCAAGCACAACACAGAACTCCTCCTTCCCCGTGGCTGTAAAGCTTGCTCTTGGCATGGAGTCACACCTTCAGGGTGGGAGAAACCTTCCTGGTCCCTGATGCCACGCCCAAACTTGAGTGCTGCTTGGGCACAAATTCACACTCTGACCCTCAGCATGAGCCCCATGTCAAAGAAAGGCCTGTCAGGGCCTGGGCCAAGAGCCCGCATATGGGGCTTGCCAAGCCCCTATGCACCCAATCCTCACCAGTGTTTGAGTTTTCCAGTCGCCCCGCCCGTACCTGGGGCTCTGCTCTGGAATCCCTTTCTTGGAGAGACACGTGAGCCAGACAACACTTTTCCACCCTTCCCACAAAATGACCCCAAACTCTTGGGAGCTGGGACAAATCCCCAGAGAGGGATACTCGTCCACAGTCCCTGAGGCCACCCCTCCAATCCACGGCTATCTCGGACACAACATCCAGAGACAAAAGCCTGAAGGAACGCCTCCCCCTCGCCCTTGTTTCAGAGGCCCAGAAGCTCCCTCTCGGGCTGTACATCCGGCCTGCCATACCCTAGGCGCCACTCATAAGCTGAGTTTGTGTTTTCAGACTTCTGTGCCCTCAGCCTGGACCCACACAACCGCCAGGCTAGGGCCTCTGGAGCCACAGCGAAAGATTGTGCCTGCCCTCTCCAAGGAAATTGTGCCCAATCCATTGACCACAACCCTACAGGTTAGGGAAAAGCTCCAAGGCCCCTGAGGCCATCAATAGTGTAGGCCACCCTGGACTAAGAGGGGCTCTCTGACACCAGCGGAGCAACTATCTCCACTTAGACTCTCAGACAGTGTCCCCAGAGACAGACGGTTAAAATGGACAGGCCCCCAGGCCCTAATCTGAAAGTTAGCTTTGGTTTCCATGTGTCCGTCCTCAGAGGTCTGTTTTCGTAGACCAGCACACGGGGCTTTTCTGAGGCACCAAACCAAACCTCTCTCGTCTCCACATGGGGAGCTTACTTACTGGGGATGTATCAAACCCTTCAGGTAGGAGAGTTCCGCAGGGCCACTGAACAACCAGCACATTCCAAGGTTTCCATGGACCCAAACGCACATTATGACGCATCCTCAGGAGAGGCCACTTCAACTCAGCCCCCTGGTTAGCGTGCCCCAGAGGCAGCAGATCAAACATATCTTGTGGCTAATGGCCAATGGGAATGCGAGGCATGCTGTACAGGGATCCATCCTTCGAACCGTGCTCTCCAGTCCTTCCGTATGGTATGTCCTGGAGCCATGCAACAGGACTCGAATGTCCCACAGAAGGAAACCTGGTGGTTTGGGGCAACCTCCAAACTCAGCGTGGGAAAACTTCCTTGGCCTCATGAGGCCCCCGCTTCATGAAGGTGCCATCATGGACACATACTCCAGCCTCAGCCAACGTCTGATCCTCAGCCTGACTTCAGATGCAGGAGATTTTGATTCAGCCTCTGCCTAGTGGGCCTGCTCTGCCCTTGGCTCCAATCCTCACTTTAGCTTGTGTTCCTAGACTTCCGTCCTCACACTCCTGGCCCACAAACCCTCCCTTCTGGGAATTCTGGGGCCACAATGAAGCACTCCGCCTGCCTCCCAGGAGAAAAACTTTGTCTATGGTGCTGCCCAGAAACCCCAAATGAGGATCAAACTGCTTGGCCCTCGGCAACACCCCAATTGCATAGGCTACCTTAAACACTGATGCTCTGTCGCAAATAGCCTGAGCCCAGACCTTCCAACAGACACCGACACAGCTGGCTGCACACCCAGCACATTGGACCCGCCACTGCCTTAGGCCACGATCCATTCCCAACCTGGGTTTTCAGTCATCAGAACCTAGACCTTATCTCCAATCCCTGCACAGGGGGGAACCTGATGCACAAGTCAGAACCCCTCCTTCCCCATGGCAAGAAACCTTGCTGCTGGCAGTGAGTCAAACCTTCAGTGTAGGAGAAAACGGCATGGCCCATGAGGCCACGCCCATGTGTGAGGGCCGCCTTGGGCACAAACACACATTGTGACCCTCAGCGTGAGTACCTTATTCAAGTAACGCCTCTCAGTGATTGGACCAAGAGCCCGCATATGTGGCTTGCCATGCCCATAGGCACGCAGGACTAACTAGATGGTGTGTATTCCAGTTGAGGGAACCCACTGCTGTGCTCTAGAGTCCCTCTCCTGGGGGGTCCCCTGTGGCAGAAAACAGTACTCTTCCCTTCCCACAGAATGAACCCAAACACTTGGGAGCTTGGACAATCCCCCGAGAGGAAGGCTCTTCCTCGGCCCCTGAAGCAACCCCTACCCTGAACGGCCACTGTGAACGCAACACCCAGAGACAAAAGCCTGAGCGACTGCCTCCCACTTGCCCTCCTTTGATATCCAGAGGATCTCCCCTCTCGGACTGGAGATCAGGCCTGCCATTACCTTGGCCCCTACCTGAGCCAAGTTTGTTTTTTCAGACATCTGTCCCCACAGGCCAGGCAAACACAGCCTCTAGGCTGGGTCCTATGGAGCCATACCACAGGACCATGCCTGCCTTCTCCTGGGAAACTCTGTCCATTCCTTTGGACACACACCTCCAGAATATGAGAAACCTCAAGGCCCCCAAGGACATACCATTACGGGGAGCCTCCCTGCACACACAGGGGCCTTCGGACACAAGCTGAGCTGCTACCTCCATGAAGGCATGCACACAGATGTCAACAGAGATAGAAGGTTGAGCCCGACAGGCCCTTAGGCCCTAATCTCAACTCTTGCTTGGTTTTCCAGGTGTCACTCCTCAGAGGCTTTGGTTCGAAGAACAGGATATGGGGCTTTCCTGAGGCACTGAACAGAACTTCTCTCGTCTCCACATGGGAAGCTTAATTGTTGGAGCCGTGTCAAACACCTCAGGTTGGAGAATCCTGCAGAGTCCCTGAGCCACCTCCACATTCCAAGGTCTCCCAGGCCACCAAGCCACAGTAGGACTCATCTTCAGGAGAGTCCATTTCAACTCTCCCCTCTGGGTAGCTCACCCAGGAGCCCGCAGATTGAGCCTGCCTTGTCCTGACTAAAGAGTGGGAATATGAGGTGGCGTTCCCAGGCATCCATGCTTAGACACCTGCTCTCGAGTCTTTCCGTATGGGGCCTCCTGGAACCATCCAATAGCACTCGACTTTCGTGCAGATGGAAACCTTGAGGTTTGGAGTAGTTCACAAATCCCATCGTAGGCAAACCTTCCTGGCCTCATGAGGCCCCCACACCATTCAGGAAGAGGCCATGCTGGACAAAAACTCTAGCCTGAGGCACGTCTCAGAGTTGAAATGACCTCAGTGCAGGAGATCTCGATTCAGCCTCTCAGAGTGGGCCTGCCGTGCCATCGGTCCCAAACCTCACGCTAGCTTGTGTTTTCAGACTTCCTTCCTCACACTCCTGGCAAACAAGCCCTCCGGACTAGGAACTCCAGAACCACAACCCAGCCCAGGGTCTGCCCAAGGGAAGAAAAACGTTTCCCTGTGGGGCTCTCTCCAGAAAACCCAGATGAGGATCAACATGCTCGGGCCTCGACGGTACCCGAACTGGATAGGCTGCTCTGGGCACTCATGCTCTGTCTGACACAGCCTGAAGCCAGACGTCCAGACAGACAAGGAGACAGCTGGCCGCACACCCAGCACTTCGGACACGCCATGGTCTTATGCCGCCACCTCTTCCTAACCTTGGTTTTCAGATATCTGAACCTAGACATATCAATTCTCCACACAGCTGGGTATCGCAAGCACAACACAGAACTCCTCCTTCCCCGTGGCTGTAAAGCTTGCTCTTGGCATGGAGTCACACCTTCAGGGTGGGAGAAACCTTCCTGGTCCCTGATGCCACGCCCAAACTTGAGTGCTGCTTGGGCACAAATTCACACTCTGACCCTCAGCATGAGCCCCATGTCAAAGAAAGGCCTGTCAGGGCCTGGGCCAAGAGCCCGCATATGGGGCTTGCCAAGCCCCTATGCACCCAATCCTCACCAGTGTTTGAGTTTTCCAGTCGCCCCGCCCGTACCTGGGGCTCTGCTCTGGAATCCCTTTCTTGGAGAGACACGTGAGCCAGACAACACTTTTCCACCCTTCCCACAAAATGACCCCAAACTCTTGGGAGCTGGGACAAATCCCCAGAGAGGGATACTCGTCCACAGTCCCTGAGGCCACCCCTCCAATCCACGGCTATCTCGGACACAACATCCAGAGACAAAAGCCTGAAGGAACGCCTCCCCCTCGCCCTTGTTTCAGAGGCCCAGAAGCTCCCTCTCGGGCTGTACATCCGGCCTGCCATACCCTAGGCGCCACTCATAAGCTGAGTTTGTGTTTTCAGACTTCTGTGCCCTCAGCCTGGACCCACACAACCGCCAGGCTAGGGCCTCTGGAGCCACAGCGAAAGATTGTGCCTGCCCTCTCCAAGGAAATTGTGCCCAATCCATTGACCACAACCCTACAGGTTAGGGAAAAGCTCCAAGGCCCCTGAGGCCATCAATAGTGTAGGCCACCCTGGACTAAGAGGGGCTCTCTGACACCAGCGGAGCAACTATCTCCACTTAGACTCTCAGACAGTGTCCCCAGAGACAGACGGTTAAAATGGACAGGCCCCCAGGCCCTAATCTGAAAGTTAGCTTTGGTTTCCATGTGTCCGTCCTCAGAGGTCTGTTTTCGTAGACCAGCACACGGGGCTTTTCTGAGGCACCAAACCAAACCTCTCTCGTCTCCACATGGGGAGCTTACTTACTGGGGATGTATCAAACACTTCAGGTAGGAGAGTTCCGCAGGGCCACTGAACAACCAGCACATTCCAAGGTTTCCATGGACCCAAACGCACATTATGACGCATCCTCAGGAGAGGCCACTTCAACTCAGCCCCCTGGTTAGCGTGCCCCAGAGGCAGCAGATCAAACATATCTTGTGGCTAATGGCCAATGGGAATGCGAGGCATGCTGTACAGGGATCCATCCTTCGAACCGTGCTCTCCAGTCCTTCCGTATGGTATGTCCTGGAGCCATGCAACAGGACTCGAATGTCCCACAGAAGGAAACCTGGTGGTTTGGGGCAACCTCCAAACTCAGCGTGGGAAAACTTCCTTGGCCTCATGAGGCCCCCGCTTCATGAAGGTGCCATCATGGACACATACTCCAGCCTCAGCCAACGTCTGATCCTCAGCCTGACTTCAGATGCAGGAGATTTTGATTCAGCCTCTGCCTAGTGGGCCTGCTCTGCCCTTGGCTCCAATCCTCACTTTAGCTTGTGTTCCTAGACTTCCGTCCTCACACTCCTGGCCCACAAACCCTCCCTTCTGGGAATTCTGGGGCCACAATGAAGCACTCCGCCTGCCTCCCAGGAGAAAAACTTTGTCTATGGTGCTGCCCAGAAACCCCAAATGAGGATCAAACTGCTTGGCCCTCGGCAACACCCCAATTGCATAGGCTACCTTAAACACTGATGCTCTGTCGCAAATAGCCTGAGCCCAGACCTTCCAACAGACACCGACACAGCTGGCTGCACACCCAGCACATTGGACCCGCCACTGCCTTAGGCCACGATCCATTCCCAACCTGGGTTTTCAGTCATCAGAACCTAGACCTTATCTCCAATCCCTGCACAGGGGGGAACCTGATGCACAAGTCAGAACCCCTCCTTCCCCATGGCAAGAAACCTTGCTGCTGGCAGTGAGTCAAACCTTCAGTGTAGGAGAAAACGGCATGGCCCATGAGGCCACGCCCATGTGTGAGGGCCGCCTTGGGCACAAACACACATTGTGACCCTCAGCGTGAGTACCTTATTCAAGTAACGCCTCTCAGTGATTGGCCCAAGAGCCCGCATATGTGGCTTGCCATGCCCATAGGCACGCAGGACTAACTAGATGGTGTGTATTCCAGTTGAGGGAACCCACTGCTGTGCTCTAGAGTCCCTCTCCTGGGGGGTCCCCTGTGGCAGAAAACAGTACTCTTCCCTTCCCACAGAATGAACCCAAACACTTGGGAGCTTGGACAATCCCCCGAGAGGAAGGCTCTTCCTCGGCCCCTGAAGCAACCCCTACCCTGAACGGCCACTGTGAACGCAACACCCAGAGACAAAAGCCTGAGCGACTGCCTCCCACTTGCCCTCCTTTGATATCCAGAGGATCTCCCCTCTCGGACTGGAGATCAGGCCTGCCATTACCTTGGCCCCTACCTGAGCCAAGTTTGCTTTTTCAGACATCTGTCCCCACAGCCCTGGCAAACACAGCCTCTAGGCTGGGTCCTCTGGAGCCATACCACAGGACCATGCCTGCTCTCTCCTGGGAAACTCTGTCCATTCCTTTGGCCACACACCTCCAGAATATGAGAAACCTCAAGGCCCCCGAGGACATACCATTACCGGGAGCCTCGCTGCACACACAGGGGCCTTCGGACACAAGCGGAGCTGCTACCTCCATGAAGGCATGCACACAGATGTCAACAGAGATAGAAGGTTGAGCCCGACAGGCCCTTAGGCCCTAATCTCAACTCTTGCTTGGTTTTCCAGGTGTCACTCCTCAGAGGCTTTGGTTCGAAGAACAGGATATGGGGCTTTCCTGAGGCACTGAACAGAACTTCTCTCGTCTCCACATGGGAAGCTTCCTTGTTGGAGCCGTGTCAAACACCTCAGGTTGGAGAATCCTGCAGAGTCCCTGAGCCACCTCCACATTCCAAGGTCTCCCAGGCCACCAAGCCACAGTAGGACTCATCTTCAGGAGAGTCCATTTCAACTCTCCCCTCTGGGTAGCTCACCCAGGAGCCCGCAGATTGAGCCTGCCTTGTCCTGACTAAAGAGTGGGAATATGAGGTGGCGTTCCCAGGCATCCATGCTTAGACACCTGCTCTCGAGTCTTTCCGTATGGGGCCTCCTGGAACCATCCAATAGCACTCGACTTTCGTGCAGAAGGAAACCTTGAGGTTTGGAGGAGTTCACAAATCCCATCGTAGGCAAACCTTCCTGGCCTCATGAGGCCTCCACACCATTCAGGAAGAGGCCATGCTGGACAAAAACTCTAGCCTGAGGCACGTCTCAGAGTTGAAATGACCTCAGTGCAGGAGATCTCGATTCAGCCTCTCAGAGTGGGCCTGCCGTGCCATCGGTCCCAAACCTCACGCTAGCTTGTGTTTTCAGACTTCCTTCCTCACACTCCTGGCAAACAAGCCCTCCGGACTAGGAACTCCAGAACCACAACCCAGCCCAGGGTCTGCCCAAGGGAAGAAAAACGTTTCCCTGTGGGGCTCTCTCCAGAAAACCCAGATGAGGATCAACATGCTCGGGCCTCGACGGTACCCGAACTGGATAGGCTGCTCTGGGCACTCATGCTCTGTCTGACACATCCTGAAGCCAGACGTCCAGACAGACAAGGAGACAGCTGGCCGCACACCCAGCACTTCGGACACGCCATGGTCTTATGCCGTCACCTCTTCCTAACCTTGGTTTTCAGATATCTTAACCTAGACATTATATCAATTCTCCACACAGCTGGGTATCGCAAGCACAACACAGAACTCCTCCTTCCCCGTGGCTGTATAGCTTGCTCTTGGCATGGAGTCACACCTTCAGGGTGGGAGAAACCTTCCTGGTCCCTGATGCCACGCCCAAACTTGAGTGCTGCTTGGGCACAAATTCACACTCTGACACTCAGCATGAGCCCCATGTCAAAGAAAGGCCTGTCAGGGCCTGGGCCAAGAGCCCGCATATGGGGATTGCCAAGCCCCTATGCACCCAATCCTCACCAGTGTTTGAGTTTTCCAGTCGGCCCGCCCGTACCTGGCGCTCTGCTCTGGAATCCCTTTCTTGGAGAGACACGTGAGCCAGACAACACGACTCCACCCTTCCCACAAAATGACCCCAAACTCTTGGGAGCTGGGACAAATCCCCAGAGAGGGATACTCGTCCACAGTCCCTGAGGCCACCCCTCCAATCCACGGCTATCTCGGACACAACATCCAGAGACAAAAGCCTGAAGGAACGCCTCCCCCTCGCCCTTGTTTCAGAGGCCCAGGAGCTCCCTCTCGGGCTGTACATCCGGCCTGCCATACCCTAGGCGCCACTCATAAGCTGAGTTTGTGTTTTCAGACTTCTGTGCCCTCAGCCTGGACCCACACAACCGCCAGGCTAGGGCCTCTGGAGCCACAGCGAAAGATTGTGCCTGCCCTCTCCAAGGAAATTGTGCCCAATCCATTGACCACAACCCTACAGGTTAGGGAAAAGCTCCAAGGCCCCTGAGGCCATCAATCGTGTAGGCCACCCTGGACTAAGAGGGGCTCTCTGACACCAGCGGAGCAACTATCTCCACTTAGACTCTCAGACAGTGTCCCCAGAGACAGAAGGTTGAAATGGACAGGCCCCCAGGCCCTAATCTGATCCTTAGCTCTGGTTTCCATGTGTCCGTCCTCAGAGGTCTGTTTTCGTAGACCAGCACACGGGGCTTTTCTGAGGCACCAAACCAAACCTCTCTCGTCTCCACATGGGGAGCTTACTTACTGGGGATGTATCAAACCCTTCAGGTAGGAGAGTTCCGCAGGGCCACTGAACAACCAGCACATTCCAAGGTTTCCATAGACCCAAACGCACATTATGACGCATCCTCAGGAGAGGCCATTTCAACTCAGCCCCCTGGTTAGCGTGCCCCAGAGGCAGCAGATCAAACATATCTTGTGGCTAATGGCCAATGGGAATGCGAGGCATGCTGTACAGGGATCCATCCTTCGAACCGTGCTCTCCAGTCCTTCCGTATGGTATGTCCTGGAGCCATGCAACAGGACTCGAATGTCCCACAGAAGGAAACCTGGTGGTTTGGGGCAACCTCCAAACTCAGCGTGGGAAAACTTCCTTGGCCTCATGAGGCCCCCGCTTCATGAAGGTGCCATCATGGACACATACTCCAGCCTCAGCCAACGTCTGATCCTCAGCCTGACTTCAGATGCAGGAGATTTTGATTCAGCCTCTGCCTAGTGGGCCTGCTCTGCCCTTGGCTCCAATCCTCACTTTAGCTTGTGTTCCTAGACTTCCGTCCTCACACTCCTGGCCCACAAACCCTCCCTACTGGGAATTCTGGGGCCACAATGAAGCACTGTGCCTGCCTCCCAGGAGAAAATCCTTGTCTATGGTGCTGCCCAGAAACCCCAAATGAGGATCAAACTGCTTGGCCCTCGGCAACACCCCAATTGCATAGGCTACCTTAAACACTGATGCTCGGTCGCAAATAGCCTGAGCCCAGACCTTCCAACAGACACCGACACAGCTGGCTGCACACCCAGCACATTGGACCCGCCACTGCCTTAGGCCACCATCCATTCCCAACCTGGGTTTTCAGTCATCAGAACCTAGACCTTATCTCCAATCCCTGCACAGGGGGGAACCTGATGCACAAGTCAGAACCCCTCCTTCCCCATGGCAAGAAACCTTGCTGCTGGCAGTGAGTCAAACCTTCAGTGTAGGAGAAAACGGCATGGCCCATGAGGCCACGCCCATGTGTGAGGGCCGCCTTGGGCACAAACACACATTGTGACCCTCAGCGTGAGTACCTTATTCAAGTAACGCCTCTCAGTGATTGGACCAAGAGCCCGCATATGTGGCTTGCCATGCCCATAGGCACGCATGACTAACTAGATGGTGTGTATTCCAGTTGAGGGAACCCACTGCTGTGCTCTAGAGTCCCTCTCCTGGGGGGTCCCCTGTGGCAGAAAACAGTACTCTTCCCTTCCCACAGAATGAACCCAAACACTTGGGAGCTTGGACAATCCCCCGAGAGGAAGGCTCTTCCTCGGCCCCTGAAGCAACCCCTACCCTGAACGGCCACTGTGAACGCAACACCCAGAGACAAAAGCCTGAGCGACTGCCTCCCACTTGCCCTCCTTTGATATCCAGAGGATCTCCCCTCTCGGACTGGAGATCAGGCCTGCCATTACCTTGGCCCCTACCTGAGCCAAGTTTGTTTTTTCAGACATCTGTCCCCACAGCCCTGGCAAACACAGCCTCTAGGCTGGGTCCTATGGAGCCATAACACAGGACCATGCCTGCTCTCTCCTGGGAAACTCTGTCCATTCCTTTGGCCACACACCTCCAGAATATGAGAAACCTCAAGGCCCCCAAGGACATACCATTACGGGGAGCCTCCCTGCACACACAGGGGCCTTCGGACACAAGCTGAGCTGCTACCTCCATGAAGGCATGCACACAGATGTCAACAGAGATAGAAGGTTGAGCCCGACAGGCCTTTAGGCCCTAATCTCAACTCTTGCTTTGTTTTCCAGGTGTCACTCCTCAGAGGCTTTGGTTCGAAGAACAGGATATGGGGCTTTCCTGAGGCACTGAACAGAACTTCTCTCGTCTCCACATGGGAAGCTTAATTGTTGGAGCCGTGTCAAACACCTCAGGTTGGAGAATCCTGCAGAGTCCCTGAGCCACCTCCACATTCCAAGGTCTCCCAGGCCACCAAGCCACAGTAGGACTCATCTTCAGGAGAGTCCATTTCAACTCTCCCCTCTGGGTAGCTCACCCAGGAGCCCGCAGATTGAGCCTGCCTTGTCCTGACTAAAGAGTGGGAATATGAGGTGGCGTTCCCAGGCATCCATGCTTAGACACCTGCTCTCGAGTCTTTCCGTATGGGGCCTCCTGGAACCATCCAATAGCACTCGACTTTCGTGCAGAAGGAAACCTTGAGGTTTGGAGTAGTTCACAAATCCCATCGTAGGCAAACCTTCCTGGCCTCATGAGGCCCCCACACCATTCAGGAAGAGGCCATGCTGGACAAAAACTCTAGCCTGAGGCACGTCTCAGAGTTGAAATGACCTCAGTGCAGGAGATCTCGATTCAGCCTCTCAGAGTGGGCCTGCCGTGCCATCGGTCCCAAACCTCACGCTAGCTTGTGTTTTCAGACTTCCTTCCTCACACTCCTGGCAAACAAGCCCTCCGGACTAGGAACTCCAGAACCACAACCCAGCCCAGGGTCTGCCCAAGGGAAGAAAAACGTTTCCCTGTGGGGCTCTCTCCAGAAAACCCAGATGAGGATCAACATGCTCGGGCCTCGACGGTACCCGAACTGGATAGGCTGCTCTGGGCACTCATGCTCTGTCTGACACAGCCTGAAGCCAGACGTCCAGACAGACAAGGAGACAGCTGGCCGCACACCCAGCACTTCGGACACGCCATGGTCTTATGCCGCCACCTCTTCCTAACCTTGGTTTTCAGATATCTGAACCTAGACATTATATCAATTCTCCACACAGCTGGGTATCGCAAGCACAACACAGAACTCCTCCTTCCCCGTGGCTGTAAAGCTTGCTCTTGGCATGGAGTCACACCTTCAGGGTGGGAGAAACCTTCCTGGTCCCTGATGCCACGCCCAAACTTGAGTGCTGCTTGGGCACAAATTCACACTCTGACCCTCAGCATGAGCCCCATGTCAAAGAAAGGCCTGTCAGGGCCTGGGCCAAGAGCCCGCATATGGGGCTTGCCAAGCCCCTATGCACCCAATCCTCACCAGTGTTTGAGTTTTCCAGTCGCCCCGCCCGTACCTGGGGCTCTGCTCTGGAATACCTTTCTTGGAGAGACACGTGAGCCAGACAACACTTTTCCACCCTTCCCACAAAATGACCCCAAACTCTTGGGAGCTGGGACAAATCCCCAGAGAGGGATACTCGTCCACAGTCCCTGAGGCCACCCCTCCAATCCACGGCTATCTCGGACACAACATCCAGAGACAAAAGCCTGAAGGAACGCCTCCCCCTCGCCCTTGTTTCAGAGGCCCAGGAGCTCCCTCTCGGGCTGTCCATCCGGCCTGCCATACCCTAGGCGCCACTCATAAGCTGAGTTTGTGTTTTCAGACTTCTGTGCCCTCAGCCTGGACCCACACAACCGCCAGGCTAGGGCCTCTGGAGCCACAGCGAAAGATTGTGCCTGCCCTCTCCAAGGAAATTGTGCCCAATCCATTGACCACAACCCTACAGGTTAGGGAAAAGCTCCAAGGCCCCTGAGGCCATCAATAGTGTAGGCCACCCTGGACTAAGAGGGGCTCTCTGACACCAGCGGAGCAACTATCTCCACTTAGACTCTCAGACAGTGTCCCCAGAGACAGAAGGTTAAAATGGACAGGCCCCCAGGCCCTCATCTGAAAGTTAGCTTTGGTTTCCATGTGTCCGTCCTCAGAGGTCTGTTTTCGTAGACCAGCACACGGGGCTTTTCTGAGGCACCAAACCAAACCTCTCTCGTCTCCACATGGGGAGCTTACTTACTGGGGATGTATCAAACCCTTCAGGTAGGAGAGTTCCGCAGGGCCACTGAACAACCAGCACATTCCAAGGTTTCCATGGACCCAAACGCACATTATGACGCATCCTCAGGAGAGGCCACTTCAACTCAGCCCCCTGGTTAGCGTGCCCCAGAGGCAGTAGATCAAACATATCTTGTGGCTAATGGCCAATGGGAATGCGAGGCATGCTGTACAGGGATCCATCCTTCGAACCGTGCTCTCCAGTCCTTCCGTATGGTATGTCCTGGAGCCATGCAACAGGACTCGAATGTCCCACAGAAGGAAACCTGGTGGTTTGGGGCAACCTCCAAACTCAGCGTGGGAAAACTTCCTTGGCCTCATGAGGCCCCCGCTTCATGAAGGTGCCATCATGGACACATACTCCAGCCGCAGCCAACGTCTGATCCTCAGCCTGACTTCAGATGCAGGAGATTTTGATTCAGCCTCTGCCTAGTAGGCTTGCTCTGCCCTTGGCTCCAATCCTCACTTTAGCTTGTGTTCCTAGACTTCCGTCCTCACACTCCTGGCCCAGAAACCCTCCCTTCTGGGAATTCTGGAGCCACAATGAAGCCTTCCGCCTGCCTCCCAGGAGAAAAACTTTGTCTATGGTGCTGCCCAGAAACCCCAAATGAGGATCAAACTACTTGGCCCTCGGCAACACCCCAATTGCATAGGCTACCTTAAACACTGATGCTCTGTCGCAAATAGCCTGAGCCCAGACCTTCCAACAGACACCGACACAGCTGGCTGCACACCCAGCACATTGGACCCGCCACTGCCTTAGGCCACCATCCATTCCCAACCTGGGTTTTCAGTCATCAGAACCTAGACCTTATCTCCAATCCCTGCACAGGGGGGAACCTGATGCACAAGTCAGAACCCCTCCTTCCCCATGGCAAGAAACCTTGCTGCTGGCAGTGAGTCAAACCTTCAGTGTAGGAGAAAACGGCATGGCCCATGAGGCCACGCCCATGTGTGAGGGCCGCCTTGGGCACAAACACACATTGTGACCCTCAGCGTGAGTACCTTATTCAAGTAACGCCTCTCAGTGATTGGCCCAAGAGCCCGCATATGTGGCTTGCCATGCCCATAGGCACGCAGGACTAACTAGATGGTGTGTATTCCAGTTGAGGGAACCCACTGCTGTGCTCTAGAGTCCCTCTCCTGGGGGGTCCCCTGTGGCAGAAAACAGTACTCTTCCCTTCCAACAGAATGAACCCAAACACTTGGGAGCTTGGACAATCCCCCGAGAGGAAGGCTCTTCCTCGGCCCCTGAAGCAACCCCTACCCTGAACGGCCACTGTGAACGCAACACCCAGAGACAAAAGCCTGAGCGACTGCCTCCCACTTGCCCTCCTTTGATATCCAGAGGATCTCCCCTCTCGGACTGGAGATCAGGCCTGCCATTACCTTGGCCCCTACCTGAGCCAAGTTTGATTTTTCAGACATCTGTCCCCACAGCCCTGGCAAACACAGCCTCTAGGCTGGGTCCTCTGGAGCCATACCACAGGACCATGCCTGCTCTCTCCTGGGAAACTCTGTCCATTCCTTTGGCCACACACCTCCAGAATATGAGAAACCTCAAGGCCCCCGAGGACATACCATTACCGGGAGCCTCCCTGCACACACAGGGGCCTTCGGACACAAGCGGAGCTGCTACCTCCATGAAGGCATGTACACAGATGCCAACAGAGATAGAAGGTTGAGCCCGACAGGCCCTTAGGCCCTAATCTCAACTCTTGCTTTGTTTTCCAGGTGTCACTCCTCAGAGGCTTTGGTTCGAAGAACAGGATATGGGGCTTTCCTGAGGCACTGAACAGAACTTCTCTCGTCTCCACATGGGAAGCTTCCTTGTTGGAGCCGTGTCAAACACCTCAGGTTGGAGAATCCTGCAGAGTCCCTGAGCCACCTCCACATTCCAATTTCTCCCTGGCCACCAAGCCACAGTAGGACTCATCTTCAGGAGAGTCCATTTCAACTCTCCCCTCTGGGTAGCTCACCCAGGAGCCCGCAGATTGAGCCTGCCTTGTCCTGACTAAAGAGTGGGAATATGAGGTGGCGTTCCCAGGCATCCATGCTTAGACACCTGCTCTCGAGTCTTTCCGTATGGGGCCTCCTGGAACCATCCAATAGCACTCGAATTTCGTGCAGAAGGAAACCTTGAGGTTTGGAGTAGTTCACAAATCCCATCGTAGGCAAAACTTCCTGGCCTCATGAGGCCCCCACACCATTCAGGAAGTGGCCATGCTGGACAAAAACTCTAGCCTGAGGCACGTCTCAGAGTTGAAATGACCTCAGTGCAGGAGATCTCGATTCAGCCTCTCAGAGTGGGCCTGCCGTGCCATCGGTCCCAAACCTCACGCTAGCTTGTGTTTTCAGACTTCCTTCCTCACACTCCTGGCAAACAAGCCCTCCGGACCAGGAACTCCAGAACCACAACCCAGCCCAGGGTCTGCCCAAGGGAAGAAAGACGTTTCCCTGTGGGGCTCTCTCCAGAAAACCCAGATGAGGATCAACCTGCTCGGGCCTCGACGGTACCCGAACTGGATAGGCTGCTCTGGGCACTCATGCTCTGTCTGACACAGCCTGAAGCCAGACGTCCAGACAGACAAGGAGACAGCTGGCCGCACACCCAGCACTTCGGACACGCCATGGTCTTATGCCGTCACCTCTTCCTAACCTTGGTTTTCAGATATCTGAACCTAGACATTATATCAATTCTCCACACAGCTGGGTATCGCAAGCACAACACAGAACTCCTCCTTCCCCGTGGCTGTAAAGCTTGCTCTTGGCATGGAGTCACACCTTCAGGGTGGGAGAAACCTTCCTGGTCCCTGATGCCACGCCCAAACTTGAGTGCTGCTTGGGCACAAATTAACACTCTGACCCTCAGCATGAGCCCCATGTCAAAGAAAGGCCTGTCAGGGCCTGGGCCAAGAGCCCGCATATGGGGCTTGCCAAGCCCCTATGCACCCAATCCTCACCAGTGTTTGAGTTTTCCAGTCGCCCCGCCCGTACCTGGGGCTCTGCTCTGGAATCCCTTTCTTGGAGAGACACATGAGCCAGACAACACGACTCCACCCTTCCCACAAAATGACCCCAAACTCTTGGGAGCTGGGACAAATCCCCAGAGAGCGATACTCGTCCACAGTCCCTGAGGCCACCCCTCCAATCCACGGCTATCTGGGACACAACATCCAGAGACAAAAGCCTGAAGGAACGCCTCCCACTCGCCCTTGTTTCAGAGGCCCAGGAGCTCCCTCTCGGGCTGTACATCCGGCCTGCCATACCCTAGGCGCCACTCATAAGCTGAGTTTGTGTTTTCAGACTTCTGTGCCCTCAGCCTGGACCCACACAACCGCCAGGCTAGGGCCTCTGGAGCCACAGCGAAAGATTGTGCCTGCCCTCTCCAAGGAAATTGTGCCCAATCCATTGACCACAACCCTACAGGTTAGGGAAAAGCTCCAAGGCCCCTGAGGCCATCAATCGTGTAGGCCACCCTGGACTAAGAGGGGCTCTCTGACACCAGCGGAGCAACTATCTCCACTTAGACTCTCAGACAGTGTCCCCAGAGACAGAAGGTTGAAATGGACAGGCCCCCAGGCCCTAATCTGAACCTTAGCTCTGGTTTCCATGTGTCCGTCCTCAGAGGTCTGTTTTCGTAGACCAGCACACGGGGCTTTTCTGAGGCACCAAACCAAACCTCTCTCGCCTCCACATGGGGAGCTTACTTACTGGGGATGTATCAAACCCTTCAGGTAGGAGAGTTCCGCAGGGCCACTGAACAACCAGCACATTCCAAGGTTTCCATGGACCCAAACGCACATTATGAGGCATCCTCAGGAGAGGCCATTTCAACTCAGCCCCCTGGTTAGCGTGCCCCAGAGGCAGCAGATCAAACATATCTTGTGGCTAATGGCCAATGGGAATGCGAGGCATGCTGTACAGGGATCCATCCTTCGAACCGTGCTCTCCAGTCCTTCCGTATGGTATGTCCTGGAGCCATGCAACAGGACTCGAATGTCCCACAGAAGGAAACCTGGTGGTTTGGGGCAACCTCCAAACTCAGCGTGGGAAAACTTCCTTGGCCTCATGAGGCCCCCGCTTCATGAAGGTGCCATCATGGACACATACTCCAGCCTCAGCCAACGTCTGATCCTCAGCCTGACTTCAGATGCAGGAGATTTTGATTCAGCCTCTGCCTAGTGGGCCTGCTCTGCCCTTGGCTCCAATCCTCACTTTAGCTTGTGTTCCTAGACTTCCGTCCTCACACTCCTGGCCCACAAACCCTCCCTTCTGGGAATTCTGGGGCCACAATGAAGCACTCCGCCTGCCTCCCAGGAGAAAAACTTTGTCTATGGTGCTGCCCAGAAACCCCAAATGAGGATCAAACTGCTTGGCCCTCGGCAACACCCCAATTGCATAGGCTACCTTAAACACTGATGCTCTGTCGCAAATAGCCTGAGCCCAGACCTTCCAACAGACACCGACACAGCTGGCTGCACACCCAGCACATTGGCCCCGCCACTGCCTTAGCCCACCATCCATTCCCAACCTGGGTTTTCAGTCATCAGAACCTAGACCTTATCTCCAATCCCTGCACAGGGGGGAACCTGATGCACAAGTCAGAACCCCTCCTTCCCCATGGCAAGAAACCTTGCTGCTGGCAGTGAGTCAAACCTTCAGTGTAGGAGAAAACGGCATGGCCCATGAGGCCACGCCCATGTGTGAGGGCCGCCTTGGGCACAAACACACATTGTGACCCTCAGCGTGAGTACCTTATTCAAGTAACGCCTCTCAGTGATTGGACCAAGAGCCCGCATATGTGGCTTGCCATGCCCATAGGCACGCAGGACTAACTAGATGGTGTGTATTCCAGTTGAGGGAACCCACTGCTGTGCTCTAGAGTCCCTCTCCTGGGGGGTCCCCTGTGGCAGAAAACAGTACTCTTCCCTTCCCATAGAAAGAACCCAAATACTTGGGAGCTTGGACAATCCCCCGAGAGGAAGGCTCTTCCTAGGCCCCTGAAACAACCCCTACCCTAAACGGCCACTGTGAACGCAACACCCAGAGACAAAAGCCTGAGCGACTGCCTCCCACTTGCCCTCCTTTGATATCCAGAGGATCTCCCCTCTCGGACTGGAGATCAGGCCTGCCATTACCTTGGCCCCTACCTGAGCCAAGTTTGCTTTTTCAGACATCTGTCCCCACAGCCCTGGCAAACACAGCCTCTAGGCTGGGTCCTCTGGAGCCATACCACAGGACCATGCCTGCTCTCTCCTGGGAAACTCTGTCCATTCCTTTGGCCACACACCTCCAGAATATGAGAAACCTCAAGGCCCCCGAGGACATACCATTACCGGGAGCCTCCCTGCACACACAGGGGCCTTCGGACACAAGCGGAGCTGCTACCTCCATGAAGGCATGCACACCGATGCCAACAGAGATAGAAGGTTGAGCCCGACAGGCCCTTAGGCCCTAATCTCAACTCTTGCTTTGTTTTCCAGGTGTCACTCCTCAGAGGCTTTGGTTCGAAGAACAGGATATGGGGCTTTCCTGAGGCACTGAACAGAACTTCTCTCGTCTCCACATGGGAAGCTTCCTTGTTGGAGCCGTGTCAAACACCTCAGGTTGGAGAATCCTGCAGAGTCCCTGAGCCACCTCCACATTCCAAGGTCTCCCAGGCCACCAAGGCACAGTAGGACTCATCTTCAGGAGAGTCCATTTCAACTCTCCCCTCTGGGTAGCTCACCCAGGAGCCCGCAGATTGAGCCGGCCTTGTCCTGACTAAAGAGTGGGAATATGAGGTGGCGTTCCCAGGCATCCATGCTTAGACACCTGCTCTCGAGTCTTTCCGTATGGGGCCTCCTGGAACCATCCAATAGCACTCGACTATCGTGCAGAAGGAAACCTTGAGGTTTGGAGTAGTTCACAAATCCCATCGTAGGCAAACCTTCCTGGCCTCATGAGGCCCCCACACCATTCAGGAAGAGGCCATGCTGGACAAAAACTCTAGCCTGAAGCACGTCTCAGAGTTGAAATGACCTCAGTGCAGGAGATCTCGATTCAGCCTCTCAGAGTGGGCCTGCCGTGCCATCGGTCCCAAACCTCACGCTAGCTTGTGTTTTCAGACTTCCTTCCTCACACTCCTGGCAAACAAGCCCTCCGGACTAGGAACTCCAGAACCACAACCCAGCCCAGGGTCTGCCCAAGGGAAGAAAAACGTTTCCCTGTGGGGCTCTCTCCAGAAAACCCAGATGAGGATCAACCTGCTCGGGCCTCGACGGTACCCGAACTGGATAGGCTGCTCTGGGCACTCATGCTCTGTCTGACACAGCCTGAAGCCAGACGTCCAGACAGACAAGGAGACAGCTGGCCGCACACCCAGCACTTCGGACACGCCATGGTCTTATGCCGCCACCTCTTCCTAACCTTGGTTTTCAGATATCTGAACCTAGACATTAGATCAATTCTCCACACAGCTGGGTATCGCAAGCACAACACAGAACTCCTCCTTCCCCGTGGCTGGAAAGCTTGCTCTTGGCATGGAGTCACACCTTCAGGGTGGGAGAAACCTTCCTGGTCCCTGATGCCACGCCCAAACTTGAGTGCTGCTTGGGCACAAATTCACACTCTGACCCTCAGCATGAGCCCCATGTCAAAGAAAGGCCTGTCAGGGCCTGGGCCAAGAGCCCGCATATGGGGCTTGCCAAGCCCCTATGCACCCAATCCTCACCAGTGTTTGAGTTTTCCAGTCGCCCCGCCCGTACCTGGGGCTCTGCTTTGGAATCCCTTTCTTGGAGAGACACATGAGCCAGACAACACGACTCCACCCTTCCCACAAAATGACCCCAAACTCTTGGGAGCTGGGACAAATCCCCAGAGAGCGATACTCGTCCACAGTCCCTGAGGCCACCCCTCCAATCCACGGCTATCTCGGACACAACATCCAGAGACAAAAGCCTGAAGGAACGCCTCCCACTCGCCCTTGTTTCAGAGGCCCAGGAGCTCCCTCTCGGGCTGTACATCCGGCCTGCCATACCCTAGGCGCCACTCATAAGCTGAGTTTGTGTTTTCAGACTTCTGTGCCCTCAGCCTGGACCCACACAACCGCCAGGCTAGGGCCTCTGGAGCCACAGCGAAAGATTGTGCCTGCCCTCTCCAAGGAAATTGTGCCCAATCCATTGACCACAACCCTACAGGTTAGGGAAAAGCTCCAAGGCCCCTGAGGCCATCAATAGTGTAGGCCACCCTGGACTAAGAGGGGCTCTCTGACACCAGCGGAGCAACTATCTCCACTTAGTCTCTCAGACAGTGTCCCCAGAGACAGAAGGTTGAAATGGACAGGCCCCCAGGCCCTAATCTGAACCTTAGCTCTGGTTTCCATGTGTCCGTCCTCAGAGGTCTGTTTTCGTAGACCAGCACACGGGGCTTTTCTGAGGCACCAAACCAAACCTCTCTCGCCTCCACATGGGGAGCTTACTTACTGGGGATGTATCAAACCCTTCAGGTAGGAGAGTTCCGCAGGGCCACTGAACAACCAGCACATTCCAAGGTTTCCATGGACCCAAACGCACATTATGAGGCATCCTCAGGAGAGGCCATTTCAACTCAGCCCCCTGGTTAGCGTGCCCCAGAGGCAGCAGATCAAACATATCTTGTGGCTAATGGCCAATGGGAATGCGAGGCATGCTGTACAGGGATCCATCCTTCGAACCGTGCTCTCCAGTCCTTCCGTATGGTATGTCCTGGAGCCATGCAACAGGACTCGAATGTCCCACAGAAGGAAACCTGGTGGTTTGGGGCAACCTCCAAACTCAGCGTGGGAAAACTTCCTTGGCCTCATGAGGCCCCCGCTTCATGAAGGTGCCATCATGGACACATACTCCAGCCTCAGCCAACGTCTGATCCTCAGCCTGACTTCAGATGCAGGAGATTTTGATTCAGCCTCTGCCTAGTGGGCCTGCTCTGCCCTTGGCTCCAATCCTCACTTTAGCTTGTGTTCCTAGACTTCCGTCCTCACACTCCTGGCCCACAAACCCTCCCTTCTGGGAATTCTGGGGCCACAATGAAGCACTCCGCCTGCCTCCCAGGAGAAAAACTTTGTCTATGGTGCTGCCCAGAAACCCCAAATTAGGATCAAACTGCTTGGCCCTCGGCAACACCCCAATTGCATAGGCTACCTTAAACACTGATGCTCTGTCGCAAATAGCCTGAGCCCAGACCTTCCAACAGACACCAACACAGCTGGCTGCACACCCAGCACATTGGCCCCGCCACTGCCTTAGCCCACCATCCATTCCCAACCTGGGTTTTCAGTCATCAGAACCTAGACCTTATCTCCAATCCCTGCACAAGGGGGAACCTGATGCACAAGTCAGAACCCCTCCTTCCCCATGGCAAGAAACCTTGCTGCTGGCAGTGAGTCAAACCTTCAGTGTAGGAGAAAACGGCATGGCCCATGAGGCCACGCCCATGTGTGAGGGCCGCCTTGGGCACAAACACACATTGTGACCCTCAGCGTGAGTACCTTATTCAAGTAACGCCTCTCAGTGATTGGACCAAGAGCCCGCATATGTGGCTTGCCATGCCCATAGGCACGCAGGACTAACTAGATGGTGTGTATTCCAGTTGAGGGAACCCACTGCTGTGCTCTAGAGTCCCTCTCCTGGGGGGTCCCCTGTGGCAGAAAACAGTACTCTTCCCTTCCCATAGAATGAACCCAAACACTTGGGAGCTTGGACAATCCCCCGAGAGGAAGGCTCTTCCTAGGCCCCTGAAGCAACCCCTACTCTAAACGGCCACTGTGAACGCAACACCCAGAGACAAAAGCCTGAGCGACTGCCTCCCACTTGCCCTCCTTTGATATCCAGAGGATCTCCCCTCTCGGACTGGAGATCAGGCCTGCCATTACCTTGGCCCCTACCTGAGCCAAGTTTGCTTTTTCAGACATCTGTCCCCACAGCCCTGGCAAACACAGCCTCTAGGCTGGGTCCTCTGGAGCCATACCACAGGACCATGCCTGCTCTCTCCTGGGAAACTCTGTCCATTCCTTTGGCCACACACCTCCAGAATATGAGAAACCTCAAGGCCCCCGAGGACATACCATTACCGGGAGCCTCCCTGCACACACAGGGGCCTTCGGACACAAGCGGAGCTGCTACCTCCATGAAGGCATGCACACCGATGTCAACAGAGATAGAAGGTTGAGCCCGACACGCCCTTAGGCCCTAATCTCAACTCTTGCTTTGTTTTCCAGGTGTCACTCCTCAGAGGCTTTGGTTCGAAGAACAGGATATGGGGCTTTCCTGAGGCACTGAACAGAACTTCTCTCGTCTCCACATGGGAAGCTTCCTTGTTGGAGCCGTGTCAAAAACCTCAGGTTGGAGAATCCTGCAGAGTCCCTGAGCCACCTCCACATTCCAAGGTCTCCCAGGCCACCAAGCCACAGTAGGACTCATCTTCAGGAGAGTCCATTTCAACTCTCCCCTCTGGGTAGCTCACCCAGGAGCCCGCAGATTGAGCCTGCCTTGTCCTGACTAAAGAGTGGGAATATGAGGTGGCGTTCCCAGGCATCCATGCTTAGACACCTGCTCTCGAGTCTTTCCGTATGGGGCCTCCTGGAACCATCCAATAGCACTCGACTTTCGTGCAGAAGGAAACCTTGAGGTTTGGAGTAGTTCACAAATCCCATCGTAGGCAAACCTTCCTGGCCTCATGAGGCCCCCACACCATTCAGGAAGAGGCCATGCTGGACAAAAACTCTAGCCTGAGGCACGTCTCAGAGTTGAAATGACCTCAGTGCAGGAGATCTCGATTCAGCCTCTCAGAGTGGGCCTGCCGTGCCATCGGTCCCAAACCTCACGCTAGCTTGTGTTTTCAGACTTCCTTCCTCACACTCCTGGCAAACAAGCCCTCCGGACTAGGAACTCCAGAACCACAACCCAGCCCAGGGTCTGCCCAAGGGAAGAAAAACGTTTCCCTGTGGGGCTCTCTCCAGAAAACCCAGATGAGGATCAACCTGCTCGGGCCTCGACGGTACCCGAACTGGATAGGCTGCTCTGGGCACTCATGCTCTGTCTGACACAGCCTGAAGCCAGACGTCCAGACAGACAAGGAGACAGCTGGCCGCACACCCAGCACTTCGGACACGCCATGGTCTTATGCCATCACCTCTTCCTAACCTTGGTTTTCAGATATCTGAACCTAGACATTATATCAATTCTCCACACAGCTGGGTATCGCAAGCACAACACAGAACTCCTCCTTCCCCGTGGCTGGAAAGCTTGCTCTTGGCATGGAGTCACACCTTCAGGGTGGGAGAAACCTTCCTGGTCCCTGATGCCACGCCCAAACTTGAGTGCTGCTTGGGCACAAATTCACACTCTGACCCTCAGCATGAGCCCCATGTCAAAGAAAGGCCTGTCAGGGCCTGGGCCAAGAGCCCGCATATGGGGCTTGCCAAGCCCCTATGCACCCAATCCTCACCAGTGTTTGAGTTTTCCAGTCGCCCCGCCCGTACCTGGGGCTCTGCTCTGGAATCCCTTTCTTGGAGAGACACATGAGCCAGACAACACGACTCCACCCTTCCCACAAAATGACCCCAAACTCTTGGGAGCTGGGACAAATCCCCAGAGAGCGATACTCGTCCACAGTCCCTGAGGCCACCCCTCCAATCCACGGCTATCTCGGACACAACATCCAGAGACAAAAGCCTGAAGGAACGCCTCCCACTCGCCCTTGTTTCAGAGGCCCAGGAGCTCCCTCTCGGGCTGTACATCCGGCCTGCCATACCCTAGGCGCCACTCATAAGCTGAGTTTGTGTTTTCAGACTTCTGTGCCCTCAGCCTGGACCCACACAACCGCCAGGCTAGGGCCTCTGGAGCCACAGCGAAAGATTGTGCCTGCCCTCTCCAAGGAAATTGTGCCCAATCCATTGACCACAACCCTACAGGTTAGGGAAAAGCTCCAAGGCCACTGAGGCCATCAATAGTGTAGGCCACCCTGGACTAAGAGGGGCTCTCTGACACCAGCGGAGCAACTATTTCCACTTAGACTCTCAGACAGTGTCCCCAGAGACAGAAGGTTGAAATGGACAGGCCCCCAGGCCCTAATCTGAACCTTAGCTCTGGTTTCCATGTGTCCGTCCTCAGAGGTCTGTTTTCGTAGACCAGCACACGGGGCTTTTCTGAGGCACCAAACCAAACCTCTCTCGCCTCCACATGGGGAGCTTACTTACTGGGGATGTATCAAACCCTTCAGGTAGGAGAGTTCCGCAGGGCCACTGAACAACCAGCACATTCCAAGGTTTCCATGGACCCAAACGCACATTATGACGCATCCTCAGGAGAGGCCATTTCAACTCAGCCCCCTGGTTAGCGTGCCCCAGAGGCAGCAGATCAAACATATCTTGTGGCTAATGGCCAATGGGAATGCGAGGCATGCTGTACAGGGATCCATCCTTCGAACCGTGCTCTCCAGTCCTTCCGTATGGTATGTCCTGGAGCCATGCAACAGGACTCGAATGTCCCACAGAAGGAAACCTGGTGGTTTGGGGCAACCTCCAAACTCAGCGTGGGAAAACTTCCTTGGCCTCATGAGGCCCCCGCTTCATGAAGGTGCCATCATGGACACATACTCCAGCCTCAGCCAACGTCTGATCCTCAGCCTGACTTCAGATGCAGGAGATTTTGATTCAGCCTCTGCCTAGTGGGCCTGCTCTGCCCTTGGCTCCAATCCTCACTTTAGCTTGTGTTCCTAGACTTCCGTCCTCACACTCCTGGCCCACAAACCCTCCCTTCTGGGAATTCTGGGGCCACAATGAAGCACTCCGCCTGCCTCCCAGGAGAAAAACTTTGTCTATGGTGCTGCCCAGAAACCCCAAATGAGGATCAAACTGCTTGGCCCTCGGCAACACCCCAATTGCATAGGCTACCTTAAACACTGATGCTCTGTCGCAAATAGCCTGAGCCCAGACCTTCCAACAGACACCGACACAGCTGGCTGCACACCCAGCACATTGGACCCGCCACTGCCTTAGGCCACCATCCATTCCCAACCTGGGTTTTCAGTCATCAGAACCTAGACCTTATCTCCAATCCCTGCACAGGGCGGAACCTGATGCACAAGTCAGAACCCCTCCTTCCCCATGGCAAGAAACCTTGCTGCTGGCAGTGAGTCAAACCTTCAGTGTAGGAGAAAACGGCATGGCCCATGAGGCCACGCCCATGTGTGAGGGCCGCCTTGGGCACAAACACACATTGTGACCCTCAGCGTGAGTACCTTATTCAAGTAACGCCTCTCAGTGATTGGACCAAGAGCCCGCATATGTGGCTTGCCATGCCCATAGGCACGCAGGACTAACTAGATGGTGTGTATTCCAGTTGAGGGAACCCACTGCTGTGCTCTAGAGTCCCTCTCCTGGGGGGTCCCCTGTGGCAGAAAACAGTACTCTTCCCTTCCCATAGAATGAACCCAAACACTTGGGAGCTTGGACAATCCCCCGAGAGGAAGGCTCTTCCTAGGCCCCTGAAGCAACCCCTACCCTAAACGGCCACTGTGAACGCAACACCCAGAGACAAAAGCCTGAGCGACTGCCTCCCACTTGCCCTCCTTTGATATCCAGAGGATCTCCCCTCTCGGACTGGAGATCAGGCCTGCCATTACCTTGGCCCCTACCTGAGCCAAGTTTGCTTTTTCAGACATCTGTCCCCACAGCCCTGGCAAACACAGCCTCTAGGCTGGGTCCTCTGGAGCCATACCACAGGACCATGCCTGCTCTCTCCTGGGAAACTCTGTCCATTCTTTGGCCACACACCTCCAGAATATGAGAAACCTCAAGGCCCCCGAGGACATACCATTACCGGGAGCCTCCCTGCACACACAGGGGCCTTCGGACACAAGCGGAGCTGCTACCTCCATGAAGGCATGCACACCGATGTCAACAGAGATAGAAGGTTGAGCCCGACACGCCCTTAGGCCCTAATCTCAACTCTTGCTTTGTTTTCCAGGTGTCACTCCTCAGAGGCTTTGGTTCGAAGAACAGGATATGGGGCTTTCCTGAGGCACTGAACAGAACTTCTCTCGTCTCCACATGGGAAGCTTCCTTGTTGGAGCCGTGTCAAACACCTCAGGTTGGAGAATCCTGCAGAGTCCCTGAGCCACCTCCACATTCCAAGGTCTCCCAGGCCACCAAGGCACAGTAGGACTCATCTTCAGGAGAGTCCATTTCAACTCTCCCCTCTGGGTAGCTCACCCAGGAGCCCGCAGATTGAGCCTGCCTTGTCCTGACTAAAGAGTGGGAATATGAGGTGGCGTTCCCAGGCATCCATGCTTAGACACCTGCTCTCGAGTCTTTCCGTATGGGGCCTCCTGGAACCATCCAATAGCACTCGACTTTCGTGCAGAAGGAAACCTTGAGGTTTGGAGTAGTTCACAAATCCCATCATAGGCAAACCTTCCTGGCCTCATGAGGCCCCCACACCATTCAGGAAGAGGCCATGCTGGACAAAAACTCTAGCCTGAGGCACGTCTCAGAGTTGAAATGACCTCAGTGCAGGAGATCTCGATTCAGCCTCTCAGAGTGGGCCTGCCGTGCCATCGGTCCCAAACCTCACGCTAGCTTGTGTTTTCAGACTTCCTTCCTCACACTCCTGGCAAACAAGCCCTCCGGACTAGGAACTCAACCCAGCCCAGGGTCTGCCCAAGGGAAGAAAAACGTTTCCCTGTGGGGCTCTCTCCAGAAAACCCAGATGAGGATCAACCTGCTCGGGCCTCGACGGTACCCGAACTGGAAAGGCTGCTCTGGGCACTCATGCTCTGTCTGACACAGCCTGAAGCCAGACGTCCAGACAGACAAGGAGACAGCTGGCCGCACACCCAGCACTTCGGACACGCCATGGTCTTATGCCGCCACCTCTTCCTAACCTTGGTTTTCAGATATCTGAACCTAGACATTATATCAATTCTCCACACAGCTGGGTATCGCAAGCACAACACAGAACTCCTCCTTCCCCGTGGCTGTAAAGCTTGCTCTTGGCATGGAGTCACACCTTCAGGGTGGGAGAAACCTTCCTGGTCCCTGATGCCACGCCCAAACTTGAGTGCTGCTTGGGCACAAATTCACACTCTGACCCTCAGCATGAGCCCCATGTCAAAGAAAGGCCTGTCAGGGCCTGGGCCAAGAGCCCGCATATGGGGCTTGCCAAGCCCCTATGCACCCAATCCTCACCAGTGTTTGAGTTTTCCAGTCGCCCCGCCCGTACCTGGGGCTCTGCTCTGGAATCCCTTTCTTGGAGAGACACATGAGCCAGACAACACGACTCCACCCTTCCCACAAAATGACCCCAAACTCTTGGGAGCTGGGACAAATCCCCAGAGAGCGATACTCGTCCACAGTCCCTGAGGCCACCCCTCCAATCCACGGCTATCTCGGACACAACATCCAGAGACAAAAGCCTGAAGGAACGCCTCCCACTCGCCCTTGTTTCAGAGGCCCAGGAGCTCCCTCTCGGGCTGTACATCCGGCCTGCCATACCCTAGGCGCCACTCATAAGCTGAGTTTGTGTTTTCAGACTTCTGTGCCCTCAGCCTGGACCCACACAACCGCCAGGCTAGGGCCTCTGGAGCCACAGCGAAAGATTGTGCCTGCCCTCTCCAAGGAAATTGTGCCCAATCCATTGACCACAACCCTACAGGTTAGGGAAAAGCTCCAAGGCCCCTGAGGCCATCAATCGTGTAGGCCACCCTGGACTAAGAGGGGCTCTCTGACACCAGCGGAGCAACTATCTCCACTTAGACTCTCAGACAGTGTCCCCAGAGACAGAAGGTTGAAATGGACAGGCCCCCAGGCCCTAATCTGAACCTTAGCTCTGGTTTCCATGTGTCCGTCCTCAGAGGTCTGTTTTCGTAGACCAGCACACGGGGCTTTTCTGAGGCACCAAACCAAACCTCTCTCGCCTCCACATGGGGAGCTTACTTACTGGGGATGTATCAAACCCTTCAGGTAGGAGAGTTCCGCAGGGCCACTGAACAACCAGCACCTTCCAAGGTTTCCATGGACCCAAACGCACATTATGACGCATCCTCAGGAGAGGCCATTTCAACTCAGCCCCCTGGTTAGCGTGCCCCAGAGGCAGCAGATCAAACATATCTTGTGGCTAATGGCCAATGGGAATGCGAGGCATGCTGTACAGGGATCCATCCTTCGAACCGTGCTCTCCAGTCCTTCCGTATGGTATGTCCTGGAGCCATGCAACAGGACTCGAATGTCCCACAGAAGGAAACCTGGTGGTTTGGGGCAACCTCCAAACTCAGCGTGGGAAAACTTCCTTGGCCTCATGAGGCCCCCGCTTCATGAAGGTGCCATCATGGACACATACTCCAGCCTCAGCCAACGTCTGATCCTCAGCCTGACTTCAGATGCAGGAGATTTTGATTCAGCCTCTGCCTAGTGGGCCTGCTCTGCCCTTGGCTCCAATCCTCACTTTAGCTTGTGTTCCTAGACTTCCGTCCTCACACTCCTGGCCCACAAACCCTCCCTTCTGGGAATTCTGGGGCCACAATGAAGCACTCCGCCTGCCTCCCAGGAGAAAAACTTTGTCTATGGTGCTGCCCAGAAACCCCAAATGAGGATCAAACTGCTTGGCCCTCGGCAACACCCCAATTGCATAGGCTACCTTAAACACTGATGCTCTGTCGCAAATAGCCTGAGCCCAGACCTTTCAACAGACACCGACACAGCTGGCTGCACACCCAGCACATTGGACCCGCCACTGACTTAGGCCACCATCCATTCCCAACCAGGGTTTTCAGTCATCAGAACCTAGACCTTATCTCCAATCCCTGCACAGGGCGGAACCTGATGCACAAGTCAGAACCCCTCCTTCCCCATGGCAAGAAACCTTGCTGCTGGCAGTGAGTCAAACCTTCAGTGTAGGAGAAAACGGCATGGCCCATGAGGCCACGCCCATGTGTGAGGGCCGCCTTGGGCACAAACACACATTGTGACCCTCAGCGTGAGTACCTTATTCAAGTAACGCCTCTCAGTGATTGGACCAAGAGCCCGCATATGTGGCTTGCCATGCCCATAGGCACGCAGGACTAACTAGATGGTGTGTATTCCAGTTGAGGGAACCCACTGCTGTGCTCTAGAGTCCCTCACCTGGAGGGTCCCCTGTGGCAGAAAACAGTACTCTTCCCTTCCCACAGAATGAACCCAAACACTTGGGAGCTTGGACAATCCCCCGAGAGGAAGGCTCTTCCTCGGCCCCTGAAGCAACCCCTACCCTGAACGGCCTCTGTGAACGCAACACCCAGAGACAAAAGCCTGAGGGACTGCCTCCCACTTGCCCTCCTTTGATATCCAGAGGATCTCCCCTCTCGGACTGGAGATCAGGCCTGCCATTACCTTGGCCCCTACCTGAGCCAAGTTTGCTTTTTCAGACATCTGTCCCCACAGCCCTGGCAAACACAGCCTCTAGGCTGGGTCCTCTGGAGCCATACCACAGGACCATGCCTGCTCTCTCCTGGGAAACTCTGTCCATTCCTTTGGCCACACACCTCCAGAATATGAGAAACCTCAAGGCCCCCGAGGACATACCATTACCGGGAGCCTCCCTGCACACACAGGGGCCTTCGGACACAAGCTGAGCTGCTACCTCCATGAAGGCATGCACACCGATGTCAACAGAGATAGAAGGTTGAGCCCGACAGGCCCTTAGGCCCTAATCTCAACTCTTGCTTGGTTTTCCAGGTGTCACTCCTCAGAGGCTTTGGTTCGAAGAACAGGATATGGGGCTTTCCTGAGGCACTGAACAGAACTTCTCTCGTCTCCACATGGGAAGCTTCCTTGTTGGAGCCATGTCAAACACCTCAGGTTGGAGAATCCTGCAGAGTCCCTGAGCCACTTCCACATTCCAAGGTCTCCCAGGCCACCAAGCCACAGTAGGACTCATCTTCAGGAGAGTCCATTTCAACTCTCCCCTCTGTGTAGCTCACCCAGGAGCCCACAGATTGAGCCTGTGTTGTCCTGACTAAGAGTGGGAATATGAGGCGGCGTTCCCAGGCATCCATGCTTAGACACCTGCTCTCGAGTCTTTCCGTATGGGGCCTCCTGGAACCATCCAATAGCACTCGACTTTCGTGCAGATGGAAACCTTGAGGTTTGGAGTAGTTCACAAATCCCATCGTAGGCAAACCTTCCTGGCCTCATGAGGCCCCCACACCATTCAGGAAGAGGCCATGCTGGACAAAAACTCTAGCCTGAGGCACGTCTCAGATTTGAAATGACCTCAGTGCAGGAGATCTCGATTCAGCCTCTCAGAGTGGGCCTGCCGTGCCATCGGTCCCAAACCTCACGCTAGCTTGTGTTTTCAGACTTCCTTCCTCACACTCCTGGCAAACAAGCCCTCCGGACTAGGAACTCCAGAACCACAACCCAGCCCAGGGTCTGCCCAAGGGAAGAAAAACGTTTCCCTGTGGGGCTCTCTCCAGAAAACCCAGATGAGGATCAACATGCTCGGGCCTCGACGGTACCCGAACTGGATAGGCTGCTCTGGGCACTCATGCTCTGTCTGACACAGCCTGAAGCCAGACGTCCAGACAGACAAGGAGACAGCTGGCCGCACACCCAGCACTTCGGACACGCCATGGTCTTATGCCGCCACCTCTTCCTAACCTTGGTTTTCAGATATCTGAACCTAGACATATCAATTCTCCACACAGCTGGGTATCGCAAGCACAACACAGAACTCCTCCTTCCCCGTGGCTGTAAAGCTTGCTCTTGGCATGGAGTCACACCTTCAGGGTGGGAGAAACCTTCCTGGTCCCTGATGCCACGCCCAAACTTGAGTGCTGCTTGGGCACAAATTCACACTCTGACCCTCAGCATGAGCCCCATGTCAAAGAAAGGCCTGTCAGGGCCTGGGCCAAGAGCCCGCATATGGGGCTTGCCAAGCCCCTATGCACCCAATCCTCACCAGTGTTTGAGTTTTCCAGTCGCCCCGCCCGTACCTGGGGCTCTGCTCTGGAATCCCTTTCTTGGAGAGACACGTGAGCCAGACAACACTTTTCCACCCTTCCCACAAAATGACCCCAAACTCTTGGGAGCTGGGACAAATCCCCAGAGAGGGATACTCGTCCACAGTCCCTGAGGCCACCCCTCCAATCCACGGCTATCTCGGACACAACATCCAGAGACAAAAGCCTGAAGGAACGCCTCCCCCTCGCCCTTGTTTCAGAGGCCCAGAAGCTCCCTCTCGGGCTGTACATCCGGCCTGCCATACCCTAGGCGCCACTCATAAGCTGAGTTTGTGTTTTCAGACTTCTGTGCCCTCAGCCTGGACCCACACAACCGCCAGGCTAGGGCCTCTGGAGCCACAGCGAAAGATTGTGCCTGCCCTCTCCAAGGAAATTGTGCCCAATCCATTGACCACAACCCTACAGGTTAGGGAAAAGCTCCAAGGCCCCTGAGGCCATCAATAGTGTAGGCCACCCTGGACTAAGAGGGGCTCTCTGACACCAGCGGAGCAACTATCTCCACTTAGACTCTCAGACAGTGTCCCCAGAGACAGACGGTTAAAATGGACAGGCCCCCAGGCCCTAATCTGAAAGTTAGCTTTGGTTTCCATGTGTCCGTCCTCAGAGGTCTGTTTTCGTAGACCAGCACACGGGGCTTTTCTGAGGCACCAAACCAAACCTCTCTCGTCTCCACATGGGGAGCTTACTTACTGGGGATGTATCAAACCCTTCAGGTAGGAGAGTTCCGCAGGGCCACTGAACAACCAGCACATTCCAAGGTTTCCATGGACCCAAACGCACATTATGACGCATCCTCAGGAGAGGCCACTTCAACTCAGCCCCCTGGTTAGCGTGCCCCAGAGGCAGCAGATCAAACATATCTTGTGGCTAATGGCCAATGGGAATGCGAGGCATGCTGTACAGGGATCCATCCTTCGAACCGTGCTCTCCAGTCCTTCCGTATGGTATGTCCTGGAGCCATGCAACAGGACTCGAATGTCCCACAGAAGGAAACCTGGTGGTTTGGGGCAACCTCCAAACTCAGCGTGGGAAAACTTCCTTGGCCTCATGAGGCCCCCGCTTCATGAAGGTGCCATCATGGACACATACTCCAGCCGCAGCCAACGTCTGATCCTCAGCCTGACTTCAGATGCAGGAGATTTTGATTCAGCCTCTGCCTAGTGGGCCTGCTCTGCCCTTGGCTCCAATCCTCACTTTAGCTTGTGTTCCTAGACTTCCGTCCTCACACTCCTGGCCCACAAACCCTCCCTTCTGGGAATTCTGGGGCCACAATGAAGCACTCCGCCTGCCTCCCAGGAGAAAAACTTTGTCTATGGTGCTGCCCAGAAACCCCAAATGAGGATCAAACTGCTTGGCCCTCGGCAACACCCCAATTGCATAGGCTACCTTAAACACTGATGCTCTGTCGCAAATAGCCTGAGCCCAGACCTTCCAACAGACACCGACACAGCTGGCTGCACACCCAGCACATTGGACCCGCCACTGCCTTAGGCCACGATCCATTCCCAACCTGGGTTTTCAGTCATCAGAACCTAGACCTTATCTCCAATCCCTGCACAGGGGGGAACCTGATGCACAAGTCAGAACCCCTCCTTCCCCATGGCAAGAAACCTTGCTGCTGGCAGTGAGTCAAACCTTCAGTGTAGGAGAAAACGGCATGGCCCATGAGGCCACGCCCATGTGTGAGGGCCGCCTTGGGCACAAACACACATTGTGACCCTCAGCGTGAGTACCTTATTCAAGTAACGCCTCTCAGTGATTGGACCAAGAGCCCGCATATGTGGCTTGCCATGCCCATAGGCACGCAGGACTAACTAGATGGTGTGTATTCCAGTTGAGGGAACCCACTGCTGTGCTCTAGAGTCCCTCTCCTGGGGGGTCCCCTGTGGCAGAAAACAGTACTCTTCCCTTCCCACAGAATGAACCCAAACACTTGGGAGCTTGGACAATCCCCCGAGAGGAAGGCTCTTCCTCGGCCCCTGAAGCAACCCCTACCCTGAACGGCCACTGTGAACGCAACACCCAGAGACAAAAGCCTGAGCGACTGCCTCCCACTTGCCCTCCTTTGATATCCAGAGGATCTCCCCTCTCGGACTGGAGATCAGGCCTGCCATTACCTTGGCCCCTACCTGAGCCAAGTTTGTTTTTTCAGACATCTGTCCCCACAGGCCAGGCAAACACAGCCTCTAGGCTGGGTCCTATGGAGCCATACCACAGGACCATGCCTGCCTTCTCCTGGGAAACTCTGTCCATTCCTTTGGACACACACCTCCAGAATATGAGAAACCTCAAGGCCCCCAAGGACATACCATTACGGGGAGCCTCCCTGCACACACAGGGGCCTTCGGACACAAGCTGAGCTGCTACCTCCATGAAGGCATGCACACAGATGTCAACAGAGATAGAAGGTTGAGCCCGACAGGCCCTTAGGCCCTAATCTCAACTCTTGCTTGGTTTTCCAGGTGTCACTCCTCAGAGGCTTTGGTTCGAAGAACAGGATATGGGGCTTTCCTGAGGCACTGAACAGAACTTCTCTCGTCTCCACATGGGAAGCTTAATTGTTGGAGCCGTGTCAAACACCTCAGGTTGGAGAATCCTGCAGAGTCCCTGAGCCACCTCCACATTCCAAGGTCTCCCAGGCCACCAAGCCACAGTAGGACTCATCTTCAGGAGAGTCCATTTCAACTCTCCCCTCTGGGTAGCTCACCCAGGAGCCCGCAGATTGAGCCTGCCTTGTCCTGACTAAAGAGTGGGAATATGAGGTGGCGTTCCCAGGCATCCATGCTTAGACACCTGCTCTCGAGTCTTTCCGTATGGGGCCTCCTGGAACCATCCAATAGCACTCGACTTTCGTGCAGATGGAAACCTTGAGGTTTGGAGTAGTTCACAAATCCCATCGTAGGCAAACCTTCCTGGCCTCATGAGGCCCCCACACCATTCAGGAAGAGGCCATGCTGGACAAAAACTCTAGCCTGAGGCACGTCTCAGAGTTGAAATGACCTCAGTGCAGGAGATCTCGATTCAGCCTCTCAGAGTGGGCCTGCCGTGCCATCGGTCCCAAACCTCACGCTAGCTTGTGTTTTCAGACTTCCTTCCTCACACTCCTGGCAAACAAGCCCTCCGGACTAGGAACTCCAGAACCACAACCCAGCCCAGGGTCTGCCCAAGGGAAGAAAAACGTTTCCCTGTGGGGCTCTCTCCAGAAAACCCAGATGAGGATCAACATGCTCGGGCCTCGACGGTACCCGAACTGGATAGGCTGCTCTGGGCACTCATGCTCTGTCTGACACAGCCTGAAGCCAGACGTCCAGACAGACAAGGAGACAGCTGGCCGCACACCCAGCACTTCGGACACGCCATGGTCTTATGCCGCCACCTCTTCCTAACCTTGGTTTTCAGATATCTGAACCTAGACATATCAATTCTCCACACAGCTGGGTATCGCAAGCACAACACAGAACTCCTCCTTCCCCGTGGCTGTAAAGCTTGCTCTTGGCATGGAGTCACACCTTCAGGGTGGGAGAAACCTTCCTGGTCCCTGATGCCACGCCCAAACTTGAGTGCTGCTTGGGCACAAATTCACACTCTGACCCTCAGCATGAGCCCCATGTCAAAGAAAGGCCTGTCAGGGCCTGGGCCAAGAGCCCGCATATGGGGCTTGCCAAGCCCCTATGCACCCAATCCTCACCAGTGTTTGAGTTTTCCAGTCGCCCCGCCCGTACCTGGGGCTCTGCTCTGGAATCCCTTTCTTGGAGAGACACGTGAGCCAGACAACACTTTTCCACCCTTCCCACAAAATGACCCCAAACTCTTGGGAGCTGGGACAAATCCCCAGAGAGGGATACTCGTCCACAGTCCCTGAGGCCACCCCTCCAATCCACGGCTATCTCGGACACAACATCCAGAGACAAAAGCCTGAAGGAACGCCTCCCCCTCGCCCTTGTTTCAGAGGCCCAGAAGCTCCCTCTCGGGCTGTACATCCGGCCTGCCATACCC